>NC_137174.1:13557700-14222700 GCF_951804945.1 Podarcis cretensis
CCTATGCAGGGCTGCCTTCAGATGTCTTCTATAGGTTGTAGAGTTACTAATCTCCTTGGCTCGGGGGTCGGATAACTCCATACCTCCAACATTTCTCCGATGAAAATAGGGATGTCCTGCCATAACCTCCAACATTTCTCCAAATAGGGGTGTCCTTAGGGAAAAACAGGACATTCCACGATCAAATCAGAAACCGGGATGGCTTCTGTAAATCCGGGACTGTTCCTGGAAAATAGGGACACTTAGAGGGTCTGTCACATTTGCTGGAAGGTTTTCTCTGCGAGCCTGTTGGCTGACTAGAACAGAAAGTGACCACTAAGCATTTGCAGAATATTATTGTGTTGTCACCATATAATGACACCCAGTTCAGCTCTGGCAATTCCAGAGTCAGCAGGTAGGTCAGTTTCAGAGCCGGTCTGGCAAAGTGGATACAGAATCCGACTTAGACTGCTGAAGCCCGTATTCAGTCCCAGCTCAGTCACCAAGCTCACTTCCACCTTGCAACTGAGGCGAAAACTATCTTACAGGGCTACTGGGAGGATAAATGCATGACTCCTTGTGTATCTTAGAAGATCAAAATGCAAGAAACACACACACACACACACACACACACACACACACGCCACTGAGGCCAGGCCCTGGCGACGTATGTGCATTTTTTGAGGGTTGTTCCGGTGCGCTTCTTCAAACCAAAAAAAAATATTTGTGCTCAAAACCCAGAAGCCCACCTCTCCGCTATTCTGACACAACAACACATATCCATACATGCACACTTCCCCCATCCATCACTGGGACAGCCGTAATGGTGGCTGGCCAACCGCGCAGCGCTGACAAGGAGAAAGAGAGACATTTCTAGCAGGGGAAATGAGGAACGGCTCCTCCCCACGCTGCTCATTTGAATGGAGGAAATCGCAGGCTAAATTTTATTTACAATCCCGTCCACCCCACCCCGCCGCTGCCCCCCGTTACGGGCATAACATGCGTGTCGTGATTGGCAAGATTCTTTGTGGCATTTTGATCACCCCTTTTGTACATCACTTGCTTAGCACAAATAACTCTGACCTGGCTGCCCTCCCGGCAGTTTCACAGTATCAATCACAACTATAAGACCCCATAGGTAGGATGGCTGCCTCTGTTAGTGTAAGGCAGGGACAGCTAACTTTTAGGCCAAGGGGCCTGATCCACACACACACACACACACACACACACCAAGCACATTTTTCTGCCCCCCATGACCAAGACGACCCGGTGGATTTTGGTGGCGGCGGCAGAAAGGAAACAAATCAAAGTGGTTGTGGATCTGGGGTGAGTGGGAAAGTTTAAATCTCTCTACTCAGCCCAGGATACTGCTGGAGAGACAAATGATCTCTCCCCCAGGGGTGCTAACTTGAATAAAATATTGGAGAGGGCAGGTAAGCCCCACCCCACACAACTGATCACAAGACATGGTGCATGTACCACATTTAAATGGCAATGCCCATCAGCTTTTGGGGGCCCCCTCAAATATTTTGTTTTTTGGGGGGGTTGAAGAGATATTGGCCTCTAGGAATTGGTTCCTATGTTCCCCCCTGCTCCTTAGACTAATCCTCTGATTACTGGGGAGGAAGCTATCATGTATTCCATCTCCCTTCATCTTCTCTGCACAGATCAGTTGATGGAGTTTTTTGGGGAGAGGGGGATACCGTGTGCCCTGTGTGAGAGTGTGGAGTGGCCATACCCTCCGGCAGTGTTGAGCCCCGCAAGAATTGGAAAAAGGGTGTGTGGTCCATGTGGCCAGAAAAAGGTTAGTTTACTCCTGGTGCAAGAGGATGCAGACTGCTCAGAAATGTAGGAAACTGGCCAGGAGGACAGTTCAGCGTTAGTGATCTGCAGGAGTCTTCTGCCTCCTGACTATATTTCTCAAAGATTGGGAAATACTTTGGGAAGAGGTGAAAACTTAATTAATTAAAGATTCTTAACAGGGTGGTGAAACAGCAAGATACACATAGCACAGCTGAGATGAACACATGTTCCATTGATCCCAATTTCCCAACCCTTAAAAATTGATGAATTGGTTGGACCAGAGCACGGTATTAACACGAAACCTTCATTTTCTGCAGTTGACTCCCAGTCTCTGCCTGTTTACAGGAATAGGGGTTACATAGGTCTTGGGTTGATAGAATACAATGGGTGCCCTTAGCATCCCGTCAAATAACTGTTCAGCTTCCCCATCTTAAGACAAATGTTGTTTCACAGTGGGCAATGTTATTGATGGTTGCTACTTCCAGTGGCAGAGAGTTCCACAGACCAGCTCTGCATCCGTATTGGAAGTGTTCTTCATTTTGCTGCACAGGAGTTGATTTGGGTGCCCTAATTTTTGTTATTTTGAAAGTAAGCTACAAAGGAGGGGAATGGCACTGAAACCGGATGCAAACAAAAAATGGGGAGGAGGAGTGGTGCACCGAAAACGAACAGGTACAAAATACTCATCCCCAGCCTGGGGTGTGACCCAGGCTATATAGCACCTCTTTAGAGGCCGATACATTCAAATAGCTTTACAAATATATCTATATCTAAACCAGATTCAGTGTGAAATATTCCTTTGATGGCCGTATTGGATCGAGGCATTTTCTGTCGTCAGATAAAAAGTAAAACAACTGTTCTCAATTTGTGCCTCTAATTAAAATGGGTACACGACTCTGTAAAATAACCAACTGCAATAGCAACGATAGCCATAGGTTTGGTTTTTTCCTGTGCTATTACTCCACTCTGAAAGGACACCGAGTTGGGAAACAACAGCCACAATTCATAACAATAATCTTACCCCCTTTGCCAAGCAGGAAAAGTGACCCGGCCCCCCTGCCCTAGTAGAGCTCTTTGTGTGTGCCCCCGCCGTGCTCACACCCCCGGCATCTGAGCTGAACTGTGGGCATGCATCATAACAACGTCCTTCTATCAAGTGTGGACTAAGAACAATCTCCATTAGCTGACAGGCAGGCAGGGTGATAAATGCCCCCGACGAAGGGGAAGGAATTGCGTAAAATAAAGAAGCATGTTCCAACAAGTCTTGTCAAAATTGTATTGATTTAATCATCTACAGAAATACACATTCCTGGCTACTGTTGCGTGCGCCCGTGGGTGCAGTTTAGAGCGGCGGGCGGGCGGGCAGGCACTCCACGCTCTCCCTCCCTCATTGGGTCCGAAGGTGATGAAGTGCAAGACAAACTGCCTCCTAATTCCTTGGCGGGGGGGGGGGGGAGCTGGGGGGTGGAATGTTAGATCACAAAGAGCTGTCTCTCCCCAACCCCGGCTCCCATTTTGCTTTATTTAGAGCTTAGAACAGGCCAGGTAGCAGGAAGAGTGCCTGCTTTTCAACAGTTCTCAGATGAAAATAGGGATGCATTATTAATATTATTATTATTATTATTATTATTATTATTATTATTATACCCCACCTATCTGACTGAGTTGTCCCAGCCATTCTGGGTGGCTTTCAAGATATATAAAATAACATAAGAAAACATTAAGCATTTTTTTTTTAAAAAAAAAAAACCTTCATACCCTCCAATAGGGAGGTCCTATTTATTATTATTAGGGATGCGGGTGGCGCAGTGGGTAAAACCTCAGTGCCTAGGACTTGCTGATTGCACGGTCGGCGGTTCGAATCCCCGCGGCGGGGTGAGTTCCTGTCGTTCGGTCCCAGCTCCTGCCCAGCTAGCAGTTTGAAAGCACCCTTAAGTGCAAGTAGATAAATAGGGACCGCTCTCTAGCGGGAAGGTAAACAGTGTTTCCGTGTGCGGCGCTGGTGCTGGCTCACCAGCTGCAGCTTCGTCACGCTGGCAACATGACCCGGAAGTGTCTTCGGACAGCGCCAGCTCACGGCCTCTTGAGCAAGATGAGCACACAACCCTAGAGTCGGACATGACTGGCCCGTACAGTGGCGTAGCGTGGGTTGTCAGCACCCGGGGCAAGGCAAGTAATTTGCGCCCCCTAACCCATGGATTTGCACCCCCTAACCCGTGGATTTGCGCCCCCTAACCCTAACCCCGATGTTGCGCCCGGTGCGGCCGGGCCCCCCCCCGCACCCCCCCCCCCCCCGCTACGCCACTGGGCCCGTACGGGCAGGGGTACCTTTACCTTTACCTTTATTTATTATTATTAGTAGTAGTAGTAGTAGTAGTATACCCAGCCAAACTGACTGGGTTGCTCCAGTCATTCTGCGTGGCTTTCAACATATATTAAAAAAATAAGAAAACATTAAACATTAAAAAAACACCTTCAGACCCTCCAATGGGGATGTCATTTATTTATTTATTTATTTATTCATTAATTCATTCATTCATTCATTCTTATTCTTATTCTTATTCTTATTCTACCCCCCCCCCCAACTGACTGGGTTGCCCCAGCCATTCTGGGTGGGCTTTCAACATATAAAATAACATAAGAGAACATTAAGCATTAAAAAAACACACACTCCATACCGTCCAATAGGGATGTCCTTATTATTAGTACAGTGGTACCTCGGGTTACATACGCTTCAGGTTACAGACTCCGCTAACCCAGAAATAGTACCTCGGGTTAAGAACTTTGCTTCAGGATGAGAACAGAAATTGCACGGTGGTGGCAGTGGGAGGCCCCATTAGCTAAAGTGGTACCTCAGATTAAGAACAGTTTCAGGTTAAGAACGGACCTCCAGAATGAATTAAGTTCTTAACCTGAGGTACCACTGTAGTAGTAGTATACTATGCCTCAGGGTCCCTTCCACCTCTACAGTTTGATAGTATCTATGATTCTAACTAGCAGCTCTGGAGCTAACTTTTTTCTAAGGGGAGATTCACACCATACATTCGGAGCACAACAAACACACATTTGAAGCACGTTGCCATACCCTCCAACATTTCTCCAGTGAAAATAGGGATGCCCTAGTCTGTTGTTGTTGTTGTTGTTGTTGTTGTTGTTACCCCAAACAACTGGCTGGGTTGTCCCAACCCCTCTGAGTGGCTACCAACATATATAAAAACATAATAAAACACTAAACTTTTTTTAAAAAAACTTCCCTATGCAGGGCTGCCTTCAGATGTCTTCTAAAGGTTGTATAGTGACTTATCTCCTTGGCTCGGGGGTTGCATAACTCCAACATTTCTCCCATGAAAATAGGGAAAATAGGAAAAGCAGGGATGCAGGTGGCGCTGTGGGTTAAACCACAGAGCCTAGGACCTGCCAATCAGAAGGTCAGCAGTTTGAATCCCTGTGACGGGGTGAGCTCCCGTTGCTCAATCCCTGCTCCTGCAGTTCAAAGGCACATCAAAGTGCAAGTAGATAAATAGCTACCGCTCTGGCGGGAAGGTAAGCAGAGTTTCCTTGCGCTCCTCTGGTTTGCCAGAAGCGGCTTAGTCATGCTGGCCACATGACCTGGAAGCTGTACGCCGGCTCCCTCGGCCACTAAAGCGAGATGAGCGCCGCAACCCCAAAGTTGGTCACGACTGGACCTAATGGTCAGGGGCCCCTTTACTAAGGAAAAGTAGGACATTCTGGGATCAAATCGGAAACTGGGACGGCTTCTGTAAATCAGGGTCTGTCCCTGGAAAAGAGGGACACGTGGAGGGCCTGTCATATTTGCTGGAATATGTCACCTGCTTTAGTTATATACCCCCATGTTAAGACTCTACAAGGGCGCCAAGTTGAACTTACATGCCAGTTTTCTGTGGGTCGCCACAACACTGTATCCATCACAGGGGCAATGGGTCGTTATTTCCTGCTACGGATAGATACCAAAGCAGGCTTCACTGTTGCCTCCTCTCTGTGGCAGGTGGGAACCCATGGATGTTCTAAACCAGGGGTGCCCAAACTTTTTTCAAAGAGGGCCGGATTTGATGAAGTGAACATGCATGAGTGCTGACCAAAGTCCAAAGTTGTTGAGCTTTTTTAAGGATTTTACCCCAGGACATACACCGCCATGGGGGCCAAATTAGGCCCCTGAAATGAACTTTGGACCTGCCTGTTCTAAAGGAAGGAGTTGGGAGCACTTGACAAACGGTTCCTGGATTCCAGTCAAATCCCTTTTGGCATAAATCATCCGATCAGATCTCCCTATATGATTTTGGACTGCCAATATTCCCTGGCCATTGTAAAAGGTGAGAGGGGAGCGACGCAAGGTGACAGCAACATGCCAACTGGCCGGGTTCCAAGTCCTTTCCTGCTCTGCGGGATCAAAGCTTGAAAGCACGACTTCAAGGAAAGAGGCGGTCCAAGAAGATGGCAAATGGGTGCAGCTTGGTGGAGGGGGAGAGGAGCTCGCCTGCACCAAGAAAATGTGGATTCAAAATCATGGTTTTCTCTTTCCCCCCGCTGTTTTTCCTTGGGGAAATCTGCCCTCTGCTGCTGAATCAGAGCAAATGTCAACCCGCGTGAAGTGTAGGTGGGTTCCCGCGAGGCAAGACACACTGATAACAGCAAGAACCGTTTTTGAACTTACAGAACTGGACAACAGGGGCAACGAAACTGCTTATATACATTTCGGAAGGCCAGGGCCGCTCCCACTCCCAACGTGATTGGCCGTCTAAACTGCCAAGCCGCGAATCATGACTCAGAGTTTAAGGGCCAATGGCAGAGGCCCAAATCCTGAAATGTCCTGTGATTGGATATCATGTGTCCAATCAGAACACAGAATCCTTAGTCCAGGCTCAAGCTCAGGCAAACACAGACCACCGAATAGATAACACTGCAGAAAATTCAGTTGACATTTGCTCTGATTCAGAGGAGAGGGTTTTCCCTGGGGGGGGGGGGTGGCAAACAGAAGTATGGACGAGGCCCTAGGAAGAGTGAAGTCAGGGCTGTCATTTGAAGAGCAACTCCTCCCTTAAATCTGTAGGTAGGGGGAAAGATTTCTCAGGTGTCAGGGCTGCAGGAGGAAAACTGTCCTATCAGATCTCTGTGGCAGGAGTCACCAGGGTTTGTCACCTCAGAAACGTTCAACTCATAGCTGCCCTGTGTGTGGAGACTCCCAATCCGTATTTTTCGCTCTATAAGACGCACTTTTTCCCTCCTAAAAAGTAAGGGGAAATGTGTGCGCGTCTTATGGAGCGAATGCAGGCTGCAGAGCTATCCCAGAAGCCAGAACAGCGAGAGGGATCGCTGCGCAGCACTCCCTCTCGCTGTTCTAGCTTCTGGCTTAGCCGTGCTCTGTCCTTTCCACCTCCTGGAAAAGCCCCCAAGAGCCACGCGGAGTGTGTGTGTGTCTCTTGGGGGCTTTTCCCCGAGCAGAGAGAAGGGCAACGCATCAGTGACGGGCTGCCCTTCTCCCTCCTCGGGGAAAAGCCCGCAAGCACTGCACAAACGTGAAAGGCAGCGCTGAGCAGAGCCTGGGATGCATACAGGCTCTGCTCAGCACTCCCTTTAAAGAATATTTTCCCCCTTGCATTCCCCCTCTAAAAACTAGGTGCGTCTTATGGGGCAAAAAATACGGTATCTTTCTGGGCAGTGAAGTGTCCCTAGGTTCTAGGCTAGAACCACCTACTCAGGCTTAGCTCCTAAACAGCTATAGAGAACCATAGAACCATAGAACTGTACAGTTGGAAGGGTCCCCATGGCTCATCTAGTCCAAACCCCAGCTATGCAGGAATATGCAGCTGTCCTATACGGGGATCGAACCTGCAACCCTGACATTATCAGAACGACGCTCTAACCAACTGAGCTGAGACTTCACCTGGGTAACAGTAGACCTCCTGGCACTGGTGTGTTTTGATGCTGACTCCTGCCATTTTTTCACTCTTTCTTTGGCTCTGGCATTTGGCTCCATCTCTAGGCTTGAGTTCCCTTGCCTCCCCTGACCCCTGGTTTCCATTCCCACTCTGACAGTTACCTATAGCTCAGCCCTGACACTCTGGAGCATTCTGGGAACTGGAAAATGTAGTCCAGGCCACTCAGAGGTAGCATTGGGGGAGCAATTCAATTTTTTTTTGCATTTGAATTGTAAACTACCTTGTTCACACTCTCTTTATTATTATTATTATTATTATTATTATTATTATTATTATTATTTCCATTTATATACATTAGAACAGGCATCCCCAACCTTCGGCCCTCCAGATGTTTTGGACTACAATTCCCATCATGCCTGACCACTGGTCTAGTTAGCTAGTGATCATGGGAGTTGTAGGCCAAAACATCTGGAGGGCCGCAGGTTGGGGATGCCTGTATTAGAACAATTACTTTGTCAAGTGTTAACATTTTCCATTTTGACTCCCTTCCTCCTCTTTCTGCTGTTCCTTACATTTATTTTTGTCCTTTCCTGCATACTCCAAATTGTCTTAACTTATTATTTTATTTGTCTGTTCTAACATATATCTCACATATATATTAAATTGTATTAATTTTTTATGTATTATTAAATATATTAATATATATATTAAAACTGCAGGTTTTTACAATAATCCTGCCAGTGTCTTAATCTGTTTTCAGATTGTTTGTAAATGCTCAGTAAACCACTTCCATTCCTTTCAAAATAGTTTGTTGTCTTGATTTCTTATTCTTCCAATAAGTTTCGCCATTTCTGCATATTTCCATTAGTTTCTGTATCCAACCTTCTTTTGTTGTGACCTCTTCACTTTTGGGAAAATAACATTCCCAGTTCACATTCTCAAACCAGTACACAAAGCGAAACACAGCCACCCTTCAAAGTCCACACTTCTCCAAATGTTGCAATATAGTTCTCCAACCAATGTGCACAATGATGAATATAATTAGGGGGAAGTGCGCGTGAAAATGAATATATTCGTGGAAAAGAATTACAAAAATGCATTATGTTAAAGAAAACGGCATGCAACAATGTGTATATTTGTCAAAATCGCATAAGAACATGTTAATTGGGAGATATGTTAATCTGTAGCACTGTAGTGGAGCAGAGATTCGCAGGGATCAATACCAGGGAAGATTGACATCAATACCAGGGAAGATTCTGGAGCAGAGCATTAAGCAAACAGTCTGTGAGCACCTAGAAAGGAATACTGTGATCACCAATAGTCAGCATGGATTTCTGAAAAATAAGTCATGTCAGACTAACCTGATCTCGTTTTTTGACACAATTACAAGCCTGGTAGATGAAGGGAATGCAGTGGATGTAGCCTACCTTGATTTCAGCAAGGCATTTGACAAGGTGCCCCATGATATTCTTGTAAAGAAGCTGGTAAAATGCGGACTTGACTATGCTACCACTCAGTGGATTTGTAACTGGCTGACTGACCGAACCCAAAGGGTGCTCATAAATGGTTCCTCTTCATCCTGGAGAAGAGTGACTAGTGGGGTGCCACAGGGTTCTGTCTTGGGCCCGGTCTTATTCAACATCTTTATCAACGACTTGGATGATGGACTCAAGGGCATCCTGATCAAATTTGCAGATGACACCAAACTGGGAGGGGTGGCTAACACCCCAGAGGACAGGATCACACTTCAAAACGACCTTGACAGATTAGAGAACTGGGCCAAAACAAACAAGATGAACTTTAACAGGGAGAAATGTAAAGTATTGCACTTGGGCAAAAAAAATGAGAGGCACAAATACAAGATGGGTGACACCTGGCTTGAGAGCAGTACATGTGAAAAGGATCTAGGAGTCTTGGTTGACCGCAAACTTGACATGAGCCAACAGTGTGACGCGGCAGCTAAAAAAGCCAATGCAATTCTGGGCTGCATCAATAGGAGTATAGCATCTAGATCAAGGGAAATAATAGTGCCACTGTATTTTGCTCTGGTCAGACCTCACCTGGAGTACTGTGTCCAGTTCTGGGCACCACAGTTCAAAAAGGATACTGACAAACTGGAACGTGTCCAGAGGAGGGCAACCAAAATGGTCAAAGGCCTGGAAACAATGCCTTATGAGGAACGGCTAAGGGAGCTGGGCATGTTTAGCCTGGAGAAGAGGAGGTTAAGGGGTGATATGATAGCCATGTTCAAATATATAAAATGATGTCACATAGAGGAGGGAGAAAGATTGTTTTCTGCTACTCCAGAGAAGCGGACATGGAGCAATGGTTCCAAACTACAAGAAAGAAGATTCCACCTAAACATTAGGAAGAACTTCCTGACAGTAAGAGCTGTTCGACAGTGGAATTTGCTGTCAAGGAGTGTGGTGGAGTCTCCTTCTTTGGAGGTCTTTAAGCAGAGGCTTGACAACCATATGTCATGAGTGCTCTGATGGTGTTTCCTGCTTGGCAGGGGGCTGGACTCGATGGCCCTTGTGGTCTCTTCCAACTCTATGATTCTATGATTCTATGATTCTATTCTATGAAGTTCTTGCACAGCAGGAGCAGGGAGGTCATCTCCAGAGTCATTGTCATGCAATCCTCTGCTTGCCAAAGAATTCAAAGTCCCTTTGTTCTGAAAACTCAAAATGTCATAAAATAAGGAGCAAGCTTTCGAGTCCAACAGAACTCTGCACCAAGTTGGATGCTAAGCAAACCAGGAGGCAGGGGGAGGGGGAAGCTGGTTTGGTATTGAAGCCATAATGTCAAAAACCATATCCCCTTAGAAGAGGCATGGCTACAGGGGCTATAATAAAAAGCGTCTGGACTTCAGAATTTACCACTAGCCTTCCACCTAGCAACGAACACATTTCTGCCTTGGAACAACCCATCATTCTCAACCAGGCCAGCCATTCAGGCTGACTCCTAAAACAGATATTTAAAGGGCCCAGTTGTATCACTGTGGACCCAAGATCATTCCATCAAATGGAGTTTACACCAAAATGGCATGAAAGACATAGTCGTGGTGCTATGTTTGTGTGTCAAACTCCTTGCGTGCCCGGAATGCTTAACTCTGAACCCAAGCACTGACCGAATTTGGGCACTTGGTCACACAGCTGCTGAAATGCCCCCCCCCCACATGAAACTGCTCTCACCCCATGAAACTGCACCCCCTATGAAACTGCAGCTCACACATACAGTGGTACCTCAGGTTACATACGCTTCAGGTTACAGATGCTTCAAGTTACAAACTCCGCTAACCCAGAAATAGTACCTCGAGTTAAGAATGTTGCTTCAGGATGAGAACAGAAATTGCACGGTGGCAGTGCAGCAGCAGCAGGAGGCCCCATTAGCTAAAGTGGTGCTTCAGGTAAAGAACAGTTTCAGGTTAAGAACGAACCTCCGGAACGAATTAAGTACTTAACCCAAGGTACCACTGTATCTGAGAAATCTTTCCACATGAGGCTTGAGTTGTTGTCGTTGATGTTGTTGTTGTGCGGCTATTCCCTCCCCCCCACAGGTGGAATAAATGAAGACAACGGACACAGAGTTTTAGGTTAATGGGCGAAAAATGGCCACAACTTTATTGATTACAGGAAAGAAGGGTATTGGCTTTAGGCATTGGCCCTAACCGACTATCCGGTCTGACCGGGAAGGGTTAAACACCAACAGGGGGAGCCACCCGAGATGCATATCCCTGGGCGCTCCCCAAGGGGTTACCGCTCGGGGGCGCGCTTTAGGCCCTAGCCTCCGTAGGTTTCGGACGAGGCGTCGCCCCTCGGAGTCCTTTAACGAACTACCCTTCAAGCATTGGGGGAGGTGATGGCGTTCCTCCCCCCCAACCTCATCTGCATGATAATACCCCGGCCAATGCCTACCGCCAAAACCGAGGGAGTTGTGACGATTTGCTACGAGGTAGGCGAAAAAACCAAGTGGCTCACAAAACCAGCCAATTAGCCAAATGGAAAAACTCCTACCAGGCCCCTTGCGGCGACCAGCCGAAGCCCATAGCAAGGTCAGTGGCAAAACCTAAAGGGCGGGTGGGTGGGAAACTGCGTCGTCTCCAGGGAAGAAAGGGGGTGAGCCAGGGGCTGCCCTGACCTTAAGTGGCCCTAGGAAGGCCCGCCCCTGCCGCCAGCCAATTGGCTGGCGCCACAGGGTATGCTAATTGGGTGAATCCCTGTCTCCTGCGAGGCTGACGCCAGCCTCGCAGAGTGTGGGCGGGGTCGTGATCCCACAACCCCCCCTCCTCCTGAAGGTCGGAAGGGGCATTGTTTTGGAGTGGACGCTTAATTTCTAGCAAATGAAAATTGGGGGAGGGGTGTTATTTCTTAGATGAAATGATTGGCCGGTACTTCCTTCTTCTTCTTCCTCTTCTTCTTCTTCTTCTTCTTCTTCTTCTTCTTCTTCTTCTTCTTCTTCTTCTTCTTCTTCTTCTTCTGTGATTCCTCGTAGCCAAGGAAGATTGTCTTCCATAAACACGGTTTTAACGAGTCCGTAAGTGACTGTGGAGGCCAATTCTGGACCCACACGTCCTTCCACAGTGGGGACATTAGTTCCCGGGCAGGAGTTGATCACGGTGTGGATTTGCCAAGCGTGCCTTCCTCCTAGCACATTTCTCCCTTGCGTCCAGAGTTCAAGTGTCTTCAAAGTCATGTGATGATACTGTTTCTACGGCTGCTGTTTCAGTCGTTGCTTGAAGCGCAACCAGTCTGCTGCGTCCCAGCACAACAAGGCTGGGTTTTCCCTTGCCCTCGGAGGCCGTGATTGACAAAGGGTCAAGGAGAAGTGGCAAATATGCGGCAAGAGTTTTGGAACTGCTTTATCAGGGCTGTCGGCAGAGGGATTCGTGAATGCTGGGGTGGCTTTCTGGTCTGCGTATGCGACTGTCAGGGGACTCCTGAAAAGATCACATTTGTTTTAGGTGGTGGTGGTGGTGTTTGAAGACCACCGACAAGACAATAGGAGCAGCAGGCATAGCTGTCAACTTACAGATTTGAAAATAAGGGACCAGCAGCCTCAAAAATAAGGGATCAGCAGCCAAAATAAGGGATTTTCAGAGCACAGCTATGTTCAACTTCTGAGCCCCTCCCAGCCAAAGGCAGAAAGCCCAGCCAGCAGCCAAACGAAGCCTCAAGCGGTGGTTCCCACAGCGCAGCAACCCGACAAAGGGGATGCAGCAAGGAAAACCACCGTCACCTCTCCGCTGGGAAGCGCTGAGCAAAGGCAAGTCCCCAGAAAACGCGGCCGATTTGATCGGCACAAGGCATGCAAGCTCCACCCCCCAGTCGTTCATAGACTTCTTATTGGGTGAGCAACGCAGCCAAGCAACACAGTTGGAGCCTCCCTCCTCCCTGGCTGGCAGGCAGGGAGGGAGAGGAGCTGCTTCCTTTGAAACCCAGGAGATTTAAGGGACATCATCAATAAGGGACAGCAGCGGGACACAGCACTGGGATAAGGGACTTTCCCGCCAAATAAGGGACGGTTGACAGCTATGGCAGCAGGATGCCAGCCTTTCTTCTTCCGGGTAGGATTCTGCCTTTCTAGGATGAAAGTCATGCCCTCAACCGAAGGTTTCGAAGGCAAGAAGATTATTTGACCTCTAGGAAAGGCCTTCAAAAGGAGAAAATGCCTTGGCCAAAGGGGTACTCAGCCCTACGTTCCAACCACAGGGAAAGGAGAACGAAGGACACAAATCTCCTGAGAAATTGCAAGTCAGTCAGAAAGAAATCTTGGAGGCACTTCAAACACTTTGCCAATAATTCACGCAATGAAGGTTTACCACCCCCACCCCCGCCGCCCATTTCTTCATTTGCCAAGTACATAGAGAGCAGAATGTTCTCCATTGTGTCGGCACACCACACGAAGTTGCGTTTGACAAGGGAAGGTCAGCTGGCAGAGACCTTTCTTCAGAAGCTACTCCCTTGTTCTCATTCCTGTCCTTTGGTTTATGCTCTGCAGCAGTCAGGCTGGCAGGTCCAGCTTCAGAGCAAAACAGATCCACCACGGCTACCAATTCTATCGGGTTTTTTTCCACATCCAAGGGCGAAACAGGAAGTCCGTGCAGGAGCAAAGGGCAACCTGTTCTTGCCTACTAACTGCTCCATGGGACTGGCCTCCCAGCTCTGAGTGACCAGGAACAAATGCAGTTAAGCCAAGATAAGATCGTGTTCCATGTGGAGTTCTGAACAGGCTGAAAAATGGCATTGATGTGGAAGAGAGAATGAAAGCGATCTGTATGGCCTGGTGACCAGTTTAAGATTCTAACTGCTGATCCCATCTCCTTTACTGATTTTTTAAAGTGATGGTTGAAGGTGTGGTTTTAACTGTTGTTGTTGTTGTCTCTACCCTGCCCATCTGACTGGGTTTCCCCAGCCACTCTGGGCAGCTTCCAACATATATAAGAACATAATAAAACATTAAACATTTAAAAAGATCTTCCGTAAACAGGGATATCTTATAAAGGTTGTATAGTTACTTATCTCCTTGACTCAGGGATTGCATAATTTCATATGCTCCAACATTTCTCCAATGCAAATAGGGAAGTCCTAAGGAAAAGCGGGTGGCGCTGTAGTGTAAAACACTGAGCCTTGGGCTTGCCGATCAGAAGGTTGGTGGTTCGAATCCCCGCCATGGGGTGAGCTCCCAAGTTCGGTCCCTGCTCCTGCCAACCTAGCAGTTCGAAAGCACATCAAAGTGCAAGTAGATAAATAGGTACTGCTCTGGCGGGAAGGTAAACAGCATTTCCGTGCGCTGCTGTGGTTTGCCAGAAGCGGCTTAGTCATGCTGGCTACATGACCCGGAAAAACTGTCTGCAGACAAATGTCAACTCCCTCGGCCAGTAAAGCAAGATGAGCGCCGCAACCCCAGAGTCATCCGCAACTGGACTTAACAGTCTGGGGTCCCTTTACCTTTTAAGGAAAAGAAATACGTATAGAGGTGCAAACTCAGGCTAATTTCCAGAGAGAAAGTCACCCTGTAAGCCAGGCATAGGCAAACTTGGCCCTCCAGATGTTTTGAGACCACAATTCCCATCATCCCTGACAACTGGTCCTCTTAGCTAGGGATGATGGGAGTTGTAGTCCCAAAACATCTGGAGGACTGAGTTTGCCTATGCCTGCTGTAAGCAAAGTAAAACAAAAATAACAATAATTTAAAAACATATGCGTGGGGAGGGAAATCTGGGACCCCATTCAGAAGGTCCCTTGGCTACCCTCTAACCACCCCTGGAAGGAAAGTTTGACCTGTGTAAAGACTGGCAGACATTGCTATATGTACAGTCAATGTGTGTGACTGCAAGGACATTATAATTTGCATGTATGCAGTCAACATGCAGATAGTTATTTCTGTTTAGGCTGCTGCCTTGATTTCTTTCTCCATATCTGCATCACCATCAGAGTTGAAGGCGCTGCAAGAAATGTGACAATATGTGGCCACCAGCACTTTTTCTCTGATGATCACTCGTACCTGAATAAAATTATATTGCATGAACATGGTCTTAACAGTGAGTCCGTAAGTGACTGTGGAGGCCAATTCTGGATTCACACATCCTTCCACAGTAGGGACATAGGTTTCTGAGTTGATCATGGTAAGGGTTTGCCAAACATGCCTTCCTCTTAGCATGTTTCTCCATTTCATCCTGACTTCAAGTGTCTTCAAAGCCCATGACACCTTTGGTAAAGGTTGTTCTCCAACTGGAGCACTCGCAGGCCAGTGTTTCCCAGTTGTCAGTGTTTCTACTTTCTACTACATTTTTTTAGATTTGCCTTGAGAGAGTCTTTAAACCTCTTTTGTTGACCACCACTTTTCATTTTTAAGCTTGGAATAGAGTAATTGCTTTGGAAGATGATAATCAGTCACCCAAACAACATGACCAGTCCAACAAGTTTGATGTTGTAGAATCATTGCTTCAACACTGGTGATCTTTGCTTCTTCCAGTACACTGGCATTACGGTGGTACCTCGGGTTACAGACGCTTCAGGTTACAGACTCCGGTAACCCAGAAATAGTACCTCAGGTTAAGAACTTTGCTTCAGGATGAGAACAGAAATCGCACGGCAGTGGTGCAGCAACAGTGGGAGGCCCCATTAGTTAAAGTGGTACCTCAGGTTAAGAACAGTTTCAAGTTAAGAACAGACCTCTGGAACAAATTAAGTTCTTAACCAGAGGTACCACTGTAGTTCACCTGTCTTTCCAAGTGATATGTAAAAGTTTTCAGAGACACCGTTGATGGAATCTTTCAAGGAGTTGGAGATGGCGTTTATAAGTGGTCCATGTTTAGCAAGCATACAGTAAGGTTGGTAGTACAATAGCTTTGTAAACAAGCATTTTGGTTTCCCTGCAAATGTCCCGGTCCTCAAACACTCTGCACTTCAATTGGGAGAAAACTGCACTCGCAGAGCTCAAGCGATTACTGTCCACCAAATTTTAATATACCCAGAATATCTGTACATTGTTTCAGCACAACACACATTAGCATACGCCTGTAAAAAAAATCTTTATATCCAAGTTTGACTATGACTCTTAATTGACTACCATGAGTTTCCAGGTGTTTGTTGCGTACCTTCCATCCTATCTTGTTGAGCAGCAACTTGCCCTGAGTCATCCAGACTGGGCGCTCCTTAGCTCTTGCCAGAGTTCCATAGATTAGTTTAAAACTTGCTCAGAAATAGTCACTGAAGCACCAGCAATCTGGTTTCATTGTAATTCATGGACCCTTGCCATGGCTTCCCTTTCCTCCAAATGGTCTCCAGTGACTTGGAAATTGAAATCCTCCTTCTCTTTTTTAATCATCTTTATTGAATTAAAATACAAATCTATATACATACATAAAGTTACAAAAGAAAAGATTTAGACAAGAAAAGAAAGAGGGGGGAAACTCACAGACAAAACAAGAATTTGCATTATTATACAAGCGTTCATTGAATTTCTAAATAAAAGACTTCCGATGCTTCTTATTGTACTTGTATTGTTATTTACATTTAACACACAGCCTTCTATTACCCTAATTTGTTTTCGTGTACTCTACCAAATTAACATTTGCACATCGTATTTTACAAGGATCGGTTTAATTCCACAAGGAGATTGCTATTTGGACAATATGTTTTTAGGTAATCTTTGAATATTTTCCATTCTTTGTATACTTTCTGGTTTGAGAGCCCTCTTACTTTCCCTGTCATCTTTGCCAGTTTGAGATATTCAATCATAGGAAACTGCCATTCTATTATCGTGGGTGGTGTTTCGTTTTTCCAATTTCTTGCCAATAATATTCTGGCTGCTGTTGTTCCATACATAAACAATGGTCTTATATCTTTCTGATTTCCGCTGACATTATTCCTGGGACGAAGGCTTCTGGTCTTTTTCTGAATGTAAATCTGAATAGCTTTTTGAATTCATTATATAATTTGTCCCCAAATTCCCGGATGACTGTGCAATTCCACCACATGTGTAAGTATGTCCCTGTCTCTTTTTTTGCACCTCCAGCTGTGTGGTTTCTAACTATCTTTGAGGGTTGTGTAGTGTTTCTATCGACGGCGTCTTGAACTCCAGCTTCCAACTTAACATCCTCCCTTTGGCTTCTCCGGTCCTCCTTCTATATATGTAGAGGCACTGATGCTTTTTCAGTTGCCCATGCCATACACACTCCAAAATTCATAAAACAACAGAGTGCCTTCTTCCTTCCCTGCTGCAACTATGGATGGGTCTCTACTTTCTCAAGGAAGAAGAGCATTCAGGTTGTCACCAGGTTCCTAAAATTACCACCGGGGAAACTAAGGCACTTAATTTTCTCCTTTCCTCAAAGAGGAGGAGCTTATTTGGCAGGTGGGAGAAATTTAAAGTAACAACAACAAGAGGGAAACACCTTAGGATGAAATAGTAAAAGTAAAAAAAAAAAAAAGTGAAAATTCTGTAATTATCTACTCACGCTAGGCTGGAAGAGATCGTAGAAACTGCTGCCACTGTGCACAGTTCATTAGCTTATAATTAGAGATAGGTGTTTGTTTTTGTGTGTCCAGCAGAAAAAAAGTGAATATATTTGCAAAACGGTGCCAAATTCAAATTTTTGTTGGGGGTGGGATGTGGGGAAAGTGGGGTTGGCCCAAAAGGAAATTAACTGTTGAATCCAATTTCAAACCTGATTTTTGAAATTTCATACATCTGTTTAGGATTTTGGCATTCCTCTGTTTAGATTTTGAATGGAAGAGGAGCTTGTTGATTTCTTGAACAGGACTGGGGGTTTTTTTGGGGGGGTGTTATTTTACTGCATTGAAATAAATGCTCATGGGAGTACTATTATCACATGGCACAGTCATGTACCAGAACTCTATGGCTCCAATATGTTTTCTCACAATGGTAGTCTCTAAACTATATACTATGCACTTGGATTTGAGGATAGTTGTAATCTTACCTATGGAAGTGTGGAGAGTGAGAGTCTTAGATGGGATTGGTGATATTTTTCTGTTTTAAAGGCTTGTTTTTTATTTTAAATTATTTTCAGCTATATAAAATATTACACTAAGTTCTTCCATAACAAATAAACCATGAATTTAAACAATGTACTTAGTTTTCTCATTTCATTTCAAGCAGGTCTGCCAGCATATTTTCCTACACACTTCTGGCAGTCTCTGGTTTCAAGAAGTCTTCTAAATAGAAATGAAAAATAAATAAATTGTCTGTTTATGCAAGTCCTTTAGCTTGCTTTTAACTCCCCTATTACAGCTAGAAAATAGTTTTGACAACCATTGTTCTACACTTGCTCCTTCCAATTTTTTATTTTTTATTCAAAACCCGGCAGTCATCATTCTTGGTGGCTGTTTTGAGAATTAAATTGGTTGACCCACAAATACTGTCCTGATCTGCCTTGAAGAAGGATGGATTAATAAACAAATGTATTATTATTTTTCTCATGGCATGAGCACGGCTGTTCAGGTATTCTGTGGAAAGTGGCACTTAATAATCCTTGCCTATACAGTGATACCTCAGGTTACATATGCTTCAGGTTACAGACTCCGCTAACCCAGAAATAGTACCTCGGGTTAAGAACTTTGCTTCAGGATGAGAACAGAAATCGCGCGGCAGCAGCACGGTGGCAGCGGGAGGCCCCATTAGCTAAAGGTTAGCTAAAGGTGCTTCAGGTTAAGAACAGTTTCGGGTTAAGAACGAACCTCCGGAACGAATTAAGTACGTAACCAGAGGGACCACTGTATTCTCGAACCACTTAAGGGCCACTTGTACTACTTCCTAGGTTAGAATCGTGCTTCCTGGGTAAGCTGGGAGAAAGCATGTCCCAGAGATGTTTGTTCTTGACTTTCAAAACAGATGCATTGATGGCTGGCTTTTATACTTCCTGGGTGCTAGAAACAGCTCCCTGTGATGAATCCTCACCATTGTTGCAGCAGCATGCAGCAGCATGCCACCCCAGTAAAGTGAGCAAGTCATTACGTGGAGGTATTGTGTGACCAGGCAGTGACAACCCCAGCTCCCAGGGATCATAAGGGAGGAATAAAGACTCTGACGTTATATGGAATTAAAATTAGGCCACAACTTTATTAAACTTCCCAATGTAGGAAACCCTTGGTTGAGGCCTTGGGCGTGTATCCCTCCCAGCCCCCCAGTTAGGGGGAATTGGGGCTCATCAGGGTAAATGGGATATGGGGGTGTGCTGCGAGATGTAAGTGTAGCAGGCAGCCCAGCCCATATCCCCACATGTAGGGTGGTTCAGCGGCGTAGCATGGGTTGTCAGCACCCGGGGCAAGGCAAGTAATTTGCGCCCCTAACCCCTAACCTGCCACCGCTGCCAGCTTCTTCTTGCTGCTGCCTGGGCTGGGGTATTTACGGTAAGGTAGCCACGGCGACGGCGACGGCGGGTCCATGTCAGGTGATCTGAGGCGAGTTGCCGCTGGCGCTGCCGCCCAAATGACGCCGCTTGCCCGGAGGAGGAGGAGGGCAGAGAGGCGAGGAAAATGCAACATGGCCCAGCAGCTGCAGCAGCGGTGGCGGCGGGGCTGTGAGGAGGGGCTGCCTGGCGCGCCCTCCGCGGCCCTGATGCGCGGGGACCGTGGCGAGCGCTGAGAGCCGCTGCCTGCCAGACGCGCGCACAGCTCGTCGGTTCCGCGAGACATGGGACTCTGCTACAGCCTGGGCCCGAGGCTCTTCGGCGACTCCGGAGGCGGCGAGCGCCCCCCCCCCCCCGATGTTGCACCCAGTGCGGCCGGCTCCCCCTGCACCCCCCACGCTATGCCACTGGGGTGGTTCACTGATGACCTTTCAGCGTATGGCCAGTGACCCCCATAAGTATAGCCCCTTTAAAAGGGGGACCCTGGAATTGCCACCACAGGGGGGTGAGTCACCACTTCACACACACACCCCATATAGGGAAGAAAAGACTAAAGGATTCCACCCAAAGCCATAACCACCAAAGTTGTGACGAATTGCTACGGGGAAGACAAAACCTGTCAATGCTGGAAAATTTCTTCCCAGTCCTTCAACAGCAACCAGTCAAAGACCGTAGCAGCGCCCGCCAAACAGGAAGAAAAACTTAACTTGCAAACCAGAAACATTAAACAAAGGGAGGGTGAATCTTCAGAGCTGACTGCCTGGCTATTGTCGGCTCCACCCCCTATTTATAAATGGGGCTGGCCCCACCTCCCAGCAGGAAACTTGATTACAGTGGTACCTCGGGTTAAGTACTTAATTCGTTCCGGAGGTCCGTTCTTAACCTGAAACTGTTCTTAACCTGAGGTACCACTTTAGCTAATGGGGCCTCCCGCTGCTGCCGCACTGCCGGAGCACGATTTCTGTTCTCATCCTGAAGCAAAGTTCTTAACCTGAGGTACTATTTCTGGGTTAGCAGAGACTGTAACCTGAAGCGTATGTAACCTAAGGTACCACTGTACTGAGGCTGGGTGTGAACCTCCAAAAATTAACACTGAGAGGCAAGCCAGCCCGTTTTCCAGTAATCTCCCTGGGAACTGTGGCACCACGCGCAATCCCGCAAAGGGCACCCACAATGTAAAGTGTGAGTGCTCATTTCTGCACGTTGAAAGAGAATGCCAAAAGCAGAATTAATTGCGAAGAAGTGCAACAGAAAGCAGCACATGAGATGGAACACAGAGATGGAAAGGAGTTGAGAAGAATGAGCAGATACTGCTGAATTCTGCTCTAGATAACACCAGACTCAGCTGCTGCCCTGATATTCCAGACTCCAGGGGGCTGGTAAGGAATCTACAACTATATGCAGAAGTGAAGCTTCAAGCTTTTGGGCATGACACAACGATTAAAGCGGCAACCACTACAATGAAAGTAACCAAAGACTACTGGGCACACCTAAGGATGGGCAAATCTGTCCCTTTTGGTTTCTCTGAGTTTCTTGATTTTCCAGTATTAACTTCAGTTCACCGTATTTCTGCATCAACATGCAAATCTTTTGCTTTTTTTTTTAAAAAAAAAGCACCCTTGAAAATTTGTCAAAGCGTTAATTCACATTTCTCCTAAATTGCATGTTTTTTGTATGCAATTTTGCCCAATGAACACATTTTTGCAAGCGATTTCCCCCAATACAATGTTCTGTGTTACTTTCAGTAATGCATACATTTCTATGCACACTTTTCCTTTGTTTATGCATTTTAGTGCTCCGAGAACTGCATGGCAAAATCTGGAGAAGGGCAGCTTTCGTGGGACAGCCGCATTCTGGCTTGCATATTGCTTCCAAGGTGCAAATTACGTAAGGATGCATTAAAATGCCAACTGGACCAAATTTCTCTGTAACTCCTAGATAAGCCTCATGTACTGGGGTAGCCTCGGGAGTTGCTAGAGGCCATGTGAATCTGCCGGAATCTGACTTTTGCAAAGCAGAACCACAGACCTTCCAAGTGTCTCTATTTTCCAGGGACAGTTCCAGATTTATAGAAGTCTTCCTGTTTCCTTATTTGATCATGGAATGTCCCGCTTTTCCTTAGGACACCCCTATTTTCATTGGAGAAATGTTGGAGGGGATGTCTCTATTTTCATGCAAAAGAAATGTTGGAGAGTGCGGAACCAGAATTTTTCACCCATATCTATTGCAGGGACAATGAAATAGGGCAGAAGAATTTAAAAAATAGCAAAAGCAGCCACAATAACAACAAAAAAAGGATAAACACTTTGTAAAAATAAATGATAAGCCCCAGAACATGCAGCTAACCACTGGTTATCAGCACTTCATTCCAAAACCCTTCCCCGGCTGACGCAAAATATTTCAAGATCTGTGCTACAACTTCCTTATTATCATGGTTAGTGCAGCCAAGTAGTGAGAATGGGAAGGAACTGATAGGGTACACTGGCAGAGCCTAGGACTTGCCTATCAGAAGGTCGGCGGTTCGAATCCCTGCAACGGGGTGAGCTCCCGTTGCTTGGTCCCTGCTCCTGCCAACCTAGCAGTTCGAAAGCACGTCAAAGTGCAAGTAGATAAATAGGTACCGCTCCGGCGGGAAGGTAAATGGCGTTTCCGCGTGCTGCTCTGGTTCGCCAGAAGCGGCTTAGTCATGCTGGCCACATAACCCGGAAGCTGTACGCCGGCTCCCTTGGCCAATAAAGCGAGATGAGCACCACAACCCCAGAGTCGGTCACAACTGGACCTAATGGTCAGGGGTCCCTTTACCTTACCTAGGGTTGAGCAGAGGTCTCCAAACTTAAGCCAGGCTACCTTTCCATTTGCTCCACCCCTTCCTGAGAAGAGTGGATATTTTAAAAGGGTCAGTCCTCTGGCCTGGAGTTCTCTGGTCAGCTCTCTGTCTGCCCCCATCTTGTGTGTTGCCTGCCTTGCTGAACAGGCGACAAGGATGGCAAAGCCCGAAGTCACCAACAAAATGATCCTGTCCATTTCTCGCCTAATGAGCAGTTCTGTGCAACTCCAAAACTTAATATCTTGTGTGTGCGATATGAGAAATATATTCCTACGGCAGTTACACATTACTATGCGCAACCTGCAAAACTCTAATGTTACAATAAAGAATTATCTCCACTGGATTGATACATTAATGAACTATTCGATCTAATCTAATCTAAAATCTGGGCTTAGAATTTAGAAAATGTGGGAGAGCCTCCTTGAGATTCCTTTAAAAACAAACAGGGTAACCTCCAGCAAATGCATATATTTTGATGTTATTATAGTTCCAGAAGCCAGCTCAAGACCACAACTCCCATTCATTGAACTTGAACTTCCCAGTAAATTGTGTCCAAAGTCACTTTGTGGAATGAGAGGTAAAAACTAACTCTTAAAGTTTGTCCTACACCCAGCTGACAAGCACAGCAGTTGGCACCCAGTTTTTTGTATTCCTCATGAAAATCTAGCTGCCAGGATCTGAACATAGCACAGCAAAGGCACAAAACACAGCACAGTCATTTAAAATCAAGTGCGATTAACTCAGAAGGTTAAACTAAACAGTCAGAATTTGAAATCTGGACTTAGGCACACCAATCTTGATCTCTGTAAGTCAGAAAGCAAATGCATCACATTTAAATCCAGCCAAGAATAAACAAGCAAGCAAAATCACATTCATGGTCCATTCCTAAACCTTAAATCTGACTCAGAATTCTGATGATTATTATTATTTTACCAGGCAGCAATAATCACCCCCATCACACCACCCCCTAAATTGCTAGGTTTTTTTCCCCCTAGCACATTCCTTTTATATTCCCCGAGTCCCTCTTTTTATATTTCTGCCTCCACAGTTCCCCAACACCACCATTCATTCCTCCCCCCCCCCCCTAGAAATTGTGTGGATTGCCTTTCTCTTTTGGCTGCTTCTCTTCTTGTGACTTTACTATATGGTGAAGTCAATCTGGAAGGTCACCTCTTTCATCAAGTATTCGATTTGCATCCAAAATTGTATGTACATGAAAAATGTGGTTGTGTGTCGCACCTAGCTGCAGACGCAGATGAAATTCTGTGGAAAGCCTGATGCACGCTAACCTTTGCAGATGGCTCAGCTATTGCTGAAAAATGGATTGCTTAATAAAGCATATCATCCGACATATTTGCTGCTTGGCTAGCCAAATAGAAGTTGTTTTTTGCACAAATTTCCTTGTCAAATTTGTCAATGTTCATGTCATTTTTGCTTTAGGTCACAGAGCAAGGTGCAAAATCTTGGCATCTTTACTAGTTGCAAGCCAATTTCGGCTATTTCTAACAATGGAGTGGATTTCTCCCGAGGTTCAGGCATCCCACTTATAGAGGGAGAGGCGAAAATCAGGGCTGCAGAAAGCAGGGGACTTTTTAAAAAGGAAGAAAGAATCACCTGGTGCACGGGGAAAGGCTGTTTTGTTTTGTTTTTTAAAAGGATAAATATTTGCACTCCTATTCAAGAAATCTCCAGGAAAGACAGTGGTGAGAAAGGGGCCTTTTATCCCTTTAAATGATTTATTCTGTTCAGCCATGTAGTTTCAAGAGGGTTTTGCTGCATGTAGATTACTTGCTTGCCTGCACAGAAAATGTATTCCTTTGTACATGGAAATTTACAGGACAGGAAAGAACTAAAAGGAAACGATGGACTGTTTCTCAGGTAGTGTGCCCCCTTCTCTAATATATACAACACACTTGTATTGCCCCCCATCTTATTAAGTGTTCCTGCTGACTCTGCTCTTCGAAGGGCTTATGCACCTAGCTTTGTGGTTTCCCTCTCCTTTGGGGTGTGTTCGTTCCCCGGGACAGAGGTATTATTTATTTTCTCTTTTTGTATAGATTTGCCCCCAGCCAACAGAGAAAATGAGTGCAGATGCCACAATCGTCAAGATTTAACAGGTGTCCTGAGAGGTCTTTTAGAGATGGGAGGACAGAATCGTGCTGTGACTGGCAAGTTTCCCTTCTATCTCCATGTTGGAGAGGTCAGGCAAAAAGTCTTTGGGTCATGGTGGAGATTTAGCTGTGAAAAGGGCAAATTCCACGCTAGGAATAATTAGAATTGGAACTGATAATAGCCATATTCTACTCTGCTTGTTAAGTTACTGGCTTCTTGAACTTGGCAACACCTTTCCTGATCTGTAGCGTACATTCTAGCTGAACTTTTATTCTTATATATTTTTCAAATTACCCCAAAACATTCTGGAGAAATTTGACCCTCTCAACCAGTGCCGGATTTACGTATAAGCTAAACAAACTATAGCTTAGGACCCCGCTCTCTTGGGGACCCCCTCCCCAAATTTCACTATTAATATACTTCTTCTTAATTGTATTTCAGTTCAACAATTACTTTGATAAAATACATATTTTGTTATGTGCAAATGGCTTTAGATACCTATAAGGTCCATAAATGACCATGTAGCATATATTCAACACACAAAAATGGCGGCAATTTATTGTTGACAAAGGACAGCTGGACATATAAAGGGCCCCATTACCTTCAGTAGCTTAGGGCCTCATCAAACCTAAATCCGACCCTGCCCTCAGCTTTCCCTTCAACTTAATTTTTAGTAGTACCCTCAGTTTTGATGGTGGTGGTGTGGTGATGATTAATACTCCACCCATCTGGCTGGGTTTTCCCAGCCACTCTGGGCAGCTCCCAACAGATCACCAACAACAATAATAAAAAAGCAACAACTTCAAACATTAAAACCTTCCCTAAACAGAGCTGTCTTCAGACGTCTTCTAAAAGTCAGAGAGTTGTTTATTTCCTTGACATCTGGTGGGAGGGCGTTCCACAGGGCGGGTGCCACTACCGAGAAGGCCCTCTGCCTGGGCCACCCAAAGTTGATGGGCGTTGCCATTCAAATGGGGTGTCCGCACAATGCCTTGTGATCGATTATGTGGGGCAGGGCTTACCTGCCCCCCAATATTTTATTCAAGTTGGCACCCCTGGTTCCAAGGCACTGTCATGGAGGGTATATTGGCATTCTGACTTAATTGGGATCCGAAAAGACATCTGCCCTGCTGATGTGAGGGTGTCTAAAGTCACTCATCATTGCAATGTTTCCTTCTAGGGTTGCCTTCCTTACTTTCTCTTCCCGTTTCCCATTCATTTTCACTGTTTTGATCAGTTGGGTGAAAGTACCGCTATGTCCCAGCGTTATTAAATTACTTTATAAGCCTGGAATTGCCACCTTTGAAGGAGCTGGCTTGTAATGTTTCGGGCCCTGTGCTGACACACAGACCAACACAACCAATACTCAATTTTCTGTCTATTGGTTATCTCCATGCCCAGCAGATTTCTAATATGCTAATACATTCTAATGTGCTATATTGCACTATATCTATGTCCCCCTTAGCACTGACAGTTCTCCTGTCCCACATATTGGCTTGAAGGCTCCTTCTTTGTATCTCCTCTACCAAAAATTACAGACACTTTTATTTTAATGTGTAACATTAAAGTTTTTGGGAGGGTACAGTTTTAATGTGCCATATATTTGAGTTTTAAATCTGTTAGGTGGGGGTTTTTTTGGTGTGTCTATATAGGTTGGTGGCACTATGTTTTGTTTTTTGTTATTGCTTTTAGAAATTATTTGTTTGCATTTTTACTGACGATATCGCATGGTTTTAGGGTTACAGTGTACATTGTTCTTATTAGTAGCATTCCTTTACTAGATGTGTCAACATTTTTTCACATTTTTGTACTGCAAATAAAAACACTGGGGACATCAAAGAAAATGGAAATGGAATTCTCTCATTAGCAAATCCTGATGTCTTTCAGGATGTCTATTCAGGATGTCTATTCAGAAGTCCCATTGAATTTAATGGGGCTTATTTCCAGATAGGGATGGAGGATAAATTTGATACTGCTGGCATTTAGAGGTGAACTAACCAAATCTGCATGTTCCAAAGCAATGCACCCCCATCGTCTCCACCCCCATCGTTCTGCCCAGACGCAGAGGTCCAGCGCCGAGGGCCTTTTGGCGCTTCCCTCATTGCGAGAAGCAAAGCTACAGGGAACCAGGCAGAGGGGCTTCTCGGTAGTGGCGCCCGCCCTGTGGAACGCCCTCCCATCAGATGTCAAAGAGATAAACAACTGCCTGACATTCAGAAGACATCTTAAGGTAGCCCTTTTTAGGGAAATTTTTAATGTATGACATATTAGTATATTTTTGGTCTTTGTGGAAGCCGCCCAGAGTGGCTGGGGAAACCCAGCCAGATGGGCGGGGTACAAATAAATTATTATTATTATTATTATTATTATTATTATTATTATTATTAAATACACCCACCCTTTCCGAATTTTGCAATGCAGTTCTCCAGCCATGCAATGCGTAAAAAAATGAATTTTGTTTGGGTGAAAAAGTCATATAAATGCATGTATTAGTGAAAATAACATACAAAATGCATTATATTATGGGAAATTGCTTTCAAAAACATATTTCTCAAAACTACATACAAAAATGTGTTTATTGGGAGGAATTCACACTAAAGTGCTGAACAGGTAGCACCCATTCAAACACCAGTGTATATCTGAAATTAGGATGCTATCTCCCATTTTCACCTCATTTCCTTCCTTCCTTCCATTTGGTGAGGTCTTTGCGGAGCTCAGTTTATCGCCATTAGTAATATTTTGGTGTCCTTCATAAACTTGAGCAGTGCACTTCTCTCCAGCTAATTTGTAACCAAATAAAAAGTACTGGCCCCTAATACACCTCTTTGGAGGGGTCTACTTCTTACCCTCCTGTAAGCCACCTGCATCAAAGGTACAGCCGCATCAGGGAAAGGTGTGCAATTCTGGTCACTACATTTGGAAAAAAGGGTAATATAAACCTGTTAAAAGTGAAGAAGAGCCAGAATTTTGAAGAAGCTCAAGCACTTTCCTCATAAGGAAAGGCCAGAGAATTTGGGGATTTGGAGTTTGTTTTTTTTAAGATTACTGGAGGGGAGGGCATGACCTCAGGGATGGAGGCAGTGGGCAGACAGAAGGTTTTACTCCCCTGGTAATAATAAAAGAATTCAGTGTAATCCAGCGAACTGATTGCCAGTAAATGGAGGACAGACTTCTTCGTTCAGTTGCTTTATGGAAGTACTTCCTCATACAACACTTACATAATTTAGGGAATTCATTGCCACGAGATGTGGCGATTGCTGTCCGTTTTGATGGCTTTAAGAGGGGATTTGGCAAATTCATAGAATCATAGAGTTGGAAGAGACCACAAGGGCCATCGAGTCCAACCCCTTGCCAAGCAGGAAAATTGATGAAGGATAAGGCTGTTTAATGGCTTCTGGCCCTGATGGCAATGTGGAACCTCCAAGTTCAAAAGCTTGGTGTGAGGCTTCAGGAAATCGACTTCCCTCCCCCATGGCAGTAGATAAGCAGTACAAAGTAAAATGAGTCTTCTTACCAGTTAGAAACTTTAATAATCACAGCGAGAGAACAAAGAACACATCTCCTAGAATGGCGGTGCTCCCAATTAAGGATTCCACCCCGTTCTGTCCCCGTGCTGGTTTTAACCTTTAAAGCCCTATATGGCCTAGGACCCTCGTACCTACGGGACCGCCTCTCCTGGTATGTCCCACAGAGGAACTTACGGTCTTCAAACAAAAACATATTGGAGGTCCCAGGCCACAGAGAGGTTATGCTGGCCTCAACCAGAGCCAGGGCTTTTTTTGGCTGTGGCTCTGATCTGCGGGACTTGACATCTTTCCTCAGGGCCTGCAAGACAGAGCTGTTCCACCAGGCCTTTGGCCAAGGCACAGCCTGACCCCCTCCTTTGGTAATCCTCACAGAACTCTAGCCCAATGGTTGCCATCAATTTGATTTGAACTGATTTTAGAATGAATTGATTTTAGAATGTTGTATTATTTTATTGTTGTTAGCTGCCCTGAGCTCGGCTACGGCTGGGGAGGGCGGGATATAAATAAATTTTTATTATTTATTATTTTTATTATTTTTATTATGTATTTTGTGGATTGATATCTTGATTTTATGATTATCCCTGAGACCCTCGGTTATAGGGCAGTATATAAATAATGATGATGATGATGATGATGATGATAGTACTACATTTCAAAAACCTACTTTAATCCATTTCCACATCTTATCATTGGTCATTAAATATTGGTAAATGGCACAGGACAGAAATTAGGGTGGCATTTGCTCTGTAGTTAAGTTGGCCTTGAGTCTCCCTGATAGAGTAATAATTTTCTGGTAGTTACCACCACTGACTGCCTAAAAATGTTAAAAATTACAGCTAACTATCCACCCTGTTTTACCATGTAAGGAAAATTCCAGGCACTTGAATTGCTAGATCATAGAAGAATTTTCTTCCATTCTCTGTTATATTCCATCCTGCCACCAAGAGGAGGACTAATTGCACACTCCTCTATATTTAACCTTCTCATACGAGTCTCTGGAGCCTGACTTACCCAAAGGATGCCTTCCCCAGGTGACCATGGACTATAGATGCAGGTCACGGAAGGCGACTCTAGAATAAACAATTTCATCTCTGAAGGTTTTTCTTTTCCCTTTAACTATGGGCACACATTGGGAATAAAGATGTAGGATACAACAGGACCATGGTTTTATTAACTCTTCGCCTGGATCTGCAACCAGCCCCAATATTTAAACCAAAATATTATTAATACAATATTATAAATATAATGCATACTTATAAAACACACACACAAAAATCTTATTTCAGCCCCACATAGAGCGCATTGCAGTAATCCAAGCGAGAGATAACTAGAGCATGCACCACTCACATGATCCTGAGCAATCTCCCACCCAAAAAAGCCCTCAATAACTTTGGATCCCCCCCAAAAAAGCTTCCCCCAAAAAGGTCAACAACTTTGGTCAATCCAATGGGTAGATCACTACCAGTTTTTTTTATAGCGGAAGTAGATTGCAGTGTCTTGGGAGTTGGACAAGCCTGGACTAGATGATACTAAAGGTCTCTTGCAACTCTACAATTCTATGTATTTATTATGAAGAAGGCAGCTGCAAGGCTGCTTTTATAGGTCCTCTCAAGTAGGATCAATCTTGCTCGGGTCACGGCAAGGCTGTGACTCAGTGGCTGAATGGATGTCATGCATGCAGAAATCTCAAGTTCAAGGCCTGGTTTCTTCAGGTAAGGCTGGGAGAGACTCCTATTTGAAACCCCAGGGGGATAGTCAGTGTGGACAACAACTGAAGCAGGTGGACCAAAGGTCTGACTTAGTACAAGCCAGCTTCCCCCTGGGATAGCTTGGTAGATCGTGAGACTCTTAATCTCAGGGTCGCGGGTTCAAGCCCCACATTGGGCAAAAGATTCCTGCATTTCAGGGGTTTGGACTAGATGTCCTTCATGGTCTCTTCCAACTCTAAAATTTGGTGATTCCATGATTCTGCCAGCAGGGAATCTCCCCTGCCCCTTTCTTAGCTGGAGGAGCAGAAAGGCAGAAAGGAAGAGTGGCCAAAGTCTGAGAATGACATTCCTGGAGAAGCTCAGCCCCATTTTTCCATTCGGATTTATCAAAGACGCCAAATTAATGTGGAAGCCCGAGATGCGGAGATGATATTACAGTCTCCCATTCCCAGCTCTCCTCTTACATCCTTGAGATAGGCATCTTGGCTTGGTTAGAGACACATGGCACAGTCGCCAACATGTCCTGAGAGCGCCAGAAAAAGTTAATGTGGAGTTCTGGTCTCCTCCCAGGATGCATTTGGGCTGCTGCCCATAATGATATGTATAATTGCAAAGGCCTGCCAAAAAAAGCAGGCTGGATTTAATTGAGTCAACACACTGCTATTAATAATAAAATGGCAGAGACTTTGCTATTAATCACTCATGTTGGCTTTATTGCAGGCAACGTCGGGTACCAAACAAGACCTTTAAAAATGGTACACTGAAAACTTACTAGGGGGAATAATATACACCTGCTAACAAAAATAACAACCTGGAAACAAATAAGGAAGATTGCCTTCCAAACAAAAGCTCCCTTTGAGAGACCTGGATGAATTAAAGGGCCTGTTTCTTCTCCATTCCCCCCCCCCCTCCTGCTGAAAGGAACCTGGCTAGAGTAAAGGAATGCATGTTGGAAAAGGTAGTGTTTGATCGATGGCCGTGCTTGAGGTAGCGGTGCTATAATCTGAAGCAGACAGGGGTGTAGTTGCAAAAAAGGACATGTAGGACAATTGCTGAACATGCCCATAATTATAAAACTGAAGATAAAGCATCCAGTGGGGGAACAGGCTATAAAAAGATATTTGACACAAATAATATACCTGATGCTTAAAACGAGACCTTCCACACCAAAGGATCTGAAAAGCCCATTCTGGTTTTTTGTTTTTTTTAAGAATATTTATTAAAATTTTACAAAATCATAAATACCAAAAATACATAATAAAACAAAAAAGGAAAGAATACGAAGTACAAAAAACAACACGAAAAAAATGAACAAAAAAAAGAAGTTAAAACAAATCCATTTTTTTTATAACTTTAAACTCATAAGCTTGTTTCTTTGACCTCCTCACACCTCCCGTTTTTGTATTCCCATTAATATAATCAAATCAGCAAATCCTTACCCTCTTTCGTTTATCTTAACTCTATATCTTAACATGTGAAAACTCTATGTTTTCACCCATTATCAGTTCACTTTTGCATACTCTTTTTAACATTGTTGCTAATACCACTTATTTTCAATCCAACATCATTTTAACATTCATTAATTTTACAATGTTTCTGCAGGTAGTCTTTAAATTTCTTCCAATCGTCTTCCACCAACTCTTCTCCCAGGTCTCGGATTCTGCCAGTCATTTCCGCCAGTTCCATATAGTCCATCACCTTCATCTGCCACTCTTCCAGGGTGGGTAGATCTTGTGTCTTCCAATACTTTGCAATAAGTATTCTTGCTGCCGTTGTTGCATACATAAAGAAAGTTCTATCCTTCTTTGGCACCAATTGGCTGACCATGCCCAGGAGAAAGGCCTCTGGTTTCTTCAGGAAGGTATATTTAAATACCTTTTTCATTTCATTATAGATCATCTCCCAGAAAGCCTTAATCTTTGGACATGTCCACCAAAGGTGAAAGAATGTACCTTCATGCTCTTTACATTTCCAACATTTATTATTGGGCAAATGATAGATTTTTGCAAGCTTGACTGGTGTCATGTACCACCTATATATCATTTTCACTGAAAAGCCCATTCTGAATTGTGCAGAGGGCCTTGAGTGTGTCCAGTCCAAAATTCTGTGGCAAAAATAAATAAATCAAAAACTGGGATCTGAAATTGTTACACACTGCGTAAAACACAGGTGCAGCCTATATTTGGTTGTACAGTTTTTATGTTCCTCTTCTTGTTTTGCTACGTTTTTATTACTCATAATTTATACAGCACTTCTGTCAAACAAAACAGTTTTAAATCCTATCAGGCACGAGGGTAGCTGACGGGCAGAAGTGTCACGTGACTCAGTCAGGCAGTCAGCTGACTTACAGGAGCTTCATATGGTCTAGCCATCTGACTTACAGAAGCATCATATAGGTAGGTATCTGGGATAGCTCAGTAGGCAGAGCATGAGACTCTTAATCTCAGGGTCATGGGTTGAGCCCCACATTCAACAAAAGATTCCCCTTCCAACTCTAGGAATGCTATGCTATGATCTCAGGAGAAGTAGAGGATCACAGCTTTGGGGGATGAAGTTAAACAGTTGGAGAGTTGGATACATCTATGTGTGCATGTTTTCATCATCATCATCATCATCATCAGGCTTTAGGTGTGATCAGAAACTTCCCCTTAGCCCAAGAAAGATTCAACGTCTATGTTTATTTTCATTAATAAATCGTAGATCCAATTTACCCCAATGTGTCCATGCATTATTATTTTTTACAAAATTCAATTTTGCAAATTTGTATTTCTCGCATTCTTTCGACCACATACAGAAATCAAGACAATTAGTAAAATCTCAAAGGTGACCAGATATGTGACTAGTGGCTGGATCTCATCCTAATATCCACTCTTTATCAGTAAAGGGTGACATTTTCCAAAGAACTTCCTAGTGTTCAAAACATGAGCAACTCATTTCTGAAGTTTAATATTGGGTTGTTGTTTTTACACCTGCCCTGTGGAACGCCCTCCCACCAGATGTCAAAGAGAAGAACAACTACCAGACTTTTAGAAGACATCTGAAGGCAGCCCTGCTTAGGGAAGCTTCTAATGTTTAACAGACCACTGTATTTTAATACTTTGTTGGAAGCCGCCCAGAGTGGCTGGGGAAACCCAGCCAGATGGGCAGGGTATAAATAATAAATATATTATTATTATTATTATTATTATTATTATTATCAGCCTGGATCAACCATGGACACCCCACGACCAACCAATAGATCGCAATTGACCTCTTGGACATGCCGGATCTAGTCCAACTCCCTGCTATGCAGGAATACCCAGCTGCCCCATATGGGGATCAAACCTGCAACCTTGATGTTATCAGCACCACTCTTTACCCAATTGAGCTATGTGCAGGCTTTGTGTGAATCTTTTGGACCAAACCCACTGTGGTCACCTCCATCTGATAGACGTTTGGGCAAATGAATGGAAGCGCTTAGACAGGAGCAGTGGGTGTCCATTCCTGCTGAATGAATGGTTGACCACTAAATTGGCAAGAAGTAAAAGGTGGTTGGACAAGTGACTGTCCAGTATTGTGGAGAGACCAGCTGACAAAATAGGACTACGGTGGCTGAGAGTCTCCAAAGGATCCCAGGTTCTGCTTTGGCAACTATGAGGCAATGCCAAAAGCCACTGGCTGTCAGTGGTTGCAGTAGAAGCAGGCATCTCCGTGGTCATAAATGTCATCGCAGCATAGTTGTTTTCCTCCCTCATAAACTCAGCTCCACTGAGGACAGGAATGTTCTAAATTTTTACAGGATTTGATATCCAGCTTGAATCTTGGGAACGCTGGTGCCCTGAAACTTCCACAAACTCCAGGCCTGGGCTATTTTTCTAGAAAAATAGGTGCCAGAACTCACCTTGAACATCTCCCTTCTTCTCTTATAATGGCAATGACACCGGCCTGAGAGGTGTCAGGACTGAGTTCTGGTGAGTTCCAGCTGGGGAAAAAAGCTTTGCTCCAGGCTCTATGTAAGTTCACCAAGCCAATGAAATTGGGCATTGAGACCCAAAATGGTTACAGTGTCTTTGTCACACTGATCCATCTCCTGACCAAGAACTAAAGGAGAATGCCAAAAGGGAGGGATGGTATTTGAGACCTTCCGAAAGAAATAGCAAACTTCTCTGGGTGATTATTTTTTCTTTAACCGAACTCTAGCACAGAAAAAATGCCTCTCGCTGTCACTTGATCTGACATTCCCTGAACCAAGCCAGACTCATCTGTCACAGCCTTGGGACACCTTCATAATATACACCACATCATTTGCTTGCAGACTTGACAGAGATTCAGTAGGTCCAGGGTCTTTTGTACCAGGCACCCACAAAATTAATTTTGGGGTAGAAGAAGAGTTTGGATTTGATATCCCGCTTTATCACTACCCGAAGGAGTCTCAAAGCGGCTAACATTCTCCTTTCCCTTCCTCCCCCACAACAAACACTCTGTGAGGTGAGTGGGGCTGAGAGACTTCAGAGAAGTGTGACTGGTCCAAGGTCACCCAGCAGCTGCATGTGGAGGAGCGGAGACGCAAACCCGGTTCCCCAGATTACGAGTCTATCGCTCCTAACCACTACACCACACTAGGGAGAACGAAAAGGAATTATCTTTCCAGGTGTAATCATTTCTACTTCTTATAAGCTTGACTTAAGAAAGTCACAACTAAGTTCTCCATCTGCCCTCTGCATCCCTGTCCTGGCATCTGATTTAAGTTTGGAGACATCCAGTTTCATACTTGTAAATACACTGCCACCCACAAAGGATTGGGGTTAGAGAGTGCTGAAAAAATGGTGACCCCTGGTCACAAAATGGACCTGTCAGTCACAAAGGAGCTCCCCTTTTCTGCTCCTGAGCTGGACATTTCCCTTGAACTAGAAACATAAGTTTTGGTTTTACTAAGCTGCTCTCATGCCCAGGCATTTTCCTTACACGGTCAGTTTAGAGACATGCCATATTGTCCCAAATATAAGCCGCACCCGAATATAAGCTGCACCTCTAAAATTCAAGGGGGGGGGAGAGACAATACCCGAATATAAGCCGCTCCCTTAAATTCCACAGGGACTCACACTCATAAATAGCAAATATAGAAGAAAATCCTACAGGTACTAGAGAGGACCCGCAAGTTGGTTAGAATTAATTGCACAACAGCCTCAAGCTCGCAAATTGGCAATAAAACATTTTTTGGTTCCGTTTTGCCTTATGCCAATTTTTGTAAGGTCACGAATTTAAGCCACAGTTTAACTTTACACGGTCGGATTTTGGGGAAAAAATGGTGCGGCTTATATTCGGGCCAATACGGTAATTCTGCTTTTGGCAGATGCTTGTCCACAACATTTAATGCCTGGATAGCCCAAGGGGTGTGAAATGCTTTGGGGGTTCCCTGTTTTGGCTCACGTAGCCTTGTATGCATCCCATGTAACCTTAGACAAAATACCTCTGGGGCATCTTGTTCCAGCTCAGGATTTTGGAGTCCTCTGAATCTGATACACACCACTATTTCATACTGCCTGTGTTAGCCAGTTTAGGTTTTTCTTTTGAAGCAGAAAAGTGGGGTGTAAACAGGAAGCCTAAGTTACCTAACAGTGTTGCTGTCTGTTCCCCTCTAACAAATGATTGCTGAATTTTGCTGAGCTGTTGACCCAGTTTGCTATGTGCTCCAACGATTACTCTGTCTGCCCCATCCAATGAATTTTTTGCATTTCAAGGGCACCCTAGTCCAAGATCCAGAGTGAATGTAATAAATAATACAGTGGTACTTTGGTTTAATAAAAGCTTAGTTTATGAACAACTTGGATTAAGAACGCTGCAAAACCCAAAGTAGGTGTTTTGGGTTGTGAACTTTTCCTTGGAAGCAGAACATGTTCCGCTTCCTGTTGAGTGTGTTCCATTTGTAAATTGAGTCCCCCACTGCTATGGGAAAGCACGCCTTGGTTTAAGAACGCTTTGGTTTAAGAACAGACTTCCGGAACGGATTAAGTTCGTAAACCAAGGTACCTCTGTATTTGAAATACCCAGTGAGTAGATACATTTACGGATGTATCCTAGGTTGAAATATTCTATATATCTGCTTCCCAATATATTCATATGGGAGATGGATCACTGAATGTAGACATACAGCTCAGCTCACATTGGTGAAAAATTGCGTTAAAGAAGTGAACTGCACATATAGGTGGAAAGTGACCATTCTGTTTCCACCTAGTGGAGGAAGCGATGGCATGATGGACAACGCAGAGTAACTGCACACATTTACAGCCCTCCAAATGTTGGGCCAGATTGGAAAATACATGGTCTATTTTTCTCTGCTAAAATGCATTGCTTGTCATTTTTCCATCTGCCACTGAGGCTGGGCCACCCAAAACAATGCTGCTACTAGGATTGAAACAAATTGGATGAAAACAATTCTGATCTGGTTCTTCAATTTCAAATTTGCTTATAAAATTCAGGTTTCAAGGTGTGAGTTTTAAAATGTATGTTTTGATTTTCAGTTGGTTTTAATGTTGAAGGTAGGTGTGTGTGTGTGTGTGTGAGAGAGAGAGAGAGAGAGAGAGAGAGAGAGAGAGAGAGAGAGGAGAGAGGTAGTTAAAAACTTTCCTTTTCATTCAAATATTTTGATTCATGAATATTTAACTTTATGCAACCTAAACCTTCCATGTTCAGAAGTTGCAAGGTGACTGTGGCTCCACAGTGATTAAAGAAAAGTACATTGTATGTGCTCAGATGCACTCTCAGTCCAGGCATTGGTCAGTGAGAGGATGGACAATTACTTTGGAGCCTTACGTAAGCTGTTGGGAGTTTTAAGGACACAATAAGAACCCTGGAAATTCCTCATATGCATTGAACCAATCCCTCAATGATACAAAAGAGAAGTGAACTGTTGTCTTTGTCATCTTCCACTTTCAAAGATTCCATAATGGTGTCAGTTTAGAGTTGTGTTAATAGCATGGTCATGTTGTGCATACTATATACAGAGTTGGCTGGCTTGGTAATCTAACGATTATGTCTAAGCTGAGCATTTACCATTAAAGCACATACAAATGATGCTAGTACACATACACATACACACAAACACAAACACACATCCACAGGGGTGGTCAAGCCCAAACCTAGGCAGGCAGGAATCTCATACCCTCCAACATTTCTCCAATGAAAATAGAAATGTCCTATTCAATAATTCAAGATACATAAAAACATAATAAAACATTAAACATTTTCTAAACAACTTCCCTAGACAGGGCTGCCTTCGGATGTCTTCTAAAGGTTGTATACTTACTTATCTCCTAGGCTTGGGGGTCACATACTGGGGTCAGCAACCTTTTTCAGCTGTGGACTGGTCCACCATCCCTCAGACCATGTGGTGGGCTGGACTATTTTTTTTGGGGGGGGGGATGAATTCCTATGCCCCACAGATAACCCCAAGATGCATTTTAAATAATAAAAAAAACCAGGCAGGCCCCAAAAATAACCCAGGGATGCATTTAAAATAAAAGCACACATTCTATTTATGTATGTATGGGGCAGGCCCCATAAATAACCCAGAGATGCATTTTAAATAAAAGGACACATTCTACTCATGTAAAAACACACTGATTCACAGACCGTCCATGGGCTGGATTGAGAAGGCGATTGGTTATAGGTTGCCTACCCCTGTCATATACTCTCCAACATTTCTCCAGTGAAAAAGGGACGTCTTAAGGAAAACTGGGACATTCTGATCAAATCAGAAACCGGGATGGCTTCCGTAAATCTGGGACCGTCCCTGGAAAGTAGGGACACTCGGAGAGTCTGGAATCTTCCATTGCCCTTAATGCGGCCACCTTTCCCCTTGCCAATGTATAATAAGAGCAACCAACATTTTTGGAGATGTTTCAGGAGGTCTGGGAAATGACCCGAGATAGGCTCCCTCTCCACCCAGATGCCCTCGCAGAAAATTGTACTACAGCAGTGTGGCTGATGCTTTGTGTAGTGACAGTCTAGGCTTAAGCTGCATTGGCAAGTTCTGTCTCTCAATATCCTCAGTACGGCACATCCACCATTAAAAGTGCTTTTCATCCCAGGCGCCATCTTCATCGAGATATTCAGTGCTCGGCACTAGACTAAGAGGCTAGGCAGGCCTACTCTTACCTTCGCTCTCGTTCTAGCACCTTATTTTCACGTGTAAGGCTACTTGACTGTGCCCTGGCAGGCTTTTGTTCCCAGTTTGTACTGGCTCCATCTTCAAACAATCCATTATGGTAGGAGGACATTCTGCGCTATCCTTCACAACTTGGACTGGCTCCACTGATGTACTCCATCTGGTTTATTTTGCTGGCATTAGGCAGTTCACAGCTGTGGGGCTCTTTATAATAAGGGCAAAAATACTCACATATTTTGTCTCTGATCTCATTATGTCTTTGTTTTCTTTCTAGGGGTGTGTGGCGGTGGGGACTGCATATCAACGCTTCCCAGTTTCATATTTATTCGCTAGGAGAAGGAAAGCTGCATTTTGATGCGACATCTGAGGACTTTTTAAAATGCAAAAATGCATCCATGGTGAGTAAAATCACCATGAGAGTTGCAGAGTTGGAAGATGACCCCAGGGTCATCTAGTCCAACCCACTGCAGTGCAGGAATCTCAGCTAAAGCATCCATGACAGAGGGCCATCCAAACTATCAATGAATGTATTGGTGAATTTTCCCAAGTATAGATCCCATAGAGCTTCAGTATGCTGACAACGTGCGCCCACTCAGAAGATGACCTCCGAACCATCCTAAGTATCTTCGCAGAAGCTTACGAAAAGCTTGGCCTATCGCTCAACATCCAAAAAACTAAAGTGCTGCACCAAGAAGCACAAAACAACCCCTCTGCAGTGCCACAAATCCAACTCAATGGTGTAATGTTGGAAAATGTTGATCACTTCTCCTACCTGGGTAGTTATCTTTCCACAAGGGCCAATACTGATGCTGAAATCCAGCATCGCCTGAGCTCTGTGAGTGTAGTTTTCTCCCAATTTAAGTGCAGGGTGTTTGAGGACTGGGACACTCGCAGGCAAACCAACATGCTTCTTTACAAAGCTATTTTACTACCAACCTTACTGTATGCTTGTGAAACATGGACCACTTATAAACGCCATCTTCAACTCCTCAAAAGATTCCATGAATGGTGTCTCCAAAAAATGTTACATATCACTTGGGAAGAAAGGCGAACCTGTGTACTGGAAGAAGCAAAGATCACCAGTGTTGAAGCAATGATTCTTCAACACCAGCTTCATTGGACTGGTCATGTTGTTCAGATGCCTAAGTATCATCTTCCAAAGCAACTACTCTATTCCGAACTTAAAAATTGAAAGTGTAATGCTGGTGATCAACAAAAGAGGTTTAAAGACTCTCTCAAGGCAAATCTTTAAAAATGTAGTATAAACACTGACAATAGGGAAACACTGGCCTGCGAGTGCTCCAACTGGAGAACAGCCTTTACCAAAGGTGTCATGGACTTTGAAGATGCTCAAACTCAGGATGAAAGGGGGAAATGTGCTAAAAGGAAGGCACGTTTGGCAAACCCTCACCATGATCAACTCCTGCCCAGAAACCTATGTCCCCACTGTGGAAGGACGTATGAATCCAGAATTGGCCTCCACAGTCACTTACAGACTCACTGTTAAGACCGTGTTCATGGAAGACAATCTTACTCGGCTATGAATGATCACCAAAGAAGAAGAAAAAGACAGGTATCTTTGTGCATTATGCACAAAACCAGCAGGCTCAGTACAGTGGTACCTCAGGTTACATATGCTTCAGGTTACAGACACTTCAGGTTACAGACTCCACTAACTCAGAAATAGTACCTCGGGTTAAGAACTTTGCTTCAGGATGAGAACAGAAATCATGCTCCGGCGGCACGGCAGCAGCAGGAGGCCCCATTAGCTAAAGTGGTGCTTCAGGTTAAGAACAGTTTCAGGTTAAGTACGGACCTCTGGAACAAATTAAGCACTTAACCTGAGATACCACTGTATTTTCAAATCAGCACTTCAAATGACCTTTGGAATCCACATTTTGCATTTTGAGATGAAAACCTGCAATGTTACTATATTCCTTTGTTATCAACCTCATAGTTGCAGAAAGGCTCCTCTGTCCACCAAGAAGCTTTGCATCGGCACCTCGTCAGCAACCTACAGAAGCCATGCAAAAGGTCCGTGTGCCTTTGCCATTTTAAATTAGTCTCCCGCGTTTACAAATATACTTTGAGGCAGAGCCTGAGCAAAGCCATGGTTAATGTAACTAATCAAAGCTCTCCCTCTCCCTTGTTGCCACAATTAGCCATCCCTCCTCTCCATGCCCAAGTGGGTTTCTTCATCAAATTATTAAAGCCTGACAGCTCCGCTGGTCAACTGCATTAACACCGTGCATCTACTGTTCAGCATGAGTTACAGGTGTTGCTGAGCTGAAATTTCTCAAAGACTTTTTCCCCCCTGAGAAAATTTATGGGGTTGAAAAGGGGGGGGGGGTTTACCATGCTGAAGAATTTTCTCAGAATACTATTCACCATTTTTTGCAGGGGGTGGAGGGATGGGGGCAGCTACTTACACACACACAACATACACAACAGAGAGAGAGAGAAAGAAGAAGAAGAAGAAGAAGAAGAAGAAGAAGAAGAAGAAGAAGAAGAATAGTAGTAGTAGTAGTAGTAGTAGTTTGGATTTGATATCCCGCCTTTCACTCCCCTTCAGGAGTCTCAAAGCGGCTAACATTTTCCTTTCCCTTCCTCCCCCACAACAAACACTCTGTGGGGTGAGTGGGGCTGAAGTGTGACTAGCCCAAGGTCACCCAGCAGCTGCATGTGGAGGAGCGGAGACGCGAACCCGGTTCCCCAGATTACGACACTACCGCTCTTAACCACTACACCACACTGGCACAGAGAGAGAGAGAGAGAGAGAGAGAGAGAGAGAGACTGAGACTGCTGGAAATGACATTAGCTCATTGCAAAGAAGAGTGTTTGGCCTGATCCAATTGCACTTTTCTTATATTCAGTTTCTCTATCCATGTACTGTATGGGGTAGATAATTTTGATGGGTCATTTGCACACAGCTCCAGCTCAAGGCACCTGAGAAGGGAGCTGGGTATTTTAAAAGGAATGCACAAGAAGGCAGTTATGGACTCAAGCTTCTGGAGAAGAAGAGGAAGAAATACTTGTATGATCAAAACATTGACAACAACAAAACATTGACAACAACAACGGTTTTATTATTTATACCCTGCCCATCTGACTGGTTGGCTTCCAACATATATAAAAACATAATACAACATTGAACGTTTAAAAAAACTTCCCTAGACAGGGCTGCCTTCTGATGTCTTCTAAAGGTTGTATAGTGACTTATCTCCTTGGCTTGAGGGGTCGCATAACTCCATGCCCTCCAAAATTTCTCTGATGAAAATAGGGACGTCCTAAGGAAAAGGGGGACATTTTTGAGATCATCTCAGAAACCAGAACGGCTTCTGTAAATCCAGGACTGTTCCTGGAAAACAGGGACACTTGGAACGTCTGTTAATATTAATAATAATAATAATAATAATAATAATAATAATAATTTATTTATACCCCGCCCATCTGGCTGGGCCTCCCCAGGCACTCTGGGCGGCTTCCATAGAAAGCAAAAATACAGTAAAATATCACACGTTAAAAATTTCCCTGAACAGGGCTGCCTTAAGATGTCTTCTGAATGTCAGGTAGTTGTTTATCGCTTTTACATCTGCTGGAAGGGCGTTCCACAGGGCAGGCGCCACTACCGAGAAGGCCCTCTGCCTGGTTCCCTGTAGCTTTGCTTCTCACAATGAGGGAACCGCCAGAAGGCCCTCGGCGCTGGACCTCAGCGTCCAGGCAGAATGATGGGGGTGGAGACGCTCCTTCAGGTATACTGGACTGAGGCCGTTTAGGGCTTTAAAGGTCAGCACCAACACTTTGAATTGTGCTCGGAAACGTACTGGGAGCCAGTGTAGGTCTTTCAAGACCGGTGTTACATGGTCTCGGCGGCTGCCCCCAGTCACCAGTCTAGCTGCCGCATTCTGGATTAGTTGTAGTTTCTGAGTCACCTTCAAAGGTAGCCCCACGTAGAGTGCATTGCAGTAGTCCAAGCGGGAGATAACCAGAGCATGCACCACTCTGGCGAGACAGTCCGCGGGGAGGTAGGGTCTTAGCCTACGTACCAGATGGAGCTGGTAAACAGCTGCCCTGGACACAGATTTGACCTGTGCCTCCATGGACAGCTGTGAGTCCAAAATGACTCCCAGGCTGCGCACCTGGTCCTTCAGGGGCACAGTTACCCCATTCAGGACCAGGGAATCCTCCACACCTGCCCGCCTCCTGTCCCCCAAAAACAGCACTTCTGTCTTGTCAGGATTCAACCTCAATCTGTTAGCCGCCATCCATCCTCCAACCGCCTCCAGACACTCACACAGGACCTTCACCGCCTTCACTGGTTCTGATTTAAAAGAGAGGTTTGTTTGTTTGTTTGTTTTTTTATCCTGCCCTTCATCTGAAGATCACAGGGTGGTTCACAACATAAAAATACAAAATGAGAACGCAAAATACATAATAATAAAAAATGACAGACCAATTACCCCCCTCTCCCACAAACACATTTAAAAGGGCATCGGATGTGAATCAGCCAAAGGCCTCTTTGTAGAGAAATGCTTTTGCCTGTCTCCTAAATATATTTAATGAAGGAGCCAGGCAAAGCTTCCTGGGGAGAGCATTCCCGGGGAGCCACTGTAGAAAAGGCCTGCTCTCATGTTGCTACCATCCAGACCTCTTAAGGAGGAGGCACGTGAAGAAGGGCCTCAGAAGATGAGGATCAAATGGGGAGAGGGGACCCTTGAGATACTGCAGGCCTGAGCCATCTTTTGCTGTAAAGGTCTAAACCAGCAACTGGCATTCAGTGGTATACTGCCACTGTCTGTGGAAGTTTTGCTTAGCTATCACAGCTTATAAATGTGGAGCCTGGATAAAAATGATCAGAGGCATTGTCCTCCTTTTTTTAACAGGAGAATTCAGACTCGCCCCCAAACGAAGTTGATTGGCAGTTACAGGGCTGATATAAGGAGATACAGTCATACCTTGGTTTTCAAACGGCTTAGTTCTCGAACGTTTTAGCTCCCGAATGCCACAAACCCGGAAGTGACTGTTCTGGTTTGCGAACTATTTTTGGAAGCCGAACATCTAACGGGGCTTCCGGTTGGCTGCAGGAGCTTTCTGCAGCCAATCAAAAGCTGTGCTTTGGTTTCCGAGGGTTTTGGAAGTCAAATGGGCTTCCGGAACGAATTCCGTTCGACTTCCAAGGTACGGCTGCACATCTTTATAAATGCTAAAAGGAGTCCCTCCTAGTTATTAAGGAAGCTGCGTAAACATACAAGAGTGATGTAGGCATGATGTGACCCAACGGTGACCCAACATTGTCCACTCATCGTATCTGGAAGTCATCGTTTGAGGGAGAAGGAGAAGGAGGTCGTGAATTTCCCAAAGAGCATGAATCTCTGAGAAGCTGTCTGGATATGGGGATTAATTCCGGCAAAAGGACTTGTGCTACTTTACCTGGGTTCACCCATCTCTATAATTGACTGTCAGCAATGCTAGTGGTAGCTATGCTGAGCCAGCAAGATTGACAGGGGAGACTCTTTCTGTCTGCCTGCCTGCCTGGGTCACTAGCTGAGATAAAACTAGATTCAATAAAAATGTGATTATTGTTTAGCACAGAAATCGCTTCTGTTTGATGGCTTATTGTTTATCATCAATCTTGGTTGTGGAGGTATAAAGCAAGACCAGTTGTGGAGGATTCCAGAGACAATGTCTCTTGTTGCAGGGCCGATTCTAAAATAGCACAGACAGAGACGACGAGGCAGGACTCATGGATTCGCGGTGGGAAACAGATAAGGCTGGGAGATTTAGGGCAGGAAGAACATGGAGAACGGTGGAGAATGAAGACATCTTTCCTGTTCACTATCGGGAATCCCACCCAAGCCTTTACTAGTTATTGATTAACCTTTCCAAGGTGCTGTCTTCAATGGGGGGGGGGGACTAGAATTTGTTCTCGTTTAAAAATGAAAACTCTTTACAGTCATACCTTGGATCTCGAACGCCTTGCGAGTCGAACTTTTTTGCTCCCGGACACCGCAAACCCAGAAGTGAGTGTTCCGCTTTACGAACGTTCTTTGGAACCCGAACGTCCAACGACATTTCCGTGGCTTCCAATTGGCTCAGGAGCTTCTTGCAATGAATCGGAAGCCGCGTCTTGGTTTCCAAACGTTTTGGAAGTCGAGCGGACTTCCGGAATGGATTCTGTTCAACTTCCAAGGTACGACTATATATTAAACATTAATCTATAGAAGCAGGACATATATTTGTAGATGAGCAAAGGAACGTAAAACACAATACCTGCTGATAACTGACAGCAATAAATGCCACCAAACAACTGGGCGTTTTAGAGAGCAGTGTCCTTTCTTTGTAGCAGGTGAACGTTCCCTTGTTCTTTAATGTAGGGTGATCCAGGGTGGTAACTTGAATAAAATATTGGGGGGGGCAGGTAAGCCCTGCTCTGCATAATCGATCACATGATGTGGTGCACACACACTACTTTAATGGCAGTGCCCTTTGGGGGGGGTCCTGGACCCCACAAATATTTTACTGGGGGGTGAAGGGCATAGCTGTCAACTGTCCCTTATTTGGTGGGAAAGTCCCTTTTTCAGTGCCGGGTCCCGCTGCTGTCCCTTATTGATTATGTCCCTTAAATTTCCCAGGTTTCAAAGGAAGCAGCTCCTCTCCCTCCCTCCCTGCCGGCCAGGGAGGAGGGAGGCTCCAACTGTGTTGCTTGGCTGTGTTGCTCACCCAATAAGGAGTCTAAGAACAACTGGGGGGTGGAGCTTGCATGCCTTGTGCCGATCAAATCGGCCGTGTTGCCTGGGAACTCGCCTTTGCTCAGCGCTTCCCAGCAGAGAGATGATGGTGGTTTTCCTTGCTGCATCCCCTTTGCTGGGTTGCTGCGCTGTGGGAACCACCGCTTGAGGCTCCGTTTGGCTGCTGGCCAGGTTTTCTGCCTTTGGCTTGAAGGGGCTCAGAAGTTGAACATACCTGTGTCCGGAAAATCCCTTATTTTGGCTGCTGATCCCTTATTTTTGAGGCTGCTGGTCCCTTATTTTCAAATCTGTAAGTTGACAGCTATGGTGAAGGGATCTTGACCCCTAGGAGTTGGCTCTTTTGGTGACATCACAGTTCCACTTGTGGTGGGGACTTAACAACCAACCTACTTGATTTTCTTTCGGTCATGGGCCAATTTAAAAGTTTTGCAAAGGTCCACAACACTGAGAATTACAACTGGGCAAGAAGTTACAATTTTGTTCCTCCCACCCACCTCTGTGTTTTATCCTACAGCATTAGTGCTATTTTCTAAGCATGCCAGAGTATGCTTGAATGTGCAGAGAGGTGAATGCGGTCATTTGTGTGTGTGTGTGTGTGTGTGTGTGTGTGCGCATATATCTATATGTATATATAGATACGCTTGTGTTTATGTGTATAAGGCAAACTGAGTATTTACAAGCTGTTTCTGTAGTTACAATATACATCACTATTATGAATTGCTTCATTAACCTGTCAATCCAATGGCTCTCTGCTCTTGTTTCTCCTCTGTCTCATTTGCATTACTCGAAGGGGGCCAGAGAAGGAGAGAGAGGCCTACATGGGCTCCGAAAGGGCCGTTTAACATCACGTTTATGCACCTTTCCGCTGCAGAACCAAGCCATGTCACCACCACCCAGTTCTGCAACGGGATTCAGCCTCTCCTCAGGGCTTTATTGGCGAGCAGAGATGCTCCATGGAGTCATTTATCATGAAGCCACTGGTCAGTGGGACTCAGGGCCTGGGTGCCAGGTTCCTTAGATTGCCAGAATGCTGCTCAGGAGGAGAGACTTGCCTGCAGTGCATTTGCTGTTTGGAAGAGCTGCTGATGGGCCGGGCCCCAATAACACCCCCCTCCAAAAGTGCTGATTTTGCTGAAAGAGGCTGACAGTGATGGATCTGTTCTCGTCTTGCCTTTCCGTCATGCTGCAAGAAACGGGAGAAGAGGAAAAGAGAGGAAAGGAAGAGAAACAAAGGTGGCGATTAACTCTTTTGTCATGGGCTCCGCAGTTTTACAAGGCAAGATGAAGCTGCTGTCCAGGCTGGGCCAAGTTCAGCACAGTCCGTCACATCCTCAGATTCCTGAATGATTTACTTAACGGGCCACTAATACCCCCCTCCAAAAAACAACAACACCCTGTGTGAACAATTCTCTTCCTATCACGAGCAGGGACAGTGCACGGGAGGTGAGGGGGGGGGGGGGGAGGAGAGAAAGAGAATGTAATTCCCCATCTCCTCGAGTCATTAAACTGCATCATGTTCATGCACACAGATACCCCTGGCACTGGAATGCAGGCAGGAACAGGGAGGGAAATCTGTTTTGAAGATTAGATGCGCAGGGGAACCAACACACGCACATAACCCACTTTGCACAGAGGTCAACAGCTACTGCAGTCTAGTGATGATTGCCTTCTGTAGCGGAGGAAGAAACAGGCAATAGTTTTCAAGCAACATTTGCCAGCCTGGTGCCCCCCAGATGTTTTGGAAGACAAACACCCACATCCAACCCTGAGCAGCATGCACTGAACTACTATTATTATTATTATTATTATTATTATTATTATTATTATACAGTCCTATACTTGCAGGTCTCAGAGGAGTCCACAAGATAAAAACACAAAATACATAATAAAAACAAAAACAAGAACAACCCATTAATCCCCACTCCCCAACACATTTTAAAAGGGTAAAGGTAAAGGGACCCCTGACCATTAGGTGTGACCAACTCTGGGGTTGCGGCGCTCATCTTGCTTTGTTGGCCGAGGGAGCCGGTGTACAGCTTCCGGGTCATGTGGCCAGCATGACTAGGCCACTTCTGGCGAACCAGAGCAGCGCACAGAAACATCGTTTACCTTCCCGCCAGAGCGGTACCTATTTATCTACTTGCACTTTTGACGTGCTTTCGAGCTGCTAGGTTGGCAGGAGCTGGGACCGAGCAATGGGAGCTCACCCCGTCGCGGGGATTTGAGCCGCCGACCTTCTGATCGGCAAGTCCTAGGCTCTGTGGTTTAACCCACAGCGCTACCCATGTCCCCTTTTAAAAGAGTATTGGATGTCAAATCAGCCAAGGGCCTGGTTAAAGAGGAATGTTTTTGCCTGGCGCCTAAAGCTGCATTATGAAGCTGCCAGGCGAACTTCCCTGGGGAGAGCATTCCACAGAAGGGGAGACACTGCAGAAAAGGCCCCGTTCTCATGTTGCCACCCTCCGGACCTCTTGTGGAGAAGGCACACGAAGGAGGACCTGCTTTTTGTGTAGAGAACCGCCTTGCAAAATTTGACCTGGCAATATATCGCCAATCATGATATGTGTCATGGCCTGGGATTCCGATTCAGAGGCTGAACCAGAGGAATCCCAGCCTGCACAGGAGTCCCCGCCTCCAGGGCCAGCTGAACTGGGGCAGGGCCTTGATTCTGAAGCACCTGCACCAGTGCCGGATCCTCAGGAGCAGGCACCAGGTGATTCCACTCTGGCTCCAGAGGTAGTTGAGGACTCAGTGCCTGCAGGTGAGTCTCCCCCTGGGCCCAGTAACCCTTCAGCCTCTCCTGAACTGCAGAGACTCAGGGCAGAGAGGTGAAGGGAACTGGTTTCTCCCAGGAGGAGTGCTCGCCTTAAGGCCAAGAGAGGCGGGTCTCCTGGGGGCCGGGACCGCCCCTGGCCTCAGAGAAGATAAAGGGCACTCAGCCCGGTCCCAGGTTGCGGGAGCAATGTCGATGAAGAGCTGTTTCAGCCAGCACCCAGTCCTGTTCCTCCAGTGTTCCTGTCCCCGCCCGGCTTCCTGCTTCGGACCTCGCCCCGCTCCTTCGGAACTGTTTCCAGGCTATTGACCCAGGACCGGACTTTGACTACGCCAACGGTAACCTTCCCCCCGGGACCAGCACAATATGTGTGTGTGTGGTATGCAAAAATCACAATGTGGCGGAAACCGTGAAGCCAGCCAATGCCTCTACAGTGGTATCTCAGGTTACATACGCTTCAGGTTACATACACTTCAGGTTACATACGCTTCAGGTTACAGACTCCGCTAACCCAGAAATATTACCTCGAGTTAAGAACTTTGCTTCAGGATGAAAACAGAAATTGTGCTCCGGCGGCGCGGCGGCAGCGGGAGGCCCCATTAGCTAAAGTGGTGCTTCAGGTTAAGAACAGTTTCAGGTTAAGAATGGACCTCCGGAACGAATTAAATTCTTATCTCCATCCATATTTCAGACATTGTGATATATTGGCATAGGAGCCAACTCCCAGGAGCTGAGGTCCATTGGGAGCCCCATAAAATATTTGAGGGGCCCCACCCCCTGTTGATGGACACTGCCATTCAAATGGTGTGTGTGCATGGCATCATGTAATTGACTATGCAAGGCAGGGTTTATCTGGGCGCCCCAATATTTTTTTCCAAGTTCACACCCCTGTATATAGCAGTGTTTAGCTGGATGGTATATCACGGATGCGAGTGGTGCTGTGAGTTAAACCACAGAGCCTAGGACTTGCCGATCAGAAGGTCGGCAGTTCGAATCCCCGTGACGGGGTGAGCTCCCGTTGCTCAGTCCCTGCTCCTGCCAACCTAGCAGTTCGAAAGCACGTCAAAGTGCAAGTAGATAAATAGGTACCACTCCAGCGGGAAGGTAAATGTCATTTCCGTGTGCTGCTCTGGTTCGCCAGAAGTGGCTTAGTCACGCTGGCCACATGACCCGGAAGCTGTACGCCGGCTCCCTCGGCCAATAAAGCGAGATGAGCGCCGCAACCCCAGAGTCGGTCACGACTGGACCTAATGGTCAGGGGTCCCTTTACCTTTACCTTATATCACGAACAGCCTTTACCAAAGGTGTCATAGGCTTTGAAGACACTCGAACTCCGGACGCAAGAGAGAAATGTGCTAAGAGGAAGGCACGCTTGGCAAATCCACACTGTGATCAACTCCTGCCTGGGAACTAATGTCCCCACTGTGGAAGGAGGTGTGGATCCACAATTGGCCTCCACAGTCACTTACGGACTCACTTTTAAAACTGTGTTTATGGAAGACCATCTTACTCGGCTACGAGTGATCGCCAAAGAAGAAAGAAGGAGATATCATGATGTTGAAAACCCAGATATCGCCCAGCCCTGGATGTGATATGTGGGGCTGGGAGAACACCGTGAGCCAGACCTCTGCAGAGGTGGGGCAGCCAGGTACACTTGCCCTGGGCCTTGGAGGGCTCAGCTGGTCAGGGGACCCTGCCATGCCCCCAATGTCCTGTGCCCCTCAGCTGACTGGAGACTCCTGCCCTGGGCCTCAGACAAACTCTGCATGCATGGAGCTGCTTAGAGCTGTCCTGGCTATTCCCACCCTCCTTTTACATCCAAATAGCCAGTCTCCAGTCTTCCCTCTCTAGCACCCATCCTCTCCTTTCTTCTCAACCCCCCCCCCCCCCGCACCACAACAGCCCATCTCCCCTGATGACTTCCCTCCACTCCCGCTAGCAGTGCAAGGGCCCATTTATTCTGAGATATGAAACGCGTGTTGTTTCTTTATTGTGCTTTAATGAAACACTGTTTATTCTAGGCTTTTAATTCTTTCCATCTATTATGTTTAGACAACTCATTAACAATCATTTGTTATCATTAGACTTCAATTTTAAGCTCCTTTTCCCAGGGAGGCAACTCACTGCTTTTAAACATATTTGCATCATAAACCATTCCAAAGTCCCTTGGCACCATTTGGAATACTGCCCCCTCCTCTTCTTTCCAGAGCAGAGGGATTCTGAAAAACAGCTCCCCCCACCCCATCTTGACTCTGCAAAGCAGTCTTAAGTTGCTACCACAGTCTAGGTAGCTCCAGACCTTTCCTCTTGGCATTTCTGTTAAACATTGGAGAAGAGAAGATGGACTAAGCCATTGGTAGGCAAACTAAGGCCCGGGGGCCGGATCTGGCCCAATCACCTTCTCAATCCAGCCCACATATAGCCCAGGAATCAGCATGTTTTTACATGAGTAGAATGTGTTCTTTTATTTAAAATGCATCTCTGGGTTATTTGTGTGGCATAGGAATTGATTCTTTTTTAAAAAAAAAAAAAATGTAGTCCGGCCCCCCACAAGGTCTGAGGGACAGTGGACCATTCCCTTCTGAAAAAGTTTGCTGACTCCTGGACTAAGCAGTGCCTCTGCTGACCCATTTGCTCATTGCAAATGTCCTTCTGCACAGAAATAATCGGGCAGAGCATTTTCCCAAAGCCCTGGATCCTGCACTATTCTCCTAAGTGTTCCCCATTCAGGGGGTAAGGTAAAGGTAAAGGGACCCCTGACCATTAGGTCCAGTCGTGCCTGACTCTGGGGTTGCGGCGCTCATCTCGCTTTATTGGCCGAGGGAACCAGTGTACAGCTCCCGGGTCATGTGGCCAGCATGACTAAGCCACTTCTGGCAAACCAGAGCAGCGCACAGAAACGCTGTTTACCTTCCCACCGCAGCGGTACCTATTTATCTACTCGCACTTTGATGTGCTTTAGAACTGCTAGGTTGGCAGGAGCAGGGACCGAGCACTGGTAGCTCACCCCGTTGCGGGGATTCAAACCGCCGACTTTCTGATTGGCAAGTCCTAGGCTCTGTGGTTTAACACACAGTGCCACCCACGTCCCTAAGTGTTCCCCGTTCAGGGAATAGGGACGTATAAAGTGTGAAGAGCTAGGCACCTTTGCAAAGGACAATGCAGCCTGCAGACAAAACAGGACTAATAATAATAATAATAATAATAATAATAATAATAATAATATGCAACCCATCTGCACTCCAGGCAGCTCCCAACAAAGCAAGACATCAGACCAGGGGTCAGCAACCAAAGGCCCATGGGCCGCAAGCACCCCATGGGGGTTGTTTAACTGACCCATGTACCCCTGACGCCCGCTCGGTTGGCTCCCATGTGCGGCGCTAAACTGACGCGGAGCAGAGCGGGGACCACCTACCGAGATGCTGGCCGGCTTCCCATTGGCTGCAGGAAGCTCCTGCAGCCAATAGGAAGCTGTGCACGCCTCCTCTGCACTGGAAGGAGCGCCGGAAATAGCATTTGCGCATGCTTCATGCGTGCGTGCACACACACACACACACACACACACTGGCCCACCGCGGCGTCTGCGGGACCGTGAACCAGCCTAAGTCAAAAAAACTTTGCCGACCCCTGCATCAAACATTAAAAACTCCCCTATACACGGCTGCCTTCAGATGTCTTCTAAAAGTCAGATAGTTTTTTATTTGTTTGACATCTGAAGGGAGGGTGTTCCATAGGGTGGGTGCCACTACCGAAAAGGCCCTCTGCCTGGTTCCCTGTAACCTCACTTTTCTCAGTGAGGGAACCGCCAGAAGGCCCTCAGAGCTGGATATCAGTGTAGTTATTCTATGTTTCTGTCCCATGAATAGTATCAGATGAAAGAGTTTTGGCCATTTAAAAATCTGGTTCAGCAATGCTAATGGCAATATGGATTTTACCTTGACAGCAGTGGCACTGCAGGCTGATTCACAGAATGTTTAATCAGGGGTATCCAATATCAGATATTTTGGACACCTGACTCCCAGCAGCCTCAGCTTGCATGGCCAATGGACAGGGATGTTGGGAATTGTAGGTCAAAACATTAGGATGGCTCTGTGGTGGCTTAAGTGATGAGAACCCTGGACCAGCTCATGCACTCACCCAGTCTCCTCCATGGCATGTGGAAGCAAGTTCCTGCATGCTAGTTACAACAACAACTGCAATTTTATTATTTCTACCCTGCCCATCTGATTGGGTTGCCACAGCCACTCTGGGCAGCTTCTAACATATATAAAAACATAATAAAACATTACAGATGCCTTCTAAAAGTCAGACAGTTGATTATTTCCTTGACATCTGATGGGAGGGCATTCCACAGGGTGGGTGCCACTACCGAGAAGGCCCTCTGCCTGGTTCCCTGTAGCTTCAGGTCTCGCAGTGAGGGAACTGCCACAAGGCCCTCAGCGCTGGACCTCAGTGTCCAGGATGGATGATGGAGGTGGAGACGCTCCTTCGGGTTTACAGGGCCAAGGCCGTTAGGGCTTTAAAGGTCAGCACCAACACTTTGAATTGAACTGCATTGCACATAACGTAATACATGTCATGACAGCCTAGGCCCGAGCCACATGATTCCTGCCCCTCATGAAAGGCCCTTAGCTGTCAACTTGCCCGCTATCCAGAGTGAAGCCCTGGTGCTGTGGGCCCTTGGCAAAGTGGCTGTATGAGTGCTCTGTTCAACTGGCCTATGACCAAGGAAATCACTCAGTCATGAATCATGGTGGCCTTGAACCATAGGGACCAAGTCCAAGGGACCGTGGGTGCTTTGGCACCCACAATAATATAATAATATAATTGTGCAGGCTGGGCACCCACAAAGTCAATGAGAAAAGCCAGCAGACGGCAACAGTGCTGCCTCTGAGAGAGAGGTTCAGCTCTGCCCTCTGCAGGCAGCCAGCCACTGAGGCACCCTATTCCAGGGTGTCAGGCTTTGGGGAATCAGATCCCTCCCCCAGTGGCAGTAAATAAGCGAATCAAACAAAAGGAGCGTTTTTACCAGATAGTTTCTTTAATAATCACAGCGAGAAACAAAGGAACGCATATCTCTTTACAAATGGCGTTGCTCCCAGTTAAAGGTTCACCACCTCCATTAATCTACATTACTGCTACATCAGACATAGCTGTCAACCGTCCCTTATTTGGCGGGAAACTCCCTTATCCCAGCGCCGGGTCCCGCTGCTGTCCCTTATTGATGATGTCCCTTAAATTTCCCGGGTTTCAAAGGAAGCAGCTCCTCTCCCTCCCTCCCTGCTGGCCAGGGAGGCTCCAACTGTGTTGCTTGGCTGCATTGCTCACCCAATAAGGAGTCTAAGAACGACTGGGGGTGGAGCTTGCATGCCTTGTGCCGATCAAATCAGCCGCGTTGCCTGGGGACTCGCCTTTACTCAGCGCTTCCCAGCAGAGTGGTGATGGTGGTTTTCCTTGCTGCATCCCCTTTGCCGGGTTGCTGCGCTGTGGGAACCACCGCTTGAGGCTTCGTTTGGCTGCTGGCTGGGCTTTCTGCCTTTGGCTCGGAGGGGCTCAGAAGTTGAACATACCTGTGTCCGGAAAATCCCTTTTTTTGGCTGCTGTTCCCTTATTTTCAAATCTGTAAATTGACAGCTATGACATCAGATAATCTGAGCTTGTTGCTTCTGCGCTCTCTGTTCTATCATTCTCAAAGCCCGTCTAGTCTTAGGCGAAGGAGGGTCAGGAATTCTGGCCAAGGACACTGAATCTGCCAGCTGTCTCTCTTTCCTGGTGTTTTCTCTTCTAGCTGTTCCTCACCCAGTATTTCCCAGCTTTCCCCCTCTGGACTATGCCCTTCTGCAAACCACTGTTCTAAATCAACTCTGTCCTCTTGCTCTTGGGATGGCTCAGGAGAAGGGGGAGTGGCTCCCATCATTCCTCCTCAGTCCAACCCCTGACACAGGGGGGCTCGGACACGAGCTGCAGAGAGGAGGAGGAAGGGCTGCCATCAGTCACCACACAACGTCACACGCACACACCTGCACGTAGTGACAGTGGCAGGCAACCACAATCCTGAGAGTGAAAAAGCCCCCTTGCCTTGAACCAATGGCTCTCTCTTGGCCTAATCTATCCCATGACAGATAAAATGGAGGAGGCCATGTAGAAGTAACAGGAAGCTCCCTCACCACCAGCACTGCCGTTTGGGGAAAGTGCCAGATCATCTTCGTCCCTGAGCTCAGTGGTGGCAGCACTGGAGGGGGAAATAGGGACATTCCAGTGTGGTGTAGTGGTTAAGAGCGGTAGATTCATAATCTGGTGAACTGGGTTCGCTTCCCCGCTCCTCCACATGCAGCTGCTGGGTGACCTTGGGCCAGTCACACTTCTTTGAAGTCTCTCAGCCCCACTTACCTCACAGAGTGTTTGTTGTGGAGGAGGAAGGGAAAGGAGAATGTTAGCCACTTTGAGACTCCTTCGGGTAGTGATAAAGTGGGATATCAAATCCAAACTCTTCAAATCAGAAGCTGGGATGGCTTTCATTAATTCTGGGACTGCCCCTGGAAAATTGGGACACTTTGGAGGGTCTGCTAAAGCCCATCATGTGAGAATTAGCAGGAACGCCACCGTTCATATTGATTTACAGTTTCTCTTTCTTATGAAGAGGTTATAACCATAATGAAAGATTTTTGAATATTTTCGATTTACTTTATTTAGATTTGCTGTCAAGCCTCCTTTAGCCCATCTCACCATTAAAAAAAAAATGATTATCAAAGTTTGTTTCCAAATGCAAAATAATAATAATAAGACTTTATGGCTTATTTGGAGGCTAAGAGAAAAAAGCAAATTATCAGGGAGGAAGAAAGTGAGAGCGAAAGAAATAACGGGGAGAAGAAACCAAGGGGGAAGATGATTTTCTATCAACAAAACAGCAGGGACAAATTTGAGTTCATCTCATTGGAAATGTCTCCCTCATATGTGAATAGTGCCTGAAGCCAGAGCTAATCTCCGAGATTAAAGCCTTTTAACAACAATTAACCCTCTCTCTGCAGTAACACACTGGACAACCCGCTGGAGACAGGGCCTAAACGGAAGCTACAAATGCCAGCTTAGGTTTGTAATACTCTGGGATTTGCACAAGCATCACAGCCAGCAGTTCACTAGTGTACAGGTACATTTGCTTGAAGCCTGTACTGATTACCTTCCTCTACTGTTAGTAGGAATTTCATGGACTGTCCTTCATTGAGGGTTTTTTAAAGGGTGGTTGGACGGTCATCAGTCATGGATGCTTTAGCTGACATTCCATTATTATTATTATTATTATTATTATTATTATTATTATTATTATTATATTTATACCCCACCCATCTGGCTGGGTTGCCACAGCCACTCTGGGCAGCTTCCAGCACATATAAAAACATAATAAAATACTGAACATTTTTTTTTTAAATCCCTATACTGGGCTGCCTTCAGATATCTTCTAGAGGTTGTATAGTTATTTATCTCCTTGGCTCGGGGGTTGCATAACTCCATACCCTCCAACATTTCTCTGATGAAAATAGGGACATCCTAAGGAAAAGTGTGACATTCTGGGACCAAACCAGAAACTGGATGGCATCTCTGGATCTGGGACTGTCCCTGGAAAATTGGGGCACTTGGAGGGTCTGGCATTGCAGGGGGTTTGACTAGATGGCCCTTCCAACTCTACAGTTCCATGATTCTATCATGCCATTATTCTGTAAACACTTCAGAGTGCTACTTGCCCAGTCTCAAGTCACTGCTCCTCAGTTTCCCCTGCACTTAACACAAAACATTAATTTTGCATGCTTCCTTTTACCACTGGCACTTCTCTCCTTCTCTGGTTGTGCCAGCTATTTGCAACCTTCTATGTGGGTGGTGCTGTGGGTTAAACCACAGAGCCTAGGACTTGCCAATCAGAAGGTCGGCGGTTCAAATCCCCATGACGGGGTGAGCTCCCGTTGCTCGGTCCCTGCTCCTGCCAACCTAGCAGTTCGAAAGCACATCAAAGTTCAAGTAGATAAATAGGTACCGCTCTGGTGGGAAGGTAAACAGCATTTCCGTGCGCTGCTCTGGTTCACCAGAAGCGGCTTAGTCATGCTGGCCACATGACCCGGAAGCTGTCTGCAGACAAATGCTGGCTCCCTCAGCCAGTAAAGCGAGATGAGCGCCGCAACCCCAGAATCGGCCACGACTGGACCTAATGGTCAGGGGTCCCTTTACCTATGCTGTGGCTGGGTATGATCTCAAGTAGGCATTTCAAACTCGTTCACCATCAGCGTGGTGTAGTGGTTAAGAGCAGTGGACTCATAATCTGGTGAACCGGGTTCGCTTCCCCGCTCCTCCACATGTAGCTGCTGGATGTGGGCTAGTCAAATTTATCTGAAGTCACTCAGCCTCACTCATCTCACAGAGTGAAGAGAAAGGAGATTGTTAGCTGCTTTGAGACTCCTTAAGGGGAGTGAAAGGCGCGATATCAAATCCAAACTCCTCCTCCTCTTCTTCTTCTTCTTTTTTTTAAGAATATTTATTAAAGTTTTAAATGTTACAAAAAGAGAAAGAGATAATTCCAAATTAAACAAAAACTTGACAACACATCACAATAAAGAAGGAAGAGAATAGAAAAAAGAATATTTTTTATAAAAAACAGAAAAACAGAAAAATAGAAACAATTAAAAAACACAACAAACCTTCCCATAATTTATCTTTCATTTACTTGTTTCCTTGACCTCCTCGCACCTCCCTTTTTTGTATTCTAGTTCGGTTAGCTATTTCAGCAAATCCTTTCCATCTTTCCCAATTTTTATCCTATAATTTATCTTAATATAATGTAACTTTACCTTTCCTCCTTTCATCCATTAACAATCTATTTTTACTTAATCCTTTATAATATTTCTGCTAAAGCCACATAACTTCATTCCAGCCTCCTTCTAACATTCCTTAAATTTACAATGTTTCTGTAAATAAACTTTAAATTCCTTCCAATCTTCTTCCACCGACTCTTCTCCCTGGTCTCAGATTCTGCCAGTCATTTCCGCCAGTTCCATGAAGTCCATCACCTTCATCTGCCATTCTTCCCGGGTGGGTAGATCTTGTGTCTTCCAGTACTTTGCAGTAAGTATTCTTGCTGCTGTTGTAGCATACATAAAGAAAGTTCTATCCTTCTTTGGCACCAATTGGCCGACCATGCCCAGGAGAAAGGCCTCTGGTTTCTTCAGAAAAGTATATTTAAATACCTTTTTCATTTCATTGTAGATCATTTCCCAGAAAGTCTTAATCCTTGGGCATGTCCACCAAAGGTGAAAGAATGTGCCTTCAGTCTCTTTACATTTCCAACATTTATTATCGGGCAAATGACAAATTTTTGCAAGCTTGACTGGTGTCTTCTTCTTCTTCTTCTTCTTCTTCTTCTTCTTCTTCTTCTTCTTCTTCTTCTTCTTCTCCTCCTCCTCCTCCTCCTCCTCCTCCTCCTCCTCCTCTCCCCCCCCATTCATGTTGTTGCTGCTTTTCAGTGGAACTATCCAAAGAACCAGGCCAAAATCCCTGGTGGAGGAGGTTCAGTGGGTCTGGCTGCAATGGGACATCAAGAGGAGACAATGGAGAAAGACTTGTGGAAAAATTGAAATATCCATCTTTGTAAGGGACGATTACTCAGAAACCCTCACATACATCTGAAACCCTGAATCCAAAAGCAACAGTTCCCAAACATTATCTGTTTTTCTGAGGTTTTGCAGATGTTTTTCTTTGACCAGTGCAGAGTTTGCCTCAATAGAAGGAGAAGAGTAGCTTGCAGGACAATACTGTGCCCTGTTTTTTATTGGGGAAATGTTGGAGGGTATGCTACTCAGACATAGGCCCTCTTCAGTTTTGTGGGATGGATTTCCAGGTAAATCAGTGCAGAATTGTGGCTGCAGGCAGCTTTTCTTCAGATGTTTAAGAAACAATTTCAAGGAGAGCCAGGGGAAACCATCCTTGCAGAAGACACAAGCATTGATCAAGGTTGCCAGACTACAAGAACACAGAGGAGCTGCCTTATACTGAATCAGACTATTGGTCCATCTAGGGGCTCGTTCACACTTCCACTTGACCCACTCTTTCCAGGCATGGGTCTGAGCACTTTCCCCCTTGCCTGCTACTTTCCCTGGGAAAACCCATCCTTGCTAAATTAGAGCAAAGTCAACCCGGAGGAAACCAGAAATGATGTTTGCTCCAACTAAGTGCTAAAGAGTGGTTTTCCCTGGTGGGGAAGCAGCAGGGCCAGAGGAATGTAGATGAGCCCTAGCTCAGTACAAACTGGCAGTGACTTCCCTGGTTTTCAGATTCTGGGCCCTTTCCATCACAGACACAAGGACATGCAGTGGGGCATGATGTTCCCACAGTTCAAATAACCAGAGGATGGAGATTCTGAAGACCTGAGTTGGGCAAGGTATTGGCAGTGAGAGCAACTGAGAAGCCCCGGGGTCCATCTCCCACCTTGAAGGCAGCTGAGGAGAGCAGCAGGTGAGGGAGAGAGAGCCAGACCTACTAACTATGTTTAAGACACAGAGAGCAATTGTAGCAAAATGAAATCTTTGGCTGAGTAGCACCATGGACAGCTCAAGGGCCCTTCCTTTTTGTTGCACATTCATGATGACTTGGGCTGAGGTTGCTCTCAGGGTGGTCACACGCAGCCCCACTTCCATTAAAGTTGGTGCCTACAAAGGTTTTGGGGCACACATCGTGCTCCATTTCCAATCAGTACACATCCCATAACCTCCTACTGATCCAAACACCCACCCACCCCACTCACACGTGAAAACAAAGCTCACCACAGCCAATCACAAACGAACAACCACACCCTAGGCCAACCCCAACCACTCTCACCACCAAAGGAACACAAGCAAATAGCAGAGAACCTGCACAAGTGACTCTGACACAAAACCCCACACATATATTAAGTAAAATAGAAATATCACCAACTGACCCCGCCCCACTCACCTTTCCCCCTTTTTCTTCCTAATGTAACTCTAATGCCCCACAGAGAGCCTCAAGGTCCATAAATAGCAACACCCTAGTGGTCCTGGGCCCCAAGGAAGTTAGATTATCTTCAACCAGAGCCAGGGCCTTTTCAACACTGGCTCTGGCCTGGTGGAACACTCTGCCTCAGGAGACCAGGGCCCTGCAGGATCTGATTTCTTTCTGCAGGGCCTGTAAGACAGAGTTGTTCCACCTGGCCTTTGGCTTGGAGTCAATTTGATTCCCTCCCCCTCTTTCTTTTTTCTTTTTCCTTTCTCCTCCTGTGATGAGGCTGCATTTTAATATTTTAATGTTTCAATATTTTAATGTTGTATTTTAATCTTGTTTTTAAGTTGTATTCATTCAATTTGTTTTTATTATTGCTTGTTAGCTGCCCTGTGCCCAGCCTTGGCTGGGGAGGGTGAGATATAAATTATTATTATTATTATTATTATTATTATTATTATTATTATTGTCTCAACAAATGAAACTGATCTGTAAAAATGTAACTGGGGGGGGGAGAGAGAGAGAGAGATTGCTCATACTTTTGTAAACCAAGAAATTCTTTAATAATAATAATAATAATAATAATAATAATAATAATAATAATAATTACCAATACATTTTGGGGATGATAAGACCAAGTCAAGACAGAGATAGAACAAGCAAAGAACAGGAGGGAGCATTTGTGTCAGTGTTCTGCTCCTGAGATCCCAGTGCTCTACTATTGCTGGAAAAGAGGACTCAGCTGTTATCCAGCCATCATAACAGAACCACAGGACTGATCTGAGCAATAACTGAGTGCTGCACTCCCTTTTATGATAATAGTACTGAACACATGGATGGCTGCAATGTTATTTTCTCTCCCCCACTTTTTTTACCTTCTGAATCTACAGGAATTTGTCTAGGCTTTCCTTTTTTACTACTGGCCATCATCACACCCTTGTGGACTCCACAGGTAGGTGGTTCTAGGTTCTACTCGGTGTAATTCTGCTTCCCACATTCTGTTCCTTATTTGGAAAGGCTTGTGTAGGGGCCAGACCAAGCATCTTCCTTGGAGACACAGAAGTGCAGGCTGCCCTGCTCCTATAGCTCATGAAGATCGTATTTCCATCTCATAATGAGCCATGAGGAACATCTCCGCCATATACCTGAGAAAGGAGAGAGAAAGAGAGAGGGAGCAACTGGTTCCAGATCACCCCTAGCATGATCGCTTGGCTCCCTGCTCCCTTGGTAAAAGGCTCCAATGAAACAATCTTTGTGGTAGAGATCCTCACCACCCAACCCCACATTTTGCCCTTGCTTAGTTGCAGAGGTTATCAAAGACCTTTTTATTATTATTCTTGCAGACTTTTGTTTTTCTGAGCTACACAGTGTTTAGAGACATCACCTTGCCAACAAAGGTCCGTGTAGTTAAAGCTATGGTTTTCCCAGTAGTGATGTATGGAAGTGAGAGCTGGACCATAAAGAAGGCTAACTGCCGAAGAATTGATGCTTTTGAATTATGGTGCTGGAGGAGACTCTTGAGGGTCCCATGGACTGCAAGAAGATCAAACCTCTCCATTCTTAAAGAAATCAGCCCTTTGTGCTCACTGGAAGGACAGATCCTGAAGCTGAGGCTCCAATACTTTGGCCACCTCATGAGAAGAGAAGACTCCCTGGGAAAGACCCTGATGTTGGGAAAGATTGAGGGCACAAGGAGAAGGGGACAACAGAGGACGAGATGGTTGGATAGTGTTCTTGAAGCTACCAGCATGAGTTTCACCAAACTGCAGGAGGCAGGGGAAGACAGGAGTGCCTGGCGTGCTCTGGTCCATGGGGTCACGAAGAGTTGGACACGACTAAACGACTAAACAACAACAACGCAGTGTTTTATGATTTTTTTAAAGCCTTTCTGCATTAATTGCCTCATACTGCTGTTTTATGAAATTGTAATTTTTTTAACACTGTAATCTGCCCGGAGCGGGAGCGTTTGCACCAAGTGGATGGGATAGAAATGCTCAGATAAGCAAACAAATGCATGCCAATGGAAAAGGGGAGTTGTCCTTATTGTGAATTACATTAAATGGATGTCCCAGTGTCGTGATAACAAAACGTGAGACACTGTGGTTAAGAGAAGGAAACGAAAACTAGCCCAGCAACAACAGCAGAGTCCCTGAACTCTTCAAACAACAAGCCAAGCAGAATTTTCTCAGAAGAAGCCACATCAGCTGCCCTTAAAAACAATTAAAACAAACAGGACAGAGAAAAACTCTCAGTGAGGTGATATTGGGGAGGGGGGCAATGTTATTACTAGACTCTTGCCAGCAAAATGGGCAGCCGATCTCCCCTTTCGCCCTCCCCATCAGACACAGGGGTGGTTCAATTACTATTCCGGTTGGGGCTGGCAAGTCTCCTGGCCCTTCTTTTAATGTAAGGTTATTGTAATTGATATGAAGGTAATTGATAATGTGTTACGGTGAATAATGTCTTCAATTTTCTGCTAAATCCCATTTTTGTAGCCATCTGGGCTCCTCCAACTGCACCCCTGGGAAGCCGAGTAATAGATAGTAATTATTCTCAAGTCATTTACTTTTTCAAAGTGTTTAGTGCTTATCTGTTTTACAATTAAAATGGAAACGACCCTGATTCACTTCCTTTCTTTTTTATTTAAATAGCATTCACACACACACACACACACACACACACACACACAACTTCCTCACACAAGATGTGCATGTGTTTGTATACATATCCGTACCACACATGAGTGTGCAGGTACATTTCTCCCTCTGCTTCACATAAGACCATTGATGGTTTCCGAATGAGTCAGAAAGATGTTAAGCGTGCAAAAATGGAGTGTGCAACATCTACTCAACAACGTACCTTTAAATACACATTGTATTTAGGTGGAGGGAGTGCCGTGTTGTATGCAGGGCCAGTCTTCGATTAATGTCCTGCTTCTGAGGTCAGAAGGTGGAGGAGAGGTAGAGGCCGAGTTAGGGGGTGGGATCCAATTGACTGGTAGATAGGGAGCCAATTTGCACATGCGCACACCTACAGCACTCTACGTTTACACTTGTGTGAACTAAATTGCAAAGCGTTGTTTTGTCTGTGGCATCTGGTCCACGGCGCTTCACTTCCACGTGCAAATTGAGCATCCTTATGTGGCCCCTTATTTTGGTTGAGGACAGATAAACGAAAGTAATTATTCACATGGCGCATGGTCAAAGCTATGGAACCCACGCACCCAGGAGACAGTGATGACAAACAACATGGAGGGCTTTAAAAGAGGATTAAACAAATTTGTGGATGAGGTGAGCGATAGTGATGGCTTCTAGCCACTGTGAGAAAGGGATGCCGGACTGGCTTGATCCAGGAGACTCTCCTTCTGTTCTTATGTCCCTCTTTCACTTTGTGTAGGCAACGGTGGCTAAGAGTGCCTTAAAACACACACATACACACAGCCTTGGTATTGTGAGCTCCCAAAGCAAATGTGCTTTAAATTTCAGTTCCTCCCACGAGTGGCCACTTACACCTCACCAAAATCACCAAAATCACACACACTCAATTTTGTGGGGAGAATCATAATTCAGATCCCATCGTTCTGCCCGGACACTGAGGACCAGTGACGAGGGCCTTCTGGCGGTTCCCTCACTGCAAGAAGCCAAGTTACAGGGAACCAGGCAGAGGGCCTTCTCGGTAGTGGCGCCCGCCCTGTGGAACGCCCTCCCACCAGATGTCAAAGAGAAAAAGAACTACCAAACTTTTCGAAGATATCGAAGGCAGCCCTGCTTAGAGAAGCTTTTAATGCTTAATAGACTATTGTATTTTAATATTCTGTTGGAAGCTACTCAGAGTGGCTGGGGAAACCCAGCCAGATGGGTGGGGTATAAATAATAAATTATTATTATTATTATATTATTATTATTATCCAACCTTTTTCTAATTAGAACCTTTCCAACTGCTGCTAGTGACTTTTCATCAGTTTATTTATTTATTTATTTAAGGCATTGGTGAACTCCACTTGGCTTGATTGGAATTAGACTTGTCAAACTGGATAATAGGACTAATAATAAACAGTAGTTTGTTTTATCCAAGTCCTATCCAGAATTTAGACTCTGTTGCACCCCCAATGGCATCGGCAAGAATGAAAGGAGAGGGAATGTCTCTTCGCAAATCCACATCCACCCGCTTCTCTTCTTACTTACCTTACTGGATTGCATAATACATTACAACTCCCATGCTCTGCTGCCCAAGAGTGCTTTCCTGAGCATGCTCAGAAGCACCTAGATCAGTTTAAAATGAAGTCTATGAGGTCCTACTGGTCAGCAAGGCCTCTGCCACTACTTTCCCCCTTCCTTTTTGCCAAGGGTACGTTGGCTTGAGAAGGAAGAGAGGGCTACCTGTTGGAAGTAGTGAATGCACGTGGCTACCTGGAGGAGTTTGTATCCTGAGCTTCCTCTTCTCTGAGTTTCTGAACCTGTCGCTACTATGAAATATCCACGAGATACATTTCGTCTGAATTCCCTGACCTCAGAATTGTCAATCGGTCCATCAGTTTGTCAGGGCGAAGCAAGCACTCCATGCCCCCAGAATGCCACAGCAGAAGGATGGAAGGACCAATGTGGCGGCTGGGTTGTCAAGGCAACCAAGCCACTGCATCTTCTCTTCCAAGACCTGGCTCGTGAGTGGCTGGAAAGACTCTCTGTTCAAAGACAGAGAAGAAGGAAGAACCAGCTAAGGTATCAGCTGCCAGGTAGTTTTTACCCTTTCTGCTACCCAGGACAAAACTATCTCCAAGGCAGCCACAACAGACAGGAAATTATTAATTATTAATTATATATATATATATATAATTAAAGGAAGAATTAAAGAACCTCTTAATGAGGATGAAAGAGGAGAGCACAAAATATGGTCTGAAGCTCAACATCAAAAAAACTAAGATCATGGCCACTGGTCCCATCACCTCCTGGCAAATAGAAGGGGAAGAAATGGAGACAGTGAGAGATTTTACTTTCTTGGGCTCCATAATCACTGCAGATGATGACAGCAGCCACAAAATTAAAAGACGCCTGCTTCTTCGGAGAAAAGCAATGACAAACCTAGACAGCATCTTAAAAGGCAGGGACATCACCTTGCTGACAAAGGTCCGTATAGTTAAAGCTATGGTTTTCCCAGTAGTGATGTATGGAACTGAGAGCTGGACCATAAAGAAGGCTGATTGCCGATGAATTGATGCTTTTGAATTATGGTGCTGGAGGAGACTCTTGAGAGTCCCATGGACTGCAAGAACATCAAACCTCTCCATTCTTAAGGAAATCAGCCCTGAGTGCTCACTGGAAGGACAGATCCTGAAGCAGAGGCTCCAATACTTTGGCCACCTCATGAGAAGAGAAGACTCCCTGGAAAAGACCCTGGTGTTGGGAAAGATGGAGGGCACAAGGAGAAGGGGACGACAGAGGACGAGATGGTTGGACAGGCTACTAACATGAGTTTGACCAAGCTGCAGGAGGCAGTGGAAGACAGGAGTGCCTGGCATGCTCTGGTCCATGGGGTCACGAAGAGTTGGACACAACTAAATGACTAAACAACAACAACAACATATATAATCTTTAACAAATTCATATACTGCCCTCCATCCGAAGATCACAGGTGATTTACAACATAAAAAATACAAAATGAGAACACAAGATACAGAACAAGGAAACAAACCAACAAACCCTCTCTCACAAACACTTTCAATAGGCAATAGATAGTTTAATCGGCTCAAGCTTGGTTGCAGAGGACCATTTTCCCCTGGTGCCTAGAACAGCTGGTCAAGTCCCCTCCTTCTTGTCCCTGCACCCCTCAACCTGCTTTACACTTTTAAACAAGTATCCTGCTTCATAAATTCATAAATTCTTTAAGCAGAGGTTGGATGGCCATCTGTCATGGATGCTTTAGGTGGAATTTCTGCATTGCAGGTTCCCTTCCAACTCTGTGATTCTGTGATTCCAAGACAATAATATTGTTTATCGTCTTGTCAAATTAATTACCTTTTGCCTTTTAGTAAGAAAAGGCCTTTTTAAAAAGTCTCCAGTAGTAAAAATAATAATCACTGGAAACGTGTGTGGGCAGGGGTTAGATTAGGAGAATTCAGAGGAGATTTTCTGAGACCTGAATCAGGAAAGTTGCTAAATCAGATTAATTTAGTTCTATGCAGAACAGTCCACATGCTAATGAGCCACTATATTTCCACAACAACCAGTTATTGTTACAAACTGGTGTGTGGGTGTGTGTGGGTGGGTGTGTTATTAGTGGTGGGTAAACTCTGAGGCTCTCCATAGATTGGTCAGGGAGACTTCTACCTGCTTCTGATGGACATCAAGAAGATCCAAATACCATGGCCCAACCGCCCCACAGAGTTTAGCCCCAATTATGCAGGGTTCTCAAATGTGTACAAAGTCTCGACAGCTACCCAAGCCTTCCTCAGAAAGTTGCAAGTTGGAAGGTGAGCAAAATGGCAAGAGCAGGGGAGGGGGTGGAGACATTTGACCCGACCCCTAGCCCACCCAATGGTAACTTTTTCAGATTTCTAACACCTGAGAGAAAAGCAATGACAAACCTAGACAGCATCTTAAAAAGCAGAGAGATCACCTTGCCAACAAAGGTCCGTATAATAAAAGCTATGGTTTTCCCAGTAGTTATGTATGGAAGTGAGAGCTGGACCATAAAGAAGGCTGATCACCAAAGAATTGATGCTTTTGAATTCTGGTGCTGGAGGAGACTCTTGAGAGTCCCATGGACTGCAAGAACATCAGACCTCTCCATTCTGAAGGAAATCAGCCCTGAGTGCTCACTGTAAAGACAGATCCTGAAGCTGAGACTCCAATACTTTGGCCACCTCATGAGAAGAGAAGACACCCTGGAAAAGACCCTGATGCTGGGAAAGATGGAGGGCACAAGGAGAAGGGGACGACAAAGGATGAGATGGCTGGACTGTGTTCTCGAAGCTACCAACATGAGTTTGACCAAACTGCGGGAGGCAGTGGAAGACAGGAGTGCCTGGCGTGCTCTGGTCCATGGGGTCACAAAGAGTCGGACATGACTAAACGACTAAACAACAACAACAATACCTGAAGAGTGGCAGATTTGAGCTTTCAAATTTCAGTAGCGCCCTATGAGACACTGAAATTCAGCAGCCCCACTGCCTCTCACTTTCTGTTCTAAGTCATTGCTGCAGTGCCCCTTGTAGCACCCTCTCAGCTCGGCACCCACTGTGGGCAAACCGGTCATGCTCCCCTTAATCCGCCTCTGACCTGAAGAGGGTTTTTTCCTTCAACAGGTCCAAGTCATGTGTGCACCAGATGTTTGTCATGCAGCAGTGTGTTTCTCAGATACGAATTTGTCGACCTGCCTTGCCGTGCGTTTTTCATCTGCCACAATATGCACCTGCCTGTTAGGGCTGGGCGATATATCAATGTATCATCCAAAACTGGTTTGAAGTCCATATTGTGGCCTGGCAATATGTCACAAATCGTCATGTGTGAGTGTGTGCTATACCAAAATCGCAATGTGGGTGGAAATCATGAAGCCAGCCGATGCTACTCTCGATTCCTGCAGCCCCTGTTAACTCTGCGGGATCAGCTCTCCCCTGTCTCGTGCAGCGAATCACAAGTGCCAGTGCTGGCAAAAATCACGATGCGGGAGAAACCATGAAGACAGCCAATGCCTCTACATAGCTCCATCCTTATTTCAGATATGGTGATATATTGTTGTTGTTGTTGTTGTTGTTGTTTAGTCATTTAGTCATGTCCGACTCTTCGTGACCCCATGGACCAGAGCACGCCAGGCACTCCTGTCTTCCACTGCCTCCCACAGTTTGGTCAGACTCATGCTGGTAGCTTCGAGAACGCTATCCAATATATATATATATTGGCATATTGTAATGTTTAGCTGGTGAGCTATCACGATGTTGAAAACCAGATATCGCCCAGCCATAGTGGTCAGTTTCATCAACCTTGACAACAAATGGTAACCAACAAAGAAGGCTATGTGAAGTTGCTGAGCTGAAGTTTCTGTTGTTGTTGTTGTTGTTGTTGTTGTTGTTGTTGTTGTTGTTAATAATTGAATTTATATACTGCCCTATACCTGGAGGTCTCAGGGCGGTTCTAATACTAGAATAAAAAATTGTCCAGTTTTTAAGTCAGGCATAGGCAAACTCGGCCCTCCAGATGTCTTGGGACTACAACTCCCATCATCCCTAGCTAACAGGACCAGTGGTCAGGGATGATGGGAATTGTAGTCCCAAAACATCTGTCCTAGTTTGCCTAGGCCTGTTGTAAGTGTTGGTGGTATTATGACTTGATTTCCCCAAAAGTGATTCTCCAGCTCAGAGTGTGAAACCAATTTCTGTGTATGCTCTGTTAGCCTTCAGTAGACCAGGAGCTCAAAAGAGCTTCTCAGTAGATACATGCATAAGAGGACTTTGATGTTTATTGCTATTGCTGAATCTGATTGGTGTGAACTACATGACCACACCTCCTTACCCAACAGCCTTTTATCTGACGGATATCTTTCCTTCTTTCATGGTTCCATTTCCATTGTGTGCAGTTGCAATACTGGGGGCATAGGGCAGGATTCAAAGAAGGAGTGCCACTAGGGGATGCCCATGCAAGGACCTCTGCTAGTGTGATGGGGCTGCCCCCCTTTCCCCAGCACTCCCCTCTCGCCCCCTGAAATTGGCTCAGGGGGAGGGAGAACCTGCAGTACCATGGGCAGAAGAGTGGGGGATAGTTCCAGCTGGCAAACGGAGAGGCATGTGCTGATAGGATGGTTGTCACAGTGCTTCACTGATTCCTAATAATAATAATAATAATAATAATAATAATAATTTATTATTTATACACCGCCCATCTGGCTGGAGCTCACCCCGTCGCGGGGATTTGAACTGCCGACCTTCTGATTGGCAAGTCCTAGGCTCCGTGGTTTAACCCACAGCGCCACTCGTATCCCCATATTATTTGCCCATTTAATCTGGATTGACCGTTGCTATCGAAAATCTGGTGAGTAAAAAAAGAGAAGAAAACCCAGTTGAAATGGTAAGTTTGAATTCAAATTGTGGAAGATGGGTGATATGGGGTGATCTTTTGATGAGGATGAGGTCACATGAAGGCTGTGAAAAATGTGTGTGCGGGAACCCACAATAGGCTGCCCTATAACTCAACTTCCAAGGGACGCGGGTGGCACTGTGGGTAAAACCTCAGCGCCTAGGGCTTGCCGATCGCATGGTCAACAGTTCGAATCCCCGCGGCGGGGTGCGCTCCGGTCGTTCGGTCCCAGCACCTGCCAACCTAGCAGTTCGAAAGCACCTTCGGGTGCAAGTAGATAAATAGGGACCACTTACCAGCGGGAAGGTAAACGGCGTTCCGTGTGCTGCGCTGGCTCGCCAGATGCAGCTTGTCACGCTGGCCACGTGACCCGGAAGTGTCTGAGGACAGCGCTGGCTCCCGGCCTATAGAGTGAGATGAGCGCACAACCCTAGAGTCTGGCAAGACTGGCCCGTACGGGCAGGGGTACCTTTACCTTTACCTTTAACTCAACTTCCAGTTTCAAATGAATATTTGGCCCACTGTAGCACATTGTAATTTACTCTAAGTGGGGGAGTGGGGTACATTTTTTAAAGAAAGGTATCTTGCACCCATTATATGGGAGTAGTGTAGCATCTTCACGACAGGTGTTAGCTTTAAGATAAACTGGACTTGGCACTTAATAATAATAATACAGTGGTACCTCGGTTCTCGAATGTAATCCGTTCTGGAAGACTGTTCAACTTCTGAAACGTTCAAAAACCGAGATGCAAAGGGCTGGCTGCAGTTCAGTTGGAAAAAATGAAAAACACACAGCGGAAGCTGTTCGACTCCCTTGGCACGTTTGAAAACGGAAGCAATCACTTCTGGGTTTTCGGCGTTCAAAAACAGAAACGTTTGGCTTCCGAGATGCTCGAAAACCAAGGTACCATTGTAGTAGTAGTAGTAGTAGTGGTAGTAGTAGTAATAATAATAATAATAATAATAATAATAATAATAATAATAATAATATACAGCCCTTCATCCTAGGATCTCAGGGCGGTTCACAGAATAAAATCCAAGAATGGTGAGCCATCAATAATCTAACTACGGCAACCCAATTGGGTCAGGCCAACATCCCTAGGCCAATTTCTTCTTTTTCACTATCTTTGGCACTATAGAGGGACGTGGGTGGAGCTGTGGGTTAAACCACAGAGTCTAGGGCTTGCCGATCAGAAGGTCGGCAGTTCAAATCCCCGCAACTGGGTGAGCTCCCGTTGTTTGGTCCCTGCTTCTGCCAACCTAGCAGTTCGAAAGCACGTCAAAGTGCAAGTAGATAAATAGGTACTGCTCCGGCGGGAAGGTAAAGGGCGTTTCCGTGCGCTGCTCTGGTTCGCCAGAAGCGGCTTAGTCATGCTGGCCACATGACCTGGAAGCTGTCTGTGGACAAACGACGGCTCCCTCAGCCTATAGAGCAAGATGAGCACACAGACCGACCCCCAGAGTCGGTCACGACTGGACCTAATGGTCAGGGGTCCCTTTACCCTTTACCTTTACCTTGGCACTATAGAGAGACTGTTTCCTAAGTGCAGGATCCTCGCTCTCGACCTCTTTGCCCTCCTCCCGCCCTTCCTAACTGCACTGCCTCCACTCAAGTGTTGCTGAAGAACTGTTCAGAGAGGCCTCTTCTCTGGCAACGGACTGGACCGATCACTGGAGTGTCGCCTTCCTTTGCTGGCGTTCTAAAGTGCTTTGTGCAGGAACATCCTGTCTCTCTTTTGTTTGAGTTTGTAAGTGTCTCTTTCTTTCCAATCCCCTCTAATGACTTTTCCTCGATGCAATTTGCGGAGGGCTGTGCCAAGGCGGCTTCCCCTGCTGAGACAGAAACAAGGCTCAGGAAAAAGGCGCCGAGGGAACTGTTCAGAGGGAAAAAGGGCGCTGGGGGAGCCATCAGGATCCTCGGTTTATCTCTGTCACTCTCTGCTCCCATGCGGGACAAGCTAGCCTCTCGGTCCCTGGCTGGGACAAGAGGAAGATTGCTGCAGAAGCAGAATGAAATGACAAACACAGCAAATCTGGTGGCTTGCCAGATGTGCCAGATAAACTCAGACACTCCATAGGAGAGTGAGAAGCAAGCATGAGTAATAGTTCGAACCCCTTTTTCCGGAAGAGGAAAAGAGAGGTGGGGAGGGCTTCTGTGATTTGCTAAGCACTCCAGCATCTATGGCTGCCTGCAGACAGTGTTTTATTCCAGAATCAATGGAAACTTGAGTACTTGTTGTTTTGTGTGTTTTCTACATAGTCCACAACACAGTTTAGCCCCTGGAAAGCAATTCTGGAGAAATTGGTTTCATTCTGGAAATGAAAGCTTATTGCATAGAACAGGCACCCCCAAACTTGGCCCTCCAGCTGTTTTGGGACTACAACTCCCATCATCCCTAGCTAACAGGACCAGTGGTCAGGGATGATGGGAACTGTAGTCCCAAAACAGCTGGAAGGCCAAGTTTGAGGATGCCTGGCATAGAATCTGCATCACCTTGTGGTAAGTCCATTTGAAAATGAATGTAGGTGTCCCATCTATCTATCAACATATTAGCAAAGTTGACCACCCCGCATAAACATATATGCCTTCTTGGGTGGAGAAGACATCTTGACTATTGGAAAATGACAGATGGCCCTGAACGCTTCAGGAAAATCTCAGGGTGGGGGGAGGCTGAAATGACTCCCAGACTGCCCCCGAAGCCTCAGCGCAGCACATGAACACATCTCTCTGCCACTTTAGGGATATGTCCCTGGCATTAGGGGGCAACAGCTGCAGGCCGTGGTGGGTGGGCATTAAGTGTGGTGATGGAGTGCAGCTCAGGCAGTGGGAGGAGGAGCACAAATCCTTCTCCTCCACAAGCACCCCAGCAGTAAACAATAACACCGGGAAGAACTTTCTGACAGTAAAAGCTGCTAGACCATGAACAGTCTCCCTCGGGAGGTGGTGGGCTCTCCTTCCTTGGAGGTTTTTAAGCAGAGGCTGGGAGGCCATCTGTCATGGATGCTTTAGCTGAGATTCTGGCACTGCTGGAGGTTGGACTAGATGACGCTCAGGGTCCCTTCCAATTCTATGATTCTGTGAAAGGTCTGTGTGTATAAGAACTGGGCTTACAGACAGCATGCATAGTGGTATCCTGTCTAATTTCCCCTCCATGACTTTGGAAATGAAGGGGTGGTGCTTGAAGCATTCATTCGTGGGTGGGATTTTGGGGTTGTGGAGCAAAGGACTCTTCAGGCATGCTAAAATCTTCCTTCCTTCCTTCCTTCCTTCCTTCCTTCTGTCCATTTCTACACATTCCTATGTGCTTCTGCCTGGCTGCCTTGTGCCCTTGAACAGTCATGTGATCAGGCTTCTAACTTATCTGGATGGAGAATGGAGAGAGGTATCTGGTGTGTGTTCATGCGAGTGCACATGCATGTGTGCAGAAACCCCTGCATCGATTGCTCCACCCAGTTGTGCCTCTGGCCCCCTGGGCACCACTGCCATGTGGTCCTCAGAAGGTTGCCTATGAAGGAATTATGGACCTCAGGCTGAATAAGGTTCTCAACCTCCTGGTGTAAACTCTCCTAGTCCACTCTACCACTTCGTTCGGCTCCACATAGGGACTATTTTAACAGAACAATTGTCCCCAATCACCCATCCCCTAATCCAAAGGGGGGAGAGCACAATTGTAAAATTAAAGTGTCATTAACTGGCAAGGCAATGGGAAGCAAGAAGAGAAGGAAGAGGATCCCGGCAAAGGGGGCAGCTGGGACTGGGACACACTGTCTCCCCGAACACCGTGCTCTGAGGCATAGGGAGCATCAAGAGGGGCTGAGGCAAGCAAGGGCTCAGAGCCCAGCTCCCTAGCTGGCCAGGTGGGACTCACTAGCTTTCAGAGGAGGTGTGTGACTCCTTTTATTATTATTATTATTAATTTTTTATTGAAAATTTTCTTTTACAAATTTGTTCAAATACAACCATATTTTCCAATTTACAAATTTTTTGACTTCCACCAGCTCCCCCCACAATCCTCATATTTTAATCTTTATTCCGCATTTCCTTTATAATGTATTGCCAGTTTATGGTATCTTCACATCTCTTTTTCTCTTTACAATACCCTTTCTCATCACAAAGCCTCTTTAAATCCAACTAGCGTTGTCTGTTCATCACAAATATTTTCCAGATATATCGTAAACTTTCTCCAGTCCTGAGTGAACTTGTGATCTTTCTGGTATCTAATTTTTCCAGTCATTTTATCTAATTCCGCATAGTCCATTAGTTTCTGTCTCCACTCTTCCAGTGTCGGTAGTTCTTCTTGTTTCCATTTTTGGGCTATTAGGATTCTAGCCGCAGTCACTGCATATTGGAAAAGTTTGTAATCACTTTTATTAATTTCTCTTCCTGTAATTCCTAACAGAAAAGCTTCTGGTTTCTTCACAAATGTATATTTAAACATCTTTTTCAACTCATTATATATCAGTTCCCAGAAGCCCTTCACTTTCTTACATTCCCACCACATATGGTAAAACGACCCTTCCTTTTCTTTACATTTCCAACACTTATTACATGTTTTATACATTTTTGCAAGTTTAACTGGAGCAATGTACCATCTGTATACCATTTTCATAATAGGAGGTGTGTGAATCCTCAGCTGGAGTAGGCTTGGAACAGGTGAGGGTCAACCCCAGATGCTGCAGCCAGCATGTGGAGTATAAAAGGGCAGCAGAGCTGAGGTGCTGTGTCTTCTCAACTGCCCTTGTTGAAGGACCTCAACATAGATGCTCCAGGGTCTCTGTGGGACTGTGCTTCACTTTGGGCTTTGGACACATGTGTTGACCCCAGACTGGGGCCCTGACGTACTGATTTGCTGCCAGGTAGGCTCGGGACGCGGGTGGCACTGTGGGTTGAACCACAGAGCCTAGGACTTGCTGATCAGAAGGTCAGCGGATCGAATCCCCACGACGGGGTGAGCTTCCGTTGCTCGGTCCCTGCTCCTGCCAACTTAGCTGTTCGAAAGCACGTCAAAATGCAAGTAGATACATAGGTACCACTCCGGCGGGAAGGTAAATGGCATTTCTGTGTGCTGCTCTGGTTCGCCAGAAGCAGCTTAGTCGTGACTAAGTACGACAGCTCCCTCGGCCAATAAAGCGAGATGAGCGCCGCAACCCCAGAGTCGGTCACGACTGGACCTAATGGTCAGAGGTCCCTTTACCTTTACCTTTAGCCTGGGGTTCAGAACATGCATGTTTTAACTTTAGCCACCATGTCCCCAAGAGTGGGTGGGTGGGTGTTTGTGTGTGTAGAGTTAGCTCCTGAATTATCTCGATACTCTGAATGTCATCCACCCGAACCAAGTTTCTGGGCTGGCTGAGATGAATTAAGAGGAAGTACGAGGCAGTTTTTGTAAGATCTAGTAAGAACTCCCCAAAGACGTATCTCTCGGGGATGATTTCGGCCACATTCCTGCCTGCCTGGCAACCTGCTCTGTCCTCACCCTCACAGAAAGGAAATGAGAATCTCGGAAACAAAGAGGCTTGCGAGGAAAGAGGAACTGGAAACAAGATTAAACATGGGCTTGACAAACCTGCCCTGCTGAGCTTTCCCTTCAAAAGTCTTCCTAGAGCTTTGATGGAGAGGAGTGGGGGGGGTGATCTTTTTTACTTGGAAAAGTGGTTGTATAGAGGCCGGCACTTGTCAAAGTGAAAGAGAATTTTTTTAAAGTGTATAGAGGCCTTTAAAAAAAACTTGCATTGAGGCCAAATGAATTAGGAAACAAACGATCCAGGATCCGATCACTCTGCTTTCCTCTTCCACAAGCACACATGTGAAAGCAGCTGCGAGGCACCCTTGTTTTGATCAGAGAAGCTGTACTGGGAACAAGTCAGCTACTCCCCCCACATACTATTTTCCAGATCTATATGACTCCCAAGTTGCTAAAAGTCCCTGGAGGAGCCACTGTTGTGCAGTGGTTAGAGTCTTGGGCTAGGGCCTGGGAGACCAGGGTTCAAATCCCCTCTTGGCTATGAAGCTCACTGGGTGACCGTGGTTCATGTATCTGTATGTATGTAAACCCCGTGGCGGGGTGAGCTCCCATCGTTCAGTCCCAGCTCCTGCCCACCTAGCAGTTCGAAAGCACCCTTAAGTGCAAGTAGATAAATAGGTACCGCTTTATAGCGGGAAGGTAAACGATGTTTCCGTGTGCTGCGCTGGTGCCAGCTCGCCAGAGCAGCTTTGTCACACTGGCCACGTGACCCGGAAGTGTCTTCGGACAGTGCTGGCCCCCGGCCTCTTAAGCGAGATGAGTGGACAACCCCAGAGTCGGTCACGACTGGCCCGTACGGGCAGGGGTACCTTTACCTTTTTATATATGTAAATCTGCATCTGCCCCACCTGCAACAAAACATGTCTCTCCCATATTGGTCTCTACAGCCACAGCAGGTGCTGCAACTCTTCAACGCTTTCAACTGACCTCTGAAGTTGCACTCCATCATTGTCTCCTGAGACAGATGGTTGTCAAGCGGTAATGCGGACACTCGCCTTAAAAGGTTGCCAATGCAAGCTGTGGCTCAGTGACACAGTATCTATCTATCAGTCCCTGTAAGGCTGGGGAAAGCTCCTGCCTAAAACATCAGAGAGGTGCTACCAGTCAACAATAATAAGCTAGATGGGTTTATGGTCTGACTCAGTATAAGGAAGCTTCCTATCTTTCATCTAACCCTCTTTCTGCAACCTTTCCCTCCCTTGTTCTGTAAAAAGCTGGATCTGGGAAACACATCGCATTTTGCAAGTGCGCTTACCGGCAACGGCCAATTGATGCGCACTCAATTGACATTGCGCCAAACTCAGAAGTGACTTTTAAAATGGCAAAAAGAGCCCTAAAAGAGCCCAGAAAGGGCAAGAAGGCACCAAAACAGTGACTAGCAATTCCACAAGCCTTTGCATGGGCAATCCCAGGAGCCCTTGCAAATCCTCCAAGTGCCCCTATTTTCCAGGGAAAGTCCTGGATTTACAAAAGCTGTCCTGTTTCTGATTTGATCCTGGAATCTCCCACTTTTCCTTAGGACGTCCTTATTTTCACTGGAGAAATGCTGGAGCGCATGGAGTTATGAGACCCCACCGTGCTGAGGAGATAAGTCACGATACAACCTTTAGAAGAGATCTGAAGGCAGCCCTGTATAGAGAAGATTTTTTTTTAATGTTCAGTGTTTTATCGTTTTTATATAGGTTGGAAGCTGCCCAGAGTGGCTGGGGCAACCCAGTCAGATGGGCAGGATATAAATGTTGTTGTTGTTTGTTTGTTTATTTTTATTAAATAGGGCATTCCTATTTTCATCCAAGAAATATTGGATGGTATGCCCTTGCACTGACTGTTAAGGCCTGTAGAGCACTGGAAGTTTGAGCAAGAAGGTTTGGAAGAAATGACTGTGGTGGAATTCAGAAGAGTTCTTCATCTGGTAAGTACTGCTGCTTTTTTTAAGGGGTTTTCAAGGGTTTCCACATGTTTAGAAGGTGTTTGCAGGCTTTTCTAAGGGTGTTTCAAATATACACAATTTCATTCCAATGTGCCATGCCTCAAAACATAACCACCACTTATCGTACTTTTGCGTGTACAGTGGTATCTAGGGTTACAGACGCTTCAGGCTACAGATGCTTAAGGTACAGACTCCGCTAACCCAGAAATAGTACCTCAGGTTAAGAATTTTGCATCAGGATGAGAACAGAAATCGTGCGGCGGCTGCGGGAGGGCAGCGGGAGGCCCCATTAGCTAAAGTGGTACCTCAGGTTAAGAACAGTTTCAGGTTAAGAACAGACCTCCAGAACGAATTAAGTTCTTAACCCGAGGTACCACTATATAAGATAAGGGTTTTTATTTTAAAATTATGTTAAAAATTGGGGGTCATCTTATAAACGGATAGTTCATTGGAGGGATGTGGGATTGGTTGCTGTCGCAAGGCGGAGATTGTCAGCGGCTATTGGGTGTGTTATTAGTGGCTGTGGCAAGGGCTGGTGTTGATTGGCTGTCGCTGCGGCAATTGGGCGGGCGATTGGCGGTTTTGGTGACTCGTGCGAGTGGCAGCGTAGGTCAGGCGGGTGAGTGGTTTTTGACAATCCCCCCTTTGAAAAGCTCCACAACTCTGGGCCATCCCTCCATTTTCTTAATTTGGGGTCTCCAAATCTTATACACGGGGGCGTCTTATACACGGAAAAATACGGTAAATGGGGAGTTGCCTGAACTTTGCACATTATAATTATTTTTTGGTACTATACGGCATGTGAACAGCTTTGTGCCTGGGACTCTGTCCTGATTGAGAACGTGCAGCTTCTAACCCGTACCCCTGAGTGAAGCTGGCTTCCACCCTAGTTTCCCCTGTGCTGTTCAATGCAGTTTCTTGTGTCCTAGCAAGTTTCTCAGGCACGCTTTCAACAGCTCCTCCCCTCTCCCTCAGATGTGGGCTCAGTATAGAGAGAACATTAACTACACCTCTTTATTATTGAGTATAAATTTATTGGAGGGGGCCCTCCTTTTTTTCCGCAGCTTCTCCTCACCTTCTCGGAAAAGTAAACATTTAATTTTTTTTTGGTTGTTGTTAATAGATTTAATGTTCATTTGTCGGTCGCCTAGGGGCAGGAACGCGTGACATTTCAAATAATTGTTGTTTCGAGGGTATCCTCTGGAGGAAAATGCTGCAAAAGTGTAGAGAAGATTTAAGTAAATTACTGTGTCAGCTTCTATTTATTCCCTACATGATCGCCAGAGGCAGGCCTGCGAGAGGGCCATTAGAGGGCTCGCCATAAAACAGGGAGGCAGAATTTCAAAAGCCAGAATGCCATTATGGGAAAGTTAGTGTGTAACATGTTAAATTATTCCCCAAAGTGGTGGGGAAGAGGGGGGAAGATGCAGAGGCAAGGAGGAACAGTTGAATTCGAGAATGCCCGTGTGGGTGTGCTAGAGAGAGAGAGAGAGAGAGAGAGAGAGAGAGAGAGAGAGAGAGAGAGAGAGCCTTTGTGTGTAGGTCTGTGTCACATGGAGAAACAGGACTGGTCCCGTGATAATATGTTGGGTGTCACTGGGAGAGTGCTTGGGGGGGATTACACGTCTTAGGGGTGAGAATTGCAGAGCCATGGATAAAATCCCCCTTCTCTCTGTGCTGGGAGCAGCAGGGTGGAGGCAGCTTGCTGTGTGTTTAGACAGCCACGATGGGGAGCAATTTTAAGGGGTCTCTGTGAAACGTCTGCATCCTGTGGCCTTCACTTGAGGCAAGGTGAAGTCTGTACAACAGTAACGGTAGACCAACCCAGAGCTATAGTACATCAGTGTGGAGAGATGGTGTCATCAGTTGCTGTTAACAAGCCAGGGCTTCTCCCAATTACCAACACCAGCACTCAGCTAGAGTGATCTCTTTCCTCCTTCGTGTATGGTGGTAGTAGTGGCAGCAGCTACCAGCCTATTATTATTATTATTATTATTATTATTATTATTATTAGATTTTACCATTATGCTATAGTGGTCCCCTGTCAGTTGCATAGCCAGCTTCTTGCATCATTCACATTGCATCTTTGTCCAAAATTAACTACTGTCTTTTAAAATCCTTCTAAAATTCACCCCGGGTCTTCCTTTCTCGCTTGAACATTATCATGTGATGATCTTGGAATCTCTTGCATCCCTTTTGCCGTAGCCGGGATGAGTTTCACCCACTCACCGCACTTCCCCTTTTGTAGCACTGATGGAGGGGAAAATCCACAAGGATAATATCCTTTTGATGGCTCACTGAAATATCACCAAGTAATGCAATAGGGTTTGAGTTTCCCAGATCTCTTATTTGGGCTGGATGTCAAGAAAAACAAACAAAATTGATTTAAAAAGGAAGGGGAGGGAGAATCAAAAGCATGTGTTATGGGAAAGCCCTCAAATCAGCCATTTTTAACAAACCTTGAGTTGGGGAGATGTTCTGCAGATTTTGTCGATATACTGAGCACCATTAACAAAATGGTTTGCAGGTTGCCTCAAGGGCTTCTGGGAGTAAGGCTGCAAATGGATCGCCGAGATACTGCAACAGTGTTTTTTATATATATATATATATATATATATATATATATAAAATTTAGCTGGTTTTCTCTGAAAAGGGTAAACCTAGATTAAATTTGGGGAAGGGGCAAAGCCTGGTACTTTGATTCATTTTTAACATCTGCTACATACAGACAGCACAGATCCCACACTGACTCCTACCTTGAGACACCCAAAGAAACCATGTTTATTTCCACCGTTTCCTTTTTTTATTACCCTACAGTTACTCAACCTGTCTCCTGTCCTCACCAGATCTTCCTTCTTTTCCCCCTGCTGCTTTAAATGGCCTCCACGTGGGTCAATTTCTTGCCTCCCCTTCCTCCTCCTCTGTTATTGTAATTTATTTACATCATGCAAAACAATCCAGCCCCCCAAAGTCTTGCTTATCCCAGAGATCGACTTCCATTTTTGCAAGCATCACTCCTTATTTGCTTCCAATATGGCTTCATTTGTCCTCAATCCCTTTTCTGATGCAAGAATGATTGTGGACTGGGCAAGATTGGCAAGTTATTTCTAGCCTTGAAGGACCAAGGGGTCTCTCTGCTCTAGGCCGTCCTACTGCAAAGAATTCCATATGGATGGTCAATGGTAAACAGCAGGAGTTGAGGTGGGTTTTAAAAATAAATAAATGAATGGACTAACGAATGAAATAATAATTCTAATGAATCACAAAGACCTCCGGGTAGTTAAATCATTGCTTGTTCCCTCGACCTCCTCAATATTTCTTTGCTAATAGACTTCGGGTTTAATTGAAGGATCTTCTCTGGACTCTGCCTGCCATACCATTCTCCCTCTCTTTAACCCCTCCAATCCATTAAGGGTCTTCATTAGTTTGAGCACCAGCCAGCCAACCAACCGTCAAAGGTCAAACACAGTCACCTGTCACAACATGGCAGTAAAACTCCTAATTGTATGGGAACAAATGAGATAAAGAGATGGTACTATTATCCTATCTGATTTATTTTGTTTCCAAAGAGTAATTTAAGTCTAATTTATTTCTGGAGCTCCTCATTGTGTATGTGTACAAGGTACCTGGAAGGCATACCTTAAAAAACACACAAACACACACCTGACAACCAGATGGCTAACTTTTAAATTGGGTAGGTGTCATGGGGAATTGTTGGTAGTTCTTGCCCTATCCTAAAAAAAACAACTCAGAATGCCCCCAACAAAATCCGCATCTTCTGAGTCTACAGTTCTTGTTTTTCTCTGGAACACAGGAAGAAGTAAATGGATATTTGTTTATCCTGCACCTTCCCACCCCAGACCAGACGGCTGCCTTTCTTTTGACGACCACCCTTTGTAGCAAAGGGCAAGCGAGTCAATTTGGTGCATGTCAGAGCCATTACATATTTCAAGGCAATTCTATAAGGGTTATTATATACGTTAATGTATCAGTTTCATAGATTTTGTATGCACTATGAAAAAATGGCCCCTGTGCCCTCTAGTGGACAGAATTTTTAAAAAACAGTTTTAAAGACACTAATGTCAACATGGGGGTGGCTCTGTAGGGCAAAGATGAGACAGTGGAAAAATGATATCTGTGGACAATAATTGCTAAAAACATTCTTGTTTAGACAAACCTACCCAGGTGCTTTGAAAGTTGAGGTAATTTTAATCTGTTTCAGTATTTTAACTTTTGCATGTTTTATTGTTGTATTTTTTGTGATTTCATTGTTACATCTTTTTGTAAAACACTCTGAGGGTTGTTGTTGTTTTGTTATTATTATGAAATAAAAAATAAATACGTGTGTGTGTGTGTCAGGTATAACTACATACCAGTTATTATCTAAGCAATAATGGGCTGGTTGCATATCAATATGGTGTAGTAATATTTATGCATAGTAATCTCTGCATTTGTCAGGAGCAGGTGAGCAATGCAACACCTGGTGTCAGTGAAATGAACTCTTTCTTCAAAGAAACCAAAATAGCTCAGGCCTAGTGATCACAGCAACACTTCGCAGTAGGTCTTGCCCCAATGAGGCAGTTGCAAGAACTGACAGGCCCCTCATTCCCACCGCTCTCTAAATCTCCTTCTCCCCGGCTTCCTTCCCAAGCAATCTGAGTCTCTGCCATCTTGTCTGTCTTTGCTCCTCCCACTTCCTACTTCTTCTGGTTCTGGGAGACCAGTGGAGAGGGAGCTGGTCCCTGGATTCTTCAGCAGCCTGCCTCTCCTCTCCATAGCTGTCAACTTACAGATTTGAAAATAAGGGACCAGCAGCCAAAATAAGGGATTTTCCGGACACAGGTATGTTCAACTTCTGAGCCCCTCCGAGCCAAAGGCAGAAAACCCAGCTAGCAGCCAAACGAAGCCTCAAACGGTGGTTCCCACAGCGCAGCAACCCGGCAAAGGGGATGCAGCAAGGAAAACCACCGTCACCTCTCCGCTGGGAAGCGCTGAGCAAAGGCGAGTCCCCAGGCAACGCGGCTGATTTGATCAGCACAAGGCATGCAAGCTCCACCCCCCAGTCGTTCTTAGACTCCTTATTGGGTGAGCAACACAGCTAAGCAACACAGTTGGAGCCTCCCTCCTCCCTGGCCAGCAGGGAGGGAGGGAGAGGAGCTGCTTCCTTTGAAACCCGGGAAATTTAAGGGACATCATCAATAAGGGACAGCAGCAGGACACAGCACTGGGATAAGGGACTTTCCCGCCAAATAAGGGATGGTTGACAGCTATGCTCCTCTCCTGCCTCTGAGTTTAAACCACTGTCTGCCACAGCCTCCTCCTGCTCACTAAACCCTGTTACCTCTTCCGTTTCTGTCACCTCCCTCTTCTCCCTCTAACCATTCCTTGTTGCCCCACCACCAATCCCCTGGCTTTGAGCCTTCTTCCCCTGTGGGGGAATCTGCAGCTGGTGTCTCACACCATTTCCTCTACATCCAGCCAGACCGTTACTTTGTTATATAATTAATTTCAGAACCTCTTCTTACTATGGGCTGGAGCAACTTTCGGTCGAGTGTTCCTCTAGCAATACTTTAGTTGAGTTCTGCTAATTCGTGCAGAGAATGAGAATTTCTTGACATTTTTTCCTCTTCCGTTTTAGGCAGCAAGTCAGAAGTGCTAAACCTGCTCCTTTAGATAGAGTTCAAAGACCTTTCCAGGTAGATCAGCAAAGAAGCTTTTGGAGGTTCACTGACTGTTGATACTCTGTCCACTCTGTGGACAGAGTGGACTGGGGCAGCACCATGGAACTGGGCTCCCAGCAGCCCCCACTTACTGAGATGAGACATGGGTGGGGCAGGTTGGTATCCTGCTTGTGGGTTTCTTATAGGTTGGCCACTATGAGAACAGGTTGCTGGACTAGATAGGCCATTGACCTGATCCAGCAGGCCAGTGTGGTGTAATAATAATAATAATAATTTTTATTTATACCCCACCCTCCCCAGCCAAGGCCGGGGTCAGGGCGGCTAACAAGCAATAATAAAAACAAGTTGAATGAATACAACTTAAAAACAAGATTAAAATACAACATTAAAATATTAAAATGCAGCCTCATCACAGGAGGAGAAAGGAAAAAGAAAGAGGGGGAGGGAATCAAATTGGCTCCAAGCCAAAGGCCAGGTGGAACAACTCTGTCTTACAGGCCCTGTGGAAAGAAATCAGATCCTGCAGGGCCCTGGTCTCATGAGGCAGAGCGTTCCACCAGGCCGGAGCCAGTGTTGAGAAGGCCCTGGCTCTGGTTGTAGATAATCTAACTTCCTTAGGGCCCAGGACCACTAGAGTGTTGCTATTTATGGACCTTGAGGCTCTCCGTGGGGCATACTGGGAGAGGCGGTCCCGTAGGTACGAGGGTCCTAGGCTGTGAAGGGCTTTAAAGGTCAAAAGCAGCACCTTAAATCTGACCCTGTACTCCACTGGGAGCCAGTGCAGCTGGAAAAGCACTGGGTGAATATGCTACCATGGCAGAGACCCCATGAGGAGCCTCGCTGCAGCATTCTGCACCCGCTGAAGTTTCTGGGACAGTTTCAAGGGCAGCCCCGTGTAGAGCGAATTACAGTAGTCAAGCCTGGAGGTGACCGTCGCATGGATCACTGTGGCCAGGTCAGGGTGGGAAAGGTAAGGGTGTAGTGGTTAGGAGGGGTAGACTTGTAATCTGGTGAACCGGGTTTGCATCTCCGCTCCTCCACATGCAGCTGCTGGGTGCATAGCTGTCAACGTTTCCCTTTTTTTAAGGGAAATTCCCTTATTCCGAATAGGATTCCTTGCAAGAAAAGGGAAAAGTTGACAGCTATGGCTGGGTGACCTTGGGCTAGTCACACTTCCTTGAAGTCTCTCAGCCCCACTCACCTCACAGAGTGTTTGTTGTGGGGGAGGAAGGGAAAGGAGATTGTTAGCCGCTTTGAGACTCCTTAAGGGGAGTCCAAACTCTTCTTCATCATCATCAGGCTGCTTTTATGTTCTCATGACTATGTCAGAGGGAAGCAAAGATAGTCAGTCTAAGGATGGGGACTGACAAATGTTTTAGCACACATACCCAATGAATAGATAACATTCTAATTCCTAACTGGATTGAACTTGGAAGCTTGTGCATGAGAAGCAGATGCTCTTCTAGTGAGATTTGGCCTATTTCACAATCATGTAGATACTTCACGGTCCTACTATGATTGCATTTCATGCTACTTATGCATCAAATTGTTCCTCTGTTGTTCAGACTTCATCCTTTCTGGTTGAAATGCATAGCAAAGGTTGCAACTGCCAGAGGTAATGCAGACTCTAGAATCTAGGCAGCCAGGCAGAGTGATAAACCATAGGTGAGTGTGACCACAAACTCTGCAATTGGTGCTAAACCAGAAAATACGTTGAATTTCAACTCTTGGCTTGGGTGAAATGAGATATCTCATTAGAACGAATAGATAGCAGCAGGAGATTGCTGGAGAAGACTATGCTCTGGACTTGGTGGTGCAAAATGGCCTCACAATTACTCTCTATTCTGCAGAAGGGAACCTCTCATCACCCCAGTTTTCTCTACTTCCAAGAAGGGCACCCACTGGCACCCCACTTCATTACGTGTGTTGTCCAAATCACAAGCAGAGAAAAATAAAGACTCTGTAGATTGTGTACAGTGTAGAGCAATTGTTCCAGATGACTTGAGCATGGAAACCAAGGGAAAGATAACCCTCAGGCACATACCCATGGGTCATTAGCCAGTCAAACCTAAATTCCATTTGACACCAAAAGAGCAATCAGTCACACGCTGAAAGTGAGCAAAACAAGCCTCTTGATTCATTGCCAATAAATGGCTATTTCCTGGCATATACCATCTTTCTGTCCTAGTTTTGGCACTTTCTGTTTTTCTGAAATCTCCTTGTCTTCACAGGCTTTTCAGATGCAGCATGCAGAGAGAAGGCTAGATACCCACCTGCTTTTGAAATATTTGTCCTTGGTGCCAGTTTGCTACCTGGCCAAGTTTAAGGTTTTATTGATGATTTATAAAGCTCTCACCAACTTAGGTAAAGGGACCCCTGACCATTAGGTCCAGTTGTGGCCGACTCTGGGGTTGCAGCGCTCATCTCGCTTTATTGGCCGAGGGAGCCGGCGTACAGCTTCCGGGTCACGTGGCCAGCATGACTCTGGCGAACCAGAGCAGTGCACGGAAACGCCGTTTACCTTCCCTCCAGAGGGGTACCTATTGATCTACTTGCACTTTGATGTGCTTTCGAACTGCTAGGTTGGCAGGAGCAGGGACCGAGCAACGTGAGCTCATCCTGTTGCGGGGATTCGAACCGCTGACCTTCTGATCGGCAAGTCCTAGGGTCTGTGGTTTAACCCACAGCGCCACCCGCGTCCCCTCACCAACTTAGGGAGAAGTTATTTGAGAGAATGCCTCCTGCCATATTGGACCATATTTCTCTTTCATGCCACCCGCCCTATGGAATCTCCTCCTCAAGTTCAGCACCAAAGGTAAAGTCCTTCCACTGCTTCTTGAAAACCTACTGATTTACTCTTCAAGGTCTATTATGACTTGCTCCACCTCAGCTAGTTATGGATACCGCTGCATTTATTGTATTGGTTTTGAAGTGCTTGTATTTTAGTTGGCTGTGAACTGCTTAGAGAGGTATTCAACAAAACTGACCAATCAGGGAAGGAATTTCTGCTTGCACAACAGGACTTTCTCCCCTCTCCTACCTCAATGTGTGCCCTGTGCCCTCCCAAATCTTCTGTGGAGGGATGGATTGTGGGGGGCAACAGATTGGGGGCCCGGGGAAGAGAAGGGAGGGTTCTGTTGCACAAGCAGAAATCCTTGCATTCTCAGAACTAATTACTTGGTGTTATGTTGAACACAACTTTATATATTTTTAGATCATGGGTGGTGTGTGTATGTGTACATATACACCATGTTTTTCCATGTATAACACACTCACTCCCATGTATAAGACAACCCCTATTTTTTTGGACCGCAGCAAAGAAAATGGGGGGGGGGGATTGCCAAAAGTTGTTGAGCTTGGTTTTTGGGGAGGTCACCACCACCAATCGCTCTACAGCCTGCGCGCCAGCAATCGCCCATCCCACCTCGGCCATCCATATATAAGACGACCCACAATGTTTGCCAATTATTTCTAAGGAAAACATATCGTATTTTACAAAGAATAATACTGTGGTACCCCACTCATCACTTTTTCCCAGGATGTTGAGGGACTTTTGAACACTCTTTGTATTCCATCATTCAGCTTCTCCACAAGAATTTCAAAAAACAAAACAAAACAAAGTTGAAATCAAGATACACTATGTCCACAGCATCCCCCTGATCCACCAAGCTTGTAACTCTATCAAAAAAGGAAATAAGATTCATCTAGCATGACTTGTTTTTGAGAAACCCATGCTGAGTCTTAGTAAACACAGCATCCTTTTCTAAGTGCTCACAGATTGACCATTTAATTATCTGTTTAAGGATCTTTCCTAGTATTGACGTCAAGCTGACTGGTCAGTAGTTACTTGGGTCTTCTCTCCCCCCCCCCTTTTTTTTTTTTTTTTTTTTTGAAGATGGGGCAACATATGGCCTCTTTCAGTCTGCAGGGACCTCATCTGTTCTTCAAGAATTCTTGAAAATTATAGACAGAAGCTCTGAAATTATATCTGCAAGCTCCTTTATTGCCATTGAGTGTAGCTCAACAGGCCCTGGAGATCTGAATTAATACAAAGTCGCAAGATGCTCTCTAACCACTTCTTTTTCTTTTACATATTTGTAATATATAAAGTTATTTTTTTAAATAAAAACACTAAACCATGTATATAGCTTTATTATGAATTTGCAATATACAAGCTGAACATATTAAATGTGTAATAAATAAAATATTGTTTTAAACATCAAACATGTGCACTGTCTTTCAATACTGTCTGTATTGTGTTATTAAAATCTTGAGAATCCTCTAGAAGTATCATATAAGAAAAGGCTACTCCTATTACTTCCATAAAATATATTCTGACTTATCACTTAACTGAACAATTCAAGCAAGAAGAAAAAATGGGAGAGAGAGAGAAGAAAAAGAAATGGTGAGTTCTCTAACTGTTGCTGTTGGATAATTTATTGCAAACTGTCCACTGCCCAACACCTTTTGACAGAATGTCTTCCTCAGGGGAAATAGCTGTGAGTTCTCCTGTTTCAGAAATGTACTTCCTCCAAGTTCTAGTTCCCGGAACATGTTTTTCAGAGACTATGACCTGGTTCTGATGTAACACCAGCCTCAGGCTCTTCTTCCCCACTGAATATGAAGGGAGGCAACTGAAAGCTTCCCCTCCTGATTAGCAACTATTCAAACCATAGTTGTTGATTTTTAACAGGTCAGAAACTGTTTGGCTTGTTAACGAGTAGTGTTCTGAGCAACCCACCATTTGTGAAGTTCAGATGAAGCAATAATCTGTGTTACAAGGCAGTGGAAGAGGAAGCGTGTCAGTTCGTTCATGTAATTAAAAAAGGGTTTGTTGCTAAGTCTAAGCCTTACTTCTGTCAGCTTAGCCATGTAGGGGTTTTTGTAATAATATTATATATATATATATATATCCAGCATCCATTTGCAGCTTTCCTTTTGGGGTGGTGGTGAGTGTTTCCTTGCTTTTAAATTTAAATTTAAATTTCCTTATGCACTGAACAAGTCACCACTGTCTTCACTGTGCTGATGGGAGTTGTAGTCCAAAATATCTGGAGGGCATCAAGCAAGCGAAGGCACTTTTAGATTCCTGGTGCTACCGATTTAAGATCCTCCACAAGCACTTCAACGGGCATAAAATTAAAGGATGAAACGAAAAATGTTTTGAGTTATGAAAAGGTACTTTAGTACAGTGGTACCTCGGGTTACATACGCTTCAGGTTACATACGCTTCAGGTTACAGACTCCGCTAACCCAGAAATAGTACCTCGGGTTAAGAACTTTGCTTCAGGATGACAACAGAAATCGTGCTCCGGCGGCGTGGCAGCAGCAGGAGGAGGCCCCATTAGCTAAAGTGGTGCTTCAGGTTAAGAACAGTTTCAGGTTAAGTACGGACCTCTGGAACGAATTAAGTACTTAACCCGAGATACCACTGTAGTAGCAAACCATTCCGCACCATGGACAGGGAATATGCAGTCTGCTAAGAGAAGCATTGGTGCTGGAGGAGACTCTTGAGAGTCCCACGGACTGCAAGAACATCAAACCTCTCCATTCTGAAGGAAATCAGCCCTGAGTGCTCACTGGAAGGACAGATCATGAAGCTGAGACTCCAGTACTTTGGCCACCTCATGAGAAGAGAAGACTCCCTGGAAAAGACCCTGATGTTGGGAAAGATGGAGGGCACAAGGAGAAGGGGACGACAGAGGACGAGATGGTTGGACAGTGTCCTCGAAGCTACCAGCATGAGTTTGACTAAACTGCGAGAGGCAGTGGAAGACAGGAGTGCCTGGCGTGCTCTGGTCCATGGGGTCATGAAGAGTCGGACACCACTAAACCACTAAACAACAACAACAAAGAGAAGCATCCACACTAGGTGTTTTACTTCGGAATAGTTTTTCATTAAAAAACCATACTTTTGATATGTGTTATGCTAAATCCGGCAGGTGAGCCTGTCACCATGCATCTATTTCAGTACATCTTCCCTATTACCTCACCTGCCAGTGTCCTTTGATCAGCGTGTTTATTTTTCATAAATTGCTTCATTTGTGATAAGATGCCATTTTGCTTTAAAAATAAAAATAAAACCCATCCTCAATAGCTCTTTAGTGAAAAGGGGATTTAGCATGATTTTTTGAAGCAGTTGATTTAAAATTATTATTTTTAAACAGGGTTCTCCCTTCCCCATTGACACAATTGTGTCGTGCCCTATAGTGTGGATGCACGATTATTGTCATGCACACTCCTGAAATGTGGAAAGCCTCTTGCAATTCCACATGTAGCTTGCAGCAGAAAAACAATGATTGGGCAACACTAGGAGCTGCCAATGCAGGGACGCAGGTGGCGCTGTGGGTTAAAGCCTCAGCGCCTAGGACTTGCCGATCGAAAGGTCGGCGGTTCGAATCCCTGCGGCGGGGTGCGCTCCCGCTGCTCGGTCCCAGCGCCTGCCAACCTAGCAGTTCGAAAGCACCTCCGGGTGCAAGTAGATAAATAGGGACCGCTTACCAGCGGGAAGGTAAACGGCGTTTCCGTGTGCGGCTCTGGCTCGCCAGAGCAGCGATGTCACGCTGGCCACGTGACCCGGAAGTGTCTCCGGACAGCGCTGGCCCCTGGCCTCTTAAGTGAGATGGGCGCACAACCCCAGAGTCTGTCAAGACTGGCCCGTATGGGCAGGGGTACCTTTACCTTTACCTAGGAGCTGCCAATCTGGAAGCACCTCTTTCCCAAGACTGGAAAGAGCTTGGAAGCTTCACTCAGTGCAATCCATTCAGTCCTTCATGAGACTCTTGCTAATGACAGCCGTCCTGAAAAGTGAAATCAACAAAGATTGTGGTCATTAAACCACAGTGTGGTTCAACTTTATACACACATCCAATAGTGGCAGGGATGTGTTGTGAAATACTTCCAAATTGCCGCCCTATTTGTCCCATCCTGTTTTGAGCAGCTTCTTTGTTAAAACTTGACCATCTTGGCTATGAATTGTGGAAGATCTGCTCCTCGCCTTGAAGACCTCTTTCCACCTGACCTGGACTGACTCCAGCTACAAAATCTGAGTCTTGGGCTGGGGTATTGTTTCTGGTGGGTTGAAGGGTGGGGGGTTGTTGTTGTTATTGATATTAAATTTTTGTATCTTTAGATCATACAATTGATCTCATGATATCATGATTTATGTGGAAATTGTTCAGTTTGGTTGTGTACCTTTTGATATTTTTCTTGTTTATGGCTACTTTTGTTAAGCTTGCAATTTTTAACATGTTGTAAGCCACATTGAGCATTGTTTGAGCTTTGGAAAGGTGGTATACAAACCTAGACAGCATCTTAAAAAGCAGAGACATCACCTTGCCGACAAAGGTCTGTATAGTTAAAGCTATGGTTTTCCCAGTAGTGATGTATGGAAGTGAGAGCTGGACAATAAAGAAGGCTGATCGCTGAAGAACTGATGCCTTTGAGTTATGGTGCTGGAGGAGACTCTTGAGAGTCCCATGGACTGCAAGAAGATCAAACCGATCCATTCTGAAGGAAATTAGCCCTGAGTGCTCACTGGAAGGGCAGATCCTGAAGCTGAGGCTCCAATACTTTGGCCACCTCATGAGAAAAGAAGACTCCCTGGAAAAAACTCTGATGTTCGGTAAGATGGAGGGCACAAGGAGAAGGGGTCAAAAGAGAACAATATAATTGGACAGTGTTCTCAAAGCTACCAACATGAGTTTGACCAAACTGCAGGAGGCAGCCGAAGACAGGAGTGCCTGGCATGCTCTTGTCAATGGGGTCACGAAGGGTCAGGCACAACTAGATGACTAAACAACAACAACAATACAAATAAAATGATGGGCTGGTTGGTTGGTTGGTTGGTTGGTTGATGAAACACTGGTGCCATAGGAAAGAATTATAGGTGCAACTTCAGGAATAGCATCCTGAACCTTTATTGTAAACCTGTGATGTATGGATGGAGGATGGTATAGAAATTTAATAAATAATAACAAATAACACCAGTAGTGATTGTGGAAGTAAAATGGTTGCTGTAGAAATTACCATAAGATTTTATTAGAAACAGAAATAGCTACAAGCACATATGATTACACTTGTTTTTCATGATTTTATTCCCACAAGTCCCTTCATAGTAGTTTATTCTTTAAAGAAGATCTGATGCTGTAGAGGTCGTTTGCGCACGCACGCCAATATGATTGGGTTAAGGGCATTTTTGCCAGCTTCAAGGTCTGAAACAAGTGACATTCCCAGCTGCCTCTCAGGATTCATACCAGAGCTCCTTACCGTATGAGTTACTTTTTAAAGGTGACATCTGCTGGGTTTTAATTCTGTCTAACCCCTTAAATAATCTTTCACCCTTCCATTGACTGAGTAGCTGGGGTTGGCTCTTTGTAATTAATGGGGTCTAGTAAGTCATAAAAACGGACTGTGCTCATTGGAATTGAGGTGGTGCTAAGGGAGGAAGTAAGAACTGGAAAGGGAAGGATTTTCTTCTAGGAGAGGGGGATAGGGAAGTGGTGAGCGAGGGTGTAGGATAAAGGACCTAATGGACTACTCGGTTTCTTTAAGGGAGTGGGGGAGAACTAGGATAGTAACTGGAAGCATTGAAGGAAGATGAGGCAGTAAGTTAGTGAACAGGGATGGGGTGGGAGTTAGCTGCTTTGGTTTATATGATTAAAATATTCAACATCTCTCATATCTTGCTTTCCCAACTGATCCACAGCGATCCTATTCTCTGGCAAAATCAAAGATCCCTTTGGAATTGCCCCCTCTTCTGGCCAGCAATAGGGGCAGGGGGCTGGATTTATGCTTTAAAACACCCCAACAGCCTCTACCCCCTCCCTCCAGCAATGGACAGATATTGCATGTCAGTTGTCTAATGTAGAGAGCCTAAGTTTCCTGCTCTCCTCTAAGTGAAAGCCCTGGCTTCTCCCATCCATATATCAATGTGACAACCAGGGTGGTTGGAATAAAGGTTTCTGGTTCTTTTGCATCTTTATCTCAAGGTCTTCGGTACATAAGAAGAATACAGAATGGGAAAGAGAGTGTTGTTTGTGTCATTTTCTGCAATGTATGAAATTGTCCCCGTGTGTCCAAAGGGTGTAACAGTTCCCCAGAAGAAAAGGTCTCTATTACCTGACTGCTCTTAGTGAGCAACTGTGTTGAAATTGTCAGGTCTGGTTGTCTGCTGTTCTCTACCATCATATCCTGAATCATCATCATCAGTGCAAGACACACACACAAAAACCTTGTCTGTATGGCAGACACAGAGCAGGGAGTCACCTACGCTCTCCTCAAACCTTGACCCAAAGTTTTTATTCAGTCCACTGTCTCTTCAACAGAGCTGAACCTTCCCACACAATTGTTCTGCAAATTTATACAGTGGTAGAGTTGGTCACGACTGGACCTAATGGTCAGGGGTCCCTTTACCTTTACCTTTTACCTCAGGTTAAGAACTTAATTCGTTCTGGAGGTCCGTTCTTAACCTGAAACTGTTCTTAACCTGAGGTACCACTTTAGCTAATGGGACCTCCCGCTGCCACCGCGCAATTTCTGTTCTCATCCTGAAGCAAAGTTCTTAACCCGAGGTGTTATTTCTGGGTTGGCTGAGTCTGTAACCTGAAGCATCTGTAACCTGAAGCATCTGTAACCCGAGGTACCACTGTAAATATATTCACACACACACACACACACACACACACACACACCTCCCTTAAAGTTGCTGAGGTTCCCAGCATGCCCCAAATATCTGTTCAAAATTACGCTTTGGGAATGGTTCCATTTTTGTTTGTCTGTTCCTATTTATTTATTGGTAGCAGCAGTGCCGGTGGAGTGGGAATCAGATTGAAGAGTGTGGCTTCCTGTGGCAGAACCAACATGTGAAATTTAAAATATCACCTCAAGTCACTAATCCTGGCTGTGAGCAAACGATTAGCAGGAAACAAGGGCAAATAGAACCGCTGATTTAATTGTGTGACAATGATACAGCCGGCAGTGTGTGTGTGTGTAGGGGGAGAAGCAGGGAATGATGGGGTCAAAACAGTTTGTAAAAGTCTGCTTCACAAAAGCTGTTGTCCCCCTTGGGGCGGAATGAGATTATTATGGCTCAGTGTCTATCAAACAAAAGGAGAGAAAGAGGCCCGTGGCAGTAAGAGGGCTTTGAGGTAGGAAGTGCCCTTCTCATTCGCCTCAGCAACCAGGAGCCTGCCAAAGAATTTCTGTCAAGGTTTGCTGGCTTTGTGGCTCTGCCGCCGTGGCTGCGTGGTGGACTGCAGAAACCCGACCATTGTCGGTGGGATTCAAAGGGAGCGGCAGAGAAATCATTTGAAGGGGCGTATGGGAGAGCTTAAGAGTTCTTGTTAGCTGAATATCAAAGTTATTGTGCAGGCCCTCAGTTGTGCCATTTCTGATTTTCCTAAACGCACAAGGAGGAGGCACATTAAAGCCTCACGTCATATGTCCCAATAAACATGCATAGAGGAAAGAAGTCTACATTCATAGACAGGCAAATAAGCAGGCATAAACACATCATTTCGGGGTGTATCACCACACAAACACTTCCAGGAAAACATGTATACACAGGCAAAAAAAGTTTAGCGAGCTAAAATGTATGTTGGTTAAAATCTATCTTCTAACCCTTCACATTTCAAATTCACATGTAGCAATCCGAATATTGTATTGTGAACGTTGCATTCAGAAATAAACTTAAAAGATGGGACGAAAAGGGTTGGGGGTAGTTTGGGGCCATGTTTTAGTTTGGGGCTTATGTGTCTGTGGAAAATACCAAACGCTGGTGACAACGCATTTCACAAAAAACTTCTTTTCGAAATTCAGGACACCAGCACTTTACTATTCAACATCAGAACTGTCAACTTTTAGCAGATTTCAAATGTTGTCAAAACTCCATTTGAGTTCATTATTGTCACGTACAGGGTTGCTGTTTTGTGGACATTTCCACTAGGACTTGACATCTCTTTTCCAAATAGTTGCAGGCGGTTCAAAATCTAGCACTGTGTATGCTTAGCTATGAGGTCAGAGTAACTGCCAGGCTAAAATTTTGCTCTTATTAATGGTAAATCCTTCAGTCGTTGTGTTGCTTAGAAACTATGTTTGGAAAAATATTTTCAGGAACCCCTCAGAATCTGCTGTTGTGTTTTATAGCCCTGTCTTCTTTGGTATTGCTGTTGTATAGTATTTAGGTAAAGAATTAGGGTTGTGGTTTTATGGGGTGTGTGTGTTCAATTCTTTTTCCTATACCATTTTCCTTATCTGAATTGCCCCTTCCCAAAGAGACTATTTGCCCCATGGAGGGAAGACATATGTGTATGGTACCTAGAACATATTCTCCCCCTACGGTAGCCTTGGGCAGAGGCGCCGAGTTCTGTGCAACATTGTGGGGGCTCATCATGTGTATGTGATGTGTTGGGAGGAGGCCACAGGACCCCACAAGGCCCTCTGCCACCAGAGATAGGCCCTCCGACTCCATGGGTAGACCCAACGGGGCCCTCCACCACTGTGGGGAGGCCCAACCAGGCCCTACACATCCATGGGGTTGCTTGGCAAGGTACTCCACAGCCACAGGGAGACCCAGCTAAGGAAGGAGAAGGAAGATCGTTCTGTCAATCCTGCGGAAATGCGGCGGAAATCTGGCGGAAATGCCCTGGTTATCTCCCGCTTCGACTACTGCAATGCGCTCTATGTGGGGCTACCTTTGAAAGTGACCCAGAAACTACAACTAATCCAGAATGTGGCAGCTAGACTGGTGACTGGGAGTGGCCACTGAGACCATATAACACCAGTCTTGAAAGACCTACACTGGCTCCCAGTACGTTTCCGAGCACAATTCAAAGTGTTGGTGCTGACCTTTAAAGCCCTAAACGGCCTCGGTCCAGTATACCTGAAGGAGCATCTCCACCTCCATCGTTTTGCCCGGACACTGAGGTCCAGCACCAAGGGCCTTCTGGCGGTTCCCTCACAGCGAGAAGCCAGGTTACAGGGAACCAGGCAGAGGGCCTTCTCAGTAGTAGCACCTGTCCTGTGGAACACCCTCCCACCAGATGTCAAAGAGAAAAATAACTACCAAACATTTAGAAGACATCAAAAGGCAGCCCTGTTTAGGGAAGCTTTTAATATTTAATAGGTTATTGTATTTTAGTGTTTTGTTTGAAGCCGCCCAGAGTGGCTGGGGAAACCCAGCCAGATGGGCAGGGTATAAATAATAAATTATTATTATTATTATTATTATTATTATTATTATTATTATTATTTACTGTTTGCAACAGTGCAACACTGACTTCCACCCATAACAACAAATCTCTGACTGAATAGCAGCAGCAATCAGGTCTCATTTCCTCCAAATGTCTAAGGGCCATCCATATGTTGTTGGATGCTAGTCCAGCCAATGTAGCCAATGATTAGGAGTTGGCATCCAGAAACATCTAGATCAGGCATCCCCAACCTGCGGCCCTCCAGATGTTTTGGACTACAATTCCCATCATCCCTGACCACTGGTCCTGTTAGCTAGGGATCCTGGGAGTTGTGGGCCAAAACATCTGGAGGGCCACAGGTTGGGGATGCGTGATCTAGAGGGTCAAAGGTTCCCTACCTCTGGTCATAACAAATCACTTCCAGCTACAGAGGGATGTTTAGGGTAGTTTTTAACTTTTGAAGTTTTATTCTGTTTTTAGTGTTCTGTTGGTAGCTGCTCAGAGTGGCTGGGGAAACCCAGCCAGATGGGTGGGGTATAAATAATAATATAATTATTGTATTATTATTATTATTATTATTATTATTATTATTAGACCAGATGTACCTTTGTAGGAAGGGAGCACCACATATAGGGAGTTGCCACTGAAAAGGCCCTTTCCTGGGTTCCCATCCTGCATACCTCCTATGGTTACTTGACCTGCTGATGTTATAGCAAGGGTAGGTCAATATGGAAGGAAATGTTCTTTGTTGAACAGAGGAGGGCAGGCAGTGGAGTTCCATCTCAAGTTCCACACAAGATGTGTGCTAAAATGTTTAGCTCCTCTATTAAAACCATGGAAAATGTTTTCTAAGAAAACCAGTGCTGAGGCAAGACTTGGAGACGATACCACCACTGCCCCATGTTCTCCCCCTTCCGCAGCCATAGCAAGACCAGCTAAAGCCATAGCAAAGCTTTGGGTTCAAACAAAATCTTCATTTTCCCATGTGGAAGGACTCTGAAGGCCTTGGCTGTCAAAACATGGGTGGTCCACTGATATCACAAGTCTCCCTCCTTGTGGACCAGGCTTGGGCAAGAATGAGGGTGTCAGCTCTCGCTGGAAACAGTCAATGAGATTAACAATGAGATTTAAGTGGACTGTGTAATGCTGTAATTAATGATATTCTGGGAAGCTGAGTGTAGTCAGATGGGTTTCAGGAGAGGTCTGAAGTTCAGGGTTGGAAAGGAGTTCGTGAAGAAATGCCTAGCTACCTTAAATGAGTGTGTGCCTTCAGGAATGAGGGAAATGTTTAAATGGGCAATTCCCAAAAGACCAGAAGCATTCCTTATAGCTATAATAGGGACAGAGGCTCCAAAGAAGATGACTAAATTATTTATGTATGTGACAACAGCAGCCAGAATATTATATTCACAAAAATGGAAAGAAGAGAAGGTTGCAACGAAGGAGGAGTGGCTTTTGAGAGTAATGGACCATGCAGAAATGGCAAAGTTGACTGCAAAATTAAGAGATCAAAAGATAAACTTTTTATAGAAGATTGGAGACCTTTTGTGGACTATCTATATTACAGTCAAATGAAATTGCAGGCAGGATTCGAGATAAAAGCAGCGGAAGAAAAATGATAAAATAATTGGAACAGAGAAATTTTTATTAATAGATAAAAATATAAGATATAATGCAGTAGAAAAGGGCAGAGTAAAAACGCTGTAGAGGTGAGGGTTGGAAGTCAATGTAATTATGTGATTTGAAGGTTATTGTGAAAATATTTGAATAGTATATTGAAAAGAGAGAGGGGGGGGGGAGAGAGAGAGATATTGTGCTTTCAGGACCAGATGATGTACATACTGGGCTAGTAAATTATCTTACCCCTGTACTCTTGGAACCTCTGCCTATTTATCACAGGAGTGAGGAACCAGAGTGGACTTGGATAATATTGGGTAATATGTTGCCCTGAGCGAGGACAAAATTTGGTGCCTCCAAACAGACCTTCTCAATTATAGATCTTCTCAGTTTTGCGCTCCTTCAGCTCTGCGCCCTCTGCTAAGGAACCTCCTACATTGCCTGAATCTGGCACTGGGAGAACACACTAGCTCATGGGCTCTGCCTGCCAGTGGCGGTTGGGGCCTGAGGTAAAATTAGGCAGGGTAGTGCAAGTCAGGGGTGTCTTAAGTATATCCGGTGCTGTGGTGCAAAGATCCCTCTGGCGCCCCCCATTTCGAAGTTGCTGACCTTTTTACAGCGCTGCCAGCAGCTTTGCAAGGCTGAAGGAGGCGGGCAGCGGCTGGAGGGTGGCTCCTCCGGCAGGGAAGAGGCGGGGGCTCCGGGCGAGGCGGGCGAGGGCGGTGAGCTGATGCCAGGAGGTGCCATGCCCAGCCTCTGCCTCTTCCTTGGCGCCCGTGCCCCACGTCACTTGCCTCCCTGGTGCAAGTGACTCTTACCTCTGTACAACAGGCAGCACTGCAGTCCTGTAAAGAAAATTCGAGTGAGGCAAAAGCATTCGAAGAATGAGCAGCCCTGGGCTGGAAAAGGCGTGTGGCTTGAGGAGTGGCCTGAGACCTGGATAAAGAGACAATAAATACAGTCGTACCTTGGTTGATGAACACCTTAGTAGTCAAACCTTCTGGCTCCCGAATGCTCCAAACCCGGAGTGTGTGTTCTGGTTTGCGAACGTTCTTTAGGAAGCCAAACGTCTAGCGGGGCTTCCGCAGCTTCCAATTGGCTGCAGGAAGCTCCTGCAGCCAATCAGAAGCCATGCTTTGGAAGTTGAATGGACTTCCGGAACGGATTCTAAGGTACGACTGTACATAGCTATCCCTCCTTCCTCCCAGCAATGGGTCAGATTGCTACAAGTCATTTTTAGAAAAGCCCATGTCCATTGCCGAAACACAGGACACGGAACAGGGTATTCCCGCAACTTATCATATGGTAGGACATACGCTCCAATATTACTCAAATGAAAATAGAGACCTTTCTCACTCCCCCAACAACTGATCCTCCTTGACCCCCCCCTATTTTTTGTCTCCTCCCCTCCAGAGCATTTCCTGTCAGAAGAAAAGCAAGATTAGAAGTATATCCTCCAACATTTCTCAAATGAAAACAGGGATGTTAATAATAATAATAATAATAATAATAATAATAATAATAATAAATTTAATATTTATACTCCACCCATATGACTGGGTTGCCCTAGCCACTCTGGGCAGCTTCCAACATATATAAAAACATAATAAAACATTAAACATAAAAAACTTTCCTATAGAGGGCTTCCTTCAGATGTCTTCTAAAGGTTGTATCATTACTTTTCTCCTTGACTCGTGGGTCACATAACTCCATACCTTCCAACATTTCTCATGTGAAAATAAGGACAAGTGGGACATTATAGGACCAAGTCAGAAACCTGGACGGCTTCTGTAATTCTGGGACTGTCCCTGGAAAATAGGGACACTTGGAGGGTCTGGTTGGAACTGTTGCATGCTAGAAAAAAAAGAAAAAGGTTTTCATCTTCTTGTTTGGACCATAAGTCATGAAGTGGCTTGGCCTGGCCTTTGGATGTAGATGTCGCTGGCAAGGCTTTTGTAGCTAGAAGTGAGGAAGTACTAATCCTTTAGGTTTCAGTGCATCCTCCTTCTTCCTCTCCCTGTGGATAAATGAATAATGAAAACAATCCAGCCTTCTCTTCTGGATTTATCACTTTGTGCTCCTTTCGGCTGATGCAAGGCCCTCTTGAGCAGCAAGCACTGGCATGAGGTGCCATCAGAAAAGGCAATAAGGGCTGCTGAGTTTCCAGTGCCCTCGTTTTGTGAAGCTTCTTGCTCGAAACCCCCCTTAGAGGCAGTTTAAGGCAGTGTGGGGAACTGGGTCTAGGGAGCTAAAGTTACCCCAAGAGAGAAGGAGTTTCTGAGAACTGTGGTAAGAAATATTGGGAGCCGGGAAGGAAGGCAGTGAGGGCTTCTCATTGTGAGGGAAATTTTATTTTTAACAGATGCTAAGGCAGATGGCGCAGAATTAACAGAAAATGGGAGAGAAAAAAGTGGAGGAACATTACTGGCTCCAGAGAGAGTGGACATTAAAAAAAATAAAGAATAAGGGAATGAAAACAAGTTTAAGTACTCTCTCCAGAGAAGGGGGGAGGGGCATGGAGAGGCCGAGCAGGGACGAAGCAGCGTGATAATAACCAAAGGCGTGAAATTGCAAAAGTAAAATTTGTGGGACTCGGGAGGGGCCATGAAGGCCCCGGCTTCATTGCAAAACTCACTCAGAAATTACTGATGTGATGTTTTAGCTTTTATCATTAATAATAATCAAGATGAGGGAAGGGGGTAGGCGAGGGGGGAAGGGAGGGTGTTCGAGGCCCAGGCTGAGAAAAAGGAGAGGGGGAAGGAGAGGGGAAAGAGGGCAGGTTGCGGTGGGGAAAGAGGGGGAATTAATGCATAGCAAGGGGTAAGGAAGTACAAAACGGGGGGGAGGGTGAAATGATACAGCAGGAGTGAAAAGGAAATCGTGCGGGTTGTTGCATGAGCAGGAGGGCGGCCATGCAAATGGTCTCAGTCGCGAGATGAAAAAGACTTTGCTGGGAAAGGGGGGGGGCACCTATAATAGAAAAGACCTAGAGCATAAATGAGAAAGCAGGAAGAAAGTCCTGGGAGGAGACGAAAAAGGGGAGAAGGAAATGTCAAATGGGGTTGGGGTTGCAGCCGATGAAATAGACGTCAGAGAGAGGCAGGGAGACAAAGAGAGATGCCATTCTCCTCCCAAATTAATTGAGGATACATCAGCCCGAGCTACTAAAACAGAGCTATTATGGATGGGTTAGTCACAGGTGGAGTTAAGGGCCTACAGAGGGATATTAGCCAAAATTGAGTGGCTTTTAATTTCTTTCTAATGAGAGACTGTGGCTGGGGAGTCAGACGATTCTTCAGCTCAGCTAGGCCTGAAGACTGCTAGGAGGCAGAAGACGGCAGCTTTCCACAGGCAGAGAAAAAGATACCTGAGCGGATCACACAGTGATTCCTGTGGCCAGGCTGATAATGCTAGAGCTGGACCAATATTAGGCTGATCGCCAAAGAATTGATGCTTTTGAATTCTGGTGCTGGAGGAGACTCTTGAGAGTCCCATGGACTGCAAGAAGATCAAACCTATCCATTCTGAAGGAAATCAGCCCTGAGTGCTCACTGGAAGGACAGATCCTGAAGCTGAGGCTCCAGTACCTTGGCCACCTCATGAGAAGAGAAGACTCCCTGGAAAAGACCCTGATGCTGGGAAAGATGGAGGGCACAAGGAGAAGGGGACGACAAAGGATGAGATGGCTGGACTGTGTTCTCGAAGCTACCAGCATGAGTTTGACCAAACTGCGGGAGGCAGTGGAAGACAGGAGTGCCTGGCGTGCTCTGGTCCATGGGGTCACGAAGAGTCGGACACGACTAAACAACAAGCCACCTGCAGGCTAGAGGGGGTGGCGTAGCCAGAGTGGGATGTGGCCACAGTACTACAGTGGGTCCAAGTGGTACTGGAAGTGGGGGCGGCACATTTATTTGACTTACACCAGAACCACGACTGACCCCCAAACCAGCTAGGGAGACAGCTTGCCATAGTTTTTAGCATCTCCACTGGCAGTGAATGCGGCTGTTGTCAAACAGGCATCTGTTCAGGGCTGCCTAAATTCGCGCAACCTCTTCTTGTAACAACTTCATGATGAATTCTGACACCTATTTATCTTCGGGGGGAGCACTGGTTGTGGCCATCTTTACCCCACACTAGTCTCTCTGGCTCATTATTGCTCCTGAAATCTGCCCTCCCCAGTGATGGGTGTGGTGAGTAATGTCCAGATCTGACCTCTAGGTTGAAGAGCTGCATATGGACTTCTCATAGAAATACTTTGTTGTTGTTTAGTTGTTTAGTCGTGTCTGACTCTTCATGACCCCATGGACCAGAGTACACCAGGCCCTCCTGTCTTCCACTGCCTCCCACAGTTTGGTCAGACTCATGTTTGTAGCTTCGAGAACACTGTCCAACCATCTCGTCCTCTGTCGTCCCCTTCTCCTTGTGCCCTCCATCTTTCCCAACACCAGGGTCTTTTCCAGGGAGTCTTCTCTTCTCATGGGGTGGCCAAAGTATTGGAGCCTCAGCTTCAGGATCTGTCCTTCCAAGGAGCACTCAGGGCTGATTTCCTTAACAATGGATAGGTTTGATCTTCTTGCAGTTCATGGGACTCTCAAGAGTCTCCTCCAGCACCATAATTCAAAAGCATCAATTCTTCAGCGATCAGCCTTCTTTATGGTCCAGCTCTCACTTCCATACATCACTACTGGGAAAACCATAGCTTTAACTGTACAAACCTTAGAAATACTAGTACAATGTAATATCATGTCAGAAATATTTGTAATGCTCTGCCTAACTCTTATGAAATCAGAAGTCATCGCTGTTGCTGTTTCCCTGGGAGGCCCCAGTAAACTTTTCTTCTCCACATCAATATTAGCATTATTTCAGATATGTGAAAAGCATGCTCGTGTCTCCCCTTTCTCATTTCATCTCCTATAGGTATAGAGATATGTGAATGTCAACAAGCCAAAAGCATTGATTATGTTCAGGTTGGGGAGATACATCTGCATGCAAATGACTGTGGGAAATGTAGCTTTCTCCTGTTTCCACATGGGCAATGCATTTGAAATAAATGGATTCTTCATTTTGCTAGGGAAAAACCACACACACATCAATACAGAGTGACTTTATTCTGTCTCTTGAGTGGCCTCTTGCTTTTCTAGCAAAGTTCCCATAGTTGTTCCCTGAGACATTGTCTCCTCTTCACAAACCCTGGAGATGATAGATAAATAGATATAGATAAATAGATGATAGATGATAGATAGATAGATAGATAGATAGATAGATAGATAGATAGATGATAGACAGATAAATAGATAGATAGATAGATGATAGATAGATAGATAGATAGATAGATAGATAGATAGATATAGATATAGATAGATAGATAGATAGATAGATAGATAGATAGATAGATAGAGATAGATGAGAGATAGATGAGAGATAGATGAGAGATAGATGATAGATAGATGAGAGATAGATGAGAGATAGATAGATAGATAGATAGATAGATAGATGATAGATAGATAGATAGATAGATAGAGATAGATAGATAGATAGATAGATAGATAGATAGATAGATGATAGATAGATAGATAGATGATAGATAGATAGATAGATATAGATAGATGATAGATAGATGATAGATTAGATGATAGATAGATAGATTAGATAGATAGATAGATAGATAGATAGATAGATAGATAGATAGATGATAGATAGATAGATAGATAGATAGATAGATGATAGATAGATAGATAGATATAGAAAGATAGATAGATAGATGATAGATAGACGATATAGCATGTTTAATCTTCTCTGCAGGAAGACACAGCTCAGTTGTAAGGGAAACTTTCTTGCAGGGGTTAAACCAGGGCACAGCTTCCAGCTTGCTTTCCCCCAGGGGGAAAGAGGGTATTTTATTTCCTTTTAATAGCCCCTCCTCATTTGCCTCCCCTAAGCAAAGAACAGTTATAATTCTCCATGGCAATGAAGTATGATTTCAATAGGACCACATTCCCCTGGGTTGCCAGCTGAGGCTGCTCCCCAAAGAGAGACGCCCCTCTCAGAGTCCATTCATGCTCAATTATAAAGGGTTGATTGGCCTTGTTGTCTGGTGAGGAAACCCATCCCAGCCCCCTCCCTCATGGGCTCAAGGCTTATTTACCAGGACCCAAGCTGCTCACATTAATAAGAATCAAATTAAGTACAAGGAGTTATGGCAGAGAAGAGGCGGCGGCAGAAACAGGGATGCCCAAGCAAGGGTACCTGGGAACTCCCAGAGCTTTGAAAAGTGGATACAGAGCTAAGGCTGATGGTGACACTGCAGGTTCATTGAGTGGCCTTAGAGAGTAGGGATTCCTTGTTGGCACTGGGGCTCTTGAGTCCGTTTTCTGTCATTGTTCCCCTGCTCCGCACCTTTTTGCCCCGAAACGATTTATTCCCAAAGAGTTTGTAGCTGTGTATTCTTCCCCCCTGAGGGACGTGGGTGGCGCTGTTGGTTAAACCACAGAGCCTAGGACTTGCCGATCAGAAGGTCGGCGGTTCGAATCCCTGCGACGGGGTGAGCTCCTGTTGCTTGGTCCCTGCTCCTGCCAACCTAGAAATTCGAAAGCACATCAAAGTGCAAGTAGATAAATAGGTACCACTCTGGCGGGAAGGTAAATGGTGTTTCCGTGCGCTGCTCTGGTTTGCCAGAAGTGGCTTAGTCATGCTGGCCACATGACCCGGCCAATAAAGCGAGATGAGCGCCGCAACCCCAGAGTCGGCCATGACTGGACCTAATGGTCAGGGGTCCCTTTACCTTTACCTTTACCAGTGGGAAGGTAAACGGTGTTTCCATGCACTGCTCTGGTTTCACCAGAAGTGGCTTAGTCATGCTGGCCACATGACCCGGAAGCTGTACGCCAGCTCCCTCGGCCAATAAAGCGAGATGAGCACCACAACCCTAGAGTCGGTCACAACTGGACCTAATGGTCAGGGGTCCCTTTACCTTTTATTCTTCCCCCCAGCTTCCATATAGCAAAACTGTAGGGCTTTGGAGGTGAACAAGAAAGACACCCACCAATCTGGGCCCACAAGGCTGTTCCTGTAATGCGTCAGAAGACCTCCGCAGAGTAGAAATTGTAGAATTGTAGAGCTGAATGGGACCCTGTGGATCATCTGGTCCAACCCATTGCAATGCAGGAATCTTTTGCAGCTATCCCATACAGCAATTGAACCTGCAGCCTTGGCAATACCAGCACTGTGGTCTCACCAACTGGCTCTCACCAGGCTTCTACCAAGAATCTGTTGATATTGCAGTAGCCCGTGCACAGCGGAATGATGAGGAATACGTGCCACATACTCTATATTACTTTATTTACACTTCAAAGCTGGTAGATTACAGAAAAACATCTTGCCTCTGCCAGAGCAGAGAAAGCATCCTCTCTCCTCTAAAGCACGGAGAGAAGACTGTGTGAACAGTGAAAAACAGGAAACCAGTGTACGTCACATCCAGTCTCCTTTCCCGTGAGAAAACCCAACAGCAACTGACTGTGGAATGTAAACACCTGTCTCGTGACAAGCACTTGCTGCACAGTGAAAGAGAGCAGAAACCAACAGAATCTACCTGTAGACTTGCTCCATTCCAGGTTTGCCATCTGTCCCAGAAGAAAGAAACCATTTCAGAGCCTGCAGTTTCAGAACTGCCCACAGCCCATCACCCCTGAGATGGATAAGTGGTGCCAAAATAGTGGCATTGTGTACGCCAGAATGATCATCTGAGCTATTTCCACCCTGAGATCCTCTGATCTAGGGCAATATATATATTTAATAAATAATAATATTTTTTCCCCATAAATGCTAACTAACCCCCATGTGAGTGATCGTTCCTTTTTAACACACAGCTATGGCAGCTGAGGATTTGGCCCACTATTGTTTGCCATGGAATTGTATCAGATTATTAGGGGGCATGGTGCCCACTGAAACATGTGTGAAGCAGTGTGAGCTCATTTCAATTGCTTGGGGCGATGGCATAAAATGAAATTTAAGAACCCACTTTAATTGACCAGCCATTCTTGGGTCAATCAGCCCCCTGTGGGCTCTTCCAACATCTGAGATACCCATGGAGATAAGGAGAAAGTGTGCAGATCAGAAGGTTGGCGGTTCAAATCCCCGCGACAGGGTGAGCTCCCATTGCTCAGTCCTTGCTCCTGCCAACCTAGCAGTCAAAGTGCAAGTAGATAAATAGTTACCACTCCAGCGGGAAGGTAAACAGCATTTCTGTGCTCCGCTCTGGCTTGCCAGAAGCGGCTTAGTCATGCTGGCCACATGACCTGGAAGCTGTACGCCGGCATCCTCAGCCAATAAAGTGAGATGAGCGCCGCAACCCCAGAGTCGTCCGCAACTGGACCTAACGGTCAGGGGTCCCTTTACCTTTATCTCCCAGCACCAACCCTTTCGATGTTGAAAATCCACCTCTGCTTCTGTACCAGACCAAGTCCCACTTATCCCAGCAGCAAGTAGGAAAGGATGGGCACTCCCCTCCCCCCAACTGCTGAGGATGTCCTCTTCTCATGTATCTTCCGGGGTCCATATCCACAGGCAGAATTATATAAATGGTTTCATCATCAGAGCATTCATGATTCATTTATTCCTCGGGTTCCTTATGGGCATGGAAAATAAAAGGAGCCTGAAAAGTTTATTTCCTTCTCGGCCCTTGAGGACCTGCAGCTTCTAAAGCTGCTCAGTCAGAGAGAGAAAAGAGGAGATTATGCTGAAGGTCTGAGGCTGGTTTTGCATATTATAGTGCCGTTCCCATAAACCACAGATGATAGCTGCCTGAGTCTTATGCATTCCTGAAGGCATTATTACCATGATGGGGAAACTGAGAGGGGGGAAATAGGTCTCTAAACTGTACAGGACTGGTCCACACACACACACAAAACCCTAATCCACACTATTTTTTAAATGCACATTGATTAACTCCCTGGAGGGTATTCAGATTCCAGATGAGTTACCTCTCTCTTTCTCTCTCTGCTGCACCAAGACATTATTTATTCTCATTTAACTCCTTATTGGCATAGACAGCTGTTGATATGTCAGTCCCAGAGAACGTGGGCAGAGTCAGTTTTCATTTCTCCGGAACCTCAAGTGTAATATGGCAGTAACATCTCTGGGGTCTTTTGGAGAGTTCCTTGCCTTCTCCTTAACCTTGTACCCCAGGGGGTCAATTGGCAAAACCAGATTAGATGAATATATCTTGTTGCTCCGGTTATACTGCTGGGACCGAATCTATCCCCAAAGACTCAATGACTGCCATCACCTGATGTGTTAAAAAGCAGTAGGGCTCTTACTTCAGGTCTAGTCTTCCTTGGTTACTCTGATGGATGGCTTATACAAGGGGGAGGGTGACCCTGGATTTCTCAGTGGCTTTCAGATACCTTTCTGAATAGGCTGTCTAGAAGTAGAGGCATTGTTTTACAGTGGTTTTGATCCTACTTGGGTGGTCAGTTCCAGAAGGAGGTGCAGAAGGACCACTTGGCGCTGATGCTATGGGGTGTCAGGAAGATGGCCCCCCAGGACCCAACAGAAGGGTTAGCCTCAGGAAGTGGACAAGAGGCTGGCTCTTCTGATGAGGCAGAAGAGTTAAACTTCAGGGTTAAACTGACTTTTCTGATGAAGGAGAAGAGCTAGATTCCAAAGCTGACAGAAAAGGCCCTCACTTCACAAGGTAGAAACAGATAAGAGAGGCTCAGAAACTCTATCCACTGAAAATGGAGAAGGACCATTCCAAGCTCCCAGTCCTCAACCTCAAAGTTGGGAACGCCGCAAAAAGCAGCGGAAGTGGAGGGATGGAAATACGAAGTTCTGGTGCCATTCCTGTTGGAGGCGGAACTCTGATTCAGATTACAACATCTATTGTCGCTGAGAGGGAGTGTGAAGCTCCGCTCTGTATGTTTGTTTCTGTATACACAGCTATCTTGAACTGACGGGAGACTGCTTACTGCTGGTTAGCCTGTTCGTTACCATGGATCGTTATATGGGGTTCTCCAGCGGTCTTGTCCTCTGTGCTTTTTATCACCTACATGAAACTGTGGAATGAAGTCACTGCAGGGTTTGGGGTGGAAAGCAATCAGTATGGCAATGAGACTTATTCCTCTTTTTCATCTACTTCAGGTGGAGAAGTGAAAGTGCAAAACCGGTGCTTGATCATGGCGACAACATGGCCGTCAACAAACTGAGGCTCATTTCAGTTAAGGTGAAAGAGCTGTTAAGCAAGTGGTTCGTCTATCCAGGCAATTGCTAATTCTCTTGTTTGGGATGAGCTATACTCCTTCTGAAGGAACACATTTGTGGCTTGGGGGTGTTCCTTGAAGGTTTCTCCCAAGGCATGGAGCATCTTTTATCACCTGGGTTGGTTCATCTGGACAGAGGGAGTCTGGCCTCAGTTACCCATGCTCCTCCAGGTTTGAATGGTCTAGAAACTGCAGTTTGCTCAGAATATAGCTACTTATCCACTAAGTGGTATTAGGAGTTGTGAGCATAAATTATGCTGGTGCTCCACCAACTGCACCACACCTGGTCCATTTGCCGATCCAAGCCCAAATGCTGATGTTGACCTTTAAAGCCCTTCACAGCTTGGGGCTAGGGTATCTAGAGGATTGCCTGCCCATGCTTTAAGATCATCATCAGAAACCCTTCACTAGAATCCCTTGTGGTCTAAGGCGGGCATCCTCAACCTCAGCCCTCCAGGTGTTTTGAGACTACAATTCCCATCATCCCTGACCACTGGTCCTGCCAGCTAGGGATCATGGGAGTTGTAGGCCAAAAACATCTGGAGGGCCGAGGTTGAGGAAGCCTGGTCTAAGGCATGGCAATTGGTTACTAGGACAGGGCCTTTTCAGTGGTGGAACCCCAGCTTTGGAATTTCTTTCATGGGGAAATTTACTTGGTGCCTAAAGGTAAAGGGACCCCTAACCATTAGCTCCAGTCGTGGACGACTCTAGGGTTGCAAAGCTCATCTCGCTTTACTGGCCGAGGAAGCCGGCGTACAGCTTCCGGGTCATGTGGCCAGCATGACTAAGCTGCTTCTGGCGAACCAGAGCAGCACACGGAAACGCCGTTTACCTTCCCGCCGGAGTGGTACCTATTTATCTACTTGCACTTTGACGTGCCTACCTGGACTTAATTTCAGGGCCAGCCAATCCCCTCTTTTTACTTTTATGTTTGCTTTGAAGTTCTGTTGGTCTGGTTTATTCTCCCTCGCACATTGTTTTCATGCTGCTTTAAAAAATAGATTTGCTGTTGCTAACTCTTTTTTTTTTTTTTTTGGTTTACATTAGTTATTATATTTAAAAATAATGCTGTGCCAAAACTTTCCCACATTTTATTTTAAACTGCTCTCCACCAGTTAGCGAGAAAAGAAACTGCGTTCAAAAATTATCAAAGGTTGTTGAACATTTCGATGAAATCCTCATGAGTCAGGGGCAGTTTTTGTTGATGTGCTATGTGAGTGCCCCTTCTTCCTTTCTGCATATTACCTCACAATGGGTCTTCTTCCACTTCAATTAAATCCATAAATAAACATCAAGAGCTAACTCCTCTTATGGAGCTTTTACAGATCCAGAAACCCAGATTGCCAGATAGGTATCAGAGTGCTGGAGTAATATTTAATGTGAGGGAGGGAAACACCCACATAAATTAGACCCTTCCCCCCCCCCCAAAAAAAAAAATCTAAATACATTTGCAATGACTTGAGAATGAGGCAGAAAAATCGAAGCCTTTTTCACAAGGGAAGAAAACTTTTGAGATGCTGGAGGACAAGTTACAGCACTAGATTTTCAGATTCTGTTATAAGTCACCCTGGTAATATGTTTGTAAATTTCATTAATAATAATAATAATAATAATAATATATCCCACCCTCCCCAGCTGAAGCCGGGCTCAGAGCGGCTAACAACAGTGAAATAATATAGCATTCTAAAATCAATTCATTATAAAATCAGTTCAAATCAAATTGATGGCAACCATTGGGCTAGAGTTCTGTGAGGTTTACCAAAGGAGAGGGTCAGACTATGCCTTGGCCAAAGTCCTGGTGGAACAGCTCTGTCTTGGAGGCCCTGTGGAAAGATGTCAAATCCCGCAGGGCCCTAGTCTCTTGTGACAGAGCGTTCCACCAGATTGGAGCCACAGTCAAAAAAGCCCTGGCTCTGGTTGAGGCCAGCCTAACCTCCAAGATGCTTTTGTTTGAAGACCATAAGGTCCTCTGTGGGGCATACCAGGAGAGGCGGCCCTGTAGGTACGAGGGTGCTAAGCTGTACAGGGCTTTAATAATAAGTAAGTGTTTGAGCTCTGGATCCACACAAATTTAGGACTTACATCCCATGTTTGAGGGAGCTGAACAGACAAAAACAAACCCGCTACTTCTCAACCAATCAGGCATGGTTTTATTGCATATAGCATCATTTGGAAGGTAAGGGAGGCTCTCAAGGACAGGGCATTTGGCCAAGAGTGTGTGTGTGTGACTTGGACAAGCCTCCATCAACACACCTGTGAACAATGTGACAGCAAGGGGTTCAGCACTACAGTGAAGCTTACCTGGATTAGAAGATGTGAAGCATGCAGAGACAGGCCTTCTGATGTCTCTATCTGGGAATCTAGCTACACTGTGGGCCATGACTCTGTTGTTTTTCTGACCTTTCATCAGCAGGAACCCACAAGGCTGCATCAGAATCAGCACCTTGGATAGCTCCAAGTACCCAACTTGCTCCAACAAAATCTATAGGTTCACTGAGGCCTTGTAAGTTTGGTGTATTTGCAATTTTCCTCTGTGTGCTCCCTGCTCTGTGCCATCCACACTAAGTAGGGGGCCTGACACGCCACCTGTGCTTTGGGCCATTTGAGTCTCAGCACATGTTTACTACAACCCTTCTGGTAGCGCCATTTTACGACTCCGTTTTATTTTCAGAAACCCATCTTTTGATTATTGCTAAGACACTTCTCTGGCGATAAAGGGATAGAGAGAAAGCTAGATGTTAATGAAAGAAAGGTATAGTACTTCAATGCTGTGAGGCTAAAATGTTAGTTTTTGTAGTGCTTATAACATTGAAATGTACAAGTAAGTTGTATATTAATAAATAACACTGTTGTTGCTATTATTCTTAAAGCATCCCGTTGTTTCATTAGAAATATAAACGGGAAAGTATTTCAGTGATTATTAAAAGATCAATTAAAATACCCAGTGGGCGAATGAAATGACGGTCGCTGCATATTGTATAATAAATGTGTGCTGATGTACAGTGGTACCTCGGGTTAAGTACTTAATTCTTTCCGGAGGTCCGTACTTAACCTGAAACTGTTCTTAACCTGAAGCACCACTTTAGCTAATGGGGCCTCCTGCTGCTGCCGCGCCGCCGGAGCACAGTTTCTGTTCTCATCCTGAAGCAAAGTTCTTAACCTGAAGCACTATTTCTGGGTTAGCAGAGTCTGTAACCTGAAGCGTATGTAACCTGAAACGTATGTAACCTGAGGTACCACTGCACATCATGGCCCGTATCAAAACCCTGCCCTTTAAAGAGATGAAATAGTAGTGCTAAGGGCCTTGCATTCTTGGAGTTGTGCTATTTTTCTGTTCTTCTGGGGGCGGAAGATTTTTCTGCAGTCTGAGAAAAACCAGGGGGAAAACACTGGAGGAAACTAGGATTACAATGATTGGGTGATTGGGTCATGTGGACACCCCATTAAAAAGTGAATGAACTCAGAGACAAAGAGACCTAGAAATATTTAACACTAAACTTAACAATGGATAAGGGAATAACCCACCCCAGTGAGGTTTATTTCACACCTGGTGTGATGGCCTGGGATTCGGACTCGGAGGCTGAACCTGATGAATCCCAGCCTGCACAGGAGTCCCCGCCTCCCAAACCAGGTGAGCCGGGGCTGGGGCTTGAGCCTGAAGGGTCCTCACCTGTGCTGGATCCTCAGGTGCAGGCACCAGCTGAGTCTGCTCTGGCTCCTGAGGTGATGGAGGACCCATTGCCTGCAGGTGCACCACTCTCAGCCCCATCAGAGGAAGCTGAGGTTGCCTCTGGGTCCGGTAACCCTCCAGCCTCTCCTGAGCTGCAGAGGCTTAGGGCAGAGAGGTGGAGGGAACTAAGTTCCCACAGGAGGAGTGCTCGCCTCCAGGCCAGGAGAGGCGAGTCACCTGTGAACCGGGGCCGCCCTATGCTTCGGGGCAGATAAAAGCCAGCTAGCCCAGTCCCAGGTTGCAGGAGCAACATCGTTGGTAGTCTGTTCCTGCCTGCACCCTGTCTTGCTCTTCTGTCAGAATTCCTGACCTCACCCGACTCCCTGCCTTGGACCCAGCTTCAGCTTTGACGGACAGCCTCCATACCGCACCTTGGACTGGACTCAGAACCTTGCTGCACGGTTAACCCCCAGGACCAGCACACCTAGGTAAAACCTCTCAGCACCAGGTGAAGAGAGAATTAAAAAACAAGGTTTTAGGACTATTATTATTTTTTTGTATGTTAGTCCTTGGAACTTGGGAGCTGTTTTGGATTTATTTCAGACCATGTGTTGGGTTTTGTGTGGCTCTTCATGCTGAATGCATTCATGGAATCTTAGAATTGTAGCGTCAGAAGGGACACCAAGGGTCATCTAGTCCAACCCCCCTGCAGTGCAGGAATAAATGCATTGTTTTTACTTTTTACTGTTGCCTATTTTATTGTTTTTTGTGAACCCCCTCAGAGGACTTGGTTAATCAATGGATAATAAAGATCAAAATAAATTAATGATATAAATAATAAATCAAATACAGCTAGGGCCTGTTTGTTTGTTTGCTTGTTTTGCAAGTGGTGAGAGAGAATGGAATTGACATACCCAGTAACTAGCTAATAGGAGGATTGGTATGTGTTAGAAGCAAAATATAGCCTTCAACAAATCCACAACTCTTTCAAAATTGCTATTTCCTGGAGAGGCAATTTGCGTAAGAGCATTGAAAGCATTCAAATAACTCCTGACAGCATGTGTGTGACATCATGCACATGCAATCGTTCCCCTCCCCCCAATGTTGAGGGCAATTCAGTGTGTCGCCAAAGCCTACCAGATTGTACAGTGGTACCTTGGGTTAAGGACTTAATTCATTCCGGAGGTCAGTTCTTAACCTGAAACTGTTCTTAACCTGAAGCACCACTTTAGCTAATGGGGCCTCCTGCTGCCGCTGCGCTGCTGCTGCACGATTTCTGTTCTCATGTTGAAGCAAAGTTCTTTTTTTTTTAATGATATTTATTCAAAGTTACAAGAAGAAAAAAGAACAATACAAAAATACAAAAAGAAGAATACAACAGCAACAGAAAAAGGAAAATAAAATAAAAATAAAAATGAAAAATACATTCACTTAAAAAATAAAAAGAACTGATTAAACCTTTGCATAACTTTCTTCCTTTACTTATTTCCTTGACCTCCCCTCACCTCCCAATTTTGTATTCTAGTTCAAATCATTATTTCAGCAAATCCTTCCAACCTTATTTTCATTTAAGTAATTTAATTTATTATATTATAATTTAACGTCCTCTCTTTCATCAAGTTCATCCACTCATTTTTACTTAGTCCTTTATATTTTTTCTACCAAAACCACCTAATTTTCTTTTTCCAACATCTTTCTAACATTCCTTAATTTTACAATATTTTTGAAGATATGCTTTAATTTTTTCCAATCTTCTTCCACCGACTCTTCTCCTTGGTCCCGGATTCTGCCAGTTATCTCATGCAATTCCATATAGTCCATCACTTTCGTCTGCCATTCTTCTCGGGTGGGTAATTCTTGTGTCTTCCAATACTTTGCAATGAGTATTCTTGCTGCTGTTGTAGTGTACATAAAAAAAGGTTCTATCCTCCCTTCGCACCAGCTGGCCGACAATGCCCAGGAGAAAGGCCTCTGGTTTCTTCTGGAAGGTATATTTAAATACCTTTTTCATTTCATTATAGATCATCACCCAGAAGGCCTTAATCCTAAGGCACGTCCACCAAAGGTGAAAGAATGTACCCTCAATCTCTTTGACACGGGTGGAGCTGTGGGTTAAACCACAGAACCTAGGACTTGCCGATCAGAAGGTCGGCGGTTTGAATCCCCGCGACAGGGTGAGCTCCCGTTGCTCGGTCCCTGCTCCTGCCAACCTAGCAGTTCGAAAGCACGTCAAAGTGCAAGTAGATAAATAGGTACTGCTCCAGCGGGAAGGTAAACGGCGTTTCCGTGCGCTGCTCTGGTTCGCCAGAAGCGGCTTAGTCATGCTGGCCACATGACCCGGAAGCTGTACGCCGGCTCCCTTGGCCAGTAAAGCGAGATGAGCGCCGCAACCCCAGAGTCAGTCACAACTGGACCTAATGGTCAGAGGTCCCTTTACCTTTAACTTGGGAAAGCTAGCATACTTCAAGGTACTAAGAATTCTAGATAGAAATGCAGAGCATGCATGTTCTTCCAGACCTACCTGGAAGATTTTGCCATTATTATTATTATTATTATTATTATTATTATTATTATATTCTCTCCCCATCTGGGTGACTTCCAACACATAAAAACATAATAAAATGTCAAACATTCAAACTTCCTGATCCAGGGCTACCTTCAGATGTCTTCTAAAAGTTGTGTAGTTATTTATCTCCTTGACATCTGATGGGAGGGTGTTCCACAGGGAGGGCACCACTGCCGAAAAGGCCCTCTGCCTGGTTCCCTGTACTCTAGGTAGGGCTGGGAGAGAACTTTGTCTGAAACCCTGGAGAGCTGCAGCCAGTCAATGTAGACACATCCTGCACCATACCATTGGATGGGCCAGTGGTATGACTCTGTATAGTGCAGCGTGTTCCACTGACCCTCTCAACTTAGTTGGACCCTCTCCCTCTGCTTCAGTTTTGGAGTTGCTGCTTGAAGTTGGCATCATGACATGACAGGGAAAGTGGGAGTCTAAGCCAACCATCTCAAGTAATTTTGGAGAATTACGTAGGGAAGCAGTGCTAGCAGTTGTGCAAGACCAAATAATATGACTGCCCCTCATGGAAGACTGGAAGCCGCCTCATACTGAGCCTGTCAAGGCTTCAGGGAATCCTATCCCTTCCACAGTGAGGAGAAGAAGAGGAGGAGGAGGAGTTTGGGTTTGATATCCCACTTTATCACTACCCGAAGGAGTCTCAAGGCAGCTAACATTCTCCTTTCCCTTCCTCCCCCACAACAAACACTCTGTGAGGTGAGTGGGGCTGAGAGACTTCAAAGAAGTGTGACTAGCCGAAGGTCACCCAGCAGCTGCATGTGGAGGGGCGGAGATGCGAACCCAGTTCACCAGATTACGAGTCTATCGCTCTTAACCACTACACCACACTGGTATTGGCATGCCAATAAGAGTTCTTACCATGTAGTTTATTCAATATTCACAGAGAGAGACGAAGGAATGTGGTCTCTCTTAGATAATGACGTTGCTCCAAGTAAAGTCCCACCCCCTCCATCTCTGCTATTCTACATCACCCTGCACCGGCTGATCTGTGCCTTCTGCCTCTGAGCTTTCCGTTCTACTACTCTCAAGGCACACCTGGTCCTGGGAGAGGGGAGTCAGGAAGGCTTTCTAGGGACACTGAGTCTATTAGCTGTCTTTCCCATGATGCTGCTTCTTCCTGCTGCTCTCCCAATATTTCCCAGCTTCTCCCCTCTGCAGCTTCTGAGCTATGGCCTTCTGGAAACCACTGTTCTAAATCTATACTGTCCTCCTCTTCTCGGGAAGGTCCTGGAAGAGTGGGGGCAGTTCCCACCATTCTTCCTCAGTCCAGTCCCTGACATCACCAGTCCTTTGGAGCTAAAATGGCATACCCTCCTACATCCCACTGAACAAGATCGGGATGCTCGTTTTTGGGTCCTGAGCTCTCAGAGCAGTCAGCCAATTCACACAAGAGTGTAAGACCAAAAATGAGCATCTTTCGGTCCAGCACTTTGGTGTGAGCCAGTTAATTCTCACGAAAGCACAAGACCAAAAAATGAGCGCCGGACCAAAAAAAGGGACATTCTGGGATCGAATCAGAAGTCAGGATGGCTTCTGTAATTCCGGGATGTCCCGCTTAAATTGGGACAGTTGAGGGGTATGCAATGGCTAGCAGCTCTCCAGGGTTTTGGTCAAGGATTTCTGCCAGCCCTACCTGGGCTGGAAGAGATGCTTTGCCACTACTATTCCCTTGACCAGTCTGTAGGTCAACTAGATAAAACTGTGGGAAAAGGAAAGTGAGCCCCAGAATTGTCCACAGCAGCAAGTGAGCAGGTCAGAGAAGCACCATCCCGGGTTCAAGGCCAGAGCCTTGGCCCTAGCAAGCATTGCTTCTGTTGTCACAAGGCCATAGCAGAACCCAAAACTCACAGTATTTAGGGCCCACAAATGGTTCTCCATTTCATGTAGGCTTCAGGGAGTAATGCTTCCTAGAGCTGGACTGAGGGAGAAGGTCAGGTAGCCATGTCTGAGCACTGGACCTTTCAAAAGATATTTCGGGACTATTTAGGCTGGTGTGTCCTGGCTACAACTCGACACTGTGGAGAGCCTTTTCTGCAAAACTCCTTCTCCTGTGGCCCCAGCCTTCTGACTCCTCTAAGAGTGAGGGGGTGATGCAGACACAACTACACTTTCTTCCTTGTTTGGACATTTCTGCCCCACAAGCAGCTGCACTTTCCCCCTACTTACTGACCAAGGCTCAGCTGGTGAAGAAGGGCAAGAAAAATATAAAAAAACAGAGACAGTGACCAGAGGGGTGGGGAGGAGAGAGAGAGAGAGAGAGAGAGAGAGAGAGAGAGAGAGAGAGAAGTAACAGTGAGTGTGTGTTGGGCGAGAGAGAGAAAAATGACAGGAGCTGAATTTTCAGCGCCCTCACTTTAAATCAAGATAAAAGACTGAAATGGAAAATAACGGGCTGAGAAACCCCTGGACGGCTTTGGGCGCTAATGGAAACACATGGCTTAAGGCTGTGGTGTTGTCAGCTTCCCCGTACTCTGACATTCCTTTCTGATAATCCGGCCTGCCATAAAATTAGAATAGCAAATACCTCTTGACAAAGATGCATGTTTCCCTCTATTGTGCCATCATAAAAAAAAACCTCCACTGGTGACTCGGGGAGCTGCAAACTTCAATTTAAATTTACAGTGCGGCGGAAGGAAAGTGATATGCACTCAAAAATTTTAATAACCTATTAAGTTACGACTTCAATTTCATTTTATGAATATTTTCCTTGGGGAGCACTGCTATCACAGAGAAAGATAGAAATTTAAAAAAGATAAATAGTGCCATTAATCTCCAACATTTCTCTTCCATTATCCTTGAAAATTAGGAGTTATTTTTGTTCAGATCTTCATGTAATTAGCTCCCTACACTTGATTCACTAGCCAGAAAATGACCATGTTCAGAAAATTAAAAATTTGTCATTAAGTGGAATTTAACATAATATCATTTATCTTTATCTATTCCCCAGCTGACAGCAGGAGCCTTGGAAGTGGTACAGGCTTCTGTGTCAGAGTGAAGGAACTGCTTGACATCACAGCGGAGAGGAAGGGAAGGGAGCAAGGGAGTGGGAGGGGAGCAAGAACAAAGGAGAGCCGGGGGAGGAGGGGGAGATGTTGGGGTACAGGAAGGAGGAAAAGAGGGTGCCGGGAGACCAAAGAGAAGATGGAGAGAAGAATAGCAAGGAAAGGGGAAGGGGGCCATAGTGGGAGTGAGCAGGGGAAAGTGAAAGTTGGGTCATGAGAAATAGCTTCCACAAAGCCAATGTACGCCACTGATTTGACCCAGTGTCTGGTTTCCAACACTGGTTATGTCGATGTGTGGTAGCCAGACCCTGCAAAGAGTAACTGGAACTTATCCTCATCAGACTCTTCAATGTGCCCCTTCTCAATGTGGTACAGTCCCTTCTCAATGTGGTACAGTCCCACCCCAGCCCATGTTCATATTAACTCCACCCCTTTCACATGTTCATATTAACTCCCTCTACTTTGAGGAACAGTGGTGGTGGAGTCTTTTTCCCATGAGGATGGGGCTCTAGAAACAGGTTGGAAGGGAGACGCCATTTTACTACAGTGGTACCTCAGGTTAAGAACTTAATTCATTCTGAAGGTCCGTTCTTAACCTGAAACTGAGGTACCACTTTAGCTAATAGGGCCTCCCACTGCTGCCGCACAATTTCTGTTCTCATCCTGAAGCAAAGTTCTTAACCTAAGGTACTATTTCTGGGTTAGCGGAGTCTGTAACCTGAAGCGTCTGTAACCTGAAGCGTCTGTAACCCAAGGTACCACTGTACAGTCAAAGCCCAGTATGTCTACCAGGCAGTGACTGGGGTTTCAGACCATGAAAGTTGCCTTCCAATGATCCTTGAAGCCACAGCTTTAAGAAGAAAGAGGGGAGTTCTAGTGGTTTTCTTCAGGACTCTGCATGACGGTGTCCACCTTAATAATTACAAAAGGCCATTCTATCTTTTATTTATCTTCTTCTTTTTGCAAGAGTTTGGTGTACAGTGGTACCTCAGGTTAAGTACTTAATTCGTTCCGGAGGTCCGTACTTAACCTGAAACTGTTCTTAACCTGAAGCATCACTTTATAATAATAATAATAATAATAATAATAATAATAATAATAATAATTTATTATTTGTACCCCGCCCATCTGGCTGGGTTTCCCCAGCCACTCTGGGCGGCTTCCAACAAAGATGAAAAATACACTAAAATGTCACATATTAAAAACTTCCCTGAACAGGGCTGCCTTCAGATGTCTTCTGAATGTCAGATAGTTGTTTATCGCTTTGACATCTGATGGGAGGGCATTCCACAGGGTGGGCGCCACTACCGAGAAGGCCCTCTGCCTGGTTCCCTGTAACTTGGCCTCTCGCAGTGAGGGAACCGCCAGAAGGCCCTCGGAGCTGGACCTCAGTGTCCGGGCAGAACGATGGGGGAGGAGACGCTCCTTCAGATATACTGGACCGAGGCCATTTAGGGCTTTAAAGGTCAGCACCAACACTTTGAATTGTGCTCGGAAACGTACTGGGAGCCAATGTAGGTCTTTCAAGACCGGTGTTATATGGTCTCGGCGGCCGCTCCCAGTCACCAGTCTAGCTGCCGCATTCTGGATTAGTTGTAGTTTCCGGGTCACCTTCAAAGGTAGCCCCACGTAGAGCGCATTGCAGTAGTCCAAGCGGGAGATAACCAGAGCATGTACCACTCTGGCGAGACAGTCTGCAGGCAGATAGGGTCTCAGCCTACGTACCAGATGGAGCTGGTAAACAGCTGCCCTGGATACAGATTTGACCTGTGCCTCCATGGACAGCTGTGAGTCCAAAATGACTCCCAGGCTGCGCACCTGGTCCTTCAGGGGCACAGTTACCCCATTCAGGACCAGGGAACCCTCCACACCTGCCCGCCTCCTGTCCCCCAAAAACAGTACTTCTGTCTTGTCAGGATTCAACCTCAATCTGTTAGCCGCCATCCATCCTCCAACCGCTTCCAGACACTCACACAGGACCTTCACTGCCTTCACTGGTTCTGATTTAAAAGAGAGGTAGAGCTGGGTATCATCTGCATACTGATGAACACCCAGCCCAAACCTCCTGATGATCTCTCCCAGTGGCTGCATGTAAATGTTGAAAAGCATGGGGGAGAGGACAGAACCCTGAGGCACCCCACAAGTGAGAGCCCAGGGGTCTGAACACTCATCCCCCACCACCACTTTCTGAACACGGCCCAGGAGGAAGGAGCGGAACCACTGTATGACAGTGCCCCCAGCTCCCAGCCCCTCAAGACGGTCCAGAAGGATGTTATGGTCGATGGTATCAAACGCCGCTGAGAGTTCCAGCAGAACTAGGAAACAGCTCTCACCTTTGTCCCTAGCCCGCCGGAGATCATCAACCAGTGCGACCAAGGCAGTTTCAGTCCCATGATGAGGCCTGAATCCCGACTGGAAGGGATCCAAATGGTCCGCTTCTTCCAGGCGTGCCTGGAGTTGTTCAGCAACCACTCGCTCAATCACCTTGCCCAAGAATGGAAGGTTTGAGACTGGGCGATAATTGGCCATCGTGGCCGCATCTAAAGATGGTTTTTTAAGAAGCGGTTTAATAACCGCCTCTTTCAGCGGGTCTGGAAAGGCTCCCTCACGGAGGGAAGCATTCACCACCCCACGAAGCCCATCAGCCAGTCCTTCCCGGCTAGCTTTTATAAGCCAGGATGGGCAAGGATCCAGGAGACAGGTGGTTGGCTTCACTCGTCCAAGCAGCCTGTCCACATCCTCAGAGGTAACAGATTGGAATTGATCCCACACAACTTGACCAGACAGGACTCTAGCACTCTCCCGCCCCGGCCCTGCTCCCACGGTGGAATCTACTTCTTCCCGAATCTGAGCGATTTTATCTGCAAAAAAATTTGCAAAATCATTGCAGGAGAACATATGGCCCGTACTGGGCCCCGATGTTACAGGTGGTTCCGCTAAATTGTGAACCACCTGAAAGAGTCTCCTGCTGCTGTTTTCTGCAGATGCAATAGAGGCGGTGAAGAAAGTCTTCTTCGCCGTCGCTATCGCCACTTGGTAGGCTCGACGTTGAGCTCTAACCTGTGTCCGGTCAGATTCGGAATGAGTTATCCGCCACCGGCGCTCTAGCCGTCTCAACAATTGTTTCATTGCCCTCAGATCCGTGGAAAACCACGGGGCTGTCCGGGCTCCATGCAATCGGAGAGGGCGCTTCGGAGCCAAACAGTCAATAGCCCTGGTTAACTCCACATTCCAGCGGGCCACCAGGGAATCGGCTGAAAGGCCATCAACATGGGATAGAGCATCCCCTACCACTCTCTGGAAACCATTTGGATCCATTAAGTGGCGGGGGCGGACCATCCGAATCGGTCCCACCTCCCTGCAGAGGGGATGGGTCGCAGAGAAGTCCAGTTGCACCAGGAAGTGATCTGACCATGGCACTTCTTTCGTTTCACTTTTACTTAGTGTCAGATCACCAACATCCATAGAGGTAAACACCAGGTCCAAGGCATGTCCGCAGCTATGGGTTGGGCCAGACTTATTCAGGGACAGCCCCATGGAGGCCATGCTTTCCACGAAGTCCCGAGCAGCCCCTTGTAAGGTCGTGTCGGCATGGATGTTAAAATCCCCTAGGACAACCAAGCTAGGTGTCTCCAGGAGAACATCCGCCACGACCTGAAGCAGCTCGGGCAGGGAATCCTTGGTGCAGCGGGGAGGTCGGTACACCAAAAGGAATCCTGTACAGCCCCTATTGCCCAACTTCCAGAACATGCACTCGGAAAATTGGGTCTTCCCAATAGGACGCCTGGTGCAAACTAATGACTTCCTAAAAATCACTGCAACCCCCCCTCCCCGCCCACATGACCTGGGTTGCTGTGCGTAAAGGAAACCTGGTGGACAAGCAGCGGCAAGGACAGGCCCATCTGCTTCATCCAACCAAGTCTCTGCTACACATGCCAGGTCAAGTCCTCCATCCATGATCAAGTCATGGATGGCAGTGGTCTTATGAATCATTGACCTGGCATTGCACAGCAACACTTTCAGGTCATGTGGGTATCCCTTGCTGATTCTAGTATCCATCCGGTCAGGACCAGACCCGGAGGCAGGGATAGTCCTCAGACAACGACTAAACCTGCCTCCTCTGTAACTAATGGGGCCTCCTGCTGCCGCTCCGCTGCCGAAGCATGATTTCTGTTCTTATCCTGAAGCAAAGTTCTTAACCTGAAACACTATTTCTGGGTTAGCGGAGTCTGTAACCTGAAGCATATGTAACCTGAGGTACCACTGTATCTTCAAATTATACTTAATGTGAGATGGTTCAAGGGCTCTTCATTCATCTCCCCATTATTATTATTATTATTATTATTATTATTATTATTATTATTATTATTCTCCTCCCTCCAACTTTACAAAATAGGGGCTGGAAATATCCCTAGATGTTGTTGCTATGTGGTTGTGTAACATTTCCAGGGGAGATGTGAAAAAGAAGGCTGCCCCCATGGGATGATGTGGAAGCAGCCATGTTCCCCCCCCCCCATTCAGCCCTTGGAAAGAGAATGTTTGGATTATAAGCATAAATTGCATGGGAATGCACAAATATGGTAATAATACAATGGGAATTTCTCTAGGTAAAAATTGTGAAGGGATTTGTTGTGTTTCGAGGACTGGGCCTTAAAATCCATTCCCTATGTGCTGACCCCTTAGAAATCCTATGTAGCCTTTGGCTTCTCAGGCCACGTAGCTTTCAGCAGACATTGAAATGTATCTCCACTCATAAGGGCTTCATGGCACTTGCTGTTTAAAGGAGTGAAGGAGGCTGAACCCGATGCCCAATGCTTCATTTTACATTTTCCCACGCTGTGGGCCTGATTCTGTGGAACTCCCTCTGTGGAACTCCCTGAGATCAGACAGGCCCCTTCCCTGTTGGAACTTCAGGCACTTGGTGAAAACCTTTCTTTTCATATCCATTATATGCTTTTTATAGGCTCATCCACACTTACTTTTGCTGCGCATTTCTAGTCACAGGGGCATACTTTAAATCTTCTTGGCTGAGAGAGAATGGATCTGTGCCTAGAATAAATTTATTTATTTATGAATAAATAAAATTATTCTTATTCTTATTAGAAAGCACAGGGCAAAAGGTAAGTGGGGATGGGCCCCCTAAATTGTATGTACAGTGGTACCTCAGGTTAAGTACTTAATTCGTTCCGGAGGTCCGTTCTTAACCTGAAACTGTTCTTAACCTGAAGCACCATTTTAGCTAATGGGTCCTCCTACTGCCGCTGTGCTGCCAGAGCACGGTTTCTGTTATCATCCTGAAGCAAAGTTCTTAACCTGAAGCACTATTTCTGGGTTAGCGGAGTCTGTAACCTGAAGCGTATGTAACCTGAAGCGTATGTAACCTGAAGTACCACTGTACACCATTTAGAAACTTTGGTAATTAAGAAATATATAAATACCTTAAATAAATTTATACACACAACACACACACACACAGTGCTTTTTTCCCAGGGGGACGCAGGCGTATGCATACCCCTAAACGTTTTGTCCATTTATTGTATTTATTTTCCCTGATTTGAACTCTAAAATGGTGATTTTCTTGAGTCAAAATGAGAGTACCCCTAAACATATTTTAAAGAAAAAAGCACACTCGTGTGTGTGTGTGTGTGTGTGTGTGTGTGTTTAAAACAGGCACCAGAAGTTACTGTTCTTTGACAATACTTCTGCAGACAGTAGCAGTGTTTCAAAGACCAGAATTTCGTTTCTTTTTACAAAGTTAACAAATTCCACCCAATGGCAACACTTTTGAAGTTGAGTTTTTAATAGTGCTGCTGCTGCTGCTGCTACTGCCAATAGTACTACTAATAATAAATAGTAATCATAATTCAGTGAGGGCTACATACTCTCCTTGCCCCCCTCCCCGGTCCCGCATTTAATAAAAAAATAGTTCCAAGCTTTGAAAAGTGTCATGTATCAGCTACCACCTCCCATTTACTCCAGAACTTTGCATGGGCATATTTAATACACAATAGTAGTTATTTTTTTTCCCTGGGCTGGGAGATTTTAGCTAATGTTTAATCAATTCCACTGCCATCTCACATAGTGAAAGTGAAACTGATTAAAGATTAACTCATGGTTTTGATTACCTCTTACCCTGACACCTGTAGCAGGTTATACTTTTTATTTTGAACTTGAGTTAGTGACCTCCAGGAGGACTATTGCACAAAGCAAGGCAGGCATCCGCTTGGAGAACCATTAGCCTAACCAATGGAAGACATGCAAGAAATAGACCTAAACACACATAGCCCTGTCTTTATCACATGGCAGAACCCACTCCAAAACTTAATCATGTCTATGGATGTTTAATCTGGTTCTTTTTCAAAATTAGGCCAGATCCAAAGCTGAGCTGGTCAGTATATTTGATGGAGCTTCATTTAACCTCACAACATGTCCATCCAGCATAAGATTTCAGAGATCCCTCAACACGTTTTCATATATGTGAAAATGGGTGGCTCACACGCCTTGACCTTCTGACTAGTGGCACAATGGCAAAACTTTGGAAAGGGGAACAATCGTATATATATATATCGGCAGAGACTAGCGTGCTCCAGATACTGTGTGGTGTTTGCCACCATGGTATAGAAGGACTAGAACCTGAGAAATCAGCATTCAAATCTCGACCCAGCCAAGAAGCTCACCCAGCCAAGTGGCACAACCACTCCCTAAACTTCCACATGGGGCATTGTGATGATCAAATGGGGAGAGGGGGAGCCATTTGTGACATCTTGAGCTCCTTGGAGGAAAGGTATAATACATACAGACCCACCAAGTGTCCCTATTTTCCAGGGACAGTCCTGGATTTACAGAAGAAGAAGATGAAGAGGAGGAGGAGGAGGAGGAGTTAAAGAAGAAGAAGAAGAGTTTGGATTTGATATCCCGCTTTATCACTACCCTAAGAAGTCTCACAGCAGCTAATAATCTCCTTTCCCTTCCTCCCCCACAACAAACACTCTGTGAGGTGAGTGAGGCTGAGAGACTTCAGAGAAGTGTGACTAGCCCAAGGTCACCCAGAAGCTGCATGTGGAGGAGCAGAGACGCGAACCCGGTTCCCCAGATTACGAGTCCACTGCTCTTAACCACACTGGTGTTTCTTATTTGATCCTGGAATGTCCCGCTTTTCCTCAGGACATCCCTCCAAAAGAGAAATGTTGGAGGGGCATGGAGTTATGGAACCCCTGAGCCAAGAAGATAAGTAACTATAAGACCTTTAGAAGACATCTTCCCTGCAGAGGGAAGCTATTTTAACGTTGAATGTTTTATTACATTTCTTTGTGTGTTGGAAGCCGCCCAGAGTGGTTGGGGCAACTCAGTCAGATGGGCACAGTATAGTAATGATAATAATAATAATAATAATAATAATAATAATAATAATAATAATGGACTAGGTAAAGTTAAAGGGACCCCTGACCATTAGGTCCAGTCGTGACAACTCTGCGCTTGCGGCGCTCATCTTGCTTAATTGGCCGAGGGAGCCGGCGTACAGCTTCCGGGTCATGTGGCTAGCATGACTAAGCCACTTCTGGCGAACCAGAGCAGCACACGGAAACACCGTTTACCTTCCTGCCAGAGCAGTACCTATTTATCTACTTGCACTTTGATGTGCTTTCAAACTGCTAGGTTGGCAGGAGCTGGGACCGAGCAATGGGAGCTCACCCCGTCGCAGGGATTCAAACTCCCGACCTTCTGATCGGCAAGTCCTAGGCTCTGTGGTTTAACCCACGGCGCCACTTGCGTCCCTAATAATGGAATAGGACCCCCCTATTTTCATCGGAGAAATGTTGGATGGTATGATATACATAGAATAATAATACAATACTATAAAATAGACTCCCAGCCCCACCTCTTAGTTCTTCCATGTGCTTTGCAAAGCCCTTCCTCTTTCTAGAGTGCTGCCCTCCATGGGCTTGGTCCTCTCCATTGTACTAGCCTTAAAGACTGGGGCATCGTAGATAAACACAAGCTTCTATCATTTCCCCTTCCATCTATAGATAACCGTGCTTCCCCACGACCACCCACCCACCTTCCCTTTACTCTGGCCAGTCTGTTCCGTGTGACCCTTCTCCTCTCGCTCTGCCTTTACTCTCTCCTTTAAACTGCTGCTTCTGCAGTCTTCCTCTCCCTCCCCGCCCCCTCCGCCACCTCCATCCCTTCACACACATTCCTGCCTCTCCGATCCCCTTCTCCCTTCCTCTCATCTTCCCCCACCTCTACACCACAGCCTTAAAGCAGGATAAATGAATATGGATATCGCACAATAAAACCTTCAGAATGGAGAGTTTTGTGCAAGTGAATGGCAGCCAAGCCTGAGAGACTGAAAATTGGATAAAGGGATTAAAACAGTAGCACATTAACAGGAGATTTAGAGTGTAATAAACTCATTTCATAATAATATGTGCGTTGGGGCCAGTAATAAATCATGGCGGAATCCCTCCTTTCGCAGTGCTGGAACGAGGCAGTGACCCGAATGCTGGGTAGGATTTCAGCGAGATGTGGATTAATTTCACAGGGTTCTTGGCTAGGAACTGAACGGCTGCTGTGCCATTGCCATACAGCTGCTGCTGGCTGGCTTCTGCAAAGCACAAAGGCAAACAAATGGAACTAAGCTGAGGGATCAGCTAAAAATGGCATGGTGGGCAAGGGGCAGGGGTGTGCATGTGTACACACACACGCATGTGCTAGCATTGCCATATTTCACCCGGAAAGTTGTTGAGCTTTTTTTTGCTTGCTGAAGATCCAGGATGAAAGCTCAGTAAATCCCGGACCTACATATGTTCAACAGTCACCTTTCCTGTAGGGCTTGCAGTATACAGACCCTCCAAGTGTCCCTATTTCCCAGGGACAATCCCAGATTTTCAGGAGCCACCCCGCTTTCTGATTTGATCCTGGAACGTCCCTCTTTTCCTTAGGACATCCCTGTTTCCATCAGAGAAATGCTGGAGAGTATGGTAGGATGTCCCTATTTTCATCAGAGAAATGTTGGAGGGTATGGAGTTATGCGACCCCTGAGCCAAGGAGATAAGTAACTATACAACTTTTAGAAGACATCTGAAGGCAGCCCTGTGTGGGGAAGATTTTTAATGTTTAATGTTTTATTATTTTGGAAGCCACCCAGAGTGGCTGGGGCAACCCAGCCAGATGGGTGAAGTCTTAATAATAATGTTGTTGTTGTTGTTGCTGTTGAATAGGATGTCCCTATTTTCACTAGATAAATGTTGGAGGGTATGCAGTATATATGAGTTTGCATGATCACCGCAGAAGAGATCTTTCCATGGCTGCCCTCAGCTTGTCTCTTTGTCTCTTGGGCTGACAGTCAGCACAAATATATCATGTGTCCGATAATAAGTGTTGGAAATGTAAAGAAAATGAAGGTACATTTTTTCACCTTTGGTGGACGTGTCCAAGAATTAAGGCTTTCTGGGAAATGATATATAATGAAATGAAAAAGGTATTTAAATATACCTTCCTGAAGAAACCAGAGGCCTTTCTCCTGGGCATGGTCGGCCAATTGGTGTTAAAAAAGGATAGAATTTTCTTAATGTACACCACAACAGCAGCAAGAATACTTATTGCAAAGTATTGGAAGACACAAGATCTACCCACTCTGGAAGAATGGCAGTTGAAAGTAATAGACTATATGGAGTTGGCAGAAATGACTGGCAGAATCCGGGACCAGGGAGAAGAGTCGGTGGAAGAAGACTGGAAGAAATTTAAAGATTATCTGCAGAAATATTGTAAAATCATTGAAAGTTAAAATGATGTTGGACTGAAACGAAGCAGTTTTAGTAATAAGGTAAAATGAATTTGTAAAAATAGATTGATAACAGATGAAAATATAAAGTCATAAGGTGTTAAGATATTGGATTAAGATTAAAAACAAAGAGGGAAAGGATTTGCTGAACTAAATAATGTGAATTGGAATACAGAAAAGGGAGGTGCGAGGGAGTCAGGGAAACAAGTAAAGGAAGTATAAGACAAAGAAAAGATGGAATTTTTTTAAAGTGTTTTTTCTTTTTCTCTTTGTATTTTGTATTTTGAATTTTTTTCTGTGTATTTTTGTATTTCTTTTATCTTGTTATTTTTCCTTACTAACCTTTCTTATTCTGTAAAACCTTAATAAATATATTTTTAAAAAAGACAGCACAATGGAATGGGGGGAGGGGAATCAAACTGGGTGACCCCTTCGGAGAACAGCACTCCACGGAACCCGCCCCCCCATCTGATCTTGTTCAAGCCATAAGGGAAGTGGGGTGGGAAATTGAAATATACTCGGAGTCAAGAGTGGATTTCATGCTCTTTATTCAGCTCATAGTGGTGAGGAGGAATGGAAGTTCCCCCAGAATGTCTGTTTTATATACATTATTTACACAATGGGCCCCACGTGATTGGCTAATTCTGGGATTCTCCTGTAGGCCAGTCAGGTTGCTGATTCACTTCCACCTGGAGCTGGATTGGGTGGCTCCTGTGGACCAATCAGACTGCTGCATTCTGGAGCCTATTGTTCTAGGACCAATCAGACTGCTGCATTCTGGATCCTATTCAACTCAGTACATAACAGAAATAAATTAACAACCCATTTAGTAATCTGTTGGACACCTTGAAGACACCAATATAAGCTCCTATGTCACCAACTCATTTTACCAACAGAGCCCTCAGAATGGGGTTGGAGACCAAACCACGCCATCATTCCCAGAAATGGGGTTGGGAATGTGAGGTACAGGAGGGTCATACTCAGGATGCTGACACCAGGCAGCAGGAAGAAGAGAAACTCTTTTGTCCTGGGAATGACTTTCTCAGCCACCCTCCCCATCCGACTGCTTTCCTGATGGGAAAAGATGGTGGAAAGAGTGAAATGTTCTAATGGAAGGCCAGAGTGGTGCATGCTCTAGTCATCTCCCGCTTGGACTATTGCAATGCACTCTACGTGGGGCTACCTTTGAAGGTGACCCGGAAACTACAACTAATCCAGAATGCAGCAGCCAGACTGGTGACTGGAGGCAGCCACTGAGACCATATAACACCAGTCTTGAAAGGCCTACATTGGCTCCCAGGACGTTTCTGAGCACAATTCAAAGTGTTGGTGTTGACCTTTAAAGCCCTAAATGGCCTCAGCCCAGTATACCTGAAGGAGCGTCTCCACCCCACTGAGGTCCAGCGCCGAGGGCCTTCTGGCAGTTCACTCACTGCGAGAAGCAAAGCTACAGGGAACCAGGCAGAGGGCCTTCTTGGTAGTGGCGCCCACCCTGTGGAATGCCCTCCCATCAGATGTCAAAGAGATAAACAACTACCTGACATATAAAAGACATCTGAAGGCAGGCCTGTTCAGGGAAGTTTTTAATGTGTGACATTTTAATGTATTTTTAATCTTTGTTGGAAGCAGCCCAGAGTGGCTGGGGAAATCCAGCCAGATGAGCAGGATACAAATTATTATTATTATTATTATTATTATTATTATTATTATTAATCACTCACTCTTTGTTTTTCCTGTCTCCATACTGTTTCAAAAAAACAAATTGGAGAGAGGTTGGGAAGGATAGACAGGAACTGGATTCACCTGGTTGCCAACCCATGTCCTAAAGAAAAGATTCGTAGATGCTGGAGCTACAAGTGTGAAAAACCTCAGACATGTTCCAAAGTAATAAAGATGATAGTTTTTGTTCAAACTTGATGATGTTGATGCATCCATCTTCCGTATGACTTTAGGGATCACGGCCAGAGGATAAACTGAAAAACTGAAAGGCAAACTACATGTACCATGGAACAGTCTTTTACTTTGGCTAAAAGTAACTGTTGGGTTAGGAACCACAGGTTTAAAAGTATTATAGGCTTAACTATTTCATTTCCACCATTTCCCTGACTGAAATTGCCCTCCCTAGCTGCTATCGGCTGTCAAAGGAAGTTCATTAGAGTACCCCAAATTACGAGAGAATTATTCAATCTATCTCCTTCATGCATAATATTAAAAGGTAAAGGGACCCCTGACCATTAGGTCCAGTCGTGACCGACTCTGGGGTTGCGGCACTCATCTCGCTCTATGGGCCGAGGGAGCTGGAGTTTGTCCACAGACAGCTTCCGGGTCATGTGGCCAGCATGACTAAGCTGCTTCTGGCAAACCAGAACAGCACACAGAAAAGCTGTTTACCTTCCCGCCAGAGCGGTTCCTATTTATCTACTTGCACTTTGACGTGCTTTCGAACTGCTAGGTTGGCAGGAGCAGGGACCTAGCAATGGGAGCTCACCCCGTCGTGGGGATTCGAACTACCGACCTTCTGATCAGCAAGTCCTAGGCTCTGTGGTTTAACCCACAGCACCACCCGTGTCCCTCTAATTATACGCCTCTAATCATGCCCTCCCATAGTAATATATATCTCTCAACTATAATGCCTCACATGCTTTAGACTTCCCTTATAGGAAAGGTTCTGGTTCCTTTTCAATAGCTGGCAGTAGCAGAGGACTGCTTCGTCAAAGGCCAACTAGAGCCCCAAAGCTTACACACCCAGTACTATTCCATCAGAAGCTGGCTCAGGAAACAGTATCGAAATATCCATTTTGTACCTCCTTTTCTGCTCCGGTGAGGATGTACGTTCAGTATCCTGCAATGCACCATTGAACTTGCTGAGGACTGCTGTCTCTCCAGTAATACTAGGATGTACTTCAGCAATACAAAATGTACTTGGCAGCCTCTCCATAGCATTTCCAGTCAAGTGCCTCACCTCCTTGCAGGTTTGCAGCCCAGAGGCCAGACCCAAGGATCGCTGCCACCACCCGAACCTTCCTTCATAGCTCCATTGTGTGGGATATAGTGTTTTACTAAAGACTTCTGAACTCTCTTTCTTAAAGGGTGATAGGAAGATGCCTTCTAGCAGGCATCCCCAAACTCAGCCCTCCAGATGTTTTGGGACTACAACTCCCATCATCCCTAGCTAACAGGACCAGTGGTCAGGGATGATGGGAACTGTAGTCCCAAAGCATCTGGAGGGCCAAGTTTGGGGGTGCCTACCTTATAGGAAATCGGAACACTGATCCATGTAGCTCACTATTGCCTACATGGATAGGGACGCGGGTGGCGCTGTGGTCTAAACCACTGAGCCTCTCGGGCTTTCCAGTCAGAAGATCGGCAGTTCAAATCCCCGTGACGGAGTGAGCTCCGGTTGCTCAATCCTTGCTCCTCAAAAAGCACACCAGTGCAAGTAGATAAATAGGTACCACTGCGGCGGGAAGGTGAACAGCATTTCCATGCACTCTGGTTTCCATCAGGGTGTTCTGTTGTGCCAGAAGCAGTTTAGTCCTGCTGGCCACATGACCCAGAAAGCTGTCTGTGGACAAACACTGGCTCCCTTGGCCTGTAAGCGAGATGAGTACCGCAACCCCATAGTCGCCTTTGACTGGACTTAAGCATCCACGGGTCCTTTACCTTTTACCTTTTTGCATGGATTGGCAGAGGCTCTGCAGGATGTCTAACCAGCGCTATTTACAGATGCCGGGGTAGAATCTGGGACCTTTTTGCATGCAAGGTAGGTGCTCTAAGGGGTCATCCACACTTACCTTTGCTCCATGTTCCTAGGCGCAGGTTTTCCAGGTCCAGGTCTAGAGCTGGGCAACATCTGGTTTGCAACATATATCACCAGCTAAACATCGCGATATATTGATATATCATGATATCTGAAAGAAGGATGGAGCTATGTAGAGGCATTGGCTAGCTTTAGGGTTCTCCCACCACATTGTGAAAAGGGCTGGACAAAGGCATACATGCTGGAAAGAAAAGGAGATCAACTGAGAGCCAAACATGTGATGATACAAGGGAGCCAGTGTCCTTTTTAATAAATGACTTTAAAGCAGCCATGAGATGGGGTGGAACTGGTTCACTACAGCAAAACAGCAAGCGGGAGATGTCCACAGCATTTTCCTAACTTAATTCCCCAACAAAGCTGTTAAGGCACCACCTGGAGAAACAGACAGTACCCCTGTATTATATCTTTCTTTTTTTCCTAGTGGAGTGCGAATAAGGTTCAGGGCTGTGACATTACCAGTATTATAACCCCACAGGCAGAGGAGCTAAACATAACCTTCTAGAGTCGGTCGCAGATATCCAGCTACTGTCAAGCCTTTAAAAAGATGTTGGAAAGCCCAAAATGTTTGCTCTGCCATTGAGCCAGAAGGCTGGTCCTGGCTTTTAGAGGGGCATGTACATAGTTTTCAAGAGAGTAGCATAGAAAGGGAAACTCTAGGGTTGCCATATTTCAAAAAGTAGAATTCCTGACACCCGCAACATGATTTTAAGCTTTCGGAGCTGTTTTTGCTGCTTTTCCCATCACGTTGCCCTGACATTTTGCCAAACCCCCCCCCCCCGATGACATTTTGACACCTGAAAACCAGGACATGTTGGGAAATTTCCTAACAGATGGCAAGCCTAGGAAACTCTCATGTGCTATGTGACTTCTTCCATCATTGAAGGGCTGCGATGGGAAGAAGGAAAACCACATCTAGCGAAATGATACCTTCTGTATGTAAAACTTACTGAGTCTAGCCTTGCTATCTCTTCTGACTTTCATAGGCAGATCTGTGAGAAGACAGTGAGCAGATTTCTGCAGGAAGAAGAGGCAAAAATGTTCCTTGATGGGACATCTGGCATCTTTGCAGCTTGAGCTGAATTATACTCTATGCCTTCCAGCATGTATTAATTGGTCTTTCTGCAATGTGCCTGATGAAGAGGTGTCATCTCTCTGGCTTAACCCAAAGCCCCTCTTCTCGCTGGGGAGGGTGCCTTGACCACAGAGAGAGCTGCATGGGTCAGATTAACTTCAACCCCACCAGGGCAACAATCACAATTTGGAGCTGCTGCAGCACAAGAATCAACTAAACACTGACTGCTGCTGCTCTCGGACCTTCCAAGCGTTCCTATTTTCCAGGAACAGTCCCAGATTTAAAGAAGCCATCCCGGTTTCTGATTTGATCCTGTTTTCCTTTGGACGTTCCTCTTTTCACTGGAGAAATGTTGGAGGGTATGTGCTCTCCCCCAAAAAGTGAACAAGGCACAGAAACCAAAGGGACACATTTTTTTTCCTCCTTTGATCAGCGTGGGGGTTTTTCTTGGGGGGGGGGGAATTGTTAGATGCAGTGGTACCTCAGGTTACAGACGCTTCAGTTTACAGACTCTGATAACTCAGAAATAGTACCTCAGGTTAAGAACTTTGCTTCAGGATAAGAACAGAAATCACGTGGCGGTGGCGCAGTGGCAGCAGGAGGCCCCATTAGTTAAAGTGGTGCTTCAGGTTAAGAACAGTTTCAGGTTAAGAACGGACCTCCGGAACGAATTAAGTTCTTAACCAGAGGTACCACTGTACTCTGCAAAATGGGGCAAAGGAGCCTGTTGTTTGCACTGGACAGAACAGCCCATTTAACTTTCACGCCAGCTTTTTTAGTCTGCCACAGGGGGGAAAAGAGAAAAAAAATAAATGGTGGCCTAAGCTTTCTTAGCCAACTGTAATGGTATAGTGTGGTTACTCGTGCGTAAACTGCCTCCACTTCGATTAGATGGTTTGCTCAAACATGTTCAGGGTTAGAGCTCGCCCTCCGTGACCTGTTAGTCACTTGCAGAATCTGCCAGTGGGCGTTTCTTGAATCTCTTCCAGCATAAAAGCTGCTTGACCCCAAGTCTCCGCCTATGTTCCCTGCACGGAACGCGTCTGCGCAAGTAAGGGGATGGCAAGGGCGTGCCAGCGCTCTCTCCGCTGGTTTCGGTTGAAGGGTCTTGGAGCCCTGACACCGATTCCTCCATCTCCTCTCTATTGGTGTCACGCTGAATTCCTTCCCCCCGACTGGTTCCCTCTCTGGCATCGCTCTGGAGCCCTGCCTCCGCTTTTCGCTCTGATGTCAGTTCCCTGACACCAACTGATGGTGGGTTCTGGTCTGTAGGGGTTCGTGCCACAAGAAATGTGCAAAAGTGAAATCCGGATGCTGGTGGGGCAGTGGTGGGGCTTGATGGATGAGCAGGGTGACTGCTACACCTACAGTCTTGCCTCCCATGGTAACTTGGGCAGAATTGATAAATCAGTATTCCAACCTGGATTGGAAGCAGGGATTGGGCCCAGGCTGGACCTGACACCATCGTGTAACAGCAGTGTGGCTGGCTTGGGATCCAGCAGTTCCCAGGCCTGCTCTAACCCCTATTTTGTCAGAACTCCCCCTTTTGAGACAATCTGCAAGCTGCTTTTGGCAAGGATCCAGCCAGGGCACTTGCAACCAGTCATATATTTGACAGTCAGAGCAGGTAACTCCGTGCCAATACAGTGGCCCAGGGCCCACCCCACAGGCAGCCGTTTCTGGGGCCAGCAGGGCATACCCTCAACTTTTAAAAACCAAAATGCAAGGCAGCCATTATGCGGCTGCCACCTGCCTGCTCAACCACCCGCTCCCCATTCGCGCAGGATCTCTCGGCCCCCCACCACCACTGCCACCCATGCTGGTTGCCCTCCCTGCCCTCTCTCATTGCTCGTCCTCCCCACCCACTCCTGCCCTTGCTGCTCACCCTCTCTGCCCATTCTCGCTGCCCTCTCTCCTCTCATCCAGTGCTCTGGCAGTCATCAACAGAGTTGCACCAGATCGCTGGACCACAAGATGCTTGGGCTGGATGTTGTTGACAATAGCCAGAGTGAGTGTCTCACACCAGAGCACTGGACCAAAATAAGCAGGACTTTCTGGGATTGAAACAGAAGCTGAGATTGGCTTCTCTGATCTGGGATGGCCCACTTATGGGACAGTTGGCAGGTCTGGGAAGAGGGACACTTCAGCCCAATCCAAACTCCATCCTGACGCAAAGCATGTTTGAACTTCAGCAGTAGTCTTTAAGGAAACTACAATTAATCGAGAATGCAGCAGCTAGACTGGTGACTGGGAGTGACCAAAGAGACAATATAGCACCAGTCCTGAAAGACCTACATTGGCTCCCAGTACATTTTACATTTCCAAGCACAATTCAAAGTGTTGGTGCTGACCTTTAAAGCCTAAACGGCCTCGGCCCAGTATACCTGAAGGAGCATCTCCACCCCCATCATTCAGCCCGGACACTGAGGTCCAGCTCTGAGGGCCTTCTGGTGGTTCCCTCACTGCGAGATGTGAGGTTAACGGGAACCAGGCAGAGGGCCTTCTCAGTAGTGGCGCCCGCCCTATGGAACGCCTTCCCATAAGATGTCAAGGAAATAAACAACTATCTGACTTTTAGAAGGCATCTGACAGCAGTCCTGTTAAGGGAAGTTTTTTATGTTTGATGTTTTATCGTGTTTTTAATATTCTATTGGGAGCTGCCCAGAGTGGCTGGGGGAACCCAGCCAGATGGGTGGGTTATAAATAATAAATTATTATGATTATTATCATCACCATTATTATTACAGTGGTACCTCTGGTTGCGAACAGGATCCGTTCCGGAGGCCCATTCACAACATAAAAAGAATGCAACCCATAGCAGCACATCTGCGCACGCGCGGATTGCAATTCCCAGCTTCTGCGCATGTGTGTGACATCATTTTCCGCTTCTGCACATGCGTGAGCAGCAAAACCTGGAAGTAACCCTTTCTGGTACTTCTGGGTCGCCGCAGGATGTAACCTAAAAAAATGCAACATGAAGCGGACGTAACATGAGGTATGACTGTATTACTACTACTATTATTATTATTAGGAGACCGTTGTAATTTAAAACTTTTGATTATATTCCTTTTTTAAAAAAAGGTTTAATTTTAAAATTGCTTCTAATTTTTTATTTCTGCAGTGGGTGGAGAAGCAACAGGGTATTCAAATCTGGAGACCAAGTGAAAAGGAAGCAACTGGCAAGGATGCTGGTGCAGGGCTGCAATTGTTTGTAGCCGCAACGTTGTACTTTTTGAATCCCAGCGACGTTGACAATATTAAACTCCAGTCCATACAGCCCAATTTGAGGAGGAGGAGAAGCCGGGGGGGGGGGGGGCTTCAGAGAGAGCCGAATCCTTCAGCCATCTGCCTGTTTGAACAGGTTGAGGACACTGAAACCAAACAAGGCATATAACTGCCATTGGAAGAACACCCAGTCCTTCCTGCATCTGCCCATGGAATGCAGATGCCCATATGTGGGGCTTGTTTACGTGCATATTATGCCTGATATGCAGAGGCTGCTTGTATATCGTGTGGCATGAACCCAGCAGGGTGCCTTCAGTCCCTCTGACAGACGTGGGCAGAGGACTGGCACTGCCACCTAGACCTCTCATCGCATTATGATGTAGAGTGAATTAAGTAAGAGGAAGCAGCAGGGATTCGATCTAGTCGAAGAGGTCAAACTCCAGCAGCTTCATTTGCAAGCGCAAGGAGTGCAATCTTCATAATTTGGATTTAACATATTACATTTGCTTTTGAGTTTAAATAAGCAAGGAGGACTGATACAAACAGGGGTGGGGGTTGGGGGTTTCTTAGCATCTGCTGTCTGATTTGTCAAGCCAAAACATAAATATAATTTTTTAAGCCTCTGAATTTGGTATGTTTAAGCACTCAACCGGACCCCTTGAGATGTCACAGACCCTTGTGACATTTTTTAGAGGGGTGCCTCGCCTTGGCATGCCCCCCCTTACCCTCCTGTAAACCCCGGAGCGATTGGAGCGATTGTCTCCGCTCTGCTTTCCTGGTCAGCAGGAAATGGAAGTCCTGACTGATTACCTTTTTAAATAAGGGCAGTTGTGTCTTGCACTTATAGCTATAGAACCCAGTGGGCAGGCTCTCTTAAATGCTGCAAAGCCAAGGGTTGGCTTCTGTGAGATTTCCTCACTTGCATTCTAGGGGCCAACCAGATGTCTGTGGGAAGTCCACAAGGAGGACATGGGCACAATGTTGTTGTTGTTGTTGTTTAGTCGTTTAGTCGTGTCCGACTCTTCTTGACCCCATGGACCAGAGCACGCCAGTCACTCCTGTCTTCCACTGCCTCCCGCAGTTTGATCAAACTCATGCTGGTGGCTTCAAGAACACTGTCCAACCATCTCGTCCTCCATTGTCCCCTTCTCCTTGTGCCCTCCATCTTTCCCAACATCAGGGTGTTTTCCAGGGAATCTTCTCTTCTCATGAGGTGGCCAAAGTATTGGAGCCTCAGCTTCATGATCTGTCCTTCCAGTGAGCACTCAGGGCTGATTTCCTTCAGAATGGAGAGGTTTGATCTTCTTGCAGTCCACGGGACTCTCAAGAGTCTCCTCCAGCACCATAATTCAAAAGCATCAATTCTTCGATGATCAGCCTTCTTTATGGTCCAGCTCTCACTTCCATACATCACTACTGGGAAAACCATAGCTTTAACTATACGGGCACAATAAGCATATATGGGCACAATAAGCATTCTTTAAAAACCATATTCAGCTACTGTAATTGGTGGACTCTCCTTCATTGGAGGTCGGATGGCCACCTGTCACAGATTCTTGCACTGTGATTCCTGAATTACAGGGGATTGGAAAAGAAGACCCTTGGGATACCTTCTAGGTCTGCTGTTCTATACTCTATGATTCTACGATATGTCATGAATAAGTTGTAAGTGAGTCAACCTAGCAGTGCATTCCAAGTTGCACCTGGTCGGGAACAAGTTGCATTGAATGCGATGGGGCTAACTTACGAATAAACATACGTAGGACAATGTTGCAACTAGCAATGCCACCCAAACTTGTAATTAGTCAGTCTGTATTTTGCATCTAAGCTGCTCATAATTCCCATTTATATAATGAGTCCTGACTTTGATCCAGTGAAATTGTAACATTTTCATAATTAAAACAGATTTATTACAAGTTAATTTCTCTTCTCTCCACTTGTGTAATCTACATGATTCACATGACTAAACAAGCAAACTCAGCCATCTTCGTGGAGACTCCCATGTTGTTTACTATAACACCTCAGGTTACCCAACAAAATGAGAATGTCAGCACATGCTCAGAAGGGTTTTACTTTTAACTCTTTAATTACCATAGAAACCAACCACAGCTGCCACCCCATATTGATTTACTCAGTTTGTCAACAAACCACAAATGACAATGGCGAGAAAAATATGCAGCTTTAGTAATAATACACATCTGTTGAAATTCATCCGTGTATCAAAATATCAGTACAGGGGTACCTCGGGTTACATACGCTTCAGGTTGCATACGCTTCAGGTTACAGACTCTGCTAACCCAGAAATAGTGCTTCCGGTTAAGAACTTTGCTTCAGGATGAGAACAGAAATTGTGCTCCGGCGGCGCAGCAGCAGCAGGAGGCCCCATTAGCTAAAGTAGTGCTTCAGGTTAAGAACAGTTTCAGGTTAAGTACGGACCTCCGGAACGAATTAAGTACTTAACCCGAGGTACCACTGTATACTGGAGAGCTTTCAGTAAGGTTTATAACATTTGACTTCTAAATCAGCTATCCAGTTCAGAATCATCAGTTTGCCCATCACTGGTTGCAACACATAGTTGTAGAATTGGAAGGGATTATAAGGTCCAACCCCCAGCGATGCAGGAATCTTTTGGCCAACATGGGGCTTGAACCCACGACCCTGAGATTAAAAGTCTCACGCTCTACCGACTGAGCTAACAAGCAGTGCCTTGCCTGGAAGCTCCAGCTGGTACAGAATGCAGAAGCTAGGCTGCTGATAGGGACAGGTGGCTGACAGCATCTGACACCTCTGCTGAAACATCTGTACTGGCTGCCCAGGCCATTTCCAAGGTTCTTACAAACAACTTGGGTCCAGGCTACCTTATGGGCCACCTGAGCCCTTATATCCAAATGATCTGGAGGAGTGTTCCTAGTTGTCCCACAAACTAAAGGTAAAGGTAAAGGGACCCCTGACCATTAGGTCCAGTCGTGACCGACTCTGGGGTTGCAGCGCTCATCTCGCTTTATTGGCCAAGGGAGCCGACATACAGCTTCCGGGTCATGTGGCCAGCATGACTAAGCCGCTTCTGGCGAACCAGAGCAGCGCACGGAAACGCCGTTTACCTTCCCGCTGGAGCAGTACCTATTTATCTACTTGCACTTTGACGTGCTTTCGAACTGCTAGGTTGGCAGGAGCAGGGACCGAGCAACGGGAGCTCACCCTGTCGCGGGGATTCAAACCGCCGACCTTCTGATCGGCAAGTCCTAGGTTCTGTGGTTTAACCCACAGCTCCACCCGTGTCCCACAAACTACAGAAGCTCAATAGTCTTCACCAGAAGTTGGGCATTTCATGTCCCTGATCACAGGCTGTGAGTGAAAGCAGAGCAATTTTGGGTAGGGTTTTGTTTTGTTTTTTACATTACTGCATCAGACCATTCCATTAACAAGGCATGTCAGAGGAGATCAGGGAGTGTCCAACCTTTCAATTAGCTCTGTTGCTGTGTGGCTCAGAAGCAACCATTAACCTTTTTCTTTATTGAGAAATGAAATCAACTTGACACAGGAAACACTCAAAGCTCAAGAAAGGAGGCAGTGGAGAGTGGGAAGCTGGTAAACCGCCTTGAGACTGGCGGGTATAGGGCAGGTATAGGGATGCAAGTGGCACTGTGGTCTAAACCACTGAAACTCTTGGGCTTGCCAGTCAGAAGTTCGGCAGTTCGAATCTCCGTGACAAAATGAGCTCCCGTTGCTCTGTCCCAGATCCTGCCAACCTAGCAGTTCAAAAGCACACCAGTGCAAGTAGATAAATAGGTACCACTGTGGCAGGAAGGTAAACGGCGTTTCCATACTCTCTGGATTCAGTCACAGTGTTCTATTGTGCCAGAAGCAGTTTAGTCCTGCTGGCCACATGACCCAGAAAGCTGCTTGTGGACAAACACCGGCTCCCTTGGCCTGAAAGTGAGTTGAGTACCACAACCCCATAGTCACCTTTGACTGGACTAACCCTCCAGGGGTCCTTTACCTTTATCTGTAGGGCAGTATACAAATTTAATAAATGATAAAATTTATTTATTTAAGCCATTTGTATTCCACTTAACTATAGAACTATGGTCTCTAAACAGTTTACAAAAGTGCAATACAAATTTGGTGGGCAGGTCTAGATTTTAATTACAGTGTGCTCCAGTCACAGTGACTTGGCAAAGGGATGTTGAAGTAGGTTCCTAGGCATCCTTCTAAAATTTGGGTATAAGTGACAAAGTTAGACTATTGTGGTGGCCTCCTTCATTCCCATTTATTCCTAACAAAAAATTAATGATCATAGTTCTCTCTCTCTCTCTCTCTCTCTCTCTCTCTCTCTCTCTCTCTCTTGTGTAGGGTACTTCCAGGAAGGGAGGGCAAGGAGAAAAGACTATGACTTTTTCAGGTTTTATAATGAAAATAAATTCATTTAGCATGAGAGCCACTAGATCTACGTATTTGTCTGAAGAACTATGGCAGCTTTCTTATGTAGAGGCAACTCCCTCATGACCCCAGTATTTAAACTGATTGCCTAAAAAAACGTGTAGGGGAAGAAATGTCCTTTCTATTCCTCACCCCAGAAAAATCTCTAGTAAAATCTGTCCTTGTGGGATAACTGCTGTACCTACCTGTCCTGAAATTTGATGAGCTTCATCCCCCTAGATGTGACCATCCCCGCAATTTGCATCCAATTGTGGCAGAAATTGGGAAAGTTAGAGACTTTTCATTCATACACACACACACACACACACACACACACACACACACACACACACCCTCTGGATGAATCTGGGGTGGGGTTTGAGAAGGATTCAGGTTCTAATAAGGCCAGCAAGGCAAAATACGGCTTCTGGAAAGCAAAGTCCAGCAAGGCAAAGTTCAGGTTCCAAGTAGCACCTTGGACAGCTCTGTGTGATATTCAGGCAATGGATTCATATAAAGGTAAAGGTAAAGGGACCCCTGACCATTAGGTCCAGTCGTGACCGACTCTGAGGTTGCGGTGCTCATCTCGCTTTATTGGCTGAGGGAGCCGGCGTACAGCTTCTGGGTCATGTGGCCAGCATGACTAAGCCACTTCTGACAAACCAGAGCAGCACACGGAAATGCCGTTTACCTTCCCGCCGGAACAGTACCTATTTATCTACTTTGACATGCTTTCAAACTGCTAGGTTGGCAGGAGAAGGGACCGAGCAACGGGAGCTCACCTGGTCGCGGGGATTCGAACTGCCGACCTTCTGATCGGCAAGTCCTAGGCTCTGTGGTTTAACCCACAGTGCCACCCGCGTCCCTATGGATTCATATAAGCAGAGTCAAATGTTGTTTTAGCAGCGGACAACTACAGATTGAGACCTAAACAGGGCTTCAGGTCAGTCTAAGTCCACTTGTGATGGAAGAAGTCTCCTGCAGTTATAGAAACCTTTCCTGCTTCAGCTGCTGTTGGCTCTGATGGCATGGGGCAGACGGTGGCTCTGCAGGGACATCCCTGGACACGGAACATGGCACCATGACCTCTTTAGGCCAGGGAAGATGGTAATGATCTCATGATGCAGAGAAGCTTCAGGGATAGTGGTGTGATCCAGTGAGGGCAATTCCCTCTCCCACTTAGGCTTTTTCAAAATCTATCACCTCAGCCCCAAAGATGGTGAGTTTGTTCTGGGGTCATGATAGTTAAGGCTATGCCACTTCATAGTGCATCTGGAGGACTTACATAAATGAATATTCCCCCATACCTATTTATTACCTATCTATGCCAATACACTTACACACTGTGCAGACTTATGCACACACTTAACATGCCAAAGCGAAGGCTAAGCTAAAAGTCGTTTGGGAAATTTTGCAGATTTTTTTCGCACGTTTTTTCCATGCACGCACAAAAAATGAGAAAACAAATTCCAAATTAATTGGCAGAAGGTTTGGAGAGTTCACCCTTCTCTCTGTTGTGTTTTTACAGGAACTCATTGGAGGAAACTGTTTGGTGTAAATAGAATCACCATTGTTATTTTCTTTGTCATCCCCACTCTGGAACAGAAACTGTCATGTTTTAAAAAGGTAAAGGGACCCCTGACCATTAGGTCCAGTCGTGACCGACTCTGGGGTTGCGGCGCTCATCTCGCTTTATTGACCGAGGGAGCTGGCGTACAGCATGTGGCCAGCATGACTAAGCCGCTTCTGGCGAAACAGAGCAGCACACGGAAACGCCGTTTACCTTCCTGCTGGAGCGGTACCTATTTATCTACTTGCACTTTGACGTGCTTTCGAACTGCTAGGTTGGCAGGAGCTGGGACCAAGCAACTGCCCACCTAGCAGTTCGAAAGCACGTTAAAGTCGTGTTTTAGAGAGGAGCTAAAACAAAGTTCCACTGCAGAGAAAGCTCTGCACCTAATAATCTCGAGATAATATTCAAAAGAGGAGTCATGTGGGGCAAAACCTTTGTAGATTGAGCCACTAAGTGGCTGGCACTCTTCAGCTGCTAAATAACCTCATTTGCAACCAACAGTATTCAGGATTAATTGCAGCTGCACATCAAGCACCATGACTAGAACAGTCTTGAATTTTACAGATCATACATGTATAGCAGCTCACAGACTCTCTGATCTCAAGATGAGAAGTTGGAATGGGTAGCTTAGGAAATGACTGCAAGCTCTGACAGTTTGTCTAGGAGATCCTGAACTAAACTATGCCATCTTGGGATGTGTTAACTAAAGTTCCTTTTTTGTAGTATTTTATTATTATTATTTTCAAACATTTTTAACAATAATCTTCATATAAAATAGTGACATTGTTGAAAATTGACTTCCTACCCCCACTTCTCAGTGTTTTTACTCGAACTTTTTAAACTGCATTATATCTTTATCTATTATGAAAAGTTTCTCTATTACAGTTACTGTACTTTATCATTTTTCTTCCACTGCTTTTATCTCAAATCCTGCCCATGTTTCATTTGACTATACAGTCATACCTCGGGTTGAAGTAGCTTCGGGCATTTTCGGGTTGTGCTCCACAATGACCCGGAAGTAACGGAATGTGTTCCTTCCAGGTTTCGCCACTCGCGCATGCACAGACGCTCAAAATGAGGTAATGCGCATGCGCGGAAGCGGCAAATCATGACTTGCGCACGTGCAGACGCAGGTTGCATTTGCTTCAGGATGCAAACGGGGCTCCGGAATGGATCCCGTTCACATCCAGAGGTACCACTGTAGTAAATATTCCACAAAAGGCCTCCATTCCTTTTCCATTCACTCCATTCACTGGAGAGCCAGTGTGGTGTAGTGGTTAAGAGGGGTAGTCCAGTGGTGTAGCATGGGTTGTCAGCACCCGGGGCAAGGCAAGTAATTTGCGCCCCCTAACCCGTGGATTTGAGCACTCAAGTGCGAGAGCCCCCCCCCCCCCAGATATTGCGCCCGGTGCGGCCGCCCCCCCCCCCTGCACCCCCCCATGCTACGCCACTGGGGTAGTCTCATAATCTGGGGAACCGGGTTCGCGTCTCCACTCCTCCACATGCAGCTGCTGGGTGACCTTGGGCCAGTCACACTTCTTTGAAGTCTCTCAGCCCCACTCACCTCACAGAGTGTTTGTTGTGGGGGAGGAAGGGAAAGGAGAATGTTAGCCGCTTTGAGACTCCTTAAAGGGAGTGAAAGGCGGGATATCAAATCCAAACTCTTCTTCTTCTTCTTCATTCTTCTATGTAAAAGGTAAAGGTAAATGTACCCCTGCCCGTACAGGGCAGTCGTGTCCGACTCTGGGGTTGCGCGCCCATCTCGCTTAAGAGGCTGGGGGCCAGCGCTGTCCGGAGACACTTCCGGGTCATGTGGCCAGCATGACAAAGCTGCTCTCGCGAGCCGGCACCAGCTCAGCACACGGAAACACCGTTTCCCTTCTCGCTATAAAGCGGTACCTATTTATCTACTTGCACTTAGGGGTGCTTTCGAACTGCTAGGTGGGCAGGATCTGGGACCGAACGACGGGAGCTCACCCCGCCGCGGGGATTCGAACCGCCGACCATGCGATCGGCAAGTCCTAGGCGCTGAAGTTTTACCCACAGTGCCTCCCGCGTCCCTATTCTTCTATGAAAAGCTCATTATTCTGTTCTCTTGATTTTGCTGTCAGCTTTGCCATTCCTGCATAGTGCATTGCTTTCAAAAGCCACTCTTTCTACATTGGGACCTGCTCATCTTTCCATTTCTAGTTGCTGTTGTCACGTACGTAAACAGTTTGGTCATCTTCTTTGGAACCTCTGTCCCTATTACAGCCTGGATAGCTCAGTTGGTTAGAGCATGGTGCTGATAATGTCAAGGTTGCAAGTTTGATCCCTGTATGAGACAGCAGCATATTCCTACATTGTAGAGGGTTGGACTAGATGATCCTCAGGGTCCCTTCCACCTCTACAATTCAATGATTCTACAGTACATGTGAACTAAAGTTCCAAAGTGAGGAACCAAGTGCACCAATGCTCTGAAACACAAATTTTAAATGAACTTTAGGTGGCAGGAATCAGGATGTGGCCGTTCATTCAGGGGCAGAGATATTCTGTGGTGGTCTTCTGTCTTCTGTGATTCCTACCTTCCTGCCCCTGCTTGCGAGATTCCAGAAGACATCTGTTTAGCCACTGGGAGTGCTGCCACTGGGAGAAATGGACTTTTGGTCTCATCCATCAGAACTTTTGTTGCCTTCTCATGAGAGATAGGCTTATAGAACCTTGGCCAAACAGTCAAGTTTCTATCAAGGCCAAAGGCTCACTAACATTCCTGGTAAGTAGAAAAGGGGAGGGGAGTCCTTCTCTTTGGAAAACTGGCTGCCCTTAGGGATCTTGGCACTAGTTTGTGTCGAGCAAATATTCTTCGTGCCTCAGGTATGGCATAATTCTTCTTCCACCGCCAAACTTCATCTTTAGAGCAGTGGTGGCGGCAGCAACAGCAATAGCAACAGCAACAGCTCAGCTCAGTGAGAGTCACATCAATCCCATTCCCAAGGGTACAAACCAATTTCTCTTGTTTTTCCGCCCGTCTTTCTGGCTGAACCTCCAGCAGCCTTCAATCCCATTAATCCAAGCACTGCCGGCAATGACGAAGACTGATTTCACCGGCAAACGATCAATTTGTATCTCTCTCTCCCTCTCCCTCTTTTTTGTACGGATGTACAAAATATCATGAAAAAGGTGTTAGTGGTGATAGCTGCACAACGGTGAAATAATAGAGTAATAAGGCAATCCACTTTTGACCTTGCAGGACAGCTAATTCATCTACCCATCTATCTTAATTATTCTCTGGGTTACAAAAGAGAAACTGCACAATTCATTCATTCCATGATGACAATTCCATTTTCCACCCCCAGAAAAGCACCATCTTTCCTCACAAGTGATCCTGCCACAAGACGCATCCCTTGTGCAGCTCACTCATAGACTCGCTTACTTTGACTTGATCCAGAGCTTGGGAACATCCCAGGAGAACATCCCCATGAAGCTTTGGCCAGAGCTTTTGCAGGGAAGGAAGGAAAGCATACAGAAAAAGTTTGAACACAGACAAAGAGGTGGCCAAAAAGAAATAAACCCAAGATTCAAGGTGGAGACTAAATGCATAAAAAAGAATTGGGTAAGCAGAAAGTATCTAGAATATACTGGATATATGGATCAAAATAACATAGGGATGCAAACAAATGAGATGTTTATGATACAATAAACTGTCTTCAAAAACTGAGTTCCATTAAAAAAAGCACCATCCTAGAATCCTTCTAAACCACAGAGTGATGGATTGCAAACTATCAGATTTATTATCCCTGATGATGTCCAATAATCCCATGCAGTGGTGAAGTTCTCTAACTTTCCCACCACATGGAATGATTTTAAATTTGGGGATACCTTCATTGAACATCAGTTGATGTTGCTAGGTAGAAGGGTAAAGGTAAAGGAACCCTGGATGGTTAAGTCCAGTGAAAGGTGACTATGGGGTCCTAGACCTGGACCTGGAAAGTCTGTACCTCAGAACATGGAGTAAAGGTAGGTGTGGATGACCCCTACAGGACCTACTTTGCATGCAAAAAGGTCCCAGGTTCCACCATGGCATCTGCAAATAGGACTGGTGAGACATCTTGCAGGGCCTCTGCCAAACCATGTAAATGGTAAGGTAAAGGACCCGTGGATGCTTAAGTCCAGTCAAAGGCAACTATGGAGTTGTGGCGCTCATCTCACTTTAAGGCCGAGGGAGCCGCCGTTTGTCCACAGACAGCTTTCTGGGCATGTGGCTAGCATGACTAAACTGCTTCTGGTGCAACAGAACACCATGACGGAAACCAAAGCGCACAGAAATGCCATTTGCCTTCTCACCGCAGCAATACCTATTTATCTACTTGCACTGGTGTGCTTTCGAATTGCTAGGTTGGCAGGAGCTGGGACAGAGCAATGGGAGTTCACCCCGTCACACGGATTTGAACCGCCAACCTTCCGATCGGCAAGCCCAAGAGGCTCAGTGGTTTAGACCACAGCACCAGGGACACCCATGTGGCCCCACAATCTGTGAATAGGGATGGAGGAGGAATCCATTTTAATGGGCTTATTCCCAGAATTTGGCAGTTCTGCTCAGATTAGGTTTGCCTGCATTGGACTGCATCTTGCTTTGAGCCCCCACTTAATGTTCTAGCTACTTGCACATTATTATTATTATTATTATTATTATTATTATTATTATTATTATTATTATTATTTAAGCCCAGCTACTGTAATTCTACATCAAATTGTGCACACAAAAAGACATAGAGTATGCACATATTATATATATATATATAAAGTCCACCTCCCGGGGTACTTTATTGCTGCTGCATAATTTTATAAGTATTAATACATAAGGAATTTTATACAGCTATATGCATTGCTGTATGTTTCAGTTTATGTGCTGACTATTTTAAGAAACCTGGAGTGTATTTGCATATAATATAATATAGTATACTAATGTGTACAGTAATGTATATAATGTGCAATAATTACACACATATTTAGGGGAATCAGAAAAAAAAACACTTCTAATTGAAATCAAGTAACAAGACCGAAATTAGAAAACATCTGCATGGATATAGATTCCTCCCCCCCCAAAAAAAAAACCATCCCTATCTGTGAATATTTTCACAGCTGCTTTGAAATAACACCGTCTCAGTATCTATACCCAGGCCAACCACTTTGAGGATATTACTGAGATCTTAATAATTTGTCCCCATGGTAAGAAGTCCTTAGAATTCCAGCATGAATTAATGTCCTACTCACTGCCATGCAGCTACACAACTTCCAGAACAAGCCACCTTATTCTCAACACCCACAGAGAGCTACTCTTCATTTTGTGCTTGCAGATATCATTCAGAACACACCACAATATCATCGTCAATGAGCCAACTGTTATTTGCTGCATAGCTATCAGAGAAGCATATGTACCTGGAGAACTTGTTTGTACACAGAGACAAGTATCCAGACAGCATGTATCACAGTATAGCTCCACAGGAAAATGACAGAACCCCACATCTATACCTTCCCTTCAACTCCTTAAGGTTTTCCAACTAACCCCAGAAAGAATCCCCTCAGGCACGCCTGTCTTGGTTTATAGATAGCCCCTGAACTTGAAAGAGTAGCTGGGGAAACCCAGCCAGATGGGTGGGGTATTATTATTAATTATTATTATTATTATTATTATTATTATTATTATTATTAACAAGCTATTTTCCAGCCACAGTGGATCAGCCATGGTCTCAGAGCCACAGATGAAGTACCTGTGATCATCCAGGTCCTCCTTTTATATTTCCATCTTGATATTAATTCCCTGAACATCAGTTCCAGCCATGTCTCCATCCTTCCATTATGGTGGAAGAATTCAGCTTTCTGCATATTGGATATTATCTGTTTTGGGGGCTTCAGCCAGTCTGACACGGAAGCCCCCACTTCTGACCTAGGTCGATAATCTCTGCCAGATGATTGATGGGGCATATTGTAACCTACTGAGCATATTCAGCCATCAGTGGCCTTTCATGCTGTCTGCCATTAGTTTTTCGTTATATTGTTTTTGGGATCTTGCAGGAGTTTGCAGGATAGTTCTTCGTTCAGGTCTACAGGAGAGCCTGCACGGTGCACTGGACAGATTGCTAGATTAGAACAATAAAGACCTAGATTTAAATCCACACTTTGTCATAGTACTCATGAAATGACGTTTGGTCAGTCATTATCCCTAAAATCAGTGCTGGGAAGGTAAAACAGAAAACTCCCATGTATGCCCCCCCCCCCCAAGTTTCTTGAATATGATAGAAAGAAAATAAGCTCCTGTAGACTAGGTGGTCCCAGAGATGGTGATCTGTGATTTCATTATTGTAGGACTTCCCTTGGACTAATCAGCAACGCTTAATTCTTTCTACCTTCCTATTCAGTATGCATATGAAGACATTCAACAAGAGCATCCATGGAAAGGTTTGTAGCCTGACCAGTGGCATTGCGTCATTTGCCAGCACTCAGGGCACCAGCACATGCACACACACACCGGGCAAAGGCAGGGGGCAGAGGGTGAACAGAACCCACCCTCACTGTTGACACTGCCTGTGACACACTGAGCCATTCTAAACTCCTTGTAACTGAACAAAGTTGTTAATCCATAATTTTAACTGCTATGACTTGTCCTCGTCTTCTTCTTTGGCAATCACCCTTAGCCAAGCAAGATTGTCTTCCAGGAACACAGTCTTAGAATCATAGATAGAATCATAGAGTTGGAAGAGACCACAAGGGCCATCGAGTCCAACCCCCTGCCAAGCAGGAAACACCAGTGAGTGTTTAACGGTGAGTGTGCTGGTCCCGGGGGGATTACCGTGCGGCGTGGTCTGAGACCGGTCCTGGGTCGAGGGTCTGGAGGCTGTCTGTCAAGGGCGAAGCGGGGTCCAAGGCAAGGAGCTGGGCGTGGTCAGGAACTCCAGAAGGGCAGGTCAGGGTGCTAGCAGGAACAGGTTACCAGTGATGTTGCTCCTGCAACCTGGGACTGGGCTGACTGGCCTTTATCTCCTCTGGGGCCTAGGGCGGTCCCGGCCCACAGGTGACTCACCTCTCCTGGCCTTAAGGCGAGCACTCCTCCTGAGAGAACTTAGTTCCCTCCGCCTCTCTGCCCTGAGCCTCTGCAGCTCAGGAGAGGCTGGAGAGTTACTGGACCCAGAGGCAACCTCACCTTTCCCTGACAGGGCTGGGATAGGAGCACCTGCAGGCAATGGGTCCTCAATCACCTCCAGATCCAGAGTGGATTCATCTGGTGCCTGCTCCTGAGGTGCAGGCCCTTCAGATTCAAGGCCCTGCCCCGGCTCAGCCGGCCCTGGAGGCAGGGACTCGTGTGCAGGCTGGGACTGCTCAGGTTCAGCTTCTGAATCAGATTCCCAGGCCATCACAGTGAGTCCGTAAGTGACTGTGGAGGCCAATTCTGGATCCACACATCCTTCCACAGCGGGGACATAGGTTTCACTGGGAGGGTTTGCCAAACATGCCTTCCTCTTGGCACATTTCTCGCTTTCGTCCTGAGTTTGAGCATCTTCAAAGTCCACGACACCTTTGGTAAAGGCTGTTCTCCAATTTTAACCGCTATGACTTGTATCTATGTTGCATTGAACTTACGTTTTTAAATTGTTTTTACCATTTTAGCTGCACGAATCACCTTGAGAGGGGCTTTTCCCTGAAAGGTAATATAAAAACATTTAAATGAAAACAATTAGAGGAGCATGGACCCATCAGGACTAGGAGAAGGAGCAGGAAGAGTTTAATACCTCTCCCTGGGCAAACATCTTCAGAGATCTGGATGGAGGAGCTCTGAGCTCCCCATATAAAGAAGGATATACTGATAATAAATAAAAATGTAAAACCCATATTTTGAATTATGCCTATAAAACAATATGTCAGGGGTGACCCATGAGCCATATCTGGCCTGCACAGCCATTTCTGGTGGCCTGTCACCTGTACCCAGTCAGGCAGTTCCATAGCTCAATCAATAGAGCATAAGACTTAATCTCAGGGTTGTGGGTTTGAGCCCCACATTGGGCCAAAGTTTCTTGCATTGCAGGGGTTGGACTAGATGACCCTTGTGGTCCTTTCCAAATTCACAATCCTGATCTGATGCCGCTGTCAGCTATTGTTTCCAGAGCTCCTGCGCCAATCGGAAGCAGTGCCTTGGTTTTCGAATGTTTTGGAAGTCGAATAGACTTCCGGAATGGATTACGTTTGAGAACCAAGGTAGAATCATAGAATCATAGAATTATAGAATCATAGAGTTGGAAGAGACCACAAGGGCCATCGAGTCCAACCCCCTGCCAAGCAGGAAACACCATCAGAGCACTCCTGACATATGGTTGTCAAGCCTCTGCTTAAAGACCTCCAAAGAAGGAGACTCCACCACACTCCTTGGCAACAAATTCCACTGTCAAACAGCTCTTACTGTCAGGAAGTTCTTCCTAATGTTTAGGTGGAATCTTTTTTCTTGTAGTTTGGAACCATTGCTCCGTGTCCGCTTCTCTGGAGCAGCAGAAAACAACCTTTCTCCCTCCTCTATGTGACATCCTTTTATATATTTGAACATGGCTATCATATCACCCCTTAACCTCCTCTTCTCCAGGCTAAACATGCCCAGCTCCCTTAGCCGTTCTTAATAAGGCATCGCTTCCAGGTGCCACTGTACTGGAAGCTGTTCATAGTGGTTGGGCAACCCAACAAATGGCATATCAAAAATATGATCATTATCATCATTATTATCATTATTAGCTGGCCCTGTTGGTTACTAGGGATTCTGGAAAATAGCTTGACCACACCTCTCTACCTCTGCACCACCCTCATAATGGCACAACCAGCACCTCAGAGGCTGCACACCATACAGAGGCCACAAGCAAACTCTGTATGTATTCCAATTAACACAGTTTTAAAAATTTAGGAAGGCTGTGGTTTTCTATACGAAGCAAACAAAGAAATTTCTTCAGCATTATTGTGGCTCCCCTAGAAGGATGCCACCAATTAAATATCTGGCATTTGTTTATTTTTAAATATTTATGGATCATACCCCAAAGTTATTGGGTAAATTATATCAAATCCTTATGAATTTAAATGATTCGGTCATTGTTTACCAGCCTAAATGGAGCAGAAACCCCAGGCTGGAAATAACTATGGCAGGAAATAACTTTGAAATTGCTGTGGGCACAAATCTCACAGCAAACAATTAGCTCTAGTTAAAAAGCAAAAGATTATAATTAATTTTCTTGTGGTACCTGACTCCTCTAAGGCTCAATCATATCTACATGGGCTCTAATAAACTTTGTTGGAGGGGCAAAACAAGTAATGGAGGTATTTTTCATTTATTTTGGCCTTCTCCTCAGATAATAGTTTTTTGGACTGCATTAACACATGAAATTAAAATTACCATGGGATATGACTTGCCACTCAACCCATTAGTTAATCTATTGGGCCATGCTAAAGATCTGGTATTGTTTGAGGAAAGACAAATGATAATACACCTTTTGACTGCTGCTCGTATCGCAATTAGCAGCAAATGGAAAGCTATCACTGCACCAACATTGGACGACTGGATAGTCAGAAAATGGGAAGAAGTCCAGATGGTAAAACTCACAAACATAGTCTGAGTACAGGAGGGAAGACAACCAAGGAACCAATTTATTGAAAAATGGTATCTCTTTATCATTTACTGCAATTAAACACAACACAATGTTGCACCACGAAAATAATTAGGAACCTTGTCATTTTTAAAGACTCGTTATTTATGAATGATCATGCAGTAAGATGAATGCACAATGTTTTGTTTTGTTTTATTAAACATTGTATTTATGAAATGGAAACAATTTTAAAAAATCTATACCCTAGAATCATAGAATTGTAGGGTTGGAAGGGAGTCCAAGGATCACCTACTCCAACCCCTGCAATGCAGGAATTTCAACTAGAATATACATGACAGAGGGACGCAGGTGGCGCTGTGGGTTAAAGCCTCAGCGCCTAGGACTTGCCGATCGAAAGGTCGGCGGTTCGAATCCCTGCAGCGGGGTGCGCTCCCGCTGCTCGGTCCCAGCACCTGCCAACCTAGCAGTTCGAAAGCACCTCCAGGTGCAAGTAGATAAATAGGGACCGCTTACCAGCGGGAAGGTAAACGGCGTTTCCGTGTGCGGCTCTGGCTCGCCAGAGCAGCAATGTCATGCTGGCCACGTGACCCGGAAGTGTCTCCGGACAGCGCTGGCCCCTGGCCTCTTAAGTGAGATGGGCGCACAACCCCAGAGTCTGTCAAGACTGGCCCGTACGGGCAGGGGTACCTTTACCTTTATACATGACAGATGGCCATCCAACCTCTGCTTTAAAAGCTCCAGGGAAGGAGAGCCCACCACCTCTTGTAGGAGTCTGTTCCACTGATGAACACTGTCAGAAAGTCCTTCTTGATGTTTATTCAGAATCGACTTTCTTGTAACTTGAATCAAATGGTTTGAGTCCTAGCCTCTAGAGCAGGAGAAAACAAGCTATCTCTATCCCCCATGTGATAGCCCTTTAGATATTTGAAGATAACTATCATATCTCTTATGATTTTCCCAGTAGTGATGTATGGAAGTGAGAGCTGGACCATAAAGAAGGCTGATCACTGAAGAATTGATGCTTTTAAATTATGGTGTTGAAGGAGACTCTTGAGAGTCCCATGGACTGCAAGATCAAACCTCTCCATTCTGAAGGAAATCAGCCCTGAGTGCTCACTGGAAGGACAGATCCTGAAGCAGAGGCTCCAATAATTTGGCCACCTCATGAGAAGAGAAGACAACCTGGAAAAGACCCTGATGTTGGGAAAGATGGAGGGCACAAGGAGAAGGGGACGACAGAGGACGAGATGGTTGGACAATGTTCTCGAAGCTACCAGCATGAGTCTGACCTAACTGCAGGAGGCAGTGGAAGACAGGAGTGCCTGGCGGGCTCTGGTCCATGGGGTCACGAAGAGTCGAAAACGACTAAACGACTAAGGACTTCCGGGTTGGCGCCATCGCCGAATGGCGGACTCCCTCCGAGCTCCAGAGGGAGCCTGCTCGGCAGGGGCTGGGTTCTACCGCGCCGGCGACGCGGGGACCCTTAAAAACCATGGGCGCTGAAACCCATGGGCATGGTGACTCGGCGGGCACCGTTTGTGCCCCCCCGACCCGCGAAGGAGCCTTTTTAAAGGCTGCGGAGCGGGTGACGGGGGGGGGTGCTGTGAGTCCTCCGCTTCCCCTGCCGAGCGAAGCCGCATGCCATTCAACGGAGAGCGCTGACTTCTTCCATTGAAAATTTGGACTTTAAAAGAATAACCCGTGAGTAATTGGAACTTGGATTAAAAAAGGGGGAAAATTCTTTTTAAATTCGGAGCGAGCGGGGGAGGTGCAAAAAGGAAGTCAGCCTCCCCCCTGTTGTAGAGAAGCTAAAACAAAGGATTTGACAACTAAGATCGAGCGCAACCTCTTTTTTTTGATAAAGTTATTAACTTCGCGATGGAAAATTATAAGACTGGGCTGGTGGAGAAAAGTGGAATGTGAACTAAAATGCAACCCCCCCCCCCCCGGAAACCCCGGGAGCGATCCGTAAGAGCGCCGGGAGAGGAGAAATAGAGGTTTTGACAGACAGCTGTCAAAGGAGCTGTCAAAGCGGAAGAACAAAAAGAGAACTTTGTTACGAGGACTTTGCTGGTCACATTTGTTACAAATTGAATATAAATTGTTTAAAACAAGGAATAATAAGTTACTTTGACTGTTGGGTCTGATCGGGAAGGAAACTGAGTTATTATAATCCCTCTAGAGGAGCTGTGGGACACTACAAGTATTGTTGGCATTGAATTTGAATAGGACTTTTTATCGCCTGGGAAACTGCAGAAATGGAACACTATTTTGTCTACAGAGGTCTACACACTAAAGGAGACAATAGATTTATCTATTGAAGAATGGAAGGGACTTGACGTAATGTTTTGTTCCTGAATAACAAAGCCTCTGCAGAGGAATTAGAAACTTTTTGGAATTAGAACATTTCTGCAGGAGAGCAGGGGGAAAAAAAAAAAGAGGAGGAGAGAGAACAATAAGAACAACAAGAATAACAAGAACTGGATAAAGTTGGAAGATAGACTCCTTCCAAGATCGGACATGTGAAATCAAAGATGACCAAAAGACGGCAAAGACTAATAAAAAGACGGCAAAGCGGATTGGTGAAGGACTGTGGTTTAGATGTGGGAGCTCCAGGATGACAGTAGACAGTGACGGACATTGGGAACGCAGCCAGGAAGGGGGGGAGGGAGATTTGGAATCCAAAGGGTGTTAAATTACATTTTATTCTTTTTTCTATTTTTCTGTTTATCTTAATCTGTATTGCATATTAAAGAGGGGAACTCGCGGAAGGGAACAGGTCGATTTTAGGGGATGGGAAAATATTTTTTAAATTGGGCCAATGATAATAATTTTAAAATTTGGGGTAAGAATTTGTTGAATCTATTTGAAAGAACTGGAATACAAGAGGGGGAGGGGAGGGGAAGTCCTGGAAAGAAGCCAATGAAAATAAGGTTTTAAATTTGGATGTTTTTCTTTTTTTGTTATATTTGAAAATCTTTAAAAAAAAAATTTTAAAAAAAACAACAACGACTAAACGACTAAACAACAAAAACATCATATCTCTTCTCAATCTCTCATGTCTTTTCCAGGATAAACATACCCAGGTCCCTTAACCAGTCCTCATAAGGCTTTGTTTCCAGACTCTTGATAACCTTGGTTGCCCTCCTCAGCACACGTTCCAGCTTCTCAATAACTTTCTTAAATTATGATGCCCAGAATTGGACACAGTACTCCAGGTGTGGTCTGACCAAGGCAGAATAGAGCAGAACTAGGACTTCCCTCTGTCAGAACACTAGACTTCTGTTGGTGCAGCCTAGAACAACATTAGTTTTCTTTGCTGTTGCATCACACTATTGACTCATGGTAAACTTGTGGTCTACTAAGACCCCTAGGTCCTTTTCACATGTACTACTGGATGAGCCTAGGACTTGCCGATCAGAAGGTCGGCGGTTCGAATCCCCGCGATGGGGTGAGCTCCCGTTGCTCGGTCCCTGCTCCTGCCAACCTAGCAGTTGGAAAGCACATCAAAGTGCAAGTAGATAAATAAGTACCGCTGTGGCGGGAAGGTTAACGGTGTTTCTGTGCGCTGCTCTGGTTCGCCAGAAGCAGCTCAGTCATGCTGGCCACATGACCCGGAAGCTGTACACCAGCTCCCTCGGCCAATAAAGCGAGATGAGCACTGCAACCCCAGAGTCGGTCACGACTGGACCTAATGGTCAGCGGTCCCTTTACCTTTACCTTTACTGGCAAGCCAGGTGTCTCCCATCTTATATTTGTGCAGCTGTTTCTTCCTGCCTAAGTATAGGGAGCCGCCCAGAGTGGATGGGGCAACCTAGTCAGATGGGTTACATACAAGTAATAAAATTGTTGTTGTTAGAACCTGACATTTGTCCCTACAGAAATTATTTTTCAATATAGCATTAGTTAAATATACCATTATTTAAATTAAATTAAATTAAAATTATTTAAATCATTAGGTTGTTTTGTAATAATAAAACCAACAATAAATATATATTACAAACTGAAAGCAGCAGGGCAATCAAAATAGAACAGGATAGAGCAGTTATAAGTTTTCAACAGCCAATTGAAACAACCATGCTTTTACCTGTCTGCAGAAAGCCGAGGGGAGGCTGCTAGGTGAAAGGTCCTATATAAGAAATGCAGCCTTGCAAAAAGAACGCCTGAATTTTTTTTAAAAAAAACCAATGTGTGAATGCATGACAGAAAAAATTAGTTTATTTTTTGTCCCATAACTATATAGACTTTATTTTAAGGGAAAGTGAGATACACACAGAGGACGAAGCAGAAGTGGTCAGCACCTTGGATAGATCCCTCTGTGAAAGCTGGCTGGAGTGCTGTCATCCTTGGAAAAGGAATTGTTGCTTCAGCACAAGCATAGATCTTCTGAAGATGAATCCTTCTGTTAGCCCCATCTCCTCTGGGGGCCACCCTGTGAGCTTAAAGAGTTGCTGCCTTGTTCTGCAGCCATTGGCTCTTACATCATGGGAGCGATGAGGGCTGTCCTGGGAGTGACTCATCTAAGTCCATGCATGTGAGGGAACAGGGTCTATGCTTTCCTGTTGTTGTTGTTGTTTAGTCATTTAGTCTTGTCCGACTCTTCGTGACCCCATGGACCAGAGCACGCCAGGCACCTCTGTCCTCCACTGCCTCCCGCAATTTGGTCAAACTCATGGTGGTAGCCTCAAGAACACTATCCAACCATCTCGTCTTCTGTCATCCCCTTCTCCTTGTGCCCTCCATCAGGGTCTTTTCCAGAGAGTCTTCTCTTCTCATGAGGTGGCCAAAGTATTGGAGCCTCAGCTTCAGGATCTGTCCTTCCAGTGAGCACTCAGGGCTGATTTCCTTCAGAATGGATAGGTTTGATCTTCTTGCAGTCCATGGGACTCTCAAGAGTCTCTTCCAGCACCATGCTTTCCTAAACCATGCAAAAAAAAAAAAAAAGACTTGTGGTATGAGTGTGATACACACAGTGAGGGAGGATCAGCACATCTGGATCCTGCAACCTATTGGTAATTTGTAGTCCTGACCTTCACCACCATCCCTCAAAAAGGGGGTGGAGTAGTTTGTGCATTGGTGAAAGCCTACCAAAAATAGACACAGATGAAGAAGACATATAGAAAAGGTTTTCATATTCAGTCAACTTTCTCTGTATTGCCACATTGATTATACATATTCATTGTTTTATTTTTATTTTAGGTCTTCTTCTCCCTTGCCGATCGAAAGGTCGGCGGTTCGAATCCCTGCGGCGGGGTGCGCTCCCGCTGCTCGGTCCCAGCGCCTGCCAACCTAGCAGTTCGAAAGCACCTCCGGGTGCAAGTAGATAAATAGGGACCGCTTACCAGCGGGAAGGTAAACGGCGTTTCCGTGTGCGGCTCTGGCTCGCCAGATGCAGCTTTGTCACGCTGGCCACGTGACCCAGAAGTGTCTCCGGACAGCGCTGGCCCCTGGCCTCTTAAGTGAGATGGGCGCACAACCCCAGAGTCTGTCAAGACTGGCCCGTACGGACAGGGGTACCTTTACCTTTTTACCTCCAACCTAGTACCTCCAAATGCTTTGGACTGTAACCCTCAACAGCCCCAACCAGCATAGTTATGAGAGTTGTAATCCAAAACATCTGAAGGGGACATGGCTGGTTTAAAAAGTCTTCAATCCAGTGTTCTTTTTTTGGTGAGATCCTGAATTCCAAAATTGCAGGCCATTTCACTGTGCCACTAATGGCCTTCTAGCCATTCAAAGCACAGCAGTTTTTGATGGCTTCCAAATTTCTGGGATGTCATCCAGAATAAAGTAATTGAATGTAAATACTAACTTCAAAGACCAAATTAAGTCAATAGCATCTTTCCAAAAACACTCAATAGGCCATCTACAGAGTTGTCCACAAGCTACTGCATCTCCAATATCTGTAATTCTGCTATTAAAAAAACATTTTAACTAATTGGGGGTTGAATAACTAATGAAAATAATACAGGTTCCCTGTTGAATGGACTTGAGATGGAGGTCAGCAGCTGCTGAAACAATCAAAAAGTGCTATGGTTGCAAAAGATTTTGCCCTGAATCCAGTCTCTTCTTCTCCACAGAGAGCCAGTGTGGTGTAGTGGTTAAGAGCGGTAGACTCGTAATCTGGTGAACCGAGTTCGTGTCTCCGCTCCTCCACATGCAGCTGCTGGGTGACCTTGGGCTAGTCACACTTCTCTGAAGTCTCTCAGCCCCACTCACCTCACAGAGTGTTTGTTGTGGGGGAGGAAGGGAAAGGAGAATGTTAGCCGCTTTGAGACTCCTTAGGGTAGTGATAAAGCAGGATATCAAATCCAAACTCTTCTTCTTCTTCTTTAACTCTCCAGTAATCCATATCAGAGAGGAGACCATCCTAAATATACGTACATCATATTGCAGCTTGGCTCAAATACATAGTAAACCTCTGAGAAGACTGAACATTTTCTGGGCCTCCGAGGCACCAAACACATCTCAACTCAATTTCTGAAAAAGATGAGGATGCAGCTGCATGATTATTGTATTTACTTGCCTATTTAAGTATTCTGCCTTTCCATAGTAGTAGTAGTAGTAGTAGTAATAATAATAATAATAATAATAATAATAAATAAAAAAAAAATCAGGAACATAGAAAAAAGCTGTCGTAGATCCATTCAAGACTTTGGTCCATGGCAGTGGTTCTCCAGAGCAGCAGACAGGCAGAGCAGCAGACAGGATTTGTTTCCTTTCCTACTTGATGCCCGGGGATTGAATCTGGGACTATGACAACGAGAAGTTTAAAAAAGAATGGGAATCGCTTATTGTTTTGTGCAAAAATACTGTAAACAGGATGATACACTGGCAGGGTTTTCAGTAAATGCTTGCAACTAGCAGAAAATTAGATAAAATTAAGGAAAATAATAATTGAATGGGTTTAAGAATGGATATGCAGAAGAACTTGTTTAATACAGTGGTACCTCAGGTTAAGAACTTAATTCGTTCTGGAGGTCCGTTCTTAACCTGAAACTGTTCTTAACCTGAAGCATCACTTTAGCTAATGGGGCCTCCCACTGCTGCCGCGCCGCTGCTGCATGATTTCTGTTCTCATCCTGAAGCAAAGTTCATAACCCGAGGTACTATTTCTGGGTAAGCGGAGTCTGTAACCTGAAGCATCTGTAACCTGAGGTACCGCTGTATAAAGAACCAGAAGAGGGTATGTCCAGAGATTTAATAAATCTCAAAGAGAAGTTTTGTGAAAAGGTATTTGTATAAATTTAGATCTGATAGAAATGTGAGTTAATTACTGCTTTTATTTGTGAAAATGTAACTGTGAAAAACTAAGGAAATTTATTTACTGGGGGGGGGGGAGAGAGAGAGAAGAATCTGAGATCTGCAGAGCAGATGTCGTACCACTGAGCTACAGTCTATGGTCCTTGTCACTTAGATACTTCAGACAACTTTTCAACCTGGGATTGTGCTTCTCGTGAAGCAGCAGGTCTCATCTTGGCAACATTTCCTGATCTCTCACTTTCCCTGGTTACAAATGGTAACAATGGTCAGTAGTGCCATTTTCCAGCTGGGGCCCTTTCTACAGAAGATGGGCCTGCCTTCGGTTATCCATGACCAAATTACTTTCGGACTGATCAGAAACTTCATTCAGTACACAAGTGGGCAAGCTGCAGTCTAGAGGCTAGGGCTGTGCAACCTGTTTGTCCAAATCCCAAATCAAACTGGGTCAATGTGTCCAAACTGGACTGGGTTAAAGCAGCTGCAAATTGCTACAGAGTGGGTCTGGTGGATCTGGAAATAAAGCCGGACAGACTGTCACCAAACTATTGCCATCATTAATTACAACACCATATAAAGAGAACAGAAGGTTGGGGGAGGGGGGAAAGGGGAGGGGGACTTTGCTCATGTAGAAACAGCAATGCAACTGGCAGAAAGCTAATGACTCCTACCAAAAGAGTGGAGGTACCCAACTAGTTTTCAAAACATAACTTTTTATGCCACTCAGAAAGCAAATATTGACATTTAGGGATCATAAATTGTTCATCTTTTTAGTGTTGCATAACATCTCCTCCTCTAAAGTACTTTACAGTGGTACCTCAGGTTAAGTACTTAATTCGTTCCGGAGGTCCGTTCTTAACCTGAAACTGTTCTTAACCTGAAGCACCACTTTAGCTAATGGGGCCTCCTACTGCTGCCGCACCGCCGGAGCCCAATTTCTGTTCTTATCCTGAAGCAAAGTTCTTAACCTGAAGCACCATTTATGGGTTAGCGGAGTGTGTAACCTGAAGCATATGTAACCTGAAGTGTATGTAACCCGAGGTACCACTGTATTAAGAAAAAAGGTGTGTTGTGAGTGGAGTGTTGAGCTTAGGATATGGACTAAAGGTAAAGGGACCTCTGACCGTTAGGTCTAGTCGCAGATGACTCTGGGGTTGCGGAGCTCATCTCGCTTTACTGGCTGAGGGAGCCAGCGTACAGCTTCCGGGTCATGTGGCCAGCATGACTAAGCCGCTTCTGGCAAACCAGAGCTGTGCATGGAAACACTGTTTACCTTCCCACCGGAATGGTACCTATTTATCTACTTGCACTTTGACGTGCTTTCGAACTGCTAGGTTGGCAGGAGCAGGGACCACACAACGGGAGCTCACTCCGTTGCGGGGATTTGAACCGCCGACCTTCTGATCGGCAAGCCCTAGGCTCTGTGGTTTAGACCACAGCGCCACCCGAGTCCCTAGGATATGGAATGCCCAGTTTCAAATTCCAACTTGGCTTGGTGGCCTGGGCTACATTCCTTGCTTCCTCAGTATAACCCACCCAGCATGGTTGCTCAAGAGTTAAAGGGCCCTTGGAGCAAGAGCTGGATAAAACTGATCTAGGATTCAAAATTTAGAATTTCAAATTATCCACAATTTCAAAATCCACTGAGCATTGAGGGAGGAAAAGGAAGTTGTTGTTTTCAGGCTTTTGCACTGAGGCTAGAGAGGAAGGGGGAATAAGCATAAGACAATGACAGGGCAAGAGGGACAAAGAGGAATGAAAAGAAAGCAGAGGGCAGAAAGGGAACAACAATAAGGTCATTTGTTATAGGAACTTCTCTTAAACTGTGTGTATGTAACACAATTTAAGCTAATTGTGTGGTGCTCACTTTGGGGACTGCATTGTCTGTCTCAGAAGCTTTTTCTAATTTCTCCCTGTAATGTACAATTTTCAGAATCTTTCATTCTAATGATTTTAATGCAATCAGCAAAACTATGCATGTAATTGTCTTTGGCACAACGTGCAAGCAGAGTGGCACTTGGGGAGAACTCCCTGAACCCCAGGCTCCAGCAGGAGAATGCAAAGCAGGCCTGTTTTCAATCACCGCAGCAGAAGGCAGCCGGCAATGTCTGCAAAAAGCTGCCACAGAAAAACATTTGTCGGAAGACAATGACAAAAAGGGGGGTCTCAGCTCGGTGCTATTCAGAGACAATTTGTAAGCGCGGCTGCTGAAGTCGATCCAAACCCTCCTGAACAGCTGGAGCTCTGCAGTGATTGATAAGTGCGCCCAGGAGAACTTCATTTCTGCTTGAATGAAGACAAAGGCCCCATGATGTTGGGCGGATGGGTAATGTCACTATCATTAAGTAGCGAGAGTGGATATGCCAGACCTTCAGATGGGAACACACAGGTCTAGGAGGAGAGGTCAGGGCACACACCCCTCCCTCAACCTAGCTCAAAACACACCCTTTTCTAATTTCAGCCACAAGGGCTGTTCTCAGGAGCAGCTACTTTCGTTTTGCAAAACCCTTGCTCAACTCATCTCCGATTCTCACAAGGAGTGGTGTTTATGCTCAGGAACAAGGGTGGTTGCTCCTGTTTAAAGCAGAGCGTTGCTACAACCAACCCGAACTGTTTGCTTGTAAGAAGAAGAGGGGAACTGTGGAGATATGGGTTAAATCCAGAAAAAGACACCCACCCAACCCCAAAAAAGAACCAATTCCAGAAAAAGCATACTGCTGGTGGTAGTCACTGAGCTGTAGAAGACTGAGCTGGTCAATCACTTACATAGTTGGGGTGTTCTTCTGGAGCCAACATTTCTACAAGAATCCCAGGTGGCTTCTGAGTCCAGAAGAGTCTTCTCATTCTCTTTCTTTAGTTCACTAACAAGCAACATCCATGTTCTTGCCATCTCTTGCACTGGCCTGAATCCAAGTGTTTATGTTGATGTGTTGATGACTTGGGACTTTCAAATGTCCCTTCTTGCCTATCTTCTGCGGAGAGCTGGGGTCAGATTCCAACCACAGTATGCAATCGAAGGATTAGTGAGGATTAAAATTTGATTCTTATTCATTGTAGCCCCTTTATTGTGAATCTCTTGCAAAAAGTGCCCATTTTTAAGAAGGCATTGCAATATGTCATATATTCAGATTCTAGTGTTTTGTTATTTTAAAAATTGTATTCTTGAAGCTGAATACACACACACACACACACACACACACAATAATACAGCTTTTTATTTTTCAAGAATTACTCTTAGCTTCTTCTTTTTAGGCCATGTTTTCTGTGAAGAATGCAGGGCACAACATTTTCAAAAGTTAGACACATACACATACACATATGATGTATATGAAGGAATTCCCTCCACTCCTTTTCAAGTTAACCATATCCTGCCTTGTTAATGATAATAATAATAATAATAATAATAATAATAATAATAATAATAATTCATTATTTACACCCCGTCCGTCTGGCTGGGTTTCCCCTGCCACTCAGTGCGGCTTCCAACAAAGTATTAAAATACAGTGGTCTGTTAAACATTAAAAGCTTCCCTAAACAGGGCTGCCTTCAGATGTCTTCTAAAAGTCTGGTAGTTGTTGTTCTCTTTGACATCTGGTGGGAGGGCGTTCCACAGGGCAGGTGCCACTGCCGAGAAGGCCCTCTGCCTGGTTCCCTGTAACTTGGCTTCTCACAGCGAGGGAACCGCCAGAAGGCCCTCGGCACTGGACCTCAGTGTCCGGTTAGAATGATGGGAGTGGAGACCCTCCTTCAGGTATACTGGACTGAGGCCATTTAGGGCTTTAAAGGTCAGCACCAACACCTTGAGGTAACTTACTTCTACCATGTGATGAGTACCAGAAATGGTGCCCACAGGAAGTGGTTTGGATGGATGCAGGAAGCTGGGAGCCCTGGAAGATGCAGCCACATTTCACCCTTTGAAGAAGCAACTATCCTTGCAAAAGGTCAGAAGATGAGGAGACAACAACACCTTGTGTAGGGCTTGCAAATAATTATGGGAAATTGTAACCCAAAAGAACACAGTGATATGACTCCAGTGACTGCACACTGAAAGAACAGTGCAAGAATTTCTATACACAAATAAGAGGACAGGACTCTCTGCCACAGTCTCATTTCAAAGGTAGCTGTTCAGGACACAGCAACAATAACAAAGTTCATCAAGATGGGGCTGAAGCAAGAAGTTCAGCAAGAATTCAGAGCAGAATTGCTGGTGGTTATATCATCATGTAGAGTGCTACCTACACACAGGGCTGGCCCAAGACGCTTCGGCACCTGGGCAAAACACAAAAAAGCATCCCTCCCCACCTGGGAAAAAGGAGTGAGTGAATATCTACATCAGGAACAAGGGGGGTGGGGGACAGAGGGATCTGCTGCCCACAAGGATCTGCTGCCCTGTGGATCCTGCCACCTGAGGCAGTTGCCTCACCTTGCCTCATGAGAGGGCCGGTCCTGCCAACAAGATTCCTGAAGCTACCACAGGTAAGCAAGCACAATAGGCACTTCCAGACAACCTGTTTTTCAAGCACTCCTCCTGAAATATTTGCAGGGAGATTAGGCTACTTAAGGAGCCTTTATTCTGATTTGTTTCTGGGGGAGGTTAGACAGTGTTACATCACAGCAAGCATTATCTCACTCTTTCCAGTCCATTTTGCTGTCACTCTTAACACAAATAGTCCAATCTTTAGGGAAATACCTTCCCATCAACTAATTGTGCAACCAGATTTTGCCGTTATGCAACTGAATCCCACCCAGCAATAGCAGCAGCCTCGAGGCATCCACTGCCTTTTACATGTATGACAGCAAACAGAAACTGTCCCAAGGCCCAATACTCACACAAGGCAGTAGGAAGGCATCAGGGACCTCCATGTATGGCCCAGGAAGTGATTCCAGTCTCCCCTTTGACCACCTGAATCGTAAACTCTGGTGAGGAGCCAGCAGTGGCTCAAACAAGGATTGGCTAACAGTGGGGAAATCAGTCAGTTCTCTCAGGTTCTCATTTTTCCAATGTTAAGTTGAGTTAAGTTGAATTTCCACTTTCACTTGCAATTAATCTTTCTTTTTTTTCTTCAAGCCCACATAAAAAAATTCACAAATATTTGTGTGCAAATATGTTCTAATATATGCATTTTTAGATGCATGTTCCCCTAATATATGCATTTTAGTACACTTTAAAAGTAAAGGTAAAGGGACCCCCTGACCATTAGGTCCAGTCATGGCTGACTCTGGGGTTGCGGCGCTCATCTCGCTTTACTGGCCGAGGGAGCCGGCGTACAGCTTCCGGGTCATGTGGCCAGCATGACTAAGCCGCTTCTGGCGAACCAGAGCAGCGCACGGAAACACCGTTTACCTTCCCGCCGGAGCGGTACCTCTTTATCTACTTGCACTTTGATGTGCTTTCAAACTGCTAGGTTGGCAGGAGCAGGGACCGAGCAATGGAAGCTCACCCCGTCATGGGGATTCGAGCCACTGATCTTCTGATCGGCAAGTCCTAGGCTCCGTGGTTTAACCTACAGTGCCACCCGCGTCCCTTTATTTATTTATTTATTTATTTATTTATTTATTTTAAAAGAGCAGCATTCCAAAATTCAGGGAAGCGTGAATTTCAAAGGATATCTGTGTTCTGGTTTGCATCAGCAAATCAGTTCAAGCAACTTTCTTCCTCCCTTTAGGACTGGCAGAGTTGTAGGACCAATGGGAGGAAGCTCTAGAGCAGCCTTTCTCAACCTGTGGGTCCCCAAATGTTGTTGAACTACAACTCCCATCACCCCTAGCTAGCAAGGCCAGAGTCCAACAACATCTGGGAACCCACAGGTTGAGAACCGCTGCTCTAGAGAGACCAGCAGGAGACTTAAGAGGGCAAGGAGCAGCAGAGGCAGCAGCAAAACAGCCCTAACTGTAGAGCCAACTTTGCAGAGAGACCCATAGCTCAATCTCTCTTCTCCTGCCTCGTCTTAGCCTCCCACACTCCATCTGAAGGTAACACCCAAAACTACACCTAAAGAGAGGACAATGTATATGCCAGAGAGCCACAGGCTAAATAATTTCTTCTTTACTGCTCTCATTGCCCATAATGAGCAATGTTAAGTCGCTCAGGTTTTTCTTTGGTTCCCTTTGTCCTGGTAGAGTTTTACAAAATAAAAGCCATCTGCATATTAACTCCAGGGCTTTCCTCTTTCCCTGTTTGGCTGCGATGTGGGCATCTCAGAATGCCTGGCGCACAGACCGCTTAGGATACCAATTCAGCAAACTTTGCAAAGGTTCAGAAGGAGCTACGTAACAACTGCAGTCCCAAAACAACAAAAGTCCAGCACCCTAAAAGCCCGAAATTGCTTTGATCGGTTTGTGCACTCAATGCTTCTTCTTCCGAAATATCTTTGCACACAAACGGATTCCAGATTCCCTCTTCTACAGGACATTATTTTTAGGTGTTTGTGTCCCCAGTCCTTCTTTTTGGGTCGTCTCAAAGCTTCTGCATACACCATTCCCTGCTACCCTTCCCCACTTGCAGGTTGAGAACACCTTATGAGCTTCCATGTGCCCTCTGCAGCTCCTGGAGGTAAAAACCAGTGAACCTAAGTAGATCAGTGATAATGTCAGAGAACTATTGAATTGGTCATTCCACCCCCCTCCCTCCTTTCTCTGCCTGACCCCTCTCTTGCATGGTTCAAGGAATCAGCAAAACTCCCTGACACAGAAACTAGAAGACACTTGATCTGTCTGTTACAATTTCCACCAGCTTTGATAGAAAAACACACATATGCACATGCTTCTCGGGCTCTCCTCACCGCCCTCCACCCTGCCCCTACCGACCTCTTGGGTTGTCCTTGGCTTTTCTGTTACACAGAAATTACCTCCTTCTTTAAACCCATCAAACAAGTGTAGATCCCTCCTCTGGAGCTCAGAATCTCCACTCCACCTTGCCCATCATCCAAGGAATATACATAGCCCTGGCCCCACTGAAATGTGTACTGTGCGACACTAACAATGTGGGGGAGAGGGCCCTGAAAAAGGAGGGAGGGAGGGAGGGAGGGAGGAAGGAAGGAAAAGAGGCAGCCTTCAGAGAGGAGAATCACATACACTCCAACATTTCTCAGGTGAAAATATGGACATTTCTCACTCCCCCCCCAACTGACCCTCTGCAACCATTTCTCAGGTGAAAATAGGGACATTTCTCACTCCCCCCCCCAACTGACCCTCTGCAACCCCCCCATTTTTGTGGGGGGGACCCAGAGCCTTTCTTATCAGAAGGGAAAGTGCCGCCACCAAAACACAAATGGGACACAGCATGCATGTCCTCCACCATCTTAAGAAAACCCCATAATTCTGATTTGATTTTATTCTTTGGTAGATTTACAACAACAACAAAAACAGCCTACACACAAACCCCAATAAATAAATTTTAGAAAGCGGCAAGATTAGACGCATAAAGTATATATATATATATATATATATATATATATATATTCCGGTTACAAACTCTGCTAACCCAGAAATAGTACCTTAGGTTAAGAACTTTGCTTCAGGATGAGAACAGAAATCGTGTGGCGGCGGCAGCAGCAGTGGGAGGCCCCATTAGCAAAAGTGGTACCTCAGGTTAAGAACAGTTTCAGGTAAAGAACGGACCTCCAGAACGAATTAAGTTATTAACCCAAGGTTCCACTATATTTTAAAATCAAGAATCCATGTGCTCCCCCTTTCGTCCCACCCAGGGCAGCCCTGCCCTCTGTCTGCCCCTCAGAGCTAGTGGGTCACGCAGGGCTGAACCTCGATGGTCGCAGCCTCTCTTCCTCCTCGCCCGCTGTGTAGGATCCAATTTCCCAGGGTATGCAACTGTTTTAACTGTTTTTACAGTGGTACCTCGGTTTAAGAACAGTCCTGTTAACGAACGATTCGGTTTACAAACTCCACAAAACCAGAAGTTATGTCCCGGTTTTCGAACTTTACCTCAGTCTGCGAACAGAATCCAAACGGTGGAAGGGCACTGGCAGCGGGAGGCCTCATTAGGGAAAGCGCGCCTCGGTTTGAGAATGGTTTCAGTTCAAGAACGGACTTCAGGAACGGATTAAGTTTGTAAACCGAGGTACCACCGTATATATCTTTGCATTGAACTGTAAATTGTTTTGAGATACCTCATAGGAAGAAATGCATAAATGAAATTATTACTGTTACTGTTTCTAATGTACTGTAGCACAACTCCCTCCCTAGAGAAGCTAGATTGGCTCCTTACTTTGTTGTCATCCTTCTGCTCACAGGTGAAACTTTCTTTCTTCAAAAGGCTTTGGGGAACTGATTGCTTTTAAGGAAAAGACCGGTGCCATGCTGTTTATGTTGTAGTTAATAATACAGTTTTAATAGATATTACATATACAGTGGTACCTCGGGTTAAGAACTTAATTCATTCTGGAGGTTCATTCTTAACCTGAAACTGTTCTTAACTTGAGGTACCACTTTAGCTAATGGGGCCTCCTGCTGCCGCCACTGCGCGATTTCTGTTCTCATCGTGAAGCAAAGTTCTTAATCCAAGGTACTATTTCTGGGTTAGCGGAATCTGTAACCTGAAGTGTCTGTAACCTGAAGCATCTGTGACCCAAGGTACCACAGCACAGTGGAACCTCGGTTGTTGAATGTTATCCATTTCCGGAAGACCATTCGACTTCCAAAACGTTTGACAACCAAGGCACAAAGAGCTGTCGGCAAATTAAATTCAGAAAATTGAAAAACACGCAGCGGAAGGTGTTCGACTTCCGAGGCATGTTTGAAAACAGAAGCATTTACTTCCGGGTTTTCAGCATTTGGGTTCCGAAACGTTCGTCAACAGAGACATTTGAAAAACAAGGTTCTACTATATATAGACACAGATATAGTTTTAATTTTATCCATTTTTCATTGTTTTTTAATGATTGTTTTTTCTATATTTTTAGCAGTTCTTATTTTTATCTGTAAGCTGCCTTGAGTCCCATCAAGGAAAAAGGTGGGGTATAAATAAACATAAAACTAATAATCATGGTCACTGGTCCCATTACCTCCTGGCAAATAGAAGGGGAAGAAATGGAGGTAGTGAGAAATTTTACTTCCTTGGGTTCCATGATCACTGCAGATGGTGACAGCAGTCATGAAATTAAAAGACAAAATTAAAAGAATAAATCTTGTTGGTTTTATTTTTTAAAAAAAAATAATTTTAATGTTAATTGTGTGATCTATTTTGTACCAGTAGTGGTGTATGGAAGTGAGAGCTGGACCATAAAGAAGGCTGATCACCGAAGAATTGATGCTTTTGAATTATGGTGCTGGAGGAGACTCTTGAGAGTCCCATGGGCTGCAAGAAGATCAAACCTATCCATTCTGAAGGAAATCAGCCCTGAGTGCTCACTGGAAGGACAGATCCTGAAGCTGAGGCTCCAATACTTTGGCCACCTCATGAGAAGAGAAGACTCCCTGGAAAAGACCCTGATGTTGGGAAAGATGGAGGGCACAAGGAGAAGGGGACGACAGAGGATGAGATGGTTGGATAGTGTTCTCGAAGTTATTAGCATGAGTTTGACCAAACTGCAGGAGGCAGTGGAAGACAGGAGTGCCTGGCGTGCTCTGGTCCATGGGGTCACGAAGAGTCGGACACGACTAAACGACTAAACAACAACAATAAATGATTGATTATTTATCATCATCATCTATAGGTTTTCCTCAAGTTAAACAAGTGGTTAACTTCCCCAGTGAGATCAATGAAACCCGAAAGTGCTGAAGCCTAGCTCAATTGCACCCAATACTGTGGTAGCTCGGGTTAAGTACTTAATTCGTTCCGGAGGTCTGTACTTAACCTGAAACTGTTCTTAACCTGAAGCACCACTTTAGCTCATGGGGCCTCCTGCTGCTGCCGTGCCGCCGGAGCACAATTTCTGTTCTCATCCTGAAGCAAAGTTCTTAACCTGAAGCACTATTTCTGGGTTAGTGGAGTGTGTAACCTGAAGCGTATGTAACCTGAAGCATATGTAACCCGAGGTACCACTATATATATATTAAACCCATGAAAACTCTAAAAATAAAAACACAACCAAAGAATAAGAAGATAAGGCCCAGCGTAATTTTTGAATACAGGCCATTGCGGGGGGGGGGGGGGAGACCTTCAAGATCCTTCAAAACACAGGGATGAGACCTGCTGAATCTCAGCAGCTGTGGGTGACTCTTGACACACAAGACTCCAGCCTGGTGGGGCTTCCTTGGGCGATCAAGTGATCACATGAGGGGGCATTGGAGCTCTAAAAAACATTTGAAGTAAATGAAAAGAAGCAAAGTTCTTAACCTGAGGTATTATTTCTGGGTTAGCGGAGTCTGTAACCTGAAGCATATGTAACCTGAAGCGTATGTAACCCGAGGTACCACTGTATATGGGTTCTGGGTGTCCAGTATCTTTTTTGGAACCTACTATAGTTCAGCAGCGGGGCGGGGCTATTTTACAGTCAAGCACCCATAATGCTTTCCATTTCTTATGTGATCTGTAAAAACACTCAGAAATCTTTATACCATTACTAGGGCAAATGAAACTAATGAAAGGTGTGGAGGCAAACATGGATCTGTAATTGTTCATGACCTCGAGTAAAAGGAACTTAGATTGCCCAGCAATGTGTTGAAAAGGCATCCCCCATGCAGAGGTGGCCTGGAGTGTTTAGATGCAGGCGAACATCTATACAATTTTATACAGAGTCAGAGAACAGAGAGACCACATGCAGTGCATTCTCACTGGTGAAGCAAGGCAAAGCTGGGCATAGGCCTCTCAGAAACTGTCTCTCATACCTTGTTACTTTGCCATTTCTACGGGCATATACACTTGGTATCTATTACCCCTGCTATGCAAAAATCTCCAAATAGGGACGGAAGGGGTGTGAACCTTAATTAGGTGCACCGCCGTTTCTAGGAGACGTGTCTTTGTGATTATTAAAGATTCTAACTGGTAAGACGCTCCTTCCATTTGATCCTTTGTTTACTGCCACGGGGAAGAAAGACGATTCCCTGAAGCCTGACACCTGCACAGTAGATGACATTCCAGCCATACAAGAGTCAGAGGTTTTTATGCACACATACCACATCTCTCCCCCCTCCCTTCAGGCAAGCAAGGGGTATTCACATGGTTCAAGGTCACATCCCACCCAAACAATAGCCCTCAAGGAGGGTGTGTAGCTTGGGTAGAGGCATGACCTAAGGAGAGCCCCAAGAGTCAAACAGAGGTGCCTGGAGGCCTGATTTTGACCCCAAGGTTTAAGGTTCCCCTACCCTGATACCCATACAGTAAAGGTAAAGGGACCCCTGACCATTAGGTCCAGTCATGACCGACACTGGGGTTGCGGCGTTCATCTCACTTTATTGGCCGAGGGAGCCGGCGTGCAGCTTCTGGGTCATGTGGCCAGCATGACTAAGCCGCTTCTGGCAAACCAGAGCAGCACACGGAAATGCCGTATACCTTCCCGCTGGAGCGGTACCTATTTATCTACTTGCACTTTGATGTGCTTTCGAACTGCTAGGTTGGCAGGAGCAGGGACCGAGCAATGGGAGCTCACCCCATCACGGGGATTTGAACCGCTGACCTTCTGATCGGCAAGTCCTAGGCTCTGTGGTTTAGACCACAGCGCCACCCGCGTCCCTCACACAGTAATAGTCATGAGTAATTAAATTATAATTGATTTTATTAATTGATATATAATATGTTAATTAACTAATTATACTGATACTTGTCAATGTTTTAGAACCAAAAAAAAAAAAAAACCCACATCCATATGCTGATATTTTAGAGGATAGATTTTGAAACAAGACAGAATTGTTATAAAAGCAGAATAAAACAAAGTTTTCCTGGACACCCTTGTTTTCTTCCACCTTAAGTTTAGCCATTTCCCCAATCCCAGTCATTGCATTGACTTGAGAAAGTGGGCTCATGCAGTGGAAGAGGGTGTCTCTACAAGCAATCATGTAAATCAGGGGTCAGCAAACTTTTTCAGCAGGGGGCCGGTCCACTGTCCCTCAGACCTCGTGGGGGCCGTACTAGATTTTTGTGGGGGAAATGAATGAATTCCTATGCCCCACAAATAACCTAGAGATGCATTTTAAATAAAAGCACATGTTCTACTCATGTAAAAACACCCCGCAAATAACCCAAAGATGCATTTTAAATAAAAGGACACATTCTACTCATGTAAAAATACTTTGATTCCCGGACCGTCCGCGGGCCGGATTGAGAAGGCGATTGGGATTGAGGAGGAGATCCAGCCCCCGGGCTTTAGTTTGCCTACCCATGATGTAAATGTCCCATATCACCTCCTGGTTCCAGAGGGTGGCTAGGGAATTGATAAGAACAGCAGACATATCAGCAGGAAACTCCCAAAGTATAGCCAGAATGCCTTTCAGATCCATCTGCCCCTGAAAGTTGGCTGTCCCAATAGATCTTCCAGTCCTGCAAAGCACTGAGGTTCTCTCTCTCTCTCTCTCTCTCTCTCTCTCTCTCTCTCTCCAGGTCTCAGTGATACATGTAAGATCAGCATGCTCATATGACATTCTTTAGCCACATGAAACCGTTCCCATGTGCTGCAGCCAGATTGTTAGGAAGCACTCCTGAGGAAGTCCTTGCCTATCAACAGTGGGTAGCAGTGCTCTTGGTTACAGGGAATCAATACTTACCCACAAGAAACAATTCAGATGATCACAGTATTAATATCCCAGTCAGGGGCAGGTCTACGATGGAACTAATGAAGCTAAATCTTCAATTTTAGTCCACATTGCTTAAAAATTTGGGTGTAGTAGTCCCAATTTGAGTCACAGAGCTCAAATGTATTAGTTTGTTGTGGTATGTATGTCAACAATCCCAAAGTTTGAGAGTCAGTAGCACAGATGTTGTAAAGGAGGAACAACCCCATTGACAGACCCTCCAAGTGCCTGCATTTTCCAGGGACTGTCCCAGATTTACAGAAGCTGTCCTGGTTTCCGATTTGATCGTAGAATGTCCCATTTTTCCTTTGTTGTTTAGTCGTTTAGTCGTGTCCGACTCTTCATGACCCCATGGACCAGAGCACGCCAGGCACTCCTGTCTTCCACTGCCTCCCGCAGTTTGGCCAAACTCATGCTGGTAGCTTCAAGAACACTATCCAACCATCTCGTCCTCTGTCATCCCCTTCTCCTTGTGCCCTTAGGATGTCCCTATTTTCATTGGAGAAATGTTGGAGGTTTGAGAGCTACCCGACCCCCAAACCATCTGAAGGCAGTCCTGTACAGGGAAGTTTTTTAATGAGGCTGGGGCAACCAGGTCAGATGGGTGGGGTATAAGTAATAAAATTATTATTATGGAATAGGTAAAGGTAAAGGTACCCCTGCCCGTATGGGCCAGTCTTGACAGACTCTGGGGTTGTGCGCCCATCTCACTCAAGAGGCCGGGGGCCAGCGCTGTCCGGAGACACTTCCGGGTCACGTGGCCAGCGTGACATCGCTGCTCTGGTGAGCCAGAGCCGCACACAGAAACGCCGTTTACCTTCCCGCCAGTAAGTGGTCCCTATTTATCTACTTGCACCCGGGGGTGCTTTCGAACTGCTAGGTTGGCAGGCGCTGGGACCGAGCAACGGGAGCGCACCCCGCCGCAGGGATTTGAACCGCCGACCTTTCGATCGGCAAGCCCTAGGCGCTGAGGCTTTTACCCACAGTGCCACCCGCGTCCCATTTATAGGACATCCCTATTTTCATCGGATAAATATTGGATGGTATGCATTGAGGAAGATAACAGTGGTTACCCAGACCTTGTTGCTGGTTGCAAAGAGGGCCCCATAACAGTTCAGGGGCCACAAAATGTAGGTTCTCCACTGGTCCCTTTTCATTGTGACCAGATTGGTTTATAGTTATCCAGTCTCTCTCTCCTTGTGGCTCAGCAGTACTGCCCAACCAAGTCCAGATCCCTGGTATACATCCCCTCCAGTGGAATCTTGTAGAAGTGGCTTGTGGTCCTCTCTGAGTAAGCTTTAGTCTGTGTACAAAGCCTTGGAGGTCCATGATGCATCAGGACACATGGTCCTAGTGGTATTTTGATTAAATGTGATGGGGCAGATGTACAGGAAGAGATCAGAAGACTTGCTGAAGAAGTGGGGGCATTTTTCCTGCATTAAAAAGTACATATTACATGGGAGTGCTCCCATAAAGTAAACAAGACCACACATGTGCTTGGAAGAAATTTAACATCATTTGCAGATCAGACCAACGCATCAGTATAAGCTTGGCCTGTTCTCCTAGCAAGCTGTTCCTCAATCACTTCCTCATTCCCACAGCCTTAATATTATAATTTATTTTATTTTTTAGAAGAAGGAGGAGAAAAAAGGGAGAGCAGGAGTGAAACAGAAAGGGAAATTGTCTGGTCCTGCCTCTCATTTGTTCAGCAGACCCCAGTTCTTGGCAGGCCAGACAGCTCCTCTTCAGACCAAATTGAAAAAAATCAGCTTTGGGATTTTTGTTTATTTCTGAGAGTTGTCTCTTTTTTTTTTTTCTTCCCTCTGCAAAATTCTTAAGTAAAATATATCACAGGTTCCAGTGTCCATAAAAATTGGACTGTTTTTATTTTAATTTTGAAAACAATTTCAGTGCCTCTGATGAGGAGCCAAGAAGGAGGTGCGGCTAGGTCATCCATCCTGGCTGGCAGACAGAATTCCATCTGCCAAGATCTGAAATGAGAGACTAAATGTTGATGAAGTCAGAAGAGGAAGAGTTCTCCACTGAGCCTCTACTGCCATGCCTTCAGCGGCTCTCTAGAGACGAGCGGCAAAGTAGCAAGGTTGGCATCCCTGGGGAACGCACACCCCTCCCTCCCTCCATATTCAGAACACTGAATATGAAATGCCAGAGGAGCGATCAATCTTACTTTGACGGCAGAGGGAGCTTCATTTGTTAGTGCGGGGTGGGGAAGGGGGCTGTTCAGATGCATTCGCTGATTCTTCAAAACACATTTCGACGCAGCAGCTTTGCCACTGCTCATTTCACCGCAATATCAAACTCGGTGCGCAGGAAGAGAGACACATGTCCACAATGATCTGCTTTGTAGTGTTTGCGGGGGGGGGGAGCGGAGCGGGGGTTGAATGGCGGGAGAAAGGAAATGGAAGCCCCTACCACCACCACATCTCCCTTGCGTGTATTTGCCCTTGTGTGAACACAATGCGACACACAGATCGATATTCACTTTTGGGGTCACTCCACCGGTTGGGAAGTAGCAATGTGGCTCCATTGTGCAGTGAATCTAGAGCTGGAATCCAAAGCTCAAATTGAAGATCATGAGACTGCACAGCAATCCTATTTTGGTGGAGGTGGGGTACGGGGAGAAGGATCTGCATTGGGAATGGTGCAAGTAGGGTTGGAGCTTGCGGTCAAATTCCAGTGCCCTACCATCCAAGCCTCTTGCCCCATTCCAATGGATACTCTGAAAGCAACAGTTGATGGTGGGAGAAGCAGGTGTGGCACACAGGCCTGGCATCAGTACCTAGGCTAGTAAGATGCATTGAGACCCACCAGGGCTGACAGTGGTCACCATGCATATACTTGTTTACAGGTGATATTAAGCTATAGATATAGATAACAAGGTGGCGCTTAATTCAAAGTAAACATGCTTGCATAAAATTGCCAGCCAACTTTTCACCCCCACCAGAAACTTTAATTTAAATGTACTTGTTCTGACAGGTAGCTAGCTGCGTAGGGTTGAAGAACAAAAAAGAGGACACATTTTCTGACTTCTACTCTTAGCTATAAAGGGACACAGGTGGCGCTGTGGGTTAAACCACAGAGCCCAGGACTTGCCGATCAGAAGGTCGGCGGTTTGAATCCCCGCAACGGGGTCAGTGGCATAGCGTGGGGGGTGCAGGGGGGGCCGGCCGCACCGGACGCAACATCTGGGGGTTAGGGTTAGGGGGCGCAAATCCATGGGTTAGGGGGCGCAAATCCACGGGTTAGGGGGTGCAAATTACTTGCCTTGCCCCGGGTGCTGACAACCCACGCTACGCCACTGAACGGGGTGTGCTCCCGTTGCTTGGTCCCTGCTCCTGCCAACCTAGCAGTTTGAAAGCATGTCAAAGTGCAAGTAGATAAATAGGTACCACTCCAGTGGGAAGATAAATGGCGTTTCCGTGCACTGCTCTGGTTCGCCAGAAGTGGCTTAGTCATGCTGGCTACATGACCCGGAAGCTGTACGCTGACTCCCTCGGCCAATAAAGCAAGATGAGTGCCGCAACCCCAGAGTCGGTCACGACTGGACCTAATGGTCAAGGGACCCTTTACCTTTACCTTACTCTTAGCTATGGATCACTATGACGACTCTCATTTTACACACCCATGGAAAAGAGGACATGTACTGGAAAAAGAGGACCCTGCAGAACACTTATCCAAGCTTATGAGAACAAGGCGATAATCCCTATATTTGACATTCTGATATCTGATTTTTGCAAATGCCAGCTGAATGCTATTAAGTCATGAAATGCCATTATTGTTGCATAATATCAGTTTGGCTCTTGTTTATATTTTATGTTACCTGGTTAATTCCGGATTAGAGCAAGAGGTTAAGAATGCAAAGTGAGCAATAAAATGAAAGTGTGACAATTAGAAATTGGATGACTATCCTGCATTTGAATGCTGAAATTTTAAAAGTTTGACTTGGAGTTTTAAACATCCACACTTGTGTCTGAAGCTTTAGTTCTGGCATCAAACTATGACTAAAATATGCGGATGACAGACATATATAGTATACCCAATGCTTTTTTCCTAGGGGGACGCATACCCCTAAACATTTTGTGAATCTAATGGTAGAAGAAACTAAAAAAAAATAAATTTTAATTGTTTCTTCTCTAGCACGGTGAATCGTCAGTTCCATTGCTACCCCTGATGGTGGGCATTTGTCCATTTACTGCTCTGGTTTGCCAGAAGTGGCTTAGTCATGCTGGCCACATGACCCGGAAGCTGTTTGCGGACAAACACCAGCTCCCTCAGCCTATAGAGCAAGATGAACGCGCAAGCCCAGAGTCATCCGTGACTGGACCTAACAGTTAGGAATACCTTTACCTTTACTAAAGGGCCCCTGACAGTTAAGTCCAGTCGCAGACGACTCTGGGGTTGCAGTGCTCATCTCGCTTTACAGGCCGAGGGAGCTGGCATTTGTCCGCAGACAGTTTTTCTGGGTCATGTGGCCAGCATGACTAAGCCACTTCTGACGCAATGGAACTGCAAAACCAGAGCAGTACACGGAAACGCCATTTATCTTCCTGCCAGAGTGGTACCTATTTATCTACTTGCACTTTTTTGGCGTGCTTTCAAACTGCTAGGTTGGCAGTAGCTGGAACCGAGCAACGGGCACTCACCCCGTTGCATGGATTTGAACCGTCTACCTTCTGATCAGCAAGCCCGAGAGGCTCAGTGGTTTAGACCACAGCGGCACCCGCATCCAGTGTTCAAATTCACAAAATCTGAAAATGTACACATCTCCTAACACAAACTGAGATGTCCAAATCTAGAGAGGAACTACTTTGCCTCCAGAGATCTATAATTTTGAGACTCCCCTGGGCAATGGTAAGGATGTAACAAAGGCTTCAGAAGGTCTGAATTTACATTCCTGTATAATACCTTCACTGCCTTTGGTACTGTTGCAGATTATATGCCCTGGTGCAGCAACATATTATGACCCTATCTGTGCTGTCAGATTTTCAAACAGCACTGAATCATCCCTACTGAAGTGGTACAAAATGCCAACAGTAAGCCATATTTGTGGAGAACAAAAATATGAAAAAGTATGTGTATGTGTGGGTGTGTATGTATTAGATGAATGTCCCACCTCTCATCATGTTAGTGAGTAACAATAGTGGAAATATAGAACTATAGCACAGTTAAACGCAACTCGGAATAAAACACGGTATGAAACAGCAGCCAGCAACAACACTCCAAAAAATATATATCCCATTCCTCCCCACTAAAGAATATGGGGAATAAAAATGCTTCAATTACTGTCGAAAGATAGCCAAAGCTGATGCCAATCTCACTCAAGAAGTGATTATGGGAGTTCCATAGGGAGATTAAAGAAATTTAGTAGTAGTACTAATAATATTCCCACCCTTCACCAGAAGGTCCCTGGGCAGATGACAGCAATTTAAACATTCAGAATTAAAAACAGAGGACAAGTCGGTAACCACGGGGGGATAGCACCCATCGGGCCCATCCACACTAGACATTTGTTTTTGAATTCTAATGTATCGATCGCTCACAGATCACACAGTACTGAGCCATACACTCATAATAGTGTTTTTGTAATTTCTGTCCTGGCATTTTTGAGGACCATTGTGTTTTATTGTTTCTTAAGCGACTGAAATGTGGCAGTGTATTCTTACAAAGCACCCCAATTTCCAAGCAGTGCGAGATTCTAGGCGCTTACCCGAGGCTCATGTTTCCTTTGGAAATGAAGCACAGGGGAGACTGTGGTGTCTTTATGATATGTGGTTTATTTGCACATACGTATATACAGCCTGAGACGGGAGGCATTGAAACCCCAAGAGGTTCTTGCTTCTCCCATAGCCACAGCAGCCTAGTATTAAAACAGAAATCCAACATGGGGCATCTCAACCTGCCTAATTCTTATGGGCCAAAGGAGAAAATTAACTGGAAAAAATGAATGCGGCAGTGTAGAACCAAATTAGCAGAGGCTTGGCCAACGAGTCAGGGTTTTACCCAAGAAACATTTTTAAGCACTCGATTTGGAAAACGTAGCTATGATGTCCAGGTTTCCTGTTGAGCAAGTGCTCAGAAATTTGACATGTTTTTCCATGATAATGAGAAAAATTAACTTGGCTCTGAAATGATAATGTGACCATTCTCTCCAAGGTTACCAAAAGTCATCAGTGCTTCTATCAGACATTAACCATCCAAATGTGTATTAAAGAAACAATATGCCCAAAATTTAAAGATTTCCTTGTATGCTCAGGGCACACCGGGTAGGAAATATTCAGCCAAGAGAAGAAAAGGTCACTGAAGGTTATGAATTGCATTTATCAGATGTTACCCAAGAACATGTTCATAATTGAGTTTCCTGGGTGGCAATTACAGAGATTACAGTAGATTTCTGTTACATGCAACCATATCAGGAAAAAAGGTCCTGACCTGGTGAAATTATACAGGAAGGCTTGGTAAAAACTGGCTAAAACACTACAGGATTCGGCTGGTTTGACAAGATAGTATGGAACAATTACATAATACAGATGTCACAAAAATACATAAAGTGTGTGCAAGAATATTGGAAATTGCCTGGTGCAGAACAATTATGATTCATTGAACAACAAATTCATTGAACTACAAGATGAACTGAAGGCATAGCAGATTCCTGTATGAGCACCAAAATTTTCAGAGTAAGATCTTTAAGTGCCAGGATTTCAACATTAAAACTAATTTCTGGCCAGGGGTGGGGAATGTCTCCCAAATTTCAGTAACAAGTCTATTGGAGAATTAGTCAGTTGCTACGGAAGTTGTTCTGCTGTGCCCTGCATGGATGTATTGCCATATGTCTGTTGAAATGGGATAGTTCTGGACAGCTTTACAAACCTAAATCTGGGTAACGAAGTGAGCGGTATATACCGTATTTTTGGCTCTATAAGACTCACGTTTTCCCTCCTAAAAAGTAAGGGGAAATGTGTGTGCATCTTATGGAGCGAATGCAGGCTGTGCAGCTATCCCAAAAGCCAGAACAGCAAGAGGGATCACTGCTTTCGCTGTGCAGCGATCCCTCTTGCTGTTTTGGCTTCTGGGATTCAGAATTTTTTTTTTCTTGTTTTACTCCTCCAAAAACTAGGTGTGCCTTGTAGTCTGGTGCGTCTTATAGAGCGAAAAATACAGTACATATATAGCACTAGACTGATAAACAAGCAAGATTATTCGATGTTGTTGTTGCTGCTGCTGCTGTTATTCAATTAATTTATGTATTATATTCCAAAATGTTCCTTTTACATTAACTATGGCATGCATGCATCATTTTCTTATTACATTGGTGTCAGCACACAGCAGCAAGGAGACAAAGGCCTCGTTTGGACATCACACTAAACCATGGTTTATCATGATGAAAACAAGCTGCCACAAGCCTCTAGCTCATATGCTCCTCTGCCCTCTCCTCTGACAAGGAGGAATTCAGAAGCTTCCGTTTCTGTTTTAAATTAATTACAGCTTGTTGTGCCATCCAAACCTGACAAAATGTGTTAATCTTAATGATTTCATTAAAACAAGTCAACTTCAGAGCATGGGTTATCAAGCCAACTCGCTTAAACAAATCCTGGTTAACATGAGCCACAGTTTAGGGTTCAGGTGACATGCTAAACTGTGGTTAATTGGAATAAGAAGTGAAAGCTTCTAAATTCCTCACTCAGAGGAATCAAGAGGCTCAGTGGTTTAGACCACAGCGCCACCCGCGTCCCCACACACCTCATATGCACACCCTAACCCCTAAGAGACATCAACTAACAATGTGACCAGCATAATCCTGAAGCTAAATCAGCTTTATTAAGATGTGCTATTTGCGAGGGCAGGGACGCAGGTAGTGCTGTGGGTTAAACCACAGAGCCTAGGACTTGCCAATCAGAAGGTTGGCAGTTCGAATCCCCACGATGGGGTGAGCTCCCATTGTTTGGTCCCTGCTCCTGCCAACCTAGCAGTTCGAAAGCACGTCAAAGTGCAAGTAGATAAATAGGTACTGTTCCGGCAGGAAGGTAAACGGTGTTTCTGTGGTCAGGGGTCCCTTTACCTTTAATTGCGAGGGCATCCATGAACCTACACAACTCCAAAGCAACACAACGAAAGCCTTCTCCAAATCCTGACAAGCAACAAACGGGAATTCAGTCTGCTTAGGCTTTGAACAGGCTGGTCCTAGAGAAAAAAATCTTCAGCAAATCCTCGACTGATGAAATGTCATTTATAGGTTAAGAGTAGCATGGGGCTTTCCTTTGGTCCTTAGCTGTCCTTTCTGTTCTGTTGTGTCATAGATCTGAAGGCCTTTCATTCTCTTATCCAGATTATAATTCAATTACTGTTATGATCTGCGGTCACCGCTACAGATTAAGGAGGTCAGCATCAGAGAACATTACAGCTGTTAAATGCCACTTGTATCTAAGGCAGTAGCCAGGCTAAATTGCAAACGGTCAAATGGCAAAAGTGACAAAATCTCATTTAAAGTGGCCAACATTAAAACTTCATAGCAAATAATTTCATCTGAAGCCGAATCAACAGATGGAAAGAAGCGAGGACCAAGGAGAAATTTGGTTTGGTTTGCATTTTTGGTGTGAGCCTACTGAATCTGCACTTGTGTGTCGAGGTCTCCAGGGCCAACCCAAATAACTCACACATCACACAGAAATTTTGTTTAAGGTTTTTGGCATAATTTTGGCCACAACTTTATTAAAATACAAACAAGTGAGTGGTTGCTTAGGCACTGGTTGCAACTAGCTGCCCCCACCGTGGGGGACAGTGTGACATTCCGCACGCCTGCGAAAGTCAGAAAAGGGGAATACACTTGGGGGTAGCGATGGAGCAGGGAACCTGCCCTCAGCCCTCCCCAAATGCAGCCAGGAGCTCTTGCAATGGCCCGAGCCCCCTTGACAGGGTTGGATGAAAGCAATAGTGAGCCCCTGTATTCCTTTAATGGAATCCCTTGCAGCAGCAGCATTAGAGGGGCAGGCACAGCCAATCCATGCCCCTCAACCAACCAAACCATAAACCAATGCCTAACCAGAACCTTAGAAGTTGTGATGATTTGCTACGCAGTAGGCAAAAACCAATCAGCCAGATGGACAAAATTCCTACCGGGCCCCTGCCCCAAGAGCAGACGACCCCATGACAGGCATAGCAAGGTCAAAGAGAACAACCCTAACTATAGGGAGGGGGGACAGGCAATAAGATGCATGGGCGAAAAGAGGAAGCCCTAGCCTCGTGCAAAGAGTTTTAGCATTTCTGGCTGTCAATCAACAAATGGCAACATTAACTTCTTCCCAACAACAAGGGAAGCCCAATCGCATCAGTGGCCAACAATCAATTAGCCCACCCCACAACTTTGGAGTGTCCTGTCGGCCCCCACCGCAACACGTGCTCTGCATGAAGGAGAACACGCTTTTCCAAAAACAATACACAAACCAAAGGATGTCTATTCTTTGAAATTGGACCTTATCAGAAATTTGTGATGGAATTCTCCAACTGAAAACAGTGGACAAAATGTGCATATTATGGGGGGGGGACACCTAAAATGTATAGATTCATGAAACTAAATGCATTGTATTAGGGGGAAACGACTTGGGAGGAAATGTATGGATTATGTGAAATTGCAGGCAAAAAAGTGTATACTAGGAGAACTCTGTATTCAAATACCGATGACATTTTGTGATAACTTTTTTTAAAAAAAAAGGTTGAAGACTGAGGTGGAAATGTGGCCAATGCAATTTAAGATAGAGAAAATAAAGCACTAAAGGGAACTTAAATTAATTGATTCATTCATCCCCAGGCAGAAGTAAGATGGAACAAGCCAGCATTGCTGTGTCCCATGGTTTTAAGAAGTAAAAAACAAAAACAAAAAAACAGGGTTTTTTGCCTCAGAACAGGGGTGAGGAACCTGTAGTGTTCAAGATTTTGCTGTTCTACAACTCCCAACATCCCTGACCATTGGCCATGCTGACTGGGACTGATGGGAGTTGGAGTCCCGAGGGCCACAGGGCCTGCAACAATTGGAAGGTCACCATTTCCCACCCATGTCTTAGATAGGTGAAGGTGAAGGACCCCTGGGCGGTTAAGTCCAGTCAAAGGTGACTATGGGGTTGCAACGCTCATCTTGCTTTCAGGCCAAGGGAGCCGGCATTTGTCCACAGGCAGCTTTCCGAGTCATGTGGCCAGCATGACTCTAAACCGCTTCTGGTGCAACGGAACACCATGATAGAAACCAGAGCACACGGAAATGCCATTTACCTTCCCACCACAGTGGTACCTATCTATCTACTTGCACTGGCGTGCTTTCGAACTGCCAGGTTGGCAGGAGCTGGGACAGAGCAACGGGAGCTCACCCTGTCGTAGGGATTCGAACCGCCGACCTTCTGATCAGCAAGCCCAAGAGGCTCAGTGGTTTAGACCACAGCGCCACCCACATCTGTCCTTAGATAGAAAAGGACCTGGTTGTTTTAAACTCTAAAACAGGCATAGACTAGGGATGATGGGAGTTGTAGTCCCCAAACATCTGGAGGGCCGAGTTTGCCCATGCCTGCTCTAAAACATATTACTGTCTATGTTGACATGACCCAATCCATGTGTGAGGCCTGGAACAATTGCTCTCGTTGCCCCACCCCAAGGGTCTGGCTGTAGATGGAGGAGATGAAGCTTTGACATGGAAGGTGTCACCTCCTGACTTCTCTTATGCATACGATGCAACAAGAGCACATTGCTGGCCTCTTAAGTGAGGTGACTCTTTCCCCGCTCCCTTCAGAGTCCACTGCAATGCTGTGTGGTTCTTGGAGGTCACTGAGTTGGCCCTTGGTCAACTTCCCCCTTCTTCCCGAAGAGGCTGCTGGAAATGCTTACCTGTTCCCCTGCTACCTCCACGATTGCTGGCACAGCAGAGGGACCAGGAGAAAAATGTTGTAAATTAATTAACATCAGACCTCTTGTAGCTGTTCATTTCTGTAAACAAACATTTTAATATACAGTAATTAATTAAATCTGCCACACTGTCCCCTTCTTCTCATTGATCTTTCTCCTGTTCTGTCTCATCCTTTTTTGCTCGGTGTAACATATATAGGGATAGACTTGTTTTCTCTCGGCTCTGAAGAAAACACCATTGACGGGGGACACCTCACTTGTCTTAATCTGCCATGGTCTCTCTGTGTCCTGCTCCCTTCTTCCAATAGCTCTTTCTCCTTCCACCCACCACCCTGTACCCAATCTCTTGAAATCTCCTCCTAGTTCCTGTGAAGGTGTCACAGAATTTGAATCCATCCATCCATCATAAGAGTGGGCTGAATCAAGCACAATTATCATCTCAAACAGTTTCTTTGCCCCTGGAACAGTGCCGGATTTACGTATAAGCTAAACAAGCTATAGCTTAGGGCCCCACTCTCTTGGGGGGGGCAAAAAAATTAAAGGGGGAAAGACTGGATGTACATTTCCAAAATATAAGATTAAAAAAACAAATAAAATAAAACCTACATACAGCAATAGTGTTTTGTGTTGTGTAGGCTCCTATGATGTAAGTGATGGGCCCTGCCTGCTATCCTGCTCCCTAAAATTTCACTGGTTTGCTCATTTCTATATATAGGGTGCCTGCATTCTGCTTGTGCAAATGGCTTTAGATACCTGTTAGGTCCATAAATTACCAGATAGCATATATTCAACACAAAAAACAGTGACAATTTGTTGTTGACTAAGGACAGCTGGACATATAAGGGGCCCCATTACCTTGAGTAGCTTAGGGCCTTATCAAACCTAAATCCGGCCCTGCCTGCTCTGGAAATCCCAGTCTGTCCGCTCAGCTTTTTGATGAAATTTATTAAAATCGCCCCCTGAATGGTTGCCCCCCTTTTTCATTAGAATGAACGTCAGCAATGTACTACCTTATATTCTCAAGGTGCTAGTGAGTGATTGGGGAGGCAGGGAGCCACTCGCCTTTTTGCACCACTGGATCATTCCCTAGGGTTTGCTTCCGGAGCCCCATTCACATCCTGAATGGAACATAAGACGCGATGGCACGTCTGCACGTGCGCGGGTCACGTTTTGCCGCGCCCACGCATGCACGTGATGTCATTTTGAGCGTCTGCACATGCGTGAGCGGCGAAACCCGGAAGTAACGTTCTCCGAAAGCGCTCAACCTGAAGCACATTCAACCCGAGGTATGACTGTGTGTATATATGTATGTATGTATGTCATGAAATTAAAAGACGCCTGCTTCTTGGGAGAAAAGCAATGACAAACCTAGACAACATCTTAAAAAGCAGAGACATCACCTTGCCAACAAAGGTCCGTATGGTTAAAGCTATGGTTTTCCCAGTAGTGATGTATGGAGGTGAAAGAAGGCTGATCGCCGAAGAATTAATGCTTTTGAATGATGGTGCTGGAGGAGACTCTTGAGAGTCCCATGGGCTGCAAGAAGATCAAACCTCTCCATTCTTAAGGAAATCAGCCCTGAGTGCTCACTGGAAGCACAGATCCTGAAGCTGAGGCTCCAATACTTTGGCCACCTCATGAGAAAAGAAAACTCCCTGGAAAAGACCCCGATTTTGGGAAAGATGGAGGGCACAAGGAGAAGGGGACGACAGAGGACGAGATGGTTGAAAAATGTTCTCGAAGCTACCAGCATGAGTTTGACCAAACTGCGGGAGGCAATGGAAAACAGGAGTGCCTGGCGTGAATATATATTCTTAAATTTTCAACAAAAAAAATCACAGTAACAAATACAATAAAATTACAAGTGTTTTTAAAATCCTGCCAGTGCGTTAACCTGTTTACAATACTTTTGCAAATACATAATAAACATTTCCCATTTTTTAAAAAAATTCTTTGTCATCTTGATTTCTGAGCTTTCCAGTTAGTTTTGCCATTTCAGCATAGTCCATTAACTTGGTTTGCCGATCTTCTTTGGTCAGGACTGCTTCCTCTTTCCATCTTTGGGCTAACAGTATCTGGGCGGCTGTCACAGCATACATAAATAATTTTTTTCTGGTCTTTTGGAATCTCCGCTCCTATAATACCTAATAAAAAGGCTTCTGGTTTTTTAACAAAGGTCACTCTAAACATTTTTTTTTTCATTTCATTATAAATCATTTCCCATTTTTTAAAAATCCTTCCTACATTCCCACCACATATGATAGAATGTACCCTCTGTTTCTTTGCATTTCCAACACTTCTTAGATCCTTTGCAACCAGCTATCCTAATAGCTGCCTTGCTCCGCAGCAGCCTTGCTGAGTCAAAACTGTTTGATGCAGGTTTCTAGCCCGATTCATCTGGCAGAATCTCGCCTCCCCATTAGCTGGGCCACAAAAGACTTGAGTGGTTCCATTGCCTGGAGAGGTCATTTCCTGGTTCGCATGGACAAGCCATTTTCAGAGGAGCCCAGCCATGGAAGCTGTAATGGTAGCTGTACTGAGGCAGCACCAGGTGTTGAAATTTTGCGCCCTCCCCAAAAAATGAGCCTGGGGGCACCTGCCTCTGTGCACTCTATACCCCCACCCACCTCACACGCTACATCACTGCCTGGACATGACGGACTTTTAGGTTGCCAGAGATAGGTTAGCTGCATTAGAACGCTACCTGCTCCATGGAGATTTTTTTTAAAAGGTAAAGGGCTCCAGAGGCATAAGAAGGTCAGGTGGTACCCGATACAGAACATTTCTTGTCACCCACACCCACACTGGGTTGTGTGTGGGGTTTTTTGTTGTTGTTTTTGCCTGCAAAAATGGTTTTACATTATTTCATATTTTCTTACAAAGGAATGTGAATTCTGAGCCTCTGACAAGTAGGCGACTATGGACAGATACTTAAATCTACAGGATGGATTGTGTTTTGGCTTGTGTTATTTTATTTATATTTATTGTTTATTTATTTAATAACTTTTATTTTTTTAAAAACCTGCAAAGTGGTTTACCAAAACCAAAAGCACCACAGCAATAAATCAAGAAAAATTAACAATCCTACTTTAAAACAAACAAAAGCTAAAATGTTAAGATTAAAATTACCTCGACTTCCTAAGCATCTAGGTATGCTTGCCTAAAGAAGGATGCTTTTAGCAGGTGCCCGAAAAGAGTCTAGCAAAGGTACGTGCTTTGTTGAAATTTCAGCCTTCACGACATAGGAAAATGGCCAAGTAAACAGCTATTTTTGTGGAGGAGGGTCAAGATATGAACTGATATGCATGAAATTTCATATGTAGCTATATAATCCCTAGTGCAGTAAGATATGACCTTTGGAGCAGGCATTATAAAAAAAAGTTTTTTTATGAACCGCCCTATTATGGCAGTAATTGTTCCTTGATAATTTGCCACCCCCTCCACGATGGCACCTGGGTGGCCCGCCCCCCCCCTTCCTACGCCTCTGAAGGATCCGTGGACAGTTAAGTCCAGTCAAAGGCGACTATGGGGTTGTGGTACTCAACTCGCTTTCAGGCCAAGAGAGCCGGTGTTTGTCCACAGACAGCTTTCCAGGTCATGTGGCCAGCAGGACTAGACTGATTCTGGTGCAACGGGACACCGTGATTGAAACCATAGTGCACAGAAATGCCATTTCCCTTCCTGCCGCAGCGGTACCTATTTATCTACTTGCACTGGCATGCTTTTGAACTGCTAGGCTGGCAGGAGCTGGGACAGAGCAGTGGGAGCTCACATCGTCATGGGGATTCGAAGCGCCGACCTTCTGATCGGCAAGCCCAAGAGGCTCAGTGGTTTAGACCACAGCGCCACCCACATCTATCCTTAGATAGAAAAGGATCTGGTTATTTTAAACCAGCAGCACCCAAAAAACTGGCACGAACAATCTGTGCAATGATACAGTCAACCCTGTGATTGGTAAGGCCTCTGAGACTGACATTATATCTTTTATACCATTGAACCTGCTCTGGAACACATTAGAGACCGAGAGAGACAGAGTCAGCAGGAACCGCATTCGCTCAGCCCCTGCTCGGGATCAGGCTGTCCATCTGCAGTTTTATTATCCATTTTTCTTTTAATGTTTTACACACTTGAGAAACCCTCATTGAGAGCAACAGAATGAGAGAGGAGAGAGAGAGAGGAAGAGAGAGCTCATTGCGGGCATTAAAGGGATGGAGTCTGATTAGCCGAAGTTATAAAAATGATGGATGTCTGCAAACATTATTTCTACTTGTATTGTTTGCCTGTGAGGCTTACGTCATCTCATGGAGCCACTAGATATGTTCAGCTAAGAGAAAAGAGCAGCAGGGTGGGGTAGGAGGGTGGGGGAGGCATCCAAATATTTTTCAGATATTTAAATGACTGTTGGGGTAAGGAAAGGGGAACAGCAATTCACCATATGTATTATGGTTAGGACAAAAGCAAGCATTTAAATTACAAGGAGATGGATTTAGGGTTAACAGTAGGAGGAAATAAGCTTTTTTATTTAAAAAAAAATAGTTTGCAAAGAATTTAACAAATTCAATTCAATTTCAGTAGAATATTCCCATACAGTTTTGACTTTCTATCCTTCATCTAATCATTCATCTACTGCCATACATGTAATATTTCTCTAAAACATATATCTTACATTAGTTTCCTTTAGCATTCTAATTCCTTTGCTAATAATTCCTTTCCTAATTTCAAATCCTGCCTGCGATTTCATTTGACTGTAATATTCTCTCAAATAATCCAAAAAGGGTCTTCGTTCTTTTGCAAACGTTTTCTTCTTTCGGGTCTCCATTTCCCCATCTCCACATTGTCCAATAATTTCCACTCCTCTTTCAAAGTCCACTCCTCTTTTGTTGGAACTTCTTCTTCTTTCCATTTCTGTGTGTACAGAATTTTTGCTGCGGTGGTAGAATAAATAAACAAGTTAACCAACTTTTTTTAAAAAAAGAACCCTCATCCTAACATCAATAGTACAGAAATAAGGGAGCCCTCCAAATATTGCTGGACTCCAACTCCCAGCATTCCTGGCTGCTGACCACGCTGGCTAAGGTTAATGGGAGTTGGAGTCCAGCAGCCTTCAGAGAACCACAGGGTTAGCCATTCCTGCAGTAGAACAATTGGACACACCTGCCTCAACAGGTTGTAGGGCTTTAGGCCTTTTTGTATGGAGAGGCAGAGATACTGATAGCCAGTCAGCCCAGAGATTAGCAGCACACACAGATTGCTGGAGGTGCAGTCCACAGACACCTGGCTCTTCTTCCTGCTGACCATCTGACCAATCTGACTATCCCAAAATTTAGGAAAGCATTTACCCAGGCTAAGTTTAATGTGCTCCCATCTGCAGTGCTGACAGGTAAATACAGCAAGGTACCATATTGTGAATGCATGCTTTATTGTATTGTTCCTTCCACTGTGATATCTGCTGCCATTTTGTTAATCCAATTTCACAAAGTATATCAGGAAGATCTGAACTCCTTTATATTGACTATCTTTTGGTTGACCAGTTTCCTGAGATTACAGCCAAGGTAGCTAGTATGGGGCAGTAGCAATAGCTTGTTGGCACAAAATCTTGTCCTAACTTTAAAATTATTAACACCTTATTTTATAATTCCCATTTTTTCATATATTTTTCATTGTTTTTAATTCTATGTTTAATAGTATACTTAACATATTATATTGTGTTCTATGTGCTCTGTTTTATTCCTACCTTTTCTGCTGTTTATTGACTGACACAAACACGCACACACTATACACACACACACTATACACACACACACACACACGCACACACACTATACACACACACACTATACACACACACACACACACACATATATATGTATATATAGTATATAGTGTATATATATAACTGCAGGGGGACTGCCATGATTTGCCCCAACGGATGAGTCAGTGAGTTTGGTTTGCAGGTCCTACTCAGGGCCTGCTAACCTAAGATTCATTCATTCATAGAAACGTGTATATAGGTAAAGGTAAAGGGACCCCTGACTATTAGGTCCAGTCGTGACCGACTCTGGGGTTGCGGCACTCATCTCGCTTTATTGGCCAAGGGAGCTGGCGTGCAGCTTCCGGGTCATGTGGCCAGCATGACTAAGCCACTTCTGGTGATCCAGAGCAGCGCACAGAAACGCTGTTTACCTTCCCGCCAGAGCGGTACCTATTTATCTACTTGCACTTTGACGTGCTTTCGAACTGCTAGGTTGGCAGGAGCAGGGACCGAACAACGGGAGCTCACCCCGTTGTGGGGATTCAAACCGCTGACCTTCTGATTGGCAAGTCCTAGGCTCTGTGGTTTAACCCACAGCGCCACCTGCGTCCCTGAAACATGTATATACCATGTGTCTATTCTTCCAGAAATGACCTCCCAGGTGGCAATCAGGGTCTTCTCCTTTTTCTCCCATTAGGACAAATCAGTACAGTGGTACCTCAGGTTACAAACACCTCAGGTTACATACTCTACTAACCCGGAAGTAGTACCTCAGGTTAAGAACTTTACCTCAGGATGAGAACAGAAATCGTGCGCTGCGTCAGCAGCGGGAGGCCCCATTAGCTAAAGTGGTACCTCAGGTTAAGAATGGTTTCAGGTTAATGGAGATGACGGGCAGAATCCGAGACCTGGGAGAAGAACTGGTGGAGGAAGATTGGAAGAAATTCAAGGACTATCTACAAAAATATTGTAAATTGTATGATTGTTAAGAAAGATGTAAGATTAGCAAAAACATGGCTTCAACAAACTAGTTATAAAGAATACAAATTTAAATTTAATTGGAAGATGAAAAGATAAATTTTGGATAAGTAACATTTTATAATTAAGTTTCAATAAGAGTATGTTAAATCTTAAAATTTGAGATATTAATATGGAAAAATTATATTATATGAATTAAACCAAGTTAATAATTTGCTGGTAAAATTTATGAGTTTAGAAAGCAGGAACAAGGGTTGTGAGGAAGTCCAAAGATGAATATGAAATTTGGATTTTGGAAAAGATTGTGTTATTACCTATGTATTTTATTGTTAAACTAAAATTTAATAAATATTTAAAAAAAAAAAAAGAATGGTTTCAGGTTAAGAACGGACCTCCGGAACAAATTAAGTTCGTAACCAGAGGTACCACTGTAGTCCATCAATAGTAAGGACAGAAATAGTTCAGCACAGCCCACATATGTCCACAGCATGTCATGTTCCTTTCTTGGTTCTATGGCCCTATGACTACTGTGCTCTGCAATGCAACAGCCTTTCCTAAAAGAAAAACCTGTGTATAGGAGCCATCTGTAAGGGCTGGCCATTCATTTAACAGTTGTGCAAGGAGTCATTTTTGCCAGGTGCAGCTGATCACACAGAGGAAAGAGGAAAGCTGCATCTGCTGAACCTTTGGCACAACTATTCAGATTAAAGGTAAAGGGGACCCCTGACCATTAGGTCCAGTCGTGATTGACTCTGGGGTTGCGGCGCTCATCTCGATTTATTGGCCGAGGGAGCTGGCGTACAGCTTCCGGGTCATGTGGCCAGCATGACTAAGCCGCTTCTGGTGAACCAGAGCAGTGCACGGAAACGCCGTTTACCTTCCTGCCAGAGCGGTACCTATTTATCTACTTGCACTTTGACGTGCTTTCGAACTGCTAGGTTGGCAGGAGCAGGGACCGAGCAATGGGAGCTCACCCCGTTGCGGGGATTCGAACCGCCGACCTTCTGATCGTCAAGTCTAGGCTCTGTGGTTTAACCCACAGCGCCACTCGGGTCCCTATTCAGATTAGAGGACCTTTATATTCTTTTGCATCTGGTCACACATGTTATGGCACTTATTCTGCAGGACTGTTCTTCTGCTGGTCAACCAGTCCCGTCCCTGTACCCTCAAATCTCCCTGGGCCAGTCTCAGCTTTTCTTCTTGGGCAATCCCACATTGCCTTTGCCTCTGCCGACCCTGATTTTCTCGTTGCTCTGCCATGCAGGAGAGCTTGCCCATCCTGCGACTTCTTCCCCCCCCCCACCCCCATGCCTGCCAGCCCCCTGCTCTGCCTTCGCTTCCTCGCCATCCACAATCCTTGCAAAGGGAGCAGAATGAAATACAGATGCAAAATGTGCTCGTAAGAATCTCTTCTCTTGCACCCATCTGCCAGAGAATAGATTTTAATCTTTAATCCATGAGCAATCAGTGAACACCAGTGAATTGCAAATTACAGATGTTTTACTGTCTTTGGCGTTTTAAGCTTTCTCCACTGCCACTAGCAGCCTCCGCTCTTCTGCATGCAGCGGATGCCACGCACCATCACCAAAACCATATGACACTGTCATCATTTAGTAATTAAACCTTTATTCACTTTAAATACACAAAGCTGGCTGGGGAGGCAGCTATGAAGAAGCATTTAACTCTTTCCTCATGCGCTGCGTATTGATAAGTGGAATCTGGGATGGGATTGCAGGGCAGGCAGGGGGAAGGAAGCCAAGGGGCAGGTGCCAAACGCAGGTAAAGGCCATCTTCCAGTGGCCTTCCTTCTTGGGTTCTCATAACACTCGCCTGCAAAGTTGGCAGGCATCACTCCATCCAAGGGCCAGGCAGGAGGAACATGCAGTGTTACTGCCTGTGAAGAACCTAGTGGTACCATAGCCAAGGAGGAGCACAAGAAACGCAGTGCAACTTTTTCAGATGAACACCCACAGTAAATTGGCAAGTATTGGAGGCCAGAGTTTTGGAAGCTGGCCTTGATGTTCTGCCTCTGGGTCAGCTGTGGTTTCTTCCTAACTCACCACCCCAATACTCAGTGCTGGGTATACATATAAGCTAAACAAGCTATAGCGTAAGGCACCACTCTCTCGAGAGCCACCCAAAAATATACTTCTTCTTAATTGTATTTCGCTATTAATATACTTCTTCTTAATTGTATTTTAGTTCAATGACTACTTTGATAAAATGCATATTTTGTTATGTGCAAATGGCTTTAGATAATAATAATAATAATAATAATAATAATAATAATAATAATTTATTTATTTATACCCTGCCCTCACCAGCCAAGACCAGGCTCAGGGACGCTAACAACCAATAATAAAAACAAGTTGCTTAAAATACAATTTAAAAAGATTAAAATACAGCATTGAAACATTAGGATGCAGTCTCTAATAGACCTAATACCTATTAGGTCCATAAATTACCATATAGCATTTATTCAACACAAAAAATAGTGACAATTTGTTGTTGACAAAGGACACCCAGACATATAAAGGGCCCCATTACCTTCAGTAGCTTAGGGCCTCATCAAACCTAAATCTGGCTCTGCCAATACTACTATCCTGTCAAACAGAAATGTATTGTTGTGGGTTTTATATTTTAAGCCGCTCTTGTGATCCTTGGAGGAAGGGTGGTGTAGAAATTTAATAAGTAAATCAGTAATGTATATGTTGTGGTTTCAAAATTCCAAATTTTGGACTTCTCCATTTTGAAATCTGAAAATGGTGCTGGCCCCTGGCCTCTTGAGTGAGATGGGCGCACAACCCCAGAGTCTGTCAAGACTGGCCCATATGGGCAGGGGTACCTTTACCTTTTACTAATCATAGTGTGTGAATTCTAGCCAGTATTTGATTTGTTCATTGTCAACAGAAGTATCAGGAGAAGAACACACCTCACTTTCCAGCTGCTACTCTCACCCAGAATCTAGAGCAGGGGTCAGCAAACTTTTTCAGCAGGGGGCCGGTCCACTGTCCCTCAGACCTTGTTGGGGGCAGGGCTATATTTGGGGCGGTGAACGAATTCCTATGCCCCACAAATAACCCAGAGATGCATTTTAAATAAAAGCACACATTCTACTCATGTAAAAACACCAGGCAGGCCCTACAAATAACCCAAGAGATGCATTTAAAATAAAAGGACACATTCCACTCATGTAAAAACAAGCTGATTCCCGGACCGTCCACGGGCCAGATTGAGAAGGCAATTGGGCTGGATCCGGCCCCCGGGCCTTAGTTTGCCAACCCATGATCTAGCATGAATGGTGCACTGTTTTTCTCGATTCAAAGATGCAGTCTCCTTTTCGTGCATTTTATAGCGACTGCTAGGTGAAGCATTGCAGTCATATAAAGTCAGTTCAAGAAGAAGAAGAAGAGTTTGGATTTGATATCCCGCCTTTCACTCCCCTTCAGGAGTCTCAAAGCGGCTAACATTCTCCTTTCCCTTCCTCCCCCACAACAAACACTTTGTGGGGTGAGTGGGGCTGAGAGACTTCAAAGAAATGTGACTGGCCCAAGGTCACCCAGCAGCTGCATGTGGAGGAGCGGAGACGCGAACCCAGTTCCCCAGATTATGAGACTACCGCTCTTAACCACTACACCACACTGGCTCTCAACAGCTCTCAACAGCTCTCAACAGCTGCATCTGCATATGTTCATCTGCCCTAAGCTGCTGGTATTTCCTGCATTAGTGGTTGTGATCCTTGTCCTTTTACTTGTCTGCAGAGCCCTCATAGTCACAGAGAGTCAGGGCCATATGAAGAGATCTGTCATTAGGATCTTTGAGTTAAAAAATATAAAAATCAGTAGGTGAAAGGACCAGGACACAGATAGAGAGTTTAATCCTTCGTCCTCATACCATTTCCCCAATTAAACTCATACGCCATTTCTAAAGCTGTTATTTGCCCCACTGGGGAAAACTAATGGGAACTTGTAGATTTTCTTCTGAGGGCCAAATAACTGGGTGGAGGAGTTGATTTAATCAGGAGAAAGGTGCAAAGGCAATCGCCCCACACTGGGGGTCCTGTTCCAATTAATTAATAGGAAATTTTATGTGGGAGGTCTAATCACAGATTCCCTGCATTAACCCATTTAATTTGGCCCTCCTGATAACGATGAATGATCTAAAGCCATCAAGGTAGCTAGTGGTTTCCAAAGTTTCACAAACAGAAAATATTATTTTCCCCTTTAAATCACAGTTTGCCCACCCCAATTTACTAATCTAACACTGTATACAAATGTTCTTTTGGTAGCTTATCCACAAAAAGAAAGAAAAGTTATAAAAGTAGGACATAAGACAGACGGAAATCTAAAATTAAATAAAACCAGCAGCAGAATAAAATAAGGTAAAAACTATCACAAAATATAACCACAGTGCAAAAGATCTAAAAAGTGCATTATTATTGCCATCTTTCATTATTCTGAAATAAATATATGATAATCTACAATATATATATGCTTTTGAATTATGGCACTGGAGGAGACTCTTGAGAGGCCCATGGACTGCAAGAAGATCAAACCTCTCCATTCTGAAGGAAATCAGCCCTGAGTGCTCACTGGAAGGACAGATCCTGAAGCTGAGACTCCAATACTTTGGCCACCTCCTGAGAAGAGAAGACTCCCTGGAAAAGACCCTGATGTTGGGAAAGATGGAGGGCACAAGGAGAAGGGGACGACAGATGGTTGTATTGGAAGGGAGATGGTTGTATTGGAAGGAGCAAAGCAGAAATTATGAGTGCCTGCAAGATACTAGTTTATTACGGCCAGTGGAGGCTCATGCGATAGAGCCAGGATTGCTTAGACAAAGTAAAATGATGGGAGCCTTGAGCTTTAGGGCCCAGAAAGTAGCCTGAAATCACCTGAAAGCGTAGATCCATTTGTGAAGGCAAGTGGATATGGCCCAGCCAATAGCTATATGAGAGAGGCCCATGTGGTGCTCTCAGTTGCTCCAAGGAAGGGTGGAATATGCAAGCCATATATCAGAGATAAGCAACTACTTAGAGTACAAAGAGTAGCAATTGGAAGCATCATTAGGTAAGCCATTTCAAACTCAACTGGACAAAGCAGTCAAGCACAGAATGTAAAGAACAGGATACTAGCAGGGGAAGAACAAGATAACCTGATGGGTCCTTTCAGTTTGTTGGGAGCTTGCCCAGGTCCAGATTGCGAGATAGCATGGCGCAGTTCAGATTAGCCCATGGGCATAATCCTGCAAGATGCTCTTCTCAGCCAGCCGTATCAAAACGAACAGGAGCTGAGCAAAGGCAAGGCAGAACTTCCTGACAAATTGTGCCCCAGGATGGCCAACGCAGGACAGGTTCACTTCAGTACTGAACACTTGATGGTTCTCCACCGTGAATTTTCGCCCTTGAAAAATACTGTGTGAAAGAGAGTTGACAATGAATGTCAAGCTGTGTAGATTCATCTGTGGTGGCTCATACTCATGGAAGAAGAAGAAGAGGAGTTTGGATTTGATATCCCGCCTTTCACTCCCTTTAAGGAGTCTCAAAGCGGCTAACATTCTCCTTTCCCTTCCTCCCCCACAACAAACACTCTGTGAGGTGAGTGGGGCTGAGAGACTTCAGAGAAGTGTGACTGGCCCAAGGTCACCCAGCAGTTGCATGTGGAGGAGCGGGGAAGTGAACCCGGTTCCCCAGATTACTAGACTACCGCTCTTAACCACTATACCACACTGGCTCTCACTGGCAATGATAATGAAAAATCATGAATCATGAATCAGATCAGATCCTCTTATCCTTAATGCGCTCATCTTAGAACGAGCAATTAATGTTGATTATAATACACATCATCTTTGTCCCCCAAATCCCCAGGGACCCAATGACATGGACCTGCTACAGTGGTGCCTCAGGTTAAGTACTTAATTCATTCTGGAGGTCCGTTCATAACCTGAAACTGTTCTTAACCTGAGGTACCACTTTAGCTAAAATGAGGCCTCCCGCTGCCACCGCACCGCCATTGCACGATTTCTGTTCTCATTCTGAAGCAAAATTCTTAACCCGAGGTACTATTTCTGGGTTAGCAGAGTCTGTAACCTGAAGCGTCTGTAACCTGAGGTACTGTACCACTGTATTTCGCTTTTAACTTCATTCAGATAACGTTAAAACAAAAACCACGAAGATGCAGTGTAACGCCACAAATTAAGGGAGAATAGATTTGTCACACACACACACACACCGCTGCCTTGTTTGTAAACTCCAGGTTTAATTAGCTAGCAGCTGAAATCTTCCAAGGTGTCACTTGCAAGTTTAATAAACTTGTAGATTAACAAAGCTCTATATTTTGGTTGGCTGGTCTATCCATCCATCAGTCTCTTTGTTAAGCCTGTTTCTCTTAACGGCTAATCTGGTTGCACGCTACCTGAATCTCTGAGCAGTGCGAGATTCCCGGAGATCCAGAGTTTGTGTTTCCTTCTGGAAAATGAGGCACAGGGAGACTGTGGTGTCTTTAGGATATATTGTTTATTTACACATATATATGACCTGAGCCTGCGATGGAGGGTCTCACAGCATTAACACAGCCAAGACGGTCTTCCTTCTCTCATAGCTACAGCCTTAGACTCCAGCAGGAATCAGGCATGGCTCTCTCTGCATTCCGGGCTACTGCTTTGCTCCCAGCTTCCACCTCACATAACTAAACTCTCCACACTGGCCTTTTGTCTTTATAACTCACAGACAGTTGAGCAAGGGAGGCCCACCTATTTGTCCTCTGGCACAGAGCCCGCTCCCTTTGTTCTCTTAAGGACCTATAATTAGAAGGCCATCATCAGGCTGGCCTGGCTACTCTAGCAATCAAATCCATGCTACATCCAAGAATTAGGAGGACTCAGGCACACAGCCTGCCCTCTCGCCCAACACAGAACATCTCCAGGCAACAAATCCTCCATCTCGACATCTTATTTCCAGAGAGGAGCCAAAAATTAAAATTACTAAAGCACCAAAGGGAGGGGGAATCCACTTGCCTTCTAATTCAGAGCAAAATAGTTCAGTATACCTGAAGGACAGTCTCCACTGCCATCATTCAGCCCAGACACTGAGGTCCAGCACTGAGGGCCTTTTGGCAGTTCCCTCACTGTGAGAAGTGAGGTTACAGGGAACCAGGCAGAGGGCCTTCTTGGTGGTGGCGCCCGCCCTGTGGAAGGCCCTCCCACCAGATGTCAAGGAAATAAACAACTATCTGACTTTTAGAAGACATCTGAAGGCAGCCCTTTTTAGGGAAGTTTTTAATGTTTGATGTTTTATTCTGTTTTTAGTGTTCTGTTGGGAGCTGCCCAGAGTGGCTGGGGAAACCCAGCCAGATGGGCAAGGAATAAATAATAAAATTATTATTATTATTATTATTATTATTATTATTATTATTATTACTGTTCTAGCTTTTGGGAGTACAGGAGCCCATCCTCATAACCACATACAGTGATACCTCGGGTTACAGACACTTCAGGTTATGCGTTTTCATGTTACGGACATGCCGAAACCCGGAAGTACTGGAACTGAAGCCTTTTTATGTTCAATAGGTTATTGTATTTTAGTGTTTTGTTGAAAACCACGCAGAGTGGCTGGGGAAAACCAGCCAAATGGGTGGGGTATAAATAATAAATTATTATTATTATTATATTTTGCTCATGCGCAGAAGCGCCGAATCGCGTCACACGCGTGCACAGATGCGGTGCTGCGGGTTGCAAGCACTGCATGTTGTGAACATGCCTCCCGCACGGATGACGTTCGCAACCCGAGGTTCCACTGCATCCTCAAGCCTAGTCTGAAACTGCAGGTGTTTGCGTTGATTCATACATATGTATAAGTGTACCCTGCCATGGGGCTTCAGTAGGTAGCTTAGTGACCGATTTATTAGGGTCACCAGGCAGTCATAGAATAGATGCTTCTAAAGTAAGTTTGGCTTGTAAAACACACTGAGCTTTATCAAAAGATCTCCAGCCAGCTGAAATGCAACCTTTAGCTTTTAATTAGAAGTGCACACCATCTCATTATCACCATCTCCATCACTTGCCAGAGCAAAGAGAGTCCCGTTAGTTATCCTGAAGCTCTGGCAGATGACATCATCGCCCCTGCTCTGGGGAGGAGAATATCCTGGAGCTCTGCTCAGCATTCCCTCTCCACTATCCCTCTCTCTTGAGTTTTAATACAGGGGAGACGAGTGAGGGGGACTTAGCTTGCATCGTCCTTAGCTGGCAGGGAGGGGCAGGACACCCCATTAATGATTTTCACATTCCAGAGATTCACATTCCTTGGACTCCGAACCAAGGAACCGTTTTCAGAACATTCTGCGTCATTAACAAGCCATTTGCCTGCCAAGGCTGTAGCCTGCCAGTGTGGCTGGAATTCATAGGAATACGAAGCGTTTCCCCAAGCCCTCCAAAATGCAACGATCCCACTTCTGTAAGCCTCCCACCTAGTTCCATAAACTCACTCTCATTATGATTTTAAAATCATATTCATTACGTTTAGTGTAACATGCCCCTTTTACTTCTTGTTATTATCTTCTCGTTTCCTTCTTATTTATAATCTTGTATGCAGCAGGAGTATCTTGCCTTTTGCACGGGGAAAAATATACTTTGGATGAAAATGCCACGTTCAAAAATGGGGTGCCTTTAGACAGCGGGGTAGCGTGGGAGGGCCACAGAGGTGGTCGCCCCGGGCGCAAAATTGTTAGGGGGTTCAAAATTTCAACACCCAGTGCTGCCTCAATGCAGCTATGTGCTTCCATCACTGGGCTCCATTGAAAACAGCTTCTCCATGCGAACCACTAAGTGACCTCTCTAAACAACAGAACGACTCTTCTATTCTTATCTCTGCAGCTGCATTCTCTTGGGTGATGCCCATTAGGCAGTCGAATGCACATGTATACTCCGTTTCCCTCACCCACCCCCTCTCCGTGGCCCCGGGAACTGGCAACCCACGCTACGGCACTGATTTTAGAGAAAGAAATATGATAAACTGGCACTTCCTTCATTAAGGATGGAGAGAGCCTCATGCTGGTCTATGCTCTTGCTGTGGGTTTCAGAACCCCAGGAAACAGGTATATCATAGCACATCCAAACTATACTGATACTGTTCTCTAGTTGTAATCCATGAAACTACCAAAAGCTTTGGCAGAAATGGACCCTCATCCAGCAGTGACTCCACCTTCTCACTGCTATTATCACCAGACTCCGCTCTCCTTCTGAGGCCCAGCTCCGATGGCCTTCTGGCGGTTCCCTCCCTGCGAGAAGTGAGGTTACAGGGAACCAGGCAGAGGGCCTTCTCGGTGGTGGCGCCCGCCCTGTGGAACGCCCTCCCACCAGATGTCAAGGAAATAAAACAACTATCTGACTTTTAGAAGACATCTGAAGGCAGCCCTGTTTAGGGAAGCTTTTCATGTTTGATGTTTTATTCTGTTTTTAATCTGTTGGCAGCCACCCAGAGTGGCTGAGGAAACCCAGCCAGATGTGCAGGGTATTATTATTATTATTATTATTATTATTATTATTATTATTAGGTTGGCTTGCCAGGCAAGAGAGTCAATAAGCAAGCAGACCAGTGGCATCCACTGCTCCTCTCTCTTACAACCATCGCTTTCATTTAGTTATTTATTAAATTTATATTCCACCCTTCTTAAATCAATTAAAACATTTTTAAAAGATCTTAAAAGCCAATTCAGGCTAAATTCAGCTTGTGTTGTGGCAAGCACATGAACATGCCGCTTGAGTCCCTGTCAGGGAGAAAGGCGGGGTATAAATTAATATATAATATACAGCAATAACAATAACAATAACATCTCTTCCATGGACTGGAGCCTGCTGTAAGTTGCCATGAGCTGGCCTTAATGCACAGAAGCGATCTCGAAACTTGAGTTGTCTACAAATGCCCACAAATACCCAGCTCCCAGTTTCGTTGTTCACATTTTGAATGTGAAATTTAACATTTTGAAATGGCGCTTAGCTTTAAATGTTATACTTTGAGTATTTTGGCTTTGTCGGCATTTCTTGATTGTTTTGGTTTTGGCAAGCATCAGATATGAAATTTCATGAGATGTCAAATGTTAGATACACTCAAAAAAATGAAAGACTGTGGTCTGGCAACTATTAAATACTGTCAAATATCAAATATTGAAATAAAATATCATCGGATGTCAAATGATCCAGATTGGGGCACTGTATGGCTGCTTTTCCTATAAAATAAAAGTGGCCAGCCTAAGCACACTTTTTAAAGTCTGTTAAAATTTGCATTTGGACTACAGCTTCCCTGTGAAAGGATATTCTTGGCTGAAGACATTGCAAATACTCTGTGCGGATCCCTTGATTTAGGAAATTAATAATGATGGTATGCCTATGTATGTTAGTTTTTTTTAAAAACTGGCCGTGTCAATTAAGTTGGTTTGCATCACCACAATATTTATATTTTATATATTATAGGATACAGTAAAAGGAAGACCTGTGGACTTCATTGGCTGTTAGGCTTCAAAACAGTGAATCTATCTATGTATCAATCATGGCTCAGAATGTGAGCTGATCCTTTTATTAAATTAACCTTTGCGCTGTGAGACTCAAACAAATTATCCATGACCATCAGCTAACATGGTCTTAAATGAGGTACCAGATCTTTATCAACCGAGCTGAGGAAGCGGCTTGTTTGTGTTTGCAAAGGAGGAGGGAGCTCTTTCAACTTTGCAAATCTCAATGCACATGCAACTTTGCACATGAAACTGTGGCTAACAGCCTGACAGGTGGCATTTACCCTTGCCTTGTGCTGTAATGAAAGGGTCAACAGAACCATCTGAGCAGTTTATGAGATGCAAAGCCTTAAGCAACCAAACAAACCCAAATTCCAGCGGTTGCCAGGACACCTAGTATCCGTGGGGGAGAACAAATTTTACACTTTTAATTTCTACATAGGGGTGAATGTCAACAGTGCACTTTTCTTCTTCTTTTTGAAGAAAGTTGAGCATGAAGGGATAGTAGCTCAACTTGCTACTTGTCCCTGGTTAGCCTCATACATAAGAACTAGGCTTTCACATTGCTGTTTATCGTGTTTTCAGTCTTACGTTCAATTCAACCCATTTCTGCATCAGTTTGCAAATCTTAATTTCAAAAATCTGCATAACAACATTTGTTGTTCTTCATTTTGCATTTTCCATTTTTGAAAGCCATTCCCCCTAATATAGCAAATATTTGTTTGTTACTTTCACTAATATACACAATTCTTGTCAGGATTCAATTAGATGCTAGGAGAGGATATATTTATTAGATATTATCCTTCCTTCTTCACGTTTGCGAGTTCAGCAGCATGCAGTTCCTTGAAAGGGAAGCTTAAATAGGCTAGTGTTAGCCTTTTAGTGTTTGTAACTTTAAGGCAGACTGGATTTTCCTGTTTTACCCCCCTTTTCTCCCCCCTTAAATAATAATCACACACAAACAGTTTTCAGAAAAGGTAAAAATGCCATTTAATCATTCCAAAAGCATCTTAAAGAATAACAGATACAGTAGCTTGATGCAGGCAGGCTTTAAAATGGCAATTAAGTTACTAAGACGTATTATGTCTAGATTAAAAATGGAGTCTGAGTGGAAGCTCAGACTCACAGATGTTGTCACATTGCAGGTGTCTATCTGGCAAAACATGAGTTGTTGGTTTGCATACATTAAACATCCCACACTTCTGTGTACAGTTTTCTGTGCACACCTTTCTGTAGTATTTTTGTGCACCCCTTTTGGGGGTGAGAAACCTTGCCATGCACTGATGCACGTGAACCCTTCTTTTCAAAACAACCATGTGCTAACAATTTAAAATGCCCTTTTAAAAAATGCTGCTGTGTTCCCATGTGCATAGAAATGTTTTTTAAGTCCTAAGTGCTGATCTACACTGGGTGGGGGAACAGATCCCAAAGTCCCCTGTGAACACATTTATAACTTTTGAGTGCCCCCACCCACAAGAATGGGGTAGTACCAAACTTCATGAGAAGGATTTTTAAAATGTTCCTTAAACTCAATCCAATGCAGAAATACAATTAGAGAGATTGCCTTGGACGGAGTTGGGAACTAGCTGTCCAGCATATATGTAGCAGCGAAAGTCGTGTGATTTGATAAGGTCATGTAGGGACCAAAAGCAGCAGGGAACCAAGAGGTGAACTTTGGGAACCCCACAACAAGGAGGAGCCTGAACAAGAGCCTACGATGTTTCAAGCAATCTCACGTTTCCTTCGATATCTCAGAAATGCAGCTGTTGGTCATGTGGAACAAAATTTACATGTGATTAATTAATCGGTCAATAAATTGGTTTAAAGGCAGGAGAAGTTATGGAAGTGGTTGACAGCCCTAAAAATAATGCCATAATAAAATGCAGTATTGTGCTTACAGCCGGCAGTAAATATAGTGGCAACAGGGTGAGGTTTTCCCTGTTTAGATGACATGAAGATTCAAATCCACATCACCTTTCCACAGGTGCCCCAACCTCGTTCTGCCCAGAGCCTCAGAAGTTCCCCCTGTTGTCAATTGTACAAAAGCCTGAGAACTTCCAGGCATGGTAGATGGGTACAGATAGGACGTATGGCATCCTCCCTCCCTTTTGAAGAAGTCTGGTTTGATGTATACCCCAGCATAGCAGAGTGTGAGCTCACCTCTCCCCCCCCCCACCCCATGGAAAATAATAATAATAAGCCTGAACAGACATACTGTTTAATGGAAAGGCTTGATGTAGTTTGATCATCCACAAACACTACTGATGGCTCATTAAGTTAAACATCAGCTCCCTCCAAGTGTGTGGACTTGCTAGTCACACCTACTTGCCAGGGTCTGAGATCAGGATTTCATCTGGAAATATTTGTGTTCCAAAACACGGGAAAATGGAGAAGCAGTTTCGATTCTGGCAAAGAGAAAAAACAATGTCTGTTTTTGGAAACAGCTTTGGTGTGATGACTGCAAGGCTGCCCTAAATGCTGAGAGGGTGCTCTAGTAATAGCCCTGCAATGAAACAGATATTACAGAAGACCACACCATTCGCCGATACTCTGTGCTCAGGAAGAATTTGGCCATGTAAGATTGCCTTGGATAATTCCTACCACTCACAGAACTGGGGAGTATGAAACAAAACTAATTGCATTATCCTGCGCCTTTTAACTTACAAGCAAGTTTCAGTATGGTTTAATCCCAGGTAACAACGCATAGGGTTGCAGCCTTACAAAAGTAAACAATGGTTGAAAAGATAGCGTGGATGAGGGAAGAGGGAGGTTTGGAAATATACCATAATCAATGTGTGGATACAGATGACATTTGGAGTTCAAATGCATCAGCAGAAGCTTAAACTGAACACTAAATTATTGCTAGAGAATACTTGACTCTTCGATGTAATGACACAGAGTCTCTGAGTTTCGAAAAAAAGAAAACTAAGTTGTTGATTAAAGAAAATAATAATAATAATAATAATAATAATAATAATAATAATAATAATAATTTATTCCCCAGCCACTCTGGGCAGCTTCCAGCAAAATATTAAAATACAATAATTCATCAAATATTAAAAGCTTCCCTAAACAGGGCTGCCTTCGGATGTCTTCTAAAAGTCAGATAGTTGTTTATTTCCTTGACATCTGAGGGTGTTACACAGGGCAGGTGCCACTACCAAGAAGGTCCTCTGCCTGGTTCCCTGTAACTTCGCTTCTCGCAGGGAGGGAACTGCCAGAAGGCCTGCTGGACTTTAATTTCTCACAACTTGTTTCATTTATATGGTAAGTTGGTCTATAGAACCATATACTTTGATATGATATGTTGAATTGCATTTGGGGAAAAAATTGTATAGTTAAATGAAGCCTGTTAGTTGTTGGTGTTGTTATCAGTTTTGCATTTATGTGACAAAGGGTTTGGTAGCATTTTGAATGCTCTTTGTTCTCAGCAAAAAAGGCACACACAAGATGAGATGTTTCTAATTTATTTCTGTTCCCTGCCCTTAGTTTTTAATATATCTATGGGGGGGTGCAGGGTTAGTTAGTTAGTTAGTTAGTTAGTTAGTTAGTTAGTTAGTTAGTTACAGTGGCACAGCGTGGGTTGTCAGCACTCGGGGCAAGGCAAGTAATTTGCGCCCCCTAACCCGTGGATTAGGGGATGCAGGTGGCGCTGTGGGTTAAAGCCTCAGCGCCTAGGGCTTGCCGATCGAAAGGTCGGCGGTTCGAATCCCTGCGGCGGGGTGCGCTCCCGCTGCTCGGTCCCAGCGCCTGCCAACCTAGCAGTTCGAAAGCACCTCCGGGTGCAAGTAGATAAATAGGGACCGCTTACCAGCGGGAAGGTAAACGGCGTTTCCGTGTGCGGCTCTGGCTCGCCAGAGCAGCGATGTCACGCTGGCCACGTGACCCGGAAGTGTCTCCGGACAGCGCTGGCCCCTGGCCTCTTGAGTGAGATGGGCGCACAACCCCAGAGTCTGTCAAGACTGGCCCGTACGGGCAGGGGTACCTTTACCTTTAACCCGTGGATTTGCACCCCCTAACCCTAACCCCCAGATGTTGCGCCCGGTGCGGCCAGCCCCCCCTGCACCCCCCACGCTACGCCACTGGTTAGTTAGTTAGTTAGTTAGTTAGTTAGTTAGTTACAGTGGCGCAGCGTGGGTTGTCAGCACTCGGGGCAAGGCAAGTAATTTGCGCCCCCTAACCCGTGGATTTGCGCCCCCTAACCCTAACCCCCAGATGTTGCGCCCAGTGCGGCCGGCCCCCCCCCCTGCACCCCCCACGCTATGCCACTGGTTAGTTAGTTAGTTAGTTAGTTAGTTAGTTAGTTAGTTAGTTTGGTTGTATGTTGCTTTGGGTTGCCTTGGGCAAGATAAAGCAACCAACAAATTTAATAAATAATATAGAAAATAATTCCCAAGATAAGGATGCAAGAGGAGGAGGAAATGACATCAGCAACGCTAAGAGTGTCAGCCCTACCACCTGAGGGAATGTCAGCACAGGTTAAAAGGCAGTCTAGGAAGCTTGGAGGTGATTCTATCATCTCTTTTCCAGGGAGACATTCAATAGAATGCAGCCTTCGATACAAGCTGAGTTGCTCCTCAACACTTCAGACCAGGGCCAGTTCAAGGCATTTTGGCACCTCAGGTGAACCACAAAATGCTGCTCCAATGGCCCCCAGGCATACTGGTGGCTGTGAGGCTGTGCTTCTGTGTTTTAGGGGCGTCACAACTTTCTATTGCTCACAACCTATATAAGGCTGGTCATATCCCTGGGCTGCTTTCTTTCTCCGATCCCTGCTATCTGATCTCTTCTCATTGATGCTTCATCATTGACTAGAGTGTTAGGACATGTGCCAAGTCACAGCTCAGACTCCAACCCACAGAGGCTAGGGCTTGCCGATCAGAAGGTCGGCGGTTCGAATCCCCGCGACAGAGTAAGCTCCCGTTGCTCAGTCCCTGCTCCTGCCAACCTCGCAGCTCGAAAGCACATCAAAGTGCAAGTAGATAAAGGTGGGAAGGTAAACGGCGTTTCCGTGCGCTGCTCTGGGTCGCCAGAAGAGTCTTAGTCATGCTTGCCACATGACCCGGAAGCTGTACGCCAACTCCCTCGGCCAATAAAGTGAGATGAGTGCTGCAACCCCAGAGTCATCCGTGAGTGGACCTAATGGTCAGGGGTCCCTTTACCTTTACCTATAATCAGGTATAATCAGGGACACGGGTGGCACTGTGGTTTAAACCAGTGTTTCCCAACCTTTGGTCTCCAGCTGTTTAGGGACTACAATTCCCATCATCCCTGACCACTGGGTCTTGCTAGCTAGGGATGATGGGAGTTGTAGTCCAAAAACAGCTGGAGGCCAAAGGTTGGGAAACACTGGTTTAAACCACTGAGCCTCATGGGTTTGCTGATTGGAAGTTCAACGGTTCAAATCCCCACAACGGAGTTAGCTCCCATTGCTCTGTCCCAGCTCCTTTCGAAAGCATGTCAGTGCAAGTAAATAAATAGGTACCACTGCAGTGGGAAGGTAAACAGCATTTCCGTGCACTCTGGTTTCCGTCACGGTTTCCCATTGTGCCAGTAGCAGTTTAGTCATGCCAGCCACATGACCCAGAAAGCTGTCTGAGGACAAACACCGGCTCCCTCGGCTTGAAAGCAAGATGAGCGCCGCAACCCCATAGACGCCTTTGACTGGACTTAACCGCCCAGGGGTCGTTTACCTTTACCTTTTATTCTCAGGGTCCTTCCAACTCTACAATTCTATGATCATTCTATGAAGTACATTTTCAGCCTGCCTGAAGGCTGCTACTGTGAAACTGAGTGAGTAAATCTATCTTTACTTATATGAAGACTGCTTTGCGTGTTTATTGTTTTAGAGGGGGGGAGGGGGAAATACCAGGGAATCCAGTCTGCAGTAAGGCAACCTAGATTACTTACATTAAAAGGCTCAAGCTAGCTTATCAACAGCTCCCTTATATTTGCTGATGAAGGGTTGTACTCTGCTGAACTCACAAATGTAAGGAAGGATAATATCTCTGAAATAGATCCTAGTCTCTTTCTTTCTTCTAGTTGGGTTTTATAAACAAGTATTATGTTGTACAAACAAGTACAGTCATACCTCAGGTTGAATGTGCTTCGGGATGAGCGCATTCGAGTTGCGCTCCGCGGCAACCCGGAAGTAACGGAGAGTGTTACTTCCAGGTTTTGCCACTTGCGCATGCGCAGACGCTCAAAATGACGTCACGCGCATGCGCAGAAGCGGCGAAAAGCGACGCGTGCGTGCACAGACGTGCCGTCGCTAGTTACGTTTGCTTCTAGATGTGAACGGGGCTCCGGAACGGATCCTGTTCACATCTAGAGGAACCACTGTATACCGAGTTTTCTCATGTCATTTACATATCACAAAAATAGCATAATAAATGTGGAGGGAAATATCTACAACATATATTTCATTATTAGTGGTCAATGTACAGGTTCTTGGTTCATGAATTGGTTTAAACAGTTGAAGGAAGGAAGGAAGGAAGGAAGGAAGGAAGGAAGGAAGGAAGGAAGGAAGGAAGGAGAGGGGGAGGGGAATGGTGAGTGGGGTGGGGTCGGGTGGTTGTGCTTCTATTCTACTTAGTGGGGCGGGTTGTGTCAGTATTACTTGTGTGGGTTCTCTTACTATTCACTTGTTGTATTTCCTTGGTGGTGAGAGAGGTTGAGGGTGGCTTAGGGTGTGGTTGGTTGTCACTGGTTGGCTGTAGTGAGAGTTGTTTTTGTGTGTGAGCGGGGTGTGAGTGTGTATTTTTGAATCAGGTTAGCCAGATTGATTCGTATGCTGCCGGCGGATTCTTGTTGTCTTGTCGGGCTGTGTCTACACATCCCTACAGAACCTGCCCCCGAATCTTTAACGTGAGAGCTAAACTAAAGCCTGCAGCCTAGTTCCGTCTTCAAGGTAGGCATTAAAAGGCTGCCTCCGGTGGTTTATAGAAGGGGTAATGAGAAACACCTCGATGGGGAGGGAGGATTGGGGCCTGCAAACTCATCATGCACCCAGCAGGTACAAAGCAAGGTGCTCAAGTGATGGGGGAAATATTTCTCTCTCTCTCTCTCTCTCTCTCTCTCTCTCATTCACAGTCAACCAAGATATTGCCAACAGACTGCATAAGAAATATGGGCGTAGAAATAGACGGAGAGACACCCACGCATTCTCTTTCTTTCTCTCTTCCCCATCCCTGAAGCCTTGGGGGGGGGAGAACAGGGGGGTGATTCCTCAGCCCCACCCCCACCCCACCCCGTTTCCAAGCGAAGCTGAAATAAAAGAGGCAGAGGGAGCCTTGTGTGTGTTTTTATTATTATTATTATTTCTGATTAAAGAGGAATTCATTTCATCTCTCTGCCTCCTGCCAGGGGCTGAGGTGCCGCCATTGAGGTTAACGGTGCGGAAGAATACAAAAAAATTTCATTGAGGAGGATTATAAAAGTTACTAGCTGGAACATTAACAGAAGAGTAACTTGTAAAAAATGCAATATTACAATATTCACAAGGACGGTAGAGCGTGGTAAAGCTATAAAATTCAACATTAAAATCTTCTACGGCCTAGATAACCTAGTTAACAAACATTGTGCTGGAACTACTTTTTTGCGGGGACGTGGCGGCCGCTGCTCCTGCCTGAAGGGTGTGAAGTCCAGGGGCCACCCGGCACGTGGGCTGGAGACCGGGAGAGATGCTCGGCTGTGGGGCTCCCTCCGCGGTGCTTCGCCTGAGGATGGAACGCAGGTCTCTAACTTGGACCAGGGAGGCGCCGGGAGGGTTCCAGATCAAAGGAGGGTGGCACGGAGTTCTGGAGCGTAGGGTCCCTAGGACATTCGGAATCCAGAAAAAACTGGAGTGCTCTGAGGTCTCCCCTGCGGCCGAACACCTCCCTCTCGCCGAAGATCAGACAGATTTCCTTAGCAGCGCCGTAAAGTCTTGCAATCTGGATTCCGATCCATTGCTTCGCCATGCATCTGGGGCTGAAACCAAAAGAGGAGGTTGAGAGCGGCTCTAGAGGAGGGCCGAATTGCTTTCCAAAGCGGCGTGAAAGTAGTACATCAATGGGCAGGGAGTTCCGCAGATCTCTCTCCCCTTTCCGGTGTAAAAAGGCCGCAATATGAGGATTCCCGCTGAACAGGTCCAGAGACTCTTTGTTAAAAGAGAAAAGGAAAGAAATTATGTTAAAAATCCCCTCCTTGCTCCATCGTAGAGAGGGACGCGCGCCTCTCATCGCAGTGACGTGGCGGGAAGGCGCACAACCCGCAGGTGCCCCCAAGGTAACGTGAAATTGTAGGGATCAGGGGGGTCAACTTGAATAAAATATTGGGGCGGTAGGTCACGCCCAGCCCCTCATAATCGATCACAAGATGCAACGCACATGCTATTTGAATGAAAATGCCCGTCAATTTTGGGGCGGCAGGTCCCCTCTAATATTTTGTAGGGGGGCGAAGGACCTCAGCACATAGGAGTTGCCTCCTACGGTGGAGATAAAGAGGTGATTGGGAAGATTCTGGAAGGTTTCCATCAGCAGCCCCACTCATTTCCTTTTCCCTTGGCCTAGAGAGGATGCGCAAGTTACAAGAGACAACCCTGCACACTGCTGTTTTCTGCGTGTTCTCCTCGTTCGTTTGCATTTTTTTTAAGTACAGTTTCCCGGCCTAGGGTGACTTGGGGGGCTAAAGGAGATGGGCCTGGTTCCAACAGGGAGCGGGCCATGTTGAGGGGAGAGGATGGGAAAGGCTATTAAGTCAGATCGCTCACAGTCTATCAGCTTCTGTTGCTTTAGTAACAGATGCCGGCTTTGAACCTGCGCAGAATCCTCCTTCAGGAGAGGCCAAAATTGGGTTCCAGCCGAACGCTGGCAAGACTAGAGAATGGTGTGTGTTTTGTGCATTGTACGAAGTAAGTCAGAGAAGTCAGCGAGCCTTCTTCCTCCGTCAGCCTTTTGGAAGTGTGATCCTGAAAAATGGGTGGGGTGCGCAGAGGTCCGATGCTGAGGTATGGACTTCTGCTCTCCAGGGCCTGCCCAAGAAGAAAGCAGACGCGATTTGCGCGCATCTTAATGAGCTCGCGTTTGCACGGGTACATAGTCCCGTTCACACGTTCACATTTTCCCTACACTGCGTGATGGAACCGTGGAGTTTCCTTTCTGGACCCACACGAGGTTCATCAGGGAAGCTCTCGAAGGAGCCTGCAGCGCGGGTATGTTTCACCGGGAGTAGGCAACGTGTGGACTCCAGTTGTCCTGCCATTGACGCGGGTTGATGTCGCTGCCTCTAAGATTCACTGCATTTGGTGCCCCTTTGTGGCTAAGTGGGTGGGTTCAAAGTAGCGCACTTGGCGCTCTCCCAAGCACTGCCAGTCAAAGTCGGAGTAGCAAACTGAGGTCCCGGGACGCCTCGAATATGGGGATAGCTACAGAGAACTCTTCCAGCGCAGATGAGCACGGTCTAGCTACATGTGTGTCGCCCTACCTACGAGCCATGGGATGGGAAAGGAGATGTGCGTATTCTGGATTGACTGTCAAGTCATTCCAAAGTGGAAAACTAAGGCAATTATGTGATGTGCAATTCTACCGTCCCTTCCTTCGGGAGAGGGACTTGCCTGGTCGGTGTATGCTATTCTTAAACTCTCTCCAAAAATCCAGTCTGCTCAACTGTTATTCACACACACACTCGGGGGATAATAACTTAGCAACACCATCCATTGTCCAGCTTCACTTTCAATGGATGATCCCCTTGTTGCAGGGGGAGTAGAGGCCGTGGAGAGAGCCTGCAAATACGTGGCAAGCAGCCTTCTTTTATCCCCGCGATTCCTCGCAGAAAATGTTGGGATGTGAAAACTGTATAATTTGTTGCAGATCTACGAGTGTTGTCCCTTCCCATTTCAAGTCGCCCAAGTAAGAAGGAGACGGGAGATGGGAGAGGACTTTGCCCTCAGTTCCCAGGATTGACTACTGCGCATGGGCTTAGAGGGGGAGCATATTGGCCAGCACTAAACGGTTACTTGAAAGTAAGCTACGTTGGCACCTGGGAAATGGTTCCGAAAACAATAAGCTGAGACTTAGTGCCTCCAATTCAGGCATGCAGCGTACCAGCCTGACCGCCTATAACCTTTGCGTCAGAGGAAACCTACTTATCTTGCGAAGTGTGGCTGCCTCTTTGTGTATATGTGTGACGGGGGGGGGCGCGGAGGGAGAGAGAAATCTATTTTTTCCATACTATTATTTCCGTGTCCTCCTCTTCTTCATCTTCATCTTCCGTTTCTGTATCAGGAATCAGGAAAGGGGTTAAGGGAGAGAGGAGGAGGGTGGAAGAGACAGAGAGAGGGGGGGAGAGAGAATCTCTTTTAGCTGCTCCGAAGTGCGATTCAGTTCCCCAGGGAGTTGGCAGACAGTTTGTGGAGACGTTACTCCAGATTTTCAGACTATGATAAATATGATAATTTGTATAAAATTTGAATGGGTTCTTGTTTTCAGGGAGAATGCCTCCGATGATGAATGTTCCTGATTTTCAGATAGATGGCTGATAAAAAGTGTATTGAATTGTTGAAAGCGATTTTAATTTTAATTCTCTACCTGCAGATGTCTAATAATAATAATGTCTCCTAATAAAATAGGAAGGTGTCAGTTTAAGCAGCGGTATCGCGCTTGACTTCCCCCTTCCTGTCCCCACACTGTGACAACATTAACCTCTTCTTATAAAAAAAGCACATAAAATTATTATAATTACAGAGTTATTAATTTTAAAAAGAGGGTTAGCAGGATTTTTATGATTATTAATAGAGCTCACACATCTTACCCCTGGAAGTAAATCCCGAGCGCTAAGACTATTATTGGATCGAAATCGCCTCTGGAGCTTCAGTTTGGACATTTGAAACAAAAAGGAAACGGGGTGGGCGCAGATTAAGCCGTAACTTTCTCCCCCCTCCTTTGAACTTATTTAAAAGCCACGGGTTTTAGAGGGTGCCGCCATAGGATGGGAAACGTTCACACGCCTCCGAATTCTTAAAAATACCTTATCTGACGCGGGAGTGGGGGGGGGAGAGGCGACTTCAGTTGGGTGGGGGGGGAACCCATTCAGCAACACAAATCTGCCCCGGGTGAAGCGAACTGGGACTTCTCTCTAGACTGACTTCCGCTGCCTATTTAACACCCCTGATTTTTTTGGGGGGGAGGCTCGCCGCTGTGCCTTTCAGACCACCACTGACCACACGGCGGGCGAAGCCAAACCGGCCGACTAGTAGCGCTTCAAGCTTGGCTGCGAATTGACCTCGGGTTATGTTCAACTCATCCGAAGCATAAACCGGTTTGCATCCAGGTTGACAAAGCACTGGGGTGGGAGGAGTGGGGACTCAATCGCTTTTTATTTTTATTTCCCTCGCCCGCACCTCGACTGAACGAGGCCAGCACGAATCCACGCGCACAGGTGCGGGCGCGCACAGGGTATCAAGCGAAACCTCGCCCGGCCTTCATCCTTTTGCAACCGCGCGCTAAGCAAAGTGTTTCCTGGGTGCTGTAAGACTTAACTTCCTCGCAAGCGGCCCTTGGGCTCGCAGCCTTCGGAGAATCGACGTGGGGCCGCCAAATTAATACTTGGCTGTGAAGGAAACAGTCCTCAAAAGGAAACGGGCGGGGGACTCTGGGACTGCGATGAGAAAGTCGTTCTGGATTTGCAACCAACTTTAGGCGAAGCGGCCCGGGCTGGGGAATCGTTGACTCCGAGTTCTTGTGCGCCAAACCACTAGGCGCCTGTGCAAACGTCTGAAAAGACAAGGCAGGTCAGAGAGGGAAGCGATGGGGATTAGACGGGAAAGAGGGTCGATCGGGAAGGTACAGACAGAGTGGGAAGACAGGGCCTTCCCAAGGAGTCTGAAGGTACCTGCCCGAACTGCTTCAGTCTGTAGGACAGCAAAGAGTCATTTTGGGTTGGTTGTGGCCGGTTCGCTTGGGAACTAGAATCAGTTTTGGTCGGTGAAAGGTCAGGAAAGCCTGAAAAGAAGACGAGCCGAGGTGCAACTTCCACCAGGGCAAAAGCCGAGCAAGAAACGACGGCGCACGGCGGTTTCCACGCAAAAAAAGCAAGCGAGTGGATGGCTCACCTCTGCTCACCAGAGGGCATATTAGGGTGGATGGAGGTAGCATTGCACGCCTCCCCAGAACAACTGCTAAATAGAAGCTGACTAGTATGCAAGCAGGCGATCGTGTGATGTTTGTGTGTGTCTCTGCTTTTTAGGCAGGTACCAAACCTGGGACGCACTTCCGAGTATACAAGCCTAAAATCGGACCTGATCTTGACTCTCTTAACGCCTTTGCTTCCTATGTTCAGCCAGAGGCCTAAATGTACGGGGGGTATCGCCGTTTGCAGGTTGACAGGCGTCTGCAGCACGTCCAGGCGTTGAAATAAGAAGGGGGACTTTGGCACGGATTGTTTTTAATCCCCTTTTCTGCTATAGAGTAAGTCTCTGAGATTACAGGATTGTCCGAGGCTTTACTGAGCGTGCAGCCAGTTTTGGCCACAGAAGCGAAGTCGGACCACCCCCATTTGTTGCACACTCAAAAAGGAAGGAAACCGGGGCTGGGACCGAGGCGGTTTTCCAGGCCCTTTCCTCGCATTTTCTTAGAGAGGTTCCTAGCATTTTCAGAATGGGTTGGAAGGAGGAATGGGTAACCCATCTCTTACACAAACGTACCGGCGTGGTAATAATAATAATAATAATAATAATAATAATAATAATAATAAATGAGTGCGGGCGTTTTTCGGGACTGGAGAGGAGGAGCCCGCCGCCCCGCTCCGATTCTTCCAAGAAATAGGGCGAACCTTAGCCTCCAAGAATTTTCCTCCCACAGCCCTGGAACATTCACTTTTCAATTCCGGGAGGGGCGCGTGGTTAGGTTCCCTGGGCGCGCCTGGCGCTTTTCAGCTGGCTCGGAGAGTTTAAAAGGATCCGGAAGCGGTTTAGGCTTCCTCCACCACCCCCTCCTCCTCTCCAGCTCCCCGGCCTGGATTCCACAACTGATCCTCTCTTGCCCGCAAAGGTTTGAGCCGGACTTTGGCGAGCCGCCCGCCGGCCAGACAGTTCCTTCCAGCTCTCCTCTTTCGGAGGAGGAGGGGTGCGAGGCTCCGCGCCTCCTGTCCTTGAGGACTCAGTTTCCTCGCTTGCAAATCGACCGAACGGATCCGCTGCGCCCTTGCGCACAAAGTCTGCGCATTTATTCGGGGGAAAGTCCTGTTGAACTTCGTGAGAGACAGACTCGCGCAAGAAATTGTTAAGAGGGGCGGGGAGCTCGGTTGCCAATACATCCTGTTACCAGCCCCCGAATCATCGTCATCATGTGGGGCTGGGCTGGGGGGTGAGGAAGCGGGTTTTGACCCGACCAAAATAATCTCATGACAACAGCAGCGAAGAGAGCGGCGGGGAAGCAGAATCAATATTTATGCACACAATGGGTGGCAGTCAGCTAAATTTTACTCAGAGTAGACCCATTGAAATTAATGAACTTTGCTAATTTAGGTCCATTAGTTTCAGCGAGAGTACTCCCAGTGAAGTCACTCAATATTTATTTTTTCTGTCAAACTTTAGCAGTTCTTCCAAGGTGGGCACCTGCTTCTAATAACATCTTGAAGATTTTCAAACTGCACTAAAACTGCAGCTGGCCTCTCCTGCCTTTACCAGGAAACAGAAGGGTCTTTTATGGAAGCAGCAACAAATCTGATCCCCCACGGATTTCAAGGGCAGGAGTCGCTGGACTTTCAGATGGATTTGGGCCTGATCTACTTTAACCCAGGAAAGCCACCAAAAGACACACAGAGAGAGAGAGACTTTCAGGGAGAGCCATCCCCTGTCCCTTTATGCTGGGTTAGGAACCAGTCGAAAAGCAGATCAACCCTTTAATTTAGGCCAGGGTTAGAGAGGTACGCGTTTTCAAGGCCAGGCCCTGAAATATATAAAAAAAAGCAAGAAGGAAGATCATGCCATTTGAGTGTGTACAAAATAATTTCCTCCCGCTGGTGCGTAATGCCGGCCGCCGCGTCCCCATCCAGTACAGGGATCTGGGGTTGAAAGGGGAAGGATTTGCGAGGATAAATAAGAGCAAATGAACTCCCAGCAATTCTCCGTTTAGAAAAGAAGGGGAACTAAACTAAGTTTCTTTCGTGCCCGGCTGCCAGCAGGAGCCCAGGAGGAGAAGGGAGAGAAAGGGCAGGCGCTATCTCCTTGGAAGAGAGATTTGGTGCGCAGAGTGAGCAGGGTATTCTGGATCGTGTCCCGGGGGCAGGGCGGTTGGGGGGGGGCGAAATCCCTAGTCCGTTTCCTGTTCTCACATCCAGATAGAAAGTGAACGAGAAGTGGAGGGGAGGGATGGGGGTTCGCCTGCCGCCTCCTCACTGGCTCTAGGGAAAACAACCCGACGGCGCTTCGTCTCTGTGAGATCTGCTTTCAGGCTGAAGTGGCCCTATGGGAGAAGAGAGTGAGATGCACAAGCCCAGCAGGGAAAAGAGAAGAGCTGCTACGAGGGAGGTGGCTTCTGTCCCCGAAACCTCCGCAGGTCAGAACCCCGAAGGAAGAAGGAAGTACCTTTTCTGAGCCTAAGCAGGACTTCTGAAAGGGCTGGGCGATATCTAAACATACCTAGTGGTGATGGGAAAATAATAATAATACAGTGGTACCTCGGGTTAAGTACTTAATTCGTTCCGGAGGTCCGTTCTTAACCTGAAACTGTTCTTAACCTGAAGCACCACTTTAGCTAATGGGGCCTCCCGCTGCCGCCGCGCCGCCAGAGCACGATTTCTGTTCTTATCCCGAAGCAAAGTTCTTAACCTAAAGCACTATTTCTGGGTTGGCGGAGTCTGTAACCTGAAGCGTATGTAACCTGAGGTACCACTGTAGTAATAATAAGACGAGCTCTGCCCATGTAACATATACGGTAGTCAAAGGTGCCAACTTGAATAAAATATTGGAGAGGGCAGGTAATTACGCCCCGCGTAATTGTTCACAAGACACGGCCCACGCACACCATTTGAATGAACTTGGGGGCAGCCCCCCAAAAAAACATTTTAGTGGGTGGGGGCACGAGCGTAGCCACGGGGTGCAGAGGGCAGCTGGCCCCCAATCAAGTAGGTAAATAAAAATACAGTGGTACCTCGGGTTAAGAACTTAATTCTTTCCGGAGGTCCGTTCTTAACCTGAAACTGTTCTTAACCTGAAGCACCACTTTAGCTAATGGGGCCTCCAGCTGCTGCCGGGCCGCCAGAGCACGATTTCTGTTCTCATCCTGAAGCAAAGTTCTAAACCCGATGTACTATTTCTGGGTTAGCGGAGTCTGTAATCTGAAGCGTCTGTAACCTGAAACGTCTGTAACCCGAGGTACCACTGTACTTAACTAACTGACCAATTGCGTCGCAGATAACTCAGTTCTGCCCCCCAACATAAAGCCTGCCCCCCCAAAAAACTAGCTATGTCCGTAGGTGGGGGCCACAGGGACGTCGACCACTAGGAGGAGACTCCTACGATGGCAGTGGTGGAAGTAGTAATACGACCCCTGCCCATTTCGACGACTAGGAAGCCCCCTCCCTATGCGAGAGGAGAACCACCTCAGTCCCGGAAAGGAGCGAAAGGGCAAAGCGGAAGAAGTAGGAGACCTGCCTGGCTGATAGGAAACACAGCTCTGTGAGACTGTGGTGGTGCGTGGAAAAATCACGCACGGACCCTGCGCCTCGGGGACCACGCGAGCAGATCGTGGAAGGAGCTCTGGCACCTGAGCCGAGAGGCTTCAGTCCGGGTGGTGGGCGCCCACGTTTTGTGGAAGCACCCAGAGCCAGTGTCACCACGCGAGGGTGAGCAAATTGCCTGGTCACAGATCCACCCAAGATAATTTCCAACTGGAGGCTGAAGCTTTGAATCAGCAGCCCAGTTCACCCGGAATAGTCGAGTTTAAAGTTCTTTAGAGTTTCTCCTGAAGGCTTCTCAGCGCGTTCCTGCTACCCCTAAGCACACCTCAAGGTCTTTCCTGGGCTAATATTTATTCCCCACATATTGAGGGTCTGCTTGAAGGTAAGGGAATGAGTCTATTCCGCACTGTGGACTCTGAAATGGGAGCAGGGAACAGGGGCAGAGAGTGCGGTTCTTGTTGGAATTGATATTAGAGTTATTTTCAAGAGGGAACGGTGTAAACGCTTGTGCGCGCAGCAGGTATATATGACAGAAGCAGCTCGATACCAATCGAATAAACGGATAGAGGCCAACGATTCTCAGTTCTCTTGCTCCTGCTGAACACTCTGGGCCATAAGTCCACATAAACATATTTAGGGAAGTCACAGTGGTGCTAACACAATTCCAGTCCCAATACACACCCAGAACTGTTCTAAGCCGCCTTCACTTTTACACAGCTTTGCTGCCATCCTGAGGTGCTCTGTCCTTTTTTTTTTAGAAGTTCAGAAAGTTGAAAACCTAGAGAAGAGTTGGATTTGAGTTAAATGTTAAATCTAAAATTGAGACGGATAAGTTTTAATTTGAATTCAAGGATTCCACGTTTACAACCTGTCCGGGCATTGAGACTGCAACTGGCAAGAGTCAGGTCCTTTTTCGTGGTGGTCCCCTAAACTATGGAGCGCTCTGCTTTCCGAGGCGCAGATGACCGCTATGTTGCAGCTTTTCGAATAGTTTTTAAAAAATACACCACCTTTTAAAGTATTAAATTAAAACGCGCCTTTTCCTAACTACAGCTTTTTCTTGTCCAATTGGTCTTTTAAATGATTGCTACTGTTGCTGCCTTTTTCAGATTTGGTTTTTTGTGTGTGCCTACACACACACACACTTGTGGTGCTTTCATGATATTGTGAAGCACCTTGAATGAGCCATGCCCCCCAAGAAGTAGCATATCAATAAAGATATTAACACATAAAACGTGTTTGATTGGGTATGTTAATTTGAGAAGAGCATTGTTTGTCTTTATTATGTGTTTTGTGATTTTATATTGTGTTTTTATGATGTAACCTCCATGATGTAACCACCATGAGTATTATTATTATTATTATTATTATTATTATTATTATTTTGACAACGCCACAGGTTTACTAAATTCCAATAAGGTTCAGTTAGATTTACTCCAAAGTAAGTGTGCCGAGAATTAATCATTGGCAGATTAAGACTGCAGTCCCAAGTAAGTTAAGTCCCGTTGGACTCGGTGGGATTTACTATTAAGGAGGAGACATGTTCAGGATTGCAAGGCGCATAAATCCTTTTCAATGCCGATTGCCTGGGATGGTCTTTTAATTTGACTGACCATTTCTCTCCAGTAGAGAGAATTTATTTTGGGGAAACCGCCTGCGTTGTGCAGGAAGGCAGTAAGAAAGGCGGCTGCCAGAACGGCCCCTTTCCCGGGGAGAGGGGAGGCAGCTCCGATTTGTCACCCACCACAACTCAGTCCCTCCAGAGCCTTCCTAGCCAAGTCAAAGGTGTCCCTTGAAGGGTCAGCTGGTTTTCTGCCCACCGACCCCTCTTAAAATCTGCTGTTACCAGTGACCTGTCGCGCAAGGTTCTCCTAAGGACCGTGAAGCGCTCTTGTCTTCTTCACACTATAAATTCTGTGGAAGAACAAGGATAATGGTGATTTTCAAGTCCCGGGGGCGACGCGAAGAAAGAAACAAGAACGGGAAATGGAACCGAAGCCTTTATCTCTCTCCCTTTTGGCAACCCACGAGCCCTCTGGTTTTCTCATTCGTGGTTACAGACTTGCGCTTTAAAAAAGTTTGGTTAATGTTTGTTAAGTTGCCGTCGTCATCTTCCTGCCTGCTGTCGAGCAAGCCCCTTCTCTCTCTCTCTCTCTCTCCGTTTCCTTTCTGGTCAACGGGACCATCTGCCAAACCCACGGCTCTCTCCGACTCTGGCATCCAGAGAGCACCCGCCAGTCGGGAAATCGAGGCAGGAGCCTTAAAAGGCGGGCTTTGAATTCAAGTTGCTCAAGATGCAACTCTCGCCCTTTCTTGCTCGCTTCTCTGTTTTATTTAGTGAAATATAAACACTTTAATAAACTCCCTAAAGAATACCAGCTTTCCTTTTTCCACTCCCGCGGATTAAGAATCGGGGCGAGGCTACAGCCCTCTGCGCGCTTCGCCTGGGGGCAAGTCCCACAAAACGGGGTAGGGGGTCTTACTCCCCAATAAACGGGTAAAGGATGGGGCTAGCTATGCTTGGCCAAGAAAGCGCTCCTTCCTCCCTCTCCAAGCCCGAGGAGAAAGTTGTGGAGCAACTCTGGGTGGCGGACAGGTGAGCTGGGGGGTTGGCGAACCGACATCGGCTACCATGTGTTGTGGCGGATAGGCTCGCGCGCGCGCCCAGGTGGGGTTCACACGTGCTCACAAATGCAGCTAAGCCCGGGTCTTGAGCGCCACTTCTGAACACACGAGGCTCAGGAAGGAAAGAAGGAAGACCAGGGAGCGCTGGAAATTGACGCAGTTCTCAAATGTGCGGGAACCAGATCATCACCATAGAATTGTTAAATTGGAAGAGATCCTGAGGATCATCTAGTCCAATCCCCTGCAGTGCAGGATCCTTGAGGTTTTCCTTCCTCGCCTGGTCCCGAAACCGGATCATGACTACCGGGTGGGATATATCCCCCTATTTGCTTTTTTTGCTTAACTTTATTAGCTCTGCGCTGGCTCTTGTTCAGAGTTTTCATTTCAGCAAAACGCTCTCAAAAACCGACCAAAATTTTGCAAACAGCAAATGCGACAGGATAAGAATAAGATTATTATAAAGCGGCGCTAAAAAGCACTCAGACAGCTCACTCGAACCCGAATTCAACGGATATATATATATATATAAGCACGGGAAAATCAAATGGGCGGAAAAGGAGATTTTGGGAGACAGGGCGCCACCGCGGAAAAGACCCTCTCGCCCAGTGCCTACCCACTGAACCGAGAAGGCGGGCTCCAGGCGGAGAGCCTCTGGGGGTGCAAAGCGCGGGCAGGCGCGCCGGTGCGCAGGCATGTGAGACAATTTAAGTATAGTCCGATTTCCCAGTGCGTTTCAAACCTTCCATCCCTCAGTATATCTACACCACCCTCTCGGAGTGCTACTCTAACCGCGCTAGAGAGCGAGCCTGAATGTGGCCACTCACAACCATTCCTCTCCGCCTGTTAGCCCCACCCTTGATGATCCGGTTTTTCACCGAGATGGCGAGAAAAGCGGTTCTAAACTGACTACTCCAGGAGGTTCTCTAATCCGCCTCGGGGGAGCGCTCGAGACCTCCCTCCAACAAAGGGGGCTAGTAGCCCAAGCACTCCCGGTCCTGGCCAGTTATTGGGTTGTCTGCCTGAGGCTGGCCCGCGCGCGTGGACCCCCTTTCCACTCTGGCCTAAATGGTTTGCGGATCGGGCTAGCAGGCTTGTTGCTCCGACTTCACTTCGCCCCCTCCGCGCCCCCTCTCCATGTTTACCTCCCTGCATTACCCGCTGGGTCTGTACCCCCGTCCAACCACACCTCGCGCAATAGTCCCCTTTTCGGGACTTGTGGGTTACAAGTTGGAAATCGACCCGGATTCCTCCCAGAAAGAGGAAAAAGACGGGGGTGTCTATGGCGGATCAAACCCCATTTTTTTAAAGGAGTGACGCTGCCTGCTCACCTTTTCATTCCCCGCCCCCCTTACTCTCGCTTTCCTCATTTCCCTGGGAACTTTTCTCCTCCGGAGTTAACTATTAACCGAGGCACAACGGGCAATTTTCTTGGGAATGTGAGCTATTTCCTTTACACTGCAGATAGATGGGGCGAGTGATTAATAGCAGATATATATTTCAAAGAGATCGCCGGTGTTTTTATGTTGAGCAGAGGGGGGCGGGGAGAGATACATCGCAAGAGGTCCCCGGAGAGATGCGTCTGTGCAAAAACGCGCAGGAAACCAACCCCAAATGACATTCTGCGTCTATATCTATCTTATCCATATGTTTTTAAAAGTTTAAACATTTCAATTAAGAGGAGTAATTTTCTACTTCGTCGTTGCAGTTGAAATTACAGGAGTGTCGTGTGTATGAGGGGTGGGAGCGGGGTTAGTTCCTATTTGTATAATGAAGAGTAGTATTGGCTCCCTTGGAAGTCTCCAGGAAGTTTGATGGTTTCTCCTGCGCTCACACCCGACGCCGGGCGCTTTTTATTCCATCTCCCGAAGCAGGGGCGCTCCTTTGCCTGCTTGGCTTTATTTCGCCGGCTGATCCCGGGCAAGGCAATTTTTTGGTCACTGGGCAATGAAGGGCTGCGCACTACCTGGTGCTTATAGGATCCGGAACAGGCACTGCCTGAAACGCAGAAGGAGCGGTATGTGAGCCAGCAAAATAATCCACCTCTTTCGAGGTGCTTTGCTCCTGCAGCCCGCGCAGGGTTAATTCCAAGCGGCGACTCTGAATTAGGGATGGCGCGCTGCGTTTGCGCTGCTCAGTGAGCTTGGCAAACCAGCCACCCAAGCCGCGCAGCGCTCCCCCGACCTTGGCTTTCTGGGAGAATCCCAGTTCTCCAAAGGGACCGATCCACAACAGAGTTGCGCAGAGGGAGGACGGAGCTGGAGAAATCCTGCTGAAAACCAAGACGGCTGAAATGAATCGAGTTGTGGATTGGGTTCAGAACCGCGCAGGTCGATCCTAAGCGAGTCCCGCTTGGTTTAACTGGGTTGCGGGGGTATTTCCTCGCCACTTCAGAGTAAGACTGCATAGGCTGTAGGGTGGCGCAGAAGTTGGAGAGGTTGTCCTTCTTAGGATGGGACGCAAAGCCTCCCCAACCTCTTTCCACGAATCCCATCGTGGTGGTGCCCTACACGTCCTCTGCTTCTCCTCTTCCTCTTTCAGTCTTTTTTTTTGGGGGGGGGGTGTCCTCTATTTCAGTTTCTAGCCTTCCTTTCTCCCCCCCCCCCTTCTTTCTGTTTCCCTCTGGGCCCTTTCTCCTCCCCCTTCCTCTTTCCTTCGACCCGCTCCTTCTTCTTTGCGCCCCCCCCCCCAAGACCACGACGGTGGCATATGAAGTTCTAAGTCTAACTGGCTGGTGTCAGGCAGTTTTCCCTCCCCCCCCCTCTCTCTCTCTCCCTCTCTCCCTCTAACTCCTAGGCAGCCTGGCGTGACGGATTAAACATCAACTAGTTAAATAAAAATTAATATCAAATGCTTCCTAACTTCTAATGTCATGTTGTTTATAACTAATGAACTGATTAGGGGATAAACACATCAGGAAGACGTTTCTGCTCCTCTGCTCTTCGCCAGAGACAGCAGCTTCGAGAGGCAGCGCTCCCCCCACCAACCCACCCACCCACCCACCCAATTGTCCCTGCCAGGGTTCTTTCTCCCCACATATAAAACGCCAGTGAGAGTGGCAGATGGGGAGGGGGCACGCTGCAGTGGCGGGGGGGGGGGGTGTGCTCCCAGGTGGGCTTGGGCGCTTAGCTGTGGACTCCAAGGACCTCTCTTGGGGAGGAGGGGGGCTGTTTATATTGCCAATCCTCTCCCTGGCAGAGATGCGCCCACAGACTCGGAGAGGGGGGGGGAGAAGATCACCACTGTCAGGAGGCAAGCTCATGCCTGCGCTTGTTTGGAAGTTCCTTTGGCAATGGGTCACTCAACAAACGGACTTTCCTACAATTATTAACAAAGCGTTCGGCTATATTCCACCTTTTCGTCCCGTCTCCCCACTGGAAGCAAATGCCCCCCCCCCAACTTGGCTTGTTAGTGGATGGTGGCACTGGAGGTGTCTTCTCGACCTCTTTCCCTTCGGTGTCCCCCCCCACCTCCTCGCCCCCCCCCCAAAAAAATTTGGCCACCTGGCCTCCACCCCCACCCCTCTTTCCCAGGAGCTCCTCATAGTTCCGGGAAGAACCCCCCCCCCGCCTTTTAAAACACTGTTTGTCCAGCCCGGCGTCGGTTTTGACAAGACCATAATAACAGGGGAAGCATTTTAAAACCAATTTAGCAAATGCAGAAATGTAATTTTAATGAAGAATCGATGAGCGAATGGTTCATTTTTCCTAGGGTACCTTGTTGGAGTTGAGAGACTTTCAATCAATGGGGGGGCGGGGAGGCGGAGGGGGGAAAGGCGAGGAAGAATGGGCTCCCAGGCGCATCTGCTGCCGCCGCCGCGCCGCGCCTGCTCTCGCAATCCTGAACTGCAGAAGGAAGAGACAGGATTTGTCCAACAAACAAGCTTCGGAGCGCCGGTGAAGCTGACCGGCCATCAGACCGCAAGGAGGGAGGGTCTCAGGGGCTCGAAGGGGGCCACGCCATGGGCGTAGCCAGGCTTTTTGTCAGGCGGGGCAGGCCTTTTGTTGGGGGGGGGATGCAGAACCTCAGCTAGCTATGTATATTTATGGATTTTTATTGATTTGGGAGGGGGCAGCTGCCCCTCCCTTGGCTACGCCCGCGGGCCACACTCTCTCCTTAGCGAGATTCCAAAGTACATAGGAGACAATTCCTAGGGGCCGAGGGGTTTTCCGCCGCCCCCCGATAACATCTTTGAGGGGGAGTCCACGCTCCCCCTGCGCCCCAAGTTGATGGGCATTGCCATTCAAATAGTGTGCGTGCACCGCGTCATGTGATCGATTATGCGGAGAGGGGCTTACCTGCCCCCCCCCATATTTTATTTAAATTGGCACCACTGCCGACGGGGATGGGGAACCCGAGTTCAAGATCTCGTCTGAATCCGACCTAGATTTATCTTGGCATTTCGGGTGAGGGAGAAGAGCTTAGATGGCTGACTGTGGCTGCCAGCTTTTCAGACTGATCATTGAGAGCAATGGGTCTATAGGCGAGTCAGGGCAAGGCTCTAGCTGCCGTGTCCACACACCCCATACCTTCCTTAAAGTGGTTCTTGAGATCTTTAAATAATGGTAGCAGGCCCCCGCCCTCTCCGCTGCCGACAAAGTGAGTTGGGATCTTACTCTCTGGAGCTGGGCCTCACCACTCTTCGACTTGCGAGGGATTTTGGCAGCGATCCTCGGCCAGAAGCGCGCTCTCTCGCCACCATCCTGCAGGTAGCTGCTGGACCACGGAGGGGAAGGCCTTGATTACCCAAGGTTGGGTTTGTGTTGGGTTTTCCCTCCTTGGAGGTTTTCCAAGCAGAAGTTGAATAACAGGGTTTCTTTGCGCGCGGGGAGAGGGGGTGAGGAGGAGACGAAGAGCGGTTCTCTAACTCTGGATTTCCTGAACGGAGTAGGAGGGTTGGGCTGGATGACCCACGGGGTCCCCATCCCCCACTCCTCCCCAATGATCCTAAGGTGAGGCTGTCCAAAGGGGGTGACTGTTAGCCAGACGGTCTTTGAAGGCAGCCCTGTATCGGGAAGTTTGTAATGTTTTATTATGTTTTTATATGTGATGGAAGCCAGGTGGGCAGGGTAATAATAATAATAATAATAATAATAATAATAATAATAATAATAATAATAGGTAGGGTAGGGAAATGAGGTTCCCATCGCCAAGCTTCAGCAACGACCCTCTTGGGGTCCCAGGCACTCTGTACATGCCCTCGCCCCTCTCCACTTGCGACCGGGCCCCGAGGGCTAGCGGAGAGGAGCGCCTCTTGTCATCTTAAGAACGCGAGACAAAGTGTGCTTGTGCTGGCAATTTTTCTCCCCTCCTTTTTTAAGCTGGCTGAGGATCTGTGGAGCGGCATCTCCTTCTTCCAGGGTTTATTTATTTATTTTTTTAATTCCCCGGGAAGGGGGGGTGAGTAGATGAGCCCCTCTCCCTCCCCCTCTCTTTCGTTCTTCCTCTCCTTCCTTCCCTCCCTTTCTCGTTCTCTCGTTATCTAAACCGTTTAGCTTTGGGTGGTTGCTCGCAGATCTCCAAAGTGGGGCTGTGGGGTGGGGGTGGGGGGTAGCCGGCAAGACGGCCCAGCGAAGCGCTCGGCAGAGGAGCAGCGAACGCGAAAAGGCCGCGGCCGATCTGCTGGGCTGAGCCAAGCGGCCCAGGCAGGGAGACGCACCATTAGGCAAGGCAGGCATGGCTCACAGCTCCGGCGGGAGAGCAGGTAAAGGAGGGAGGGGTGGGGGAAAGAGGCGGTTGGCTAGGGCCCCGGGGCCCTGCTGAATATTCACAAGGCAAGCAGGCAGGCAGGTAGGCAGAGATCTTTCCCCACCACACCAGCACCCCGGTGTCAGCAGCAGGGGAAGGAACCCCCCCCCCATCGGATATAGAGAGACTTGCTTGGCTCCAGGGAGCCTACAGGTGTGCGGCGAGCCGCGTCTGAAATCTGGTACGCGGAGCCTTCCCTTCGGCGGCCCCCGAGTGCAATCAGGACTTTTACCCAATGAAATGGTCCTTTGGAAACTTCCGCTTCCCTGGTTGGTTCCCTGTGGCGCCGCTCTTCTCCAATTAACCTCCTGGTGCTTATCACGACTTCCCTCCCAGCTGAAATTGGCGTGCGCTCCGTTTGAAAGGAAGGAATAAAGTTTTGGTGTCAAATGGGGAAATTTAAGCCAGTGTCTAAGGTTTTGGATTTGGGGCCAAACTGGTCCCACTCTTGCTGTGGTCGCCTCGCCTGTGCGCGGGGTCTGCCAAACAGCAAACTAATTTATGGAGCTCTCCTCCTTTTAATGTCCCGCGCAGGTACTTTCGCCCCCTCGGTTGTGGATCTAGCTGTCCGGGGAGCGCAGGGCGTCCCCTTAAGAGTGGGGGTGGCGGTGGGGGCTAAGTGAGTAGAGCTTTGGAAACTGAAGAGCTCACCCTATAGCTGCCACGTGTACACCCGGATTAAATCTTCGAAGAGCTTTCTGTGCCTTGAGGATGGTTGAGGGTTCACAAACCGATCTCCAAATGTTGCTTCAGTCTGATCCCTGCCTGGGCTCACAATCTGGGCTCCTGGTCCCGCAATCGCTGACACAGAGAGGCTTCAAGACTTATTGACTAATTATGAGTGAGGGGGGGGGCAGGAGTCTCTGCTGCTGGGCCATTGAAGTCCTTGCTCGACTCAACAGAACCAAACCAACTGAGTCTTTTAAAAGAAAAAAACAACAACAACAGGAGTCTTTTAAAAGAAAAAGGTCTATTTTCTCTAGTTATTCTAACGATGTTTCTCTAAATATAAGGAAGATGAAATGCATCCAATTAAAACATGCAATATGCGTTAGGGAATCTATAACTGATGGCATGTGAGTTTGCGAAGGAGGCGATTTGTAGGGGAACCTCAAAATGAATGAACTTTTCGGGTTCGATGCGGGCCTTAGGATGCATGATCACTGATCAAATAAAGTCAGGAACACATCAAACACTTAATACGCGTTAAGTGTACTGCTGTGTATTAATCGTGTGTTTCACACCTGCCACCTAGGAGAGAAGGCCCAGCCAATTTTCCAGTCTCCCACGCAATGATTCTCGGTAGAAAATCCCTCTTCTCCCTTCCCTCCCCCCGTTCGAAGTCCCCTCTGTTCCATTTCCCTTCTGTGTCTCTAAAAGATCTGCCCAAGTCCCTTTGCATCTGAGGTTTAAATAGGAAGATCAATAGAAAACAGTTGTAATGATCTAATTAATTATAGCAAAATTAAAAGCGAGTAGAAAATCAATCTCTGATGGTGTTGAAGATGGAATTAAATTGATAGTCCATCTGTTCACCTCCTAGACCGTATAAATTTGCAACCCAAGGACGGAGCTAATGGGATCAGGCTGCTCGAAATCTCCTCCTATCTCTCTCTCCCCCCCCCCCCGCCCCCGTTCTTACTCCTTCCTGAAGTTCAAACTTGCAGAATCAGAGCCTGCCACTACTTCTCCTCCAGGCAGTTGCAAAATTAAACACAATATGAGGCAGTTATGTGGCAGAGTCAAAGCAACAAGCAACAACAGCAGTGTGAAACTGGGAAACACTGGTGCAAACTGGGATTCTATCTCTCTCTCCTACCCTCCCTCTTCCTTCCGGTTTATCCAGAGAGGCCACTTCGTATCCTATTATTGGCCACAACTTCCTCTTCCCAAATTCCTAAACAGCCACGTTGGTTCTAATGTTCCACTGGCTCCTAAGCCCGCTGTTTTCGTATGCCACTTTTAGGGTAATCCATGGGGTTTGAACCAGCATGTAGCGGGTGGGTTGTGAGGCCTCGATATCCCTTCCACACTACACAGCGGAGCTGCCTTTTTAAAAAGAGTGGCAGAATTAATCACAGTAATGAATTTGCACACTTGCTCGGAAGTAAAGCCCACGGAAGGGGATGGGAACTTCCGTTCGGGATCAGTCTGCGAAGCCATTCAATTCCGTACTGGTTGCACACACAAAAATCTGCCTAAATCCGAATATCGGCTTAATTAATGGGCCAAGTACCACGCAGGGAGGGGAGGTGGCGGATGAACCCTAACAAATTGGCCTAAAACAATGGCGTCTAAGGTGCACATCTAGGCAATCTCGAGGTGCGCGCGCGTGCAAACACGTGTATTCCCCTTACACACACTCTCTCTTTGGAAATGGCATTCTCTATTCCACCCGAAGACAGGGATTCCGTCCTTCCCAAGGCCGACCGCCCCCTCCCAAGGATTTTAGTGAGACCTTCTCCCAAGAGGGGTCGCAGACTTTAGGAAAGGGGTGGTCAGGTGGTCGCCGACTGCCCGCCCGCCCTCCGGATCCCCCTCTCACCCCACCCACCCCTAATACCTACCCTTCTTCCGGGGAGAAGCTTCCTCCACCAACCGAGCCGGCCCGGTAGGTCCCTCTTAGGCCTTTTCGCCGTCCTTCCTCTCCCTTCCCGCAGCTAGAGCACCATCCGTTTTCCTAGGCTTTGCTTTGTTTCTCACGAACCAGGACTGAGAGCTAGGAAGAGAGAGAGACAGAAATCCCTCCTGTCGCCCCGCTGGTCCCTTTTAGAAAGCAGCCGGGCGAGGACTCTGGCTTGGGTAGCTTTGCTAAATCAGAACCCAAAAAAACAGCAAATCGCAACAGCAACCTTTGCAGCTTGCTAGTTCTCTTCTTCTTCGCTTTAACCCCCAAAACAACCCACCGCGCCGTTCCCCACCTCTCCAAACTCCCTGCAATTTGCCCTAGAAAGCATGGCAAGGAGGCAAAGACTGACGTCTGGGGAACTCCCCCCCCCACACACACACACACTCCGGCTCCTTTAGGGATGAAAAATTGAATATTTTTTTGTATGGGGGGGGCGGGGAGCTGCAAAGCGCAGTGAAATTAACCGAACAGAAACTCTGCTTCTTCCCCCGGGTTTGGGGACGAGCAAAGTGCCGCGTAAGCCTTCACGTAAAAACGCCAGCCCCGGTGGGTTTGCGGGGCCTTCCCGGTCCTGCGGTGTTTGTGTGGCGGGGGTGTCCGCGGTCCCCTATGCGGAGACAGCAGAGGCAAGAAGAAACCCGATTCCACGGTGTGGAAAGCAGACTTGGCTGGAGCTCTTGAGCTGGAATCTCTGTCCTCTCCCCTTTTAAAAATCCTGCCCATTATAGAAGTGGGGTAAACGAGATTTCCAACCCTCAAAGCCGTGATTGCTCGAGCTTTAGCGCAGTGTTACCATTATCACCTAGGCCCAGAAGAAAACTCCTACATATACTGCTATATATATATTTATTATATATGTGTATATATTAAAATTCCTCTCCTTTGTCCTTTTCTGAACCCCACACAGAGACACACGCGCGCGCGAAGAGGGCAGGCAGGCGCCCCAGAGCTCTGCTAATCCGTTTTATTAACCAATATATTCAAAAGGATGGCTTGGCCTATCGCGAAAGGCTGTTGCAGCCCTTCTTGTCGGTTGGGGCTCTTGCCTGGTCGGGCAAAAGGTGAGCTGTCGTGGGCCCCTCGGTCTCTCCCCCTCCACCCATCTCTCCGCCTGTGAAATACACGCACATTTTGACTGGATTATGCACTGAAAGTTAGAGCAGCGCCAGGACTCCTGAAATTATAATCCATTCGGGACTTTTCTCCGCTTCCTCCCCACCAACTACCGCCGTCTTACCTGAAAATGTACGCGAAGGATTAGCGCAGGTGCCACGGGCTGCTTCTGAGCAGAAGAAGACGCGCGATCTTCTGAAAAGTTGGAGATCTATGCCGAAGTTTGTTGGGGTGTTGGGCAGAGAGAAATCGTTGGAGGTTTATTCTCTCTCTATGGGAAAAGTGTGTCCAAAATTAACTAACCACCTCAGCAGCATCCAAGGGCGGCTATATTGAGAAAAGTTTGCAGAGAGGAAACCCTGAACTTCGCCGCCGCCGCGTGGAAAGGGCTGCAGCGAAATCCATTAGGTCAGGATCACACGCAGAGGAAAGACTGGCCAGCGGTGAGGGGTGGGTTAGGGAGAGGCGTCTTTGCAAACCTCGGGGTCGGAGAAATCGGGGAGGCAGCTTGGGTGGGCCGGGGAGAGAGGCGATGCTGGAAAGCCCCGGCCAGGCCGCAGTTCAAAGACTGGGGAGCCCCTTTTGCTCCTGCCTCTCTGGCCCCTTCGATGCAGCACGCACCTCCCCCATGAGCCCATCCTTTTCCCAGCCGGTGCCGGCTGAACATGGAGCGGAGGAACCCGAGTGTCTCCTCCCTTCCCTGCGTCCCGCAAGGCTCCCTTTGCTCCCTGCTGCTCACCTGGGTCTCCCTTCGCATCGCTTTGGGCTGGGGTCTTTTGGGGTGTTTGTTCGGAACAACGAAAGGAGCTCTTTCTCTCTAAGAAGATTTGGCTGCTCAGCTTTTGGAGCCGTTCACAATTCTCATATGCCCTATTTAATGTTGCCCTTAAATGTTCAGTTTCTCCTCTCCCCCCCCCCACCCTTTCTTTTTACATCATTTCAATTATTGTTATTATTAATTTTGATCTTGGATTTAGATCTGCTCCTCCAGCCAAAAGGTTCCCGAAGCGGCTATACTTTTATTGGACTATGGTCTCAGATAACTTTAAAATCCTGCATTTGTTTAATTGCACAGAGAGGTCTTTGGGTGTGTGTGTGGTTTTTCCCCTGTTCGTTCGTTCGTTCGCCTCGTTCTCCTCTCCCTTTCCCCCTCCCCCTCCCCTTAATTTGTCCCTTTCGGGGACTCTCGTTCAATAATTCACCCTTCCTCCTCCCGATTCCTCCCGATCCCTGCGTACGCACGCACACGCACGCACACGCACACACCATTAGCAATTCCTGCCAAAGTCGAGTGACTTGGACCGACACACTTTTTAATTAGACTTCAGATTTGAGGATTACCTGCTTTCAGATTTTACAAAGAAGTATTAAACGGTGAGGGAAAGAAGGGAACAACAACAACACCCCTTTCCCCCTTTATAGGAAAAAGATGGAAACTGTTCTCTTGCAAACGAAGAAACTTTCCTTGGTATTCGCCCTCCCAAGGCCCTGGCTGAGGCTGACTCCCCACCTGAAAGCGGAAGGTTTAGGGTCAGAGACGCGGAGCTAGCCGGTGCCCCTTTTGGGGTTTTTTTTTATCTCCCTTCTTTCTCCAGACAAACTCAGTATTAAATCGCTATCCTCCTGGTTACCAAGAAATGAGAAGAGGCCACGTTTCCAAATTCTGGGTGGCATAGTGGTGTCCACACATAGATTGTCGTGTGGAGGTTAACTTTGTCTCACCACCGTTTTGTTTCCCGGGAGAGAAAGCGCCTTTATTCAGCAAACAGAAATTGCTAAAAGTAACGATGCGCCGTTTGAAGTATTCGTAAGTTATTCAGATAATATACATCGGCAATAACACTTAAAAAATAATGTCACAGTCATGGAAAGAACACCAGAAAATTAATAACAACATCGCAGGTGCCTTTATTCTATCGATAGAAATAATTTCATGCGGGAACTGGCCAGTAACATGGAAACAACGACCGTAACATGGATATATAGAATATAGAATATATATATATATATATATATATATATATATATATATATATATATATATAATATATGTATATGTATATAGAAAGAAAAAGAAAATGGGAATATTCTACTTTCTCATTATCTAGAGAGTCTACAGATAAACTCCTTGCCCTCTCGGCCTTCTAGGAACTGAATTGTTGTTTGTTTGGTGGGAGGGAGGGAGGGAGAAGTGCTCCCCCTTTTTCATGGATTTGAGGTGATGGGAATATAGTGCCCCTTCTAATCCTCTCCTGTAGGGCTTTGTGAATTGCAGGCTCTCATCATTTCACTTTGGCCCTGCCTCTACTGGAATTACCCTTTCCAGGGACTTAATGGGCAAGCGCCAGGGTTTTCGCTGAGCCGCAGCAGTTTCCACCTATGTCCCCGTTTTTATGGGTGCATTATAGTTAGGGGGTTATATAAATGTTTTTGTCTGTGATCACTGTAAATCCTAACATTTGCAAAAGGCCCCAAGGCAAGCCAACCTTGGACGGAGAGAGGGAGGGAGAGGACGGAGCTGGGGGGGGAGGAAATCTCCCATTACTGCTGATTAAAAGGAGACTTTAATAAGCGCCTAATTCACTCATCGGGAGTTTTATGGAGAAATTAGAGAAGACAAAAATATCTCTGGCGGGGGTGGGGGCGGGAATCCCCGAGAAAGCCTGTTTCTGAGAGGGAAGCCAGGACAGAACCAGACCCCCCCTCAAGCGCCTTAAGATCTAAGGCTGTCTAGGAGAACCAGGGAACGTCTCCTGCCCAGCTTGCCCGCTGCATTCCCAGCCGTTTTCGCCATCACCAAATAAAGGAATGGAGATGGGCATTTTCTAGGCAAGAGGGGCGAGGCCACCAAATTACAGCCGCCTTGCATTTGCGGGCTGCAGGGGGTGGGGGAGCTTGTCCGTCTGCGCCCAAAGCCTTGCCAAGCGGTTGTTTACCAAAAGCAAGCCTCCCCTCTCCTCACCCCAGTTCCCCGCACAAGGAGCTCGCTTGCTTCCCCATATTTGCAGCTCCTCTCCGGACGCCCACCTGCTTTTCTGATGCATGCAACTGCAAAGGACGTTGCTTGCAGCAAGCAAGCAAGGAAGCACTCGCGCATGGGTGCACCTTTTCCGCCTTGTTTGGAGGGATGGGTGGGCGTTAGTTGCTGGGTTTAACCCTTGAGTTTAAACTCGGAGCTTAAACCCTGAGCTGGCCAGCCCCGCTGCAGAAAACACACACACTCCTGAGCTGGCCTCCCCCTTCTTTCCAGCCGAGGCTGTAAAAAGGTCTCCGGCTTGTCTGGGTTTTGTGGCCAACGCTCCGTTGTAAAGAGGAGAGGTTAAAGTGTCGGTTGCCGAATAAAGAGCGGCGCACGTGGGCTTCTTAGCTTTGAGGGCAAACAAATGTAGCAAGGGGGGGGGGGGGAGAAAGAAAGGCTGGAGGGTGGGGGGAAGAGCCAACAACAGCCGGAGCAGCAGGAGGCCCGCAAGACTCGCCCCCCCCTTCCTGCGCCTGCCTCTCCCTCCACCCTGTCCATTCATTTCCCCCTCTGCCCGGTGCCAAGGTGCCCACGCTAAGCCTAGCCTGACTGTATCCGTCAAGTCCCCCAGACATGGAACCCACCCAGGAGTCACAAAAGAGAAAGGGGTGGGGGGGGGAGAGAGAGGAGGGAAATGAGGGGGTCTTGGCTGGGAAAGAAGAAAGTAGCTTTAGGGGAAATGTGCCGTGGAGTGTGAAATTGCAGCCCATGGTGTTCCATATTGTACCAGAAGCTCTCTCTCTCTCTCAAAAAAAGCGCCACGCCAACCCCTCCTCATCCTCCAACGTGACCACAGGGGCAAGGGGGGGGGGGGAGAGAAGAGACGGAGGATCCGGGCACCGGGAGGGGTGGTGGGGAGAGAGACGGACCAGGAAGCGGAGGGCAGCGCCAAGTCTCCGCGGAGGGCCCGATCCACCACCAAGCAGCCCATTGCTTAAGCGCCCCGGAGTTGGGGAGTGGGCGCCTCGGAGCAATGCACAGCAACTTCTCAACATTTAGCTCATCCAGGGCTTCTCTGTGTATTTGCTCCAGTGTTTCCACAAGCGGCAAGTGAGCTTTTTTTTAAAGCTCGGGATGCGGCACATATTAAATGTGCGGAAACGGAGCCCGGTTTAAATCCGCAACGGCTCCGGGTATAGCCCTGTAGCTGCTGCTGCTGCTGTTTTTAACTCTGATTACCCCTACCTGGCGCGCCGCGCATTTGGAGCGCGTGTGTGCCCGCTTGTGTACAGCCCCTCTCCCATGAATGATAGTCTTATCTCATGCATATAAGATAATCGAGGCTTTCTCCCCTTAGATGACTGCCCAACGCCGTCTCCTTTTAGCAAGAAGAAATGAGCAAGAATTTGGGTTTATTGAATCAAACCGGGAACTGGAAAACGCGAGGTGTGCGCGTTTTGTAGACTAAACCCGTCCCGAAAGGGCAACAAGGTTTCTCTGCCTGTCAGTAAGGCCTGTTTGGAGGCCGCCAGGACCTCGCCGTGGTAGAGGGAGCAGACGGAGTCCAATCTGGTTTGGCAGGAAAATATTTGCGCCCCAAAGAAACGAGGAGGGAAATTGGTAGCAGTTACTTGTTAGGGGTGGCGGCCTGGTTTTGTATCCTCTAGCTTCAAGAAGGCAAGGAGGGTCGAGGTGCAAAAATACTATCTAGAGCTCCCTAGGTTAAGATAAACTTCATTGTTGTGCAGGCTCCCAGGGAGTGGGTGAGGTCTCTGAGGTGACCTTCGGGGAGCCTCGGTGTGTTGCAGGGGCTCGGGTGCGATCAATAGGTTTGCCTTGATCAGCTAAGGAGCCGGGGGAGGAGAGGAGCTAATGAAGCAAATGCAAAGATCACTATCTCCTCCGCTACTCCTCCAAAAGTTTGTGGGTTGTTGGTTGTTGTTTTTTTCCCCCTTCCAAATTTCCGCAGAGGAGCGGTCGCCTCTTTTGAAGTGTAAATGTCCCGAGTTGGGAGGTGAGCGATGAATAGCGGGGACAGGAGACCCTCTTTGAAAAAGGAGAAAAGAAGATTCATTTAAAGTAAAAATGGGGAGAAGCAGCCAAGCCTGACAGGCCGCGAGCGGGACTTGGGGAGTTTTCCCAAAGATAACAGAGGTGGGGAGAGAGGGGGTGGTGGAAGGGAGAGGAGGGGGGGTTCTTTATAGTTATTGAAATCCAGTCATTCCATCTGTTTGGGGAAGGAAGAAGGGGAAACGGTTTCAGGGATCCTACTTGAGGAACAACCAACCCCCCAACCCCCTCAGGCTGATAGGGATTGTTGTGTGGATTTGATTGTTGACAAAGCAATTCCTCCAGGAAGTCGGAGAGGGGCAGGGGCTGACACTTCGGATGTGCCGTGAGATTAGAGGCTCTCTCTAACAACTCTTTGGAAGCCCGGAGAGCACAACTGGTATACCTGCTCACAGATAAAGATGGCATCCGTAGCGATCTGTTTGTTTTCAGGGCCGTAAATATATACATATATAATGGTTCTCGCGCTGGGATGTTTTATAAGACCAACGGCTGCAATTAAAACAACATTCTATATCCGATACTTCAATGGGACTTGGTTGCATCTGCGGCTCTGCACGACCTTCTTGCAGCCGCTTCGCTTCTCTCTTGTTGGGGAGCCCCTGGAGAAGGCAACGTGTGGACGCCCTTTCTCTAGGTTTGCATTTTTGCACCTGCCCACTTTCCACCCAAGCATTGGGCTCTGGGTGGGAGAGGCTTTTCTCCCTCCTTCTCCTCCTGTATAACCTCGATAAGGAACAGGCCCTCCCCCGCTTCCACTGCCTCGTTCCCACAATCAGAACTATTGTCTCCTTAAATATAGGGTCAGCCCATAAACCTGCTCGAAGACAGAATGAACTCCCCTGTGCGCTAATGACGAAGCAGGGAGGGCGGCGAGGGCCTTGCGGGGAGAGGCAAACAATAGCCTCCTAGGAACAGATGTACCCCCGGGGGGGGGCTGCGAAGGAAAGAGCAGTGGGGGTTCAAAATGGGTAGGCTGGGCCTAAGTCACCGCTGTTAGTTGATGTCCGAAGTGGGGTTTATGGGTTGTGAACTCTGGGCCTGCTTCTTGCAGATGAAAGATGTCTTCCATATGTCTGGAAGAAATAGCATGGAGATACCAGGAACTATCTTGTTTTATTTCCAGTAAAAAGGTGTGTGTGGATTCGGTATAATTTGAATAAATTCTCTGCGCCTTTTCTGGATCCCTTCCCGATACAGGCGGGCGTGTGTGTGTGTGTGTGTGTTTGTGTGTGCAGCAACTCCTGGGGGGAGGGGGAGGGGAGAGATTAAGTTAAAATCCGGTTACTTTGAAACTTTTCCCTAGGTCTGGCGATGAAAGCTGCGCAGAAAGCAAACCGCGGAGCGCCATCTACAGGCGCAACCGGGAAAGGGGATTTCGCCGCCTTCCCCTTTCTCTGTATTCGTTCCGGATTTGCTTCAGAGCAAATCATGTTTTCCACCTGTATTCTGAGCAGGGTCCCAGGCACACTAGCATAGCCTACCTCTGCCATCACCCAGGCTCCAACTCCACCCTGGTCGGGAGCGGCGAGGGAGGCATTCCTTCTTTGATCTACAGCTTCGGCTGCTCTCCTCAAAGGAGTTGGAAAAAGTCTGAGGTGGGGGGAGGAAATTCAGTCTGGGATCGAGGTGGAGTGGGGGTAGGCGAACAGCACAATATCCAACGGCTGGGAGGGGTGCAACAAAGGCCGTGGGGTGGCGAGGAGAGACAGCGTGCGTAATAAAATAATATATTGCATTGCCGGTACAAAAATTATAGGCGAACTCCAAAAATATTATATTGGATATGGCCACAATTAACCAACGACTCCCACGGCCCAGTTATTCGAATTTTAAGCCTACTTATTCCCATCGATCACAAGAGCGTTGCGCACATATTAGAACTGCCCTCGAACCATTTCCTAGAATAGGCCCGTGGCAAACCGATCCAGTGGAGCAGAAGGACGAGAATTTGGCGCCGGCACTTTCTCTGCCGTGTGACGCGGGCGGCGTTTCACTCTTGGAGAGCCCTCAGAAAACCCGTCCAGCGATTTTGTTTTTGAAAAAGAATAATAATTTAAGCCGCCGAACACACAAGCGGGCCGAAAATGTCCAGAAAAATAAAGAGAGAGGCGCTTTTGTAAACACAGAGCTGGAAAAGAGACGAAGAGAAAAGGGAGAGAACATCAGCTTAAGTGCCAATTTGATTTATGAGATGGAGGAAAATATTTCATCAAGGAGATCCTTGGCTTAACTGGTTATTAAACAAAGAGGTTAGTTTGTGACAGATAAGCGGAGAGGTGGGAAGGATGGATCAAAGAAGGCAGAGGAAGACGGAGCGGCGCTTCGCCTAATGATACAAGCCGAGGAAGGCAACAAAAACCCGAGCTAATATTCACATCTGTCTGTTTATTCATCTCAGGTTGGTTCCCGACCCTCTTTCGTCAGTTTCCTGCGCGTGTTTTCTGATGCCACCTCTTTCAGTTTTTGCCAGTTTTTGAAATCCATATACTAATACATATCGTACAAAAAATAATAATAAAGAAAAATTAAAAGTTTAAAATGAAAACGGGAGAGGAAAAATAAGAGACAGGGTCATTAAGTCATAACACACACGCGCGCGGTTTTAAAATTCTGTTTCTAATGGAACGAAATGAAAATGCGGGCAGAGGTACAAAAAACTGGGACGTTTGAAACAAGCCCCACGAAGGCGGAAATACCCAACATATTTGCTTGGAAGCAAGCCCCATTGGAATCAGTGGGGCTTGCCTCCGAGTAAACGTGGTTGGGACTGGAAAATGACTGACAGCTACCGCAAAAAAGTGTTTTCCATCTCCTCCCTATGCCAGATATTTCTTACGCCAGAGTTCGACGCGTTTTTAAACTGAATTCCCCGCAGGCCCTTCACACAGCTGGTTCACACGACCCTCCCGATGCACAGATTAATCCCCGGGACCTCGAGGGCCTCGTCCCCAATCGCTCAGGTCTGCGGGTGGGGGACTGGGGTGGACAAGTGCCTGCTGGCTTTGCTGGCCGCAGCCCCGACCTCCAGGCGACTCGAGGGGGAGCGCACCGAGTTCCAGCGATTTAAGCCGAGGCCGCTTTGCTGCCCGGGCGGCCCCCGCGCCTCCAGATCCGACCCTTTCGCCTGCGTTTGACTGAGGGGCAAACCGGGAGGGAGGGCGCGCGCTTAGGCGCGCGCGCAAAACTCAATCCTCGCCTTCGATTCGGCTCCAGCAGCTGAGATTTCTGGAGGCGGAAGGCCTCCCACATTAAAACAAATAATGGCGGCGGGGGAAGTGTTTTCGGGGGGGGGGCACATTTACATCTACATCGGCAGGCTTCCAACGCGCGTAAAATACGAAAGTAGACCCCTTCATCATCCCATGGCGTGGGAGAGGGAAGAAAACAAAGCCGCGAGGACTCTCTGCGCCCGCCGACTTGCCAAGGTGCTACCCAACAGTTGATGCCCCCTGCGAGTTTCGTGGCCCTTCCCGGATCCCCCGATCGCCCAACCAACCAATCAACCACTCCGCGCCTTCCCTATACCTCGGCGGTTTTGGTCCTCTCCCCTCTCCCTGGTCTCCTGGATCTGCTCCCCTCCCCCGCGCCGGCACCCACACACAGATATATTTATTTGTTGGTACGTTGTTGTTTTTTTGTGTGTGTGTGTTTTTTGAGGGGGTGCGTTTTTCGCTTTAGCGGTGACAGAGCGCCGGACCTTCCTCGCCGGGTCTCCGGCGCTGCGCGTTGGCGAATCCGAGAGTGTTGGAATCTATTGCCTTTGTCTGACAAGCCATCCATCTCTCTCTCTCTCTCTCTCTCTCTCTCTCTCTCTGTGTGTGTGTGTGTGTGTGTGTGTGTGCCCGGAGAAAAAGGGAGGGCGAGAGCGAGAGGGGAGGGGGCGGAGGTGTGTGCGAGGGAGAGGGATAGCGAGAGAGAGAGTGTGTGTGTGTGTGTACGGAGAGGGGGGGAGTCCGGGGTGAGATCTGGAGGGGGGTTTGCCGCTTTTAGAGAGGCGCACACCGGCGACGGCAGCTCCATTCTCCAGGCAAAGCTCGTGGCAAGCACATCCCACCTTGTGCAAAAAAGAAAAAAAAAAGGAGACAGGGGGGAGGAGAGAGAGAGAGGAGAGGGAGGGAGGCGACAAGGAAGGAGGGAGCGAGCGAGCGAGCGAGCCAGGGGGGAAAAAGTCTGGAAGGACCAGGAGGAGCCGGGTTTCCTCCTTCGCCCTCCGCCTAGGGAACCCGGAGCAGCGGAGTCAGAAGCAGATCCTCGACGGCGGAGGGAAGAAGCGCCTGCCTGGGTGACCCACCGGCCCATCGCTCCCGGATTTGCCGCCGTGCCGTCGAACGAACTTGGCAGAAGCGAACTCCGCGGCGCCGGCGACTTGGAGAGCCGAGCGCGACGCTGCTGCGCTGCGCCGGCCCGACGGGGCCCCCGCCATGCCGTGCACCTGTCCTTGCTCCGGGTGGGGATCGTGAGCGCCGCCGAGGAAGGAAAGTTCCCTTGGCCCTCCGCCGGCCCAGGACCGGCAGCGAGGGAAGAAGGGCGACCCGGGGGGCGGCGCCACCACCGCCGCCGCTTCTGCTTCTCCATCTTCTGCTCCTTGTCCAGGCCGTTGCCCGGCTCCCCGTCGGCGCGCCGAGCCGGCTCCCCGTCCGCTCCGCCGCGCCTCCGGCCCGATTCTCCCCCAAGTGCCGAAGTTGACTCTGCGCGGCGACACGGCGGCGTCAGCCGACTTCTTCCCCTTCCTCTGCCTCCCCATGGATATGCACTGCAAGGCAGACCCCTTCTCCGCGATGCACCGTGAGTACCGGCAGCAGCCCTCGGCGCCACCGCCTCCTCCTCTCCTCTCCCTCCGCACCTGAGAGCCCCTTCCCCGCTTGCCATCTCCGTCGGCTGGAAGGTGAAGCAGGAAAAAGGCCGGGCAGCCGTGGCAGTCCTTCCACTTTCTAGTGGACTGCGGGGGCGCGGGGGGCGCGGGGAGAGGTTTCAGAAGGGACCCCCTGACCCCACACTCCTGGCGACGCTGCTTAGCGGAGTGAAGGCCCCCAACTCCCTTTCCATAGAGCCAAATCTTTGAAATAGTTCGGAGGAGTTCTGGACTTTAAAAATGCAACCTAGGGCTTCAGTTAGGCAAGAGTAAAGCCCGTAGAATATAATGAAATTATAATTGGATAGGAACATAATATAGTACGCTTATAAGACGTCGGTATAAATCTATATACTGCCTTTCCCCTTAGATTTTACATTATCTGATTTGTAATTATTAAACGGGGGTCAGGAGCGGAAATGCCTGCCTTGGCGTAAGATGAGAGCGTTTCCTTTAAAATAAGGATTTTAAAGGCCTTTCCGTTCGATTCGCTTTGCCTTCTCTGAAGTTTTGTGCCTTGAGCTTTCCGTTTGCCACATTCCCCCCCCCCCGCCGCCCCAAATCCTCGGCCTGTCTTTTAAATGCATCCATTTCTGACGCGGAGGGCCAGAGGATCCCGGAATTGTTTCTCTCTCAATCCATTTCAGGAGGAGCAAAACCCAGAAACCAACCTGGCTCTTTCTTATTGTCGCGGCTAACCACCGCCTTGCCTAACACTTTTTATTTAAAAGGAAATTGCGGAGAAACAATTCTGTTTAAAGCAAAACAAAAAGCAACAACATTCAGTTGAAACCAGAGAGGGGAGACTGAGAGAGTCAGTAAATGAATAATTAACAGCAATCCCTAACTTTTGACATCCTTAACTTTCAAGCTTATGCCCTACACAAAAAATCTCGCTTAAAAAGACACAAAGGAGGGGAAAACAATGTGTTAGGAGTTAAAACGTATTTTGGGACCAGGAAATCGGGCGAAAAGGACCGATGTTCCAACCAATTTAAAAAATTGTTCCAACCTTTTTTTAAAAAAAACCGACCTTGTCTATATTTTTCGCATTTTTTGACATTTCGTGTCAATCACTTGCCTCTTATAAAAGCAAAACTGAAATGATTCCAGCTGCAGTTTGATGTAGGAATGTTTTAACAGGCCGAATCCCACATTAGGTATATCTAGAACCGTTTAAAATTAAACAACGCGGCTCATCGGAAGGTTTAATTCCCTCCTGCAAATGCGGGTTGTTGTTTTTTTGTTTCTTGGAAACGGGGTGAATTTCGTACCCCCACAACCTCTTCTGACTTGCTCCGGGTAGAAGCGTGCGCCATTCAACGAGCGCCCTGCGTTACAAAGGAACGGCCGGAGCACGAAAAGGGAGAAACAGCCGTAGAAAAATAAAGACAGGCTCTAAGCCCGAAGGAAGTGAATTCAGAACTTGGGCTGGTGTGTGGCTGGGGAGACGCAGGTGCAATAATCTGAATTATTAATCCCTTAATCTTTTTTGCATCTGTTGCCTTTTAATACTCTGTAATGCGAGTTATCAAAGGTGCCCTGAATTATTCAGGAATGAGGTGCTGCAGAAATTGCCTGCTTGGTAACTTTAGAGGCAACATCTGCAGAAGGTGACCCAGACAAATGAAGGAAACAAACAGATACAGAGAGAGAAAGAGAGGCCGGTCAACGCCATTCCACCTGCAAAAATAAAAAAAAATAAAGGGAGACAGTGAAAAGTGTGCGGTGGATGCTCAGGAGGTTGGGGGGCCGGGGCGGTTGCAGGAAGACGACCTGAAATCCCCTCTTAATTTCACGAAAACAAAGCCGTGGCAGTGGTTGGGGAGCGGCGGCGTGGAGTGCATTTCTGTGCAACCTCCCCGCCAATAAATAGGATGTAAACGGGCTTTAGAAGCTGCTCCTAGCTGAGCATCCTGGAAGGAGGTGAAAAAACTCTATTTGCGAGAAAGGACTGGGATCGATCGCAGGGGCAATGAGAGTTTCCACTAAGTTCAGAGCCAATAAGTCAGTGTCACTGAGTACCGAGGAGGGTGGGAGCTCGGCAAAAATACAAACAGATCATTTTTCAGTAAGCTTGGGGAGGAAAGAAAACCAAAGACTTAAGATCTCTCTGTTTTTCCTTTCCTTCCTACCTCGCCCAGGCAGCAGCAAAGGTTAGGTCCGTTGTGTGCGAGTTAAATGCAGCGCGAAAGAAGCGCTCTATTCACCTTGTGGGTGTAATCACTCCAGGGACCTTTTGACACTTAACATCGCTCCGGTACCTATTCCAGTTAAACACCGGATAGGGGGCTTCAAGCAACTCCCTAGTCCACGGCAGGTTCCGCCTGGGCTGGAGCGCCCGAAAGGGAAATATTTCGGCTTAAGTGAGTTGCGGATCGAGGCGCAAGGGAGAAGGGACCGCGGGGAAAGGCTAATAAACAACAACACGGGGGGGATTCTCTTAGAGCCTTTTGGCGCTGTCCAAAACATCCAAACCCCCACAGATTATTGTGGCAGGCGCTGGATTAAAATCTGCTCCGTGAAATTCCTGCTTCGAGAACAGCAGGGATAGACTCCTGCCCCGCTGGATTTAGCTAAATTATAAATTATTAGACTGCTGCAAAGGCAGCTCGGGTCTGGGAGATTGTCTGAGACGGGGAGGATAAAGAGGAATATATAAAAAGATAGGTGGCTTAAATAAAATAAAAGCAAAGCGCACCCGAAGCTGGTGTAAATTATTATTCCCCTGAAAAATAATTCCGTATAATAGGAGAAATTATGCCGAAAAGCAAATAAAGAAAAAGGAAAGATATAAAATGTTAGTGAGGGGGGAGAAGAAAAGAGACGGACTCCTTCGTTCTATTTTTATACCAGCGTCTATGTAACAAATTTAGCAATCATTTTGCTATGAAACAATTGAGCGGCCCCTCAGAAAGATGCAGGATTTCGCCCGTGTCAGAGGATCGAGCCCGGCCTGTTTGGAAACTTGGGCAGAGCCGAGTAGAAATATAAACTGAGGGAAGAAAAGAGAGAGAAAAGGAGGGGAGAATTTGAGGAGACCTTCCTCCTGAGCAGAGATTTTGGTTTCCGGTGGGAACGGCCAGGTCAATCACCTGCCACCCTTCCTAGGGTGGGAAAGACCCTAAAAAAACCCCAGGGGAGCACCCAGCCCCGTTGGGCTCCAGGAGAAGGCTCCCTTCCCTGCGCGGGGGTCGAATCCTGCCTGCCTGCCTGCCTTCCCACCCCACCCCTCCCCCTGTCATTGGCGACTTGTCCGGCTTAACTGCCCCGACTAATGTTTTTCTCCCTTTCCCCTCCTTTCCCTCCTGCCCTCCCTTCCCCACCCCCGGTGTGCGTGGGTCTTCGCTGGTGTGTGCGTGTTTCTTCTCTCTCCCCAGCAGGGCACGGGGGTGTCAACCAGCTCGGGGGGGTGTTTGTGAACGGCAGGCCGCTGCCGGACGTGGTGAGGCAAAGGATCGTGGAGCTGGCTCACCAGGGGGTGCGACCCTGCGACATCTCCCGGCAGCTGCGGGTCAGCCACGGCTGCGTCAGCAAGATTCTGGGCAGGTAAGGCCCGGGCGCGCGTGGGGAGGGCAAGCGCCGCCAGGGGCGGGGAGGGGGAGAGAGAGAGAGGCGCCTCGGCTGCCCCTTGGCACAGTCTCGGTGTGGACCTGGAAGCGGAGCCCTGGACCCCGGGGGCGAAGGGAGGCCCGGCTCGTCGGCGCTGCGCACCCGCCACCCAGCCACCCAGCACCCACGCTCCTCTCTTGCTTTCTTTTGTCTGGCACTATCTTAAAACAGGGACCTGCTGTGGGTTCGGAAAGAGGGGGAAAAGCCCACCAAGCAAAGAAACAAAGCGATTGCAACCCAATTTGCTGTGAGACCAACCTGCAAGTCTCCCCTCCCCGCCTCCTCCTCCTCCCAGCTAAGACAGGCCGGGCCCTACTTTCTCTCCACCCCCAGGTCAGCAGGAACCAGCAGGCCGGCAGGCTGCCTCTCTCTCTCTCTTCTTCTCCTCTCTCTCTCTTTTTCTTCCTTCTCTCCCCCCCTCCGCCAAGTAGATGTCACCGCCCTACAGCAGAGCTCAGCTCAGAGGGGGAGTGGGGAGAAGACCGGGGGGGGGGCAGCTGAGCCGAGTGCATGCCAGGGAGGGAGCTGGAGAGGGGGGGGGGTCCAAAAAAATGTAGATTTTCCACTATCACCCCGCTTTCTTTGCAAAGGATTTGCAAAGGGATTAGCAATTGCCCGGCGAAGGGCAGAGAGAGAGAGAGAAAGAGAGAGAGAGACAGAGAGAGAGAGACAGAGGAAAAAAGATGTGTCTGGGTTTTTTAGGGGGTGGGGGAGACCCGGGACCAAGCGCTGGGGAGGAAATCGGAGTCGAGGAAATCCCCCTTAAAAAAAAAGCAGCTCTCTGTTTCCCCCTCCCCCACGGTTAAGTGTGTCTAGCTAACTTCTCCTGGTTGTAGGTGGGCATGGGCAGGGGGGAGGGGGGAGTGTTGTGGCCAGGGTGCCCCCGGCCTCTGCATCGTCCTGCCCCGCCGAACCAGGCGTTACGCGCGCCAAGGGCCTGTGGAAAATGGGGGGGGGGGGGGTGTTTCCGAGGGCTGACTCCAGGCAAGGCGGACCCTGCAGCCCCAGGACGGGATACGAGAGTGGGGTTTCCCTTGCAGATCCTCGCAGGGGCGGGGCGCGAATGCGGGGTCCAAAAATCGCCTCCCCAACCCCTTGGTTTGTGTGCACGTGTTCGGGAGCGGCGGTGGGCGCGGGGTGCGTGGATGGAGCCTTCCCTGCAAGCTCGGGGGCTCAGCTTTGAACCTCGCTCTGCGCTTGCAGGTACTACGAGACGGGGAGCATCAAGCCGGGCGTGATCGGAGGCTCTAAGCCCAAAGTGGCGACCCCCAAAGTAGTGGATAAAATCGCCGAGTACAAGAGGCAAAACCCCACCATGTTCGCTTGGGAGATCCGGGACCGGCTACTGGCCGAGGGCATCTGCGACAACGACACCGTCCCCAGCGTGTCCTCCATCAACCGGTGAGTCGCACACACCAGCGCCTCCTGCGCCCCCCAGCCTCTGAGCTCCACCGGGTTGCTTTCCTGGCGGGACACCCAGCCCGTCTTCTCCCCCCACCCCGCCCTTGTCCCTAGAGGCCCTGAAGACCCCTGCCCACCCCAACAGACGCTTCCTCTCTTCTTCTCTGAGTCCTCTCTCTCTGTGTGCCTGTCTCTCCCTCGCTCACACTTCGTCTGAAAGGACAAAAAAAAAGAGGTCTCCATCCTAACTCATGGAGCCACTCCAGTTTCCGGGCGCGCGTGCGAGCTTCTGGACCGCTTCTGTATCTGCTTTAGGGCGTGCCCGTGGGGCTCCGACGGCTTGTCTTGGTTCGCCGGGGCAGATTTTCGAAAGGAGATGGTTATGGGGCTAACGAAATGTAGGGTGGCCACGCTGGTAGGGGGAGCAGGGAGCTGGGTCCACGGCGCATCTCCCCGACGGTTGTTTCGGCGCGCAATTGGCGTCCGGGTTGTTGGGGAAAAGGGGAGATGGAAGCGCTCATAGTATATTTGCCTCCCTGGGAAAGTCGGGCATTTTCTCTCCGATTAAACCTCTAAAAACATGAAAAGCTCCTAGATTGTGCAGACGATTGCCGTGCCGTTCAAATACCAAATGGTTATTTGTCTTAAACAAAGTCTTAACTTCTACTACTACTTCTTCTTTTCCTCCCCCTCAAATAAGAGGCCTTTCTTTCCCCCTCCCCCGGGCAATGACGCTTCCTTTTGGAGGAAGAAAGAGCCCTCGCACCTTTTCGAGCCCCTCGGGAGTTGGAGAAACTTCTGAAAGGAAGATTCGCTTAGGTCAAGGGTTACAAACAGTTGTGTGCCTGCCTGCGCGCAGGCGCCTCTGCCTGCGCTCTGTGTGCGTCTCACGCGTGTTTTTCGCTATCTCGATTTTAGTATGGCAGCTTTCTAAACATCTTATTTCGGGTTCCCTGCTGATGTGTGCCTTTCTTTCTTTCCTTCCTTCCCAAGTTTCTGAATATATCATAGGGGTGGCGCCCCATTTGTGTGAGTGTGTGCCGTACAAAAGTGGTCAGAGAGTAATGCCAGCCATGTACGTTTCACTGTGCCTTCTTCCAAAGCAGGTTGCCTGCCTGTCTTTCTACCTATAGATAACTAAATAAATAGAAGACAGATACCCCTGTGATAAGATCCAGTGCTGGTGTTGAGACAACAATGTAAGAGAATCAACTAGAGAGCAATACATCCCCTGTGCTTTCAAACACAATGCAGTAGGACAATTTGCACACCTGCAAAAGGCAGAATACACAAGAACCCTAAATACCCTCCTTCAAAGAGAGACACTCCACTATTCCATGTGCTGACGTTGGGAGGACAAAGATCCTGTGCTAGGTGATCTGGAGACTGTGATTTAGATAGGCACACACACTATTGGTTGTGCTTGAAAGAGGAAAGTGGGATTGGAGGACTTCAACGTTCTGTTGTCATCAGTTACAAAGGAATTAATGCCGGCTACATATCTGAGCAGATTTTTAGACTTACCTGTATTTGGGGCTCCCTTATACCCAGCATGTTAAGAATGCATGTAAGGAGAAGAAAAGAAAACTCTAAATGGATGTGTTTCGAAACATACAGATTGAGATGCAAGACTATTTTCTGCCACAAACTGCAGAATGGGGCAGCTGCTGCAAATATCAGAGATATGAATCTCCATGTAGGAAAAAGTAATATAGAAAGTTGCCCCACAGAGACACTTGTATCCAGATGGACACAACAGTCTAGCATCCATCTCTACAGCTGCTTGGCTAAATAGTTAATCATGAAATACATAGAAAATGTAGCCAATTCCATTTTTTAAAAAAGAAGTCATTCTCACCGATAGGAATAGGGGGGAAAAATGCTTTGTTAATTTATGTGGTTTCCATAGAAGATTTGTCAAAGTTCTAATGGCCAGGAGGCATTTCCTCCCCCCCCCCAAGTTGGCATCTTCGATCAATGGCTTCTAATATTTTTGAAAATGATATGGAATTATCCCAAATCATCTCAAAACAGCAGGTAAAATTAACTTGGAGAATGTACCTTGGCTAAAAAAGCTCCCCCCAAACACACTGTCTCTCTGTAATATACTGCAAGGCTAACCCAGGAAATTGTCCCTGTGTGTGCCATCTGTATTAAAATGGTTATTAAGTTATGAACAGAGTAACATAATACTGATTGGCTAATTATACACCCTCCTTTTGAAAAATCCCAGATCTTACCATCTCTGTTCGGGACTGAAATAATAACACTTTGACATTCAGGCACCTTTTTGGCAGCAGCTGTAGAAGGGCAGTCGGGAGAGAGAATAACTCAGCACCTCAAAATTGCCGGGAGAGAGTTTCATTTTATTTGGGGTTTGTTCCCTCCTGAGAGCAGCACACTTTTCTTGGCGAGCGCAGAAAACCTGCTGTTGGCGGCTCTGACACATGTAACTATCAGGCATGTAACTAGTTGGGTGGTGGTAGGAACTGTCTTTAGGGAGTCAAGCAGTTTTTGCATGAGGATGTGATGTGCAAAAAGCGATGGGCGGTGGTGTTTAAAGACCACACCCCGTAGAACACACAGAATCTGGTTTCTTAGCCGTAGCAACCCCCCATCCCAAGCCCCACATTTGTGCACTGTTTATCTCTGTGTAGAATATGCACACGGTCTTCTGCTTTGGCTACTTTTCTGGATCAGGACTATTAGATTTCACCCCCTGGTTGCTGAACGGAGAGGTCAGTTCCGAGTTTAGGTAGCTCTGAGTTTACCTTTAAATATTGACTAGATGGCAACTTACCAGAGGAGCAAGGAGCTTCCAGGGGCAACTGCAGCAGCTGATGTTAGGCATGTGGGAATAGAATGAGTAAATTCCACAAATGGTTGTGTATGCACCAGCCCAGGGCATCGACTTGAGACTCAGGCACTTCTTAGATCCACTTGGTATCCATTTAACTGGGAGACCTTAGTTTGCTCGGTCTGCCCCAGAAATGAAGTTAAATGTGTTAACACAAGCAGCATTTGTTATCGCAAGGTCTGATCATACTCTTGGCAAATATTCCCCAGAAACATGGTAAATATGATTGCACCCATTGGGTCCTGAGAGATCTCTCAACCTTCTGAAATTCAGTTTTGAAGAAGGTGCCCTTTTTGTTCCCCTAATAATTAAAAGTTATCTTGGTGCAGATTTTTTAAAAGCATCAGCCTTTCATGCCCTCCCCACTCCTTCTTCCTTTCACTCATTAGTCAAGGGGGGATTTGTTCTTGGAATTTGAGGCACGCAAAAAATGACTCAATTTAAGGCCATGAGCAATGGCAGAAAGAAATGAGGAACCCTGGAGTTGAGAAATACGGGAGGGAGTATTTAGACCCCCCCCCAAAAAAAAACCCGTTATTTTTTCCACTGAACAGTATTTCCTCCCGCAAACTTCTGTGGGGAAATCTCTGATCTTTACAAGAGTGCAGAAAGAAAGGTTTAGTAAAAAATCCAAACGCAAACACTTGTCCGATATTCACAAATATTGGGTGGGCAGATAAGCAGGCGATTTCTAGTTCACATGCATGTTAAAAAACGATGACGCAAAACCATGTTATTATTTTGCTAATGGTTTGCCAACGCCTTGCCGATGTGGCCTGCAAATTCATATTTGCACAATCATTTGCGACGGAACTGCCCTCCGTTGCTCCCACTAGATTTCTTAACTCCCATGTGGGAAATGAGTGTTTACATTTGCAAATGCAAATATTCGGAAGTGATCCCTCAGTAACAGATTTCAGATCTAGCGTCTTGAAACTATAAGAACCGTGTCATTTTGCCCGGAGTTTGTTTATTTTACTTTATATTTATACCTTGTCTCGTTTGATCACTTCTGTGTTCCAAGAGCAAGTGCTACATAATGACAGGCATAAAGTCAGAAAATTTTAGTTTCTTTTTCATGTGCAAAACGGAAGATTCTTTGTAAGAAGCCTTTAGAGCTGATTCAGCTGGAGTCTATTTTTTCTCTTTTCAGAAACGGCACAGTCAAATTTCGGATACATAGATCCTTGAATAATCATAATATAATTTTAATATCCCTTTTTATATGTTGGAATATAAGGAATATATGGGGTATACCGTGGTATGGCGAAATAAAAGAGCAGTCCCAACTTTAAAATTTGCAACCAAAGTATCCTATCCTTCTTTCTGCTCACCTATACAGTATACCAAAGAATAAAAACGTCTTCTTCTTCTTCTTCTTCTTCCTCCTCCTCTTCTTTCCCCACAATATGACTGTATACCTGCATTATAAATTTACTGCCGATCAGTGCTGAAAAACAACCTGGAATTTATTTCTGTTTTGTTATGTGTGTGCCTGTGTCTTCTTCAGCTTTTGTTACTTTTGAGATGAGGCGGGCCATAAATCAAGAGATAGATAGATGAGAACCTATGGAAGGTTTGTTACTTCAGGTCTCGATGTGCTGCTTTGATGAGGAGCGAGTGACCCCGGTATCATTGACCCTAGTTTAAGAAAAGGGGAGCTTGGGAAACACAGATATCTCAGCTTTGAAAGTAGTAACTGGTATGAAACCTTTCTCAAGCCAGTTAAGAAAGAAAGAAAGAAAGAGAGAAAGAAAGAAAGAAAAAGAAATAAGAGAGACTTGGACATAGGTTGATGACTTAAACCTATGACAGAGACTGTAGCGATCAGATGGTCTTTTAAGATACATGGGGGGGGGGGGAGAATCAGTTCCTGAAATGGGCAGCTGTCTCTGAACAAGCAGCAAAGACACGTCCATATATTAATTAATTGGTAAAAATAAACTTAAGTTCAATGGGGCACAATTCTGTGCAAGAGAGAGAAGTGTAACTGGACTTCAGTTGTGTAGATTGAAAGCAGTAACTTGAATGAAGCAAGTAGTTCTGTTCTACCTTTTAAATGGGAGAAACTTTCCTAATTCTACCATTTGTTCTGTGCAGGAAATATGCATAGCTGGCTGTTTTCCTCCTGAATTTTGTTTGACTGGAGCTCACTCCATTTCAAATGGTTTTACTGCCTTCCTTAAAACGAATCCCACGACACCCACACAACTGTCTCCTCTTGTCCCTCTTGTGCTCTGATTTGAAACTGTTGGGCAATTTCCAGAGACCAAAGAATTCCCGTAAGGAGAGTTGCCAACTTTTGAACCCCACCCCGGTGACTTGACCAGCAGTTTTACCTGCGGCAAGTAGCAGGGGGTAGTGTTGAGTGCCGTGCCGTGGAAAAACTTCACCGGCTGCTTTCGGATGATGAGATCCCCTCTATAACCACAAGAGCAGGCCGAGCCAGCGTCAATTGGCAATGTCCTGTTTCTTGTGGAATCTGCACCATCTCGCTAGTGTCAAACAGATTGTGTGCCCCACTCGGCTTGCTGTTTCGCCATAGCCATAGCGAGTGCGGGCTTCTGGCTTTTAAGACGGACTGCCGTCCATCTTTATAGGACCATGTTTCTGAGGTGCGCTGCAGCTTGCGCTGCGGTTGCATGTCACCCAATGGGAGGTATGCTTCCGCTTGCTTGGCCGGGTGCCAGACAGAAAGAGCAACTTTTTCCCTTCTCTCTGCAGCACTACCAGAGAAGGAAAGGGCTCGCTGATTGCTCTTTAGATTGTGGCACAAAACTCTGAGCACACAGGCTGTGCTGTTTACTTGCTGTGATAGATTACAGATGCGTCGTTTTCAACTCTCAGATAAGTGCATCACACGGTATGGGAAATTATATTATTGGCTTTCAATGCTGTTTCTCTATTGCATTTCTGGATAGAGTCTTACAGTGGAACTCTCTTCATGTCTACTCAAAAGTAAGCCAATGGAGCTTTCTCTTGGGTAAAGGCTAGAACAGGATTGCAGCCTCACAGCACAATCCTCTGTGTGCCTACTCAGAAGTAGAGTCTCCTTGGATTCAGTTGAGCAGTAGATTCATTGGGACTTCTTCATGAGGTCCAGCGCCAAGGGCCTTCTGGCGGTTCCCTCATTGCAAGAAGCAAAGCTACAGGGACCCAGGCAGAGGGCCTTCTCGGTAGTGGTGCCCGCTCTGTGGAACGCCCTCCCACCAGATGTCAAGGAAATAAACAACTACCTGACATTCAGAAAACATCTTAAGGCAGCCCTGTTCAGGGAAGTTTTTAATGTGTGACATCTTAGTGTATTTTTGGTCTTTGTGGAAGCCGCCCAGAGTGGCTGGGGAAACCGGGTAAATATGTTTCGGACGGCAGTCTTAGTCGGTCACGATGTTTGCAGAAGTTCCCGTGGTAATGTAGCTTTTATGAAACACAAATCTAAATAGCACCAGTGACATTTTTTAGGAGTAACTGAAAATCACAGAGCAGGGAGCTAGCTTTCAGGATCCGCAGAACACTTCCTCACGCGTTTGACGAAAAGCGAGAGGTGGGATGGGTCAACATGGCTGCCTGCTTTTATTTTTGTTATCAATATACTATGAAATATCTTATCTCTGTGATATTGGTAGGGGGGAGAGAGAGGGGAGAGGCTGTTGCTTGGGAGAAAGCAGAGGGGTGCATTCAGGGACCCTGTTTGGATGGGAGCCAATGGCGTTGACCCCAGTGAGCAACTCTAGGCAGCCAAGGAAATTTGGTTGCCACAGGCCTGACATGCACGTATATATCAGATGGGAGTTGTTGAGGCAGAGGAGAGAATAGTCCATTAGTGCAGGCTTCCTCAAACTTGGCCCTCCAGATGTTTTTGGCCTACAACTCCCATGATTCCTAGCTAGCAGGACCAGTGGTCAGGGATGATGGGAATTGTAGTCTCAAAACACCTGGAGGGCCGAGCTTGAGGAAACCAGCATTAGTGGCTCAGATCCCATTTGGGTGCGTGAGTGAAACAGCTAGAAATCCCATGACCCTAAGGTTCCTGGAAGGTTGCTAGGGAGTTCTGGGTGCTGTGATTGCAGGTAGACTAGCTAGAAGCAGAGCAATTGGTTGAGAGATCATATAAGATGTCCCTATTTTCATTGGAGGGCATGGAGTTATGCGACCCCACCTCCCCAAGCCAAGGAGAAAAGTAACTATGCAACCTTTAGAAGACATCTGAAGGTAGCCCTGTATGGGGAAGTATTTTCTAATGTTTTAATATGCAGTCGTACCTTACCTTGGATCCCGAACGCCTTGGTACTCGGACGTTTTGGCTCCCAAACTCCGCAAACCCAGAAGTGAGTGTTCCGGTTTGCGAATGTTCTTTGGGACCAGAATGTCTGACGGGGCTTCCGTGGCTTCCGATTGGCTGCAGGAAGCTCATGCAGCCAATCAGAAGCCGTGCTTTGGAAGTCGGAACAGACTTCCGGAACAGATTCTGTTCGACTTCCAAGGTACGACTGTATGTTGGAAGCTGCCCAGTCAGATGGGCAGAGTATAAATAGTAAAATAATAATAATAATAATAATAATAATAATAATAATAATAATAATAATATTTAGTACATCCCTATTTTCATGGGAGAAATGTTGGAGGAAATGGGAAGAAGCATTCTTCTTTTCTGATTTAAAGCGTGAATTATTCAAGCTCCATGGTGTATTTTTTGGGATAGGCAAAGGGTCTGCTGCTCTCATATCGCCCTGCCCTGTGTAAACAGATGATCTGGGGAGCCCTTTCATGAGTGTTGCTGCTGTGGGATGAATGGTGGGTGATGACTGTGACTAGGCCTTCTCTGTTGTGGCACCATAGAATCATAGAGTTGGAAGAGACCACAAGGGCCATCGAGTCCAACCCCCTGCCAAGCAGGAAACACCATCAGAGCACTCCTGACATATGGTTGTCAAGCCTCTGCTTAAAGACCTCCAAAGAAGGAGACTCCACCACACTCCTTGGCAGCAAATTCCACTGTCGAACAGCTCTTACTGTCAGGAAGTTCTTCCTAATGTTTAGGTGGAATCTTCTTTCTTGTAGTTTGGAACCATTGCTTCGTGTCCGCTTCTCTGGAGCAGCAGAAAACAATATTTCTCCCTCCTCTATGTGACATCCTTTTATATATTTGAACATGGCTATCATATCACCCCTTAACCTCCTCTTCTCCAAGCTAAACATGCCCAGCTCCCTTAGCCGTTCCTCATAAGGCATCGTTTCCAGGCCTTTGACCATTTTGGTTGCCCTCCTCTGGACACGTTCCAGTTTGTCAGTGTCCTTCTTGAACTGTGGTGCCCAGAATTGGACACAGTACTCCAGGTGAGGTTTGACCAGAGCAGAATACAGTGGCACTCTTACTTCCCTTGATCTAGATGCTATACTCCTATTGATGCAGCCCAGAATTGCATTGGCTTTTTTAGCTGCCGCATCACACTGTTGGCTTATGTCAAGTTTGTGGTCAATCAAGACTCCTAGATCCTTTTCACATGTGCTGCTCTCAAGCCAGGTGTCACCCATCTTGTATTTGTGCCTCTCATTTTTTTTGCCCAAGTGCAATACTTTACATTTCTCCCTGTTAAAATTCATCTTGTTTGTTTTGGCCCAGTTCTCTAATCTGTCAAGGTCATTTTGAAGTGTGATCCTGTCCTCTGGGGTGTTAGCCACCCCTCCCAGTTTGGTGTCATCTGCAAATTTGATCAGGATGCCCTTGAGTCCATCATCCAAGTCGTTGATAAAGATGTTGAATAAGACCGGGCCCAAGACAGAACCCTGTGGCACCCCACTAGTCACTCTTCTCCAGGATGAAGAGGAACCATTGATGAGCACCCTTTGGGTTCGGTCAGTCAGCCAGTTACAAATCCACCAAGTGGTAGCATAGTCAAGACCGCATTTTACCAGCTTCTTTACAAGAATATCATGGGGCACCTTGTCAAATGCCTTGCTGAAATCAAGGTAGGCTACACCCACTGTTTAACCACAACTAGGTTAAACAAGCTCAAAGTGCCAGGCAAAGCCATTTTTATTTTCCCTTTGCGCCTGAACAGATACTGCTGTTTCTTAGCCTTCTGTTGGCTGTGGGTTTTAGTCTTGTTCTCGCCACCCGCTGCTTTTATGTTTCATTGTATATTAATTGCTGGGTTTTTTGCCTTTTAAAATTTCATTTCATGTGTGGATGATGTGAGCTGCTTTTGAAGATCCCAGCTTGAAGGCGCGGTATAAATATTCCCAATCGATAAATCAATACCGGCCTTTCTTTTTTCCTCCACGTACGGTCACTGGCAGATTGTCATATGATACACAGGCCAGTGAATTTGAGTCGGCTTCAGTTGTCTGTTTACTATGGGATTCAGTAATTTGTAAACAGAGATCCTCGTTCATGAGGCACATTTTTCTTTCTGTTCCTGCAAAGTAGATGTTGATTGTGAAGTGATGCTCGCAGAAATCAGTGCAGCATATGATGTGGGAGGTGCAGGATGCGCATAACAAGCAAAGATAAAAGCACAGGAAGTTTGGGAACCTGGAGCAGCTTTTCTGCGTCGTTTGGTTATATATAATGCGTAATCCTGGGTTTTTGGCTTGCGCTGTTCTCCATAAAGAGAAGAGTGGCGTTAACATGCTCAGGGAAAAACAAGAAGAATGGGAGATAGTTCTGTGGAGCATCTGTCATGCATAGGATTGCAGGATTCCCATTGATCCCAGTGATCAGTGTGACTTGCTCCCCATTGTGTATTATGCGCATTTACTATCAGTGGTGGGCTTGGAGCTCTCAAATTTCAGTGGCGCCCTGTGCGCTGCCGAAATCTGACACACAACACACACACACACTGCCTCTCATGCCGTGTTCTACAGCATTGTTTTGGCGCCCCCTGCAGTGCGGCCCCCAATGAGCCTCACACCCGTTGTGCCACCCTAAAACCGCCTCTGTTTACTATTGACATTTGTTTGTGACTTAGTTCCATTGAGCACATACAAGATTTACGGTTCAGTAAAGGTGCATAGGATCAGGCTTTAACAAATCTGGGATTCTTCCAATTTCAAGACTATAGGGAGCAAATAGTTATATGGAGGAGCTCTAGAATTTGGGGCATAATGTGATTGCCAAGGAAAGGAGTGCGGGGGGGGGGGTGTCAATAAATAAAGCCAAGCAATATCAGCCCCAAATGTGTGTTTTCCCCCAGCCAGAAAAACTTCTAAACCCCTGTGTCATTTCCCCAGCAAACACTAATGCGGATCTGCAAGCTGCAGGCTGCGCTATATATGGGCAAAGTTTCCTCGCTGCAGAAAGTGCATTAAGCAGCACCTGAATTAAGCTTTACATCAATTAATTTGAAATACCAGAATTTCGGGGTCAAGTGCTTTACTCTGCTTTACCCAGCAGGGGGCTTGTTCTCAGGGCTCTGTAGGTTTCATTTTCAGGATTTAAGATTTCAGGATCAGGAAAGGGAGAAGCGCTGTGTTCACAGACAGGAGGAAAGAGGCGAGGAAATTCTGAGCTAGTGCATCTCGGTGGTTTCCTTCAGCTTCTTCTCATAATCAGCTGAAACGATATCCTTTAATACGGCACAAAGATACAGAACACTACTAACCTTAGCAACTCCGTGATGGCGTTTGGTGCACAGGGGTGAATCAAAATGAAAGGATAATAAGAGTGGATTAAAAAACCCTCCTTTCTAAATATCCCGGTATTTTAAAGGGAAAGTGTTCCCACTTCAAGAATGACAATGCTACAAACAGAGAACCTGAAATCGCTGGGCACTGTAGAAGAAATAAAATGAGAAATAATCGAATCCTGTCTGAAAGTTTGCAGCCAGAAGTTAGGACTAGAGGACGGAAAGGAAAATGGAAACCAGGAAAAGTCCAGATGAATGGATGAGTCTTAAGAAATGCTTGGATGCAATAAAAGAGAAAGGGAGTCAGTTCTTATATTTAAAGGCGTACCGGTGGTAAGATACTGCCTGAAAAAGCCCGGGGAACAGACAGAACTAGTCCTGCAACAAAATGTTGCAGTATGGGGTGCTCCTTTTCAGGATATTCCATTCCATATTCCCTCCCACCTGATTTTCCATCCCCTCCCCGTAGCTGCTCAGGACTCCTCCATGCTGTTGTTTAAGGAGGATATTAAGCTTCTTGCGTCACTATTAATTCTCCATGGTGCATGTGACATTCTCCTCCAAATCACTGTCATCCCACACTTCCCTCGGCCCAGATTTTCTCATGCTGTCTTCTTTTTGGAGTACCCCTGGTATGAGAAAGTCAGAACTGAGAGAAGGGGAATTGTGGGAAGGCAGAGATTTGAAGGAGGACGTCATACGGACAATGGAGCATTAATAGTAGTACAGGAAACTTGCATTAAAGGACAATACGGGTGAGTCTTTAGTCCCCCTTTGGGATTGTTCTATAATAATAATAATTTATACCCCACCCATCTAGCTGGGTTTGCCCAGCCACTCTGGGAGGCTCCCAACAGAATATTAAAAACACAATAAAACATCAAACATTAAAAACGTCCCTAAACAGGGCTGCCTTCAGATGTCTTCTAAAGGTCAGATAGTTGTTTATTTCCTTGACATCTGAAGGGAGGGCGTTCCACAGGGCGGGTGCCACTACCAAGAAGGCCCTCTGCCTGGTTCCATGTAACCTCACTTCTCGCAGTGAGGGAACCGTCAGAAGGCCCTTGGCGCTGGACCTCAGTGTCCGGGCAGAACAATGGGGGTGGGGACGCTCCTTCAGGCCGAGGCCGTTCTTGGGGTTCCCTGCCATTTCCCTGCTAAATATTTTTTATTTTCTCCTCCTACTTCTGCAAACTTCGGGGCTCCCCTGAGCCTGCTGATACCTCCCTCCTTCCCCTTCATGGATGGTGGCTTTTCACTGCGTAAGCGACAGCACTCATTGCCCTGAGCACTGGAAATAGTGGGGAAGATATAACTTTTGGTTCAATTAGACATTTGGCACCTCTTCTGCGAGTCCCTTGAGAAGGATAGGGAGAGAGTGGAACAGGACCATTGGTGGGGCATTTGAAAGTGAGTAGAAGGAGCTTAAAGTGAAGACAAAGAGGGGGAAATCAGTGATGAGAATGAGCAGCAGCAGCAGCATTTAGAACAGACTAAAAAGGTAAAGGGACCCCTGACCATTAGAGTCCAGTCATGGCCGACTCTGGGGTTGTGGCGCTCATCTTGCTTTATTGGCTGAGGAAGCCAGCGTACAGCTTCCGGGTCATGTGGCCAGCAGGACTAAGCCGCTTCCGGGGAACCAGAGCAGCGCACGGAAACGCCGTTTACCTTCCCGCCGGAGCGGTACCTATTTATCTACTTGCACTTTGATGTGCTTTAGAACTGCTAGGTTGGCAGGAGCAGGGACCAAGCAATGGGAGCTCACCCCGTTGCAGGGATTCGAACCGCCAATCTTCTGATCGGCAAGCCCTAGGCTCTGTGGTTTAACCCACAGTGCCACCCGCGTCCCTTAGAACAGACTAGTGGGGCTGAAAAACAGGAGCAGGAAGACCAACAAGAATGATGTTCCAACAGAGCCATGATGGTGGGTCATGCTAAGGACACAACCGCTCTTTTCCTCTGAGCTTTTAACTACATGTGCATTTTTAAAGAGATTGAGTGGGATGCTGTTACAAGGAGTGAGATGGATCACGTCCCGGGATAACTCCTTGGGGTGACTCCTAGCTGTGTCAAAGGACCTTATTTCAAGATCCCTGATGGTGGGAGGCTGACTGGTGGTCACCTGGTTTATTTTCCTCATTTTTCAATTTCCTGTCTTTCAGTACTAGTGCACAGAAAGCTGAGAATACCATGTGAGAAAGCTCAGCTGAGAATACCATCTAGGTGTGCCTTTTATATATTTTTTGTTAAACACCCGAAGCTGAACTGGCACACTTTTGTATACTTTGATTTAATCCCCATCCCGTTTAGTCCATGTGGAAAATCCCCAGTTACACATTTTCCTGGAATCTTTGCATTGGAGAGTTACAGTAAGAAGTCTAGAGAATACAATATGTCAGCACATTATAGTTTGGCATCTGCTTGCATCCTATCATCCCCTTACAATTTATACACATTGCAAGAAGTTTTTTTTAAAAAAATATTATTATTATTATTATTATTATTATTATTATTATTATTATTATTAATATTATTATTATTATTATTATTATTATTATTATTGCTACTGAACCTGCAACAAAATGTTGCAGTGTGGAATGTTCAGTGTTCCAGCCAATTAGCCATGCCACCTCCCAGAATACTCCATTCCAGTTCCCTTCTCCCTTGTTCTTCTGAGTCTCCCCCAGCCAGACGGCATTTGGCAGCTGCTGAACATGCTTAGTACTCATTGGGCTGTTTTTGCTCAGAGATTTTTCTATTTAGAAAAATGCACTTCTGCAAATTTTGGGTTTCTCCCCAAGCCAGCTGTTCCCCCTGTCTTGCACAGAGGTGTTTCCATGATGGCTACAAAAGCAATGGTCCTCACAGTTTGAACATCAGAAACAGAGGAAGAGTGTATATATCCCACCTTTCTACAAAGTATTTACCACAAGCCAGATTTTATATTTAATTCCTCCATTGCATGTTCGTCTCCCCGTAGCACAACCAACCTGCACTGACAAATAGTTTCAGAGCCTCCAAGTGTCCCTATTTTCCAGGGACCGTTCCGGATTTACAGAAGCCGACCTGGTTTGTGAATTGATCCTGGAATGCACCGCTTTTCCTTAGGACGTCCCTATTTTCATCAGAGCAATGTTGGAGGATATGGAGTTATGTGACCTGCAAGCCAAGGAGATAAGGAACTATACAACCTTTAGATAACATCTGAAGGCAGCCCTGTTTAGGGGAAATTTTAATTTTTAATTTTTAATGTTTTATTATGTTGTTATATATGTAGGAAGCCACTCAGAGTGGCTGGGGTAACCCATTCAGATGGGTCGGGTAATATTAATATTAATAATAATAATGAAATGGGATATCCGTATTTCATCAGAGAAATGTTGGAGGGCATGTAGTTTTGTGGAACTGAAATGGGCACCTCCTGAGCACTTTTGCTATCGCTCAGGATTTGTCTTCACTTCTGCTTATTCTCTGCTTTTTCTGCTTTTTATTGCTTCCTGATTTTAAATCCAACCATTTCAAGTTAAGGATGGATTGAAAGAGGCAGGCAGCATAATATGATTTATGAAAATAATTGGAGTGACCACACTCAGAACATTGTGTGTTGTTTCGGATGTCCCATCTCAAAAACGAAATACGGAAATGGAAAAGGTATAGAAAAGGGCAATAGAAAAGATCCAGGTGGTTGGAGGAAAACATGGAGAACATGGGGGGAATTTTTAGATTTACCTTTGAAGGTGACCCGGAAACTACAATTAACCTAGAATGCGGCAGCTAGACTGGTGACTGGGAGTGGCCGATGAGACCATATAACACTGGTCCTGGAAAACCTACATTGGCTCCCAGTATATTTCAATCAATCAAAGTGTTGGTGCTGACCTTTAAAGCCCTAAACGGCCTCGGTCCAGTATACCTAAAGGAGCGTCTCCACCCCCATCATTCTGCCCAAACACTGAGGTCCAGCTCCGAGGACTTTCTGGCAGTTCCCTCCCTGCGCGAAGTGAGGTTGCAGGGAACCTGGCAGAGGGCCTTTTCGGTAGTGGCACCCGCCCTGTGGAATGCCCTCCCATCAGATGTCAAGGAAATAAACTACTATCTGACTTTTAGAAGACATTTGAAGCCAGCTCTGTTTAGGGAAGTTTTTCATGATGTTTTATTGTGTTTTTAATATTCTGTTGGGAGCTGCCCAGAGTGGCTGGCAGAATAATAATAGTAGTAGTAGTAGTAATATTTTTATTATTATTACAATGAAAATCAGAAGGGCTAGGGAGATGATAGATAGATGATAGATGATAGATAGATAGATAGATAGATAGATAGATAGATGATAGATAGATAGATAGATAGATAGATAGATAGATAGATAGATAGATAGATGATAGATGATAGATGATGATAGATAGATGATAGATAGATAGATAGATAGATGATAGATGATAGATTAGATAGATAGATAGATAGATAGATAGATGATAGATAGATGATGATAGATGATGATAGATAGATAGAGAGAGAGAGAGAGAGAGAGAGAGATGATAGATAGATAGATAGATAGATAGATGATAGATAGATAGATAGATAGATAGATGATAGATTAGATAGATAGATAGATAGATAGATAGATAGATAGATAGATGATAGATGATAGATAGATGATAGATCTATCTATCTATCATCTATCTATCTATCTATCTCATCTATCTATCTATCTATCTATCTATCTATCTATCTATCCCCCTCCCCATAACAGTACGTCTCAAGGTCACCAAACTGGTAGTAGTTCAGGACTGTCAAGAGGAAAGACTTCTCATGCAATGCATAATTAACTTATGCAATTCATTGCCACAAGATCTGTTGATAGATTAGAGAGGGCTTTAATAAAAAGGGATTAGAAAAATTCATGCAGAAAAGCCAACAGTTATTTGCTCAGTATAACCGCTATGCACACAGACAGTTTATCTCCAGCTACCAGGTATGGAATAGCCATCTCCTCTGTGAACTTGTGAACTTCCAGAGGCATCTTGATGGACACAGTTGGAAGCAAGAGTGCTGTCTAGGCAGAACCTGGCCAGATATAGCATGATAATTCTAAAGTTCCTACCTACTGGACAGTGTCTGTGATATCATGGATCAGAATCCCATGCTGTCTATTCACCATTGCATGTCAGTTTGAAACATGTGCGCACAAGCACATTAATAGTGATCTAAATAATCCAAGTACTGAATCTTAGGTACCCAAAATGTCAAGCACGCACAAGAATGAGGTATCAGTATGCTTGGGGAACCTCAAAATTAATTAAACACAGCGGAAGGAGGGAATTGGGGGCACCCTCTCCCCAAAAAGAAAACAGCTTAGTGAGGGCTGTGGAAATGGAATACTATATGATCACATTCACCCAGTGCTTTTTCAGCTGCACTGGCTCCCGGTGGAGTACAGGGTCAGGTTTAAGGTGCTGGTCTTGACCTTTAAAGCCCTATGTGGCCTAGGACTCTCATATCTATGGGACTGCCTCTCCTGGTATGCCCCGCGGAGCACCTTAAGGTCTACAAATAACAACACTTTGGAGGTCCCAAGTCGCAAGGTGGTTAGATTGGCCTCAACTAGGGCCAGGGCCTTTTGAGTACTGGCCCCGACTTGGTGGAACGCTCTCTCACAAGAGACTAGGGCCCTGTGGGACTTGACATCTTTCCGCAGGGCCTGCAAGACAGAGCTGTTCCGCCTGGCCTTTGGTTTGGACTCAGTCTGCCCCTTATGTTTCCCTCCCCTTATGGTTTTGATTTATGGGCTACTATTAAAATGAGGCTGCATTTTAAACTGTATTTTAACCCGTATTTTAATAAACTGGTTTTTGTTTGTTTGTTTGTTTGTTTCTCCCCCCCATTATGTTTTACGGTTATCCGCCCTGAGCCCGGTAAATAAAAAATTATTATTATTATTATTATTATTATTATTATTATTATTATTATTAGAAGGTGGAGATGGAAATGGAGTAGCTGGAATCCTGAACAAAAATATTCCACACTGCAATATTTCACTGCATTTGTTTGTGAGCATGCTAAATGGCTTAGTTAGCTTCTGATTTCACTGATGACAAAGATGCTACGGTTTTTTAAGCTTGCAGTGATAATCAAGGAAATGGATCCTACAGTTCTTTCCATCCCACAGTGCTCCGAGAAAGGCAACCTCTGCCATGTGATAGATATTATGTGGGCGACAAAATGTTGTCAACGTACAATATGTTAGTTTGGTTTTGCTGCTGGCGTCTCAGGATTTAAAAGGCGGTGGCAGCGGCTGTTGTGATCACCGAGTCATACTTTCCGAAGCAAGTACAAAGATCAATTGTGTCCCGTCCCCCCACCCCCCATATACTGGTTGTGGCAACTGGGATATTGACAGGGGTTGTTCATCAGCTTTGTGGTCGCCTCACAGAATAAGGTGAATCGGAATGATTTGGAGAAGCTTCTCCCATTTCCTTGTCAGATGATCGTGCGGTTAACAAGGTACACAGTAAAGTAGATCAGAGACTCCCTATGCTTCCTCGTGACTTCAGATGTCCCAAAACACACACCCCCATTTCCCTGTGGCCCCCACCTTAGAAATGAGACCAAGCTGACTGGGGAAACACCCAAAGCTCCAAAGGAGCGGAATCTTTCATTTTGACATAAAGGTCTAGCTTTAAACCAGAGTGATTTATTTTTCCAGGACATTCTAATCACGCTGATTTGGGGGTGGGATTAAAAACTCTTTGTTTTTCATGCAGATATGTCTTTCCCCGTGCAAGTCAGTGGAGATATCTTCGTTATAACCCCAATAATCATTGAGGGTGGTGGGGAGGGAGAACCAGGCAGAGGGCCTTCTTGGTGGTGGCACCCACCCAGTGGAACGCTGTCCCATCAGATGTTGAGGACATAAACAACTCTCTGACTTTTAGGAGACATCTGAAGGCAGTCCTGGATAGGGAAGTTTTTCATGTTTGATGTTTTATTCTGTTTTGAATATTCTGTTGGGAGCCACCCAGAGTGGCCGGGGAAACCCAGACAGATGGGCGGGGTATAAATAATAATAATAATAATTATTATTATTATTATTAAGACCACCTCCACCAACAGTGACATATGGTAATTTTTTTTTGTAGGGAAGATTAAGGCCAGAGGCACTGGCTTGCAAGGGCAGGGGAGGGGACATTGACATGTATGACGTCCCAACGTTGTGATGCCATGCGCGTGAGCATCGTGTCTCCCTCCCAAAACTGGGTAGAAGCTTCCCGGACTTTGGGAAGGGGACACCAGGGAAACATTTAGGAGACTAGCCGAGTCCCCCATGTCCACTGACCACAAGACACTGCCCACCAATGAGCTTGGAGTAACAGGGTCCTTGTGGTGGGTGGGTGTGATTTATACTATTTGCACACTCCCCCACCCCCTCAAGTCAACAGAGAGAGATGTCTCTCCAAGGGAGAAGAGGTTATATTCTCTAAACTCCTCTGCCAGTAATCCTTGGGGTAACAGGGTCCTTACTGGGATGGCAATATGTCCCCCACCTCAGTATTTCTCGGGGATCCACAATATTTTTTCCACCACTAACACTATTAGTCCGAATGTACCTATGTCAAAACAGTAAAATCTGCCCTTGTGGAAGAACCACCAAGGCCGCCATTCTGAAATTTGGCAGGTTTCATCCCCTCAGAAAGGGTAACCGTGCCTGCAAACGGCATCCAATTTTTTATTTTTGGGTGGGGGGAGAAGACTTTTCCTATGTTTTAAAAAATAAACTCCAAAGGTGCCCTGCTTCAAAAACCTCCTGGATCTATCTATCTATCTACATTTTGACAGGCTTAATCTACTCTAGAGGGAGTGCTGCGCCTGTAAATTTTATCCACTTCTGCGGGAAAGGGGGAAAAAAAGGTTATAGCCATTTTTAGACTCCCTATTACAGCAAATCTGGAGGAAACAGACCTTCATTTTTAAACACATGCAGTTTAGTCCCAAATAACAATTTGAATGGCAAAGAGAGTGGTTCTAAAACAGATCAGCCTGCTTTCCAAAGCGACAGATACAGATGCAAGTTGAATCTTGTGGCTGGTGTGCTCCCCTAATATTTACATCCCATCATTCCATAGGTGCACATCAGGTGTTGTTGTTGGTTTTTTTAAAAAAGGTGTGTGTGAAATTGCCTTTTCATATAGGTGCCCATGTGCTTTTTAAAAGGTGGGGGGACAGCTACCCATTCCGCTCCAGAAATGTCCTGCCATTTCAATGATATCCTCTTTTGCAAACATTGTGTTCTTTTCCAAGGAAATGCATACCCTACACTAGAATGTAATAATAATAATAATAATAATAATAATAATAATAATAATAATACATTTATTATTTATAGATTTATTTATAAATAATAATTTATTTATTTAAGCCGGGCTCAGGGCGGTTAACAACAATAAAATAGTACAACATTCTAAAATCATTTCATTATAAAATTAATTCAACTCAAATTGATGGCAACCATTAGGCTAAAGTTCTGTGAAGATTGCCAAAGGAGGGAGTCAGTCTGTGCCTGAGCCAAAGGCCTGGTGGAACAGCTCTGTCTTGCAGGCCCTGCGGAAAGATGTCAAGTCCCGCAGGGCCCTAGTCTCTTGTGACAGAGCGTTCCACCAGATTGGAGCCACAGCCGAAAAAGCCCTGGCTCTGGTTGAGGCCAACCTAACCTCTCTGTGGCCTGGGACCTTCAAGATGTTTCTGTTTGAAGACCGTAAGTTGCTCTGTGGGACATACCAGGAGAGGTGGTCCCGTAGGTACAAGGGTCCTAGGCCGTATAGGGCTTTAAAGGTTAAAACCAGCACCTTAAACCTGATCCTGTACTCCACCGGGAGCCAGTGCAGCTGGTATAGCACCGGGTGAATGTGATCATTATCATTACTATTAAGCTAGATTTCTCTATGCATCAAGGCCCCTCCCTCTCCTGAGCACAGACTTTATGCTTCTTTAACCATCGCGCTGTCCCTGCGAGAATCACATCTAGCGCTATGGAAAGCAAGAGGATGATCGGTGTCTGAGAACCATTCTCCTTAAAGGGCTTGTTTTTCCAAAAGGCCTGTCGCACTTTCCTTCCACATCTTTTCCCCGGGTGTGGGTCCACCCACCCAGCCACCCACCCACCCAAGAAAACGGGGAAGGGTGCTTGGCTGTGCTGTAAAAAACCCCCGTAAACATATAAATAAATAAATAGCATCCTAACCATACCGGGAACTCAATAAAACAATCACTTCAAATATGAGGAGATATAAATCTTTTGCCCACTCAATTGCTTTTATTATCGCTCAGCCCGGCTCTATTTATTACAGTCTGTGGTCTGTGTGTGAGGGACGCTGCCTCTCGGGTGGTCTCCCTATGCAATCCTATCCCCCCCGAGAGGCAACAATAAGCCCATACAGAGGTGGATTCCGCAAGGAGGGTAGGGAAAGGGAAGGGGGGGGCGGACCTTGACAAGCCCATCCGTCTGTAGGAAAACCAATCAATAACTTTGTAACAAGAGCTCTTGTTGCTGGGAAATGGACAACAGGGATAGTCTGATGCTGGTGGACCAACGAAGGAGGCTGGGGGGGGGCGGATTCACTGCTGGGAGGCATGGCAGGGGAAGGACGGCATGGGAACAGGAGAACAGTACCTGTATTTGTCCTCTTACGTGGAAGCAGGAGGAACAGTGGAAGGCGTGTGGAATGAAAAAGCAAATGCTACAATGGCAGTCCCAAAGAGCATCGCTTTGTGAACATCTGCACTTCACATCCTAGGCAATCCCAGTTTCAAGTTGGCTTGATTTTCTAGCGGAACTATACAGAGGGCCAGCATGTTTACCAAACATGTATTTTTCCATTTGGACAAAGGGCACTCAGCACCCCTGCACTGTTTGCTTTTTTAAGTGTCCACTAATGCTCTTTGCATTGTGAGTTAAACCACAGAGCCTAGGACTTGTCAGTCAGAAGGTCAGCGGTTTGAATCCCCGCGACTGGGTGAGCTCCCGTTGCTTAACCCCTGCTCCTGCCAACCTAGCAGTTCAAAAGCACGTCAAAGTGCAAATAGATAAATAGGTACTGCTCCGGCGGGAAGGTAAATGGCATTTCCATCTGCTGCTCTTGTTCGCCAGAAGTGACTTAGTCATGCTGGCCACATGACCCGGAAGCTGTACGCCGGCGCCCTCGGCCAATAAAGCGAGATGAGTGCCGCAACCCCAGAGTTGTCTGTGACTGGACCTAATGGTCAGGGGTCCCTTTACCTTTACCTAATGCTCTTTGCTTTTTTCAAAATCAGTGCCTCACAAACTCCAAGCGCATGGTTACACCCAATGTGTGTGCTTGCTTTTTAAAGCTGAAAACTCAGTAAAAGAACTTAGAATCTCTGAAGGGACTCCCCAGCATTTCAGTTCTGAGATGCAATCTTCTTATCAGCAGAGCACTCCTTTCTAGGAATGTGCACAGATGCACATCAAAGTATGCAGTGCATGAAACCTACCACAGCGCAGCGCCTTCATTCCAATGTGCACTTGGGGGCGCACACCTGACTTACATCTAGCTAACCTTATTGCCTTTCTTTCAAGTTTTTAAAGCTTGAGAACCAAGGCAGACCTTAGAGTGGCTCCAAAGATGTCGCTAAGGCAGATCTCCGGCAACAGAGAAGCATCAGAAAACACGGCCCATGGCCAGGGATAATGGGAGTTGTAGTTCAGCACTCTAGAGCATGGGTAGGCAAACTAAGGCCTGGGGGCTGGATGCGGCCCAAGCGCCTCCTAAATCTGGTACACCAACGGTCTGGGAATTGGCACGTTTTTACATGAGTAGAATGTGTGCTTTTATTTAAAATGCATCTCTGGGTTATTTGTGGAGCATAGGAATTCGTTCATCCCTCCTCAAAAAAAATATATAGCCCGGCCCCCCACAAGGTCTGAGGGACAGTGGACCGACCCCCTGCTGAAAAAGTTTGCTGACCCCTGCTCTAGAGGGTCAAAGATTCCCAACATCTGACATAGAGAGTGCTCAGAGAAGATTCTGCCTGGCTGATACCAGGGCACAGGAAGATAACTTGGGAGAAGAGGCTTCTGAAGTGACAGAGAACTTTCCCCCAGTTTCATAGGTAATTACTAGAACTTTGAATTAGGCCTAGAAGCTGATTGGCAGTCAGTGCAATTGAGGCAGGATTTAATGTATTTTTCCATAACCTGCTCTTGCCAAGAGATGGGCAGCAGAATTTCTGTAGCGTCTTAGCTGCCATTGAATTGGATGAACACGTAGGATTGCTGTTAATGTATTTAATAGCCACATTAGGCTCCAAGGCTGTGATATGGAGATATGCAGTGCTTTTGTCCTTAAAAAAATGTTTAGGGGTAATCTCATTTTGACTCAAGAAAATCACCATTTTATAGTTCAAATCAGGGAAAAATAAATACAGTAAATGGACAAAAGTACAAAGATTCACAAAATGTTTAAGGGTATTGTACCCCTGCGTCCTCCCAGAAAAAAGGCTGTGGTGATATATCTTTTATTGGACCAATTGATTATTAGCTATCATTATTAGCTATTATTTATGTAGTGCTAGTACCATCAGTGCAGGGGAAGAATTTCAACTCCCTTGTTCAAGGAAAAAACAGGTGTAAAAAGGGGAATTCCTGGATGCCCATAGCTAAAGTTTGGGGAAAGTACTCTTTGGTGAGAGAACCCCAACAGAGATTTAGAATCACAAAACATGCAGCAAAGCAAAGCATGGAAATATAGGTTTTAAAGCCTTAAAAACTGCCCTTTAAAGTGAGTTCCAAAATGTTCCCTTAAAAAGTTTATTTCCAAAACTTCCCTCCTCCTCCAGCATAGGAAAAGACCACATATTTGGTAAGTTTAAAAATTGCTTATTTACAGGCTCCAAAGGTCGGATTCATGTGCTTTCCCCTAAATCAACGCACAGGAATTAAAACTTGGCTTATTTCTAAAGCGGTAAAAGTTCCTAAATTATTGCTATAGGAGCACAGGTGAGAGCCATGCAGACTAAACTGGGGCAATCAGCTCAAATCTCTTCACACATGGAGCTTCTCAAGTAGAGTGGAGGAGAACAAAGTCTTGCTTACCTAGTTCCTCCCAGGTGATGGGAAGTGATTTAGCTAAGCCTGGTAGTACAGCTTAATCTACGGTATTAACTCCTTCGTGCATTAATTAGACTTAAGTGTGTTGGTTGTATGAAGCTGGTTATCCCACAACTTGGACTGAGCTGCAGGAAGGCTTCACAGACAAGGCGTGTTCTTCTGAGGAAGGTTTTGAAGGCATCTCCAAGCTTATACAACGAAGGTGAAAGAGTTGTGGGAGAAACCAAAGTTCTGTTGGGTTCTGTTGAAGTTTTATGATACTTCTATGTTATTTATTATCCTTTTCGTGCTGGTTGGCCCCAAACATGGGCCATTTACGGGAGACCTTGAGAATTTTTCTTGCCACGAAGTTGCTATTAACTGCTTATTTGTAGCCTGTATGTAACTATTCACAAGTGTGTGTTGCAGTATGCAAGAGAATACATTTTTCTCTCTGCAAAGGTTCATTTGTTGTCCCCTCCCTCTGCCCTTCTGCCCCAAATAAAAGGTTGAAAGAGGGAGTGGGAGGAGACCATTAAAAAAAAAAAAGTCGTATGGGATGCAACTGAGATCTTGATCTGGCGCCAGATCAGAACAGATTCAGAACCAGAAGTAACAGTGAACTATTTATCTGGGAGAAGGGGATGTGCTTGCTTCAGCCTTGATCGCTTTAAGAATGGTTGACACTTGGCTTCAGAGGCAGGAAGAAAAGAAAGGAAGTTAAATTGTGAAAGAGAGGAAAACAAAAACCCCTACCATGTTGTCATCTGTGAAATATTGGAAGGTACGATGTTGGCACTTGGGTGTAGAAGTCAGCAAGCTGTAGATGAGAACAGAACGTTTAGAGCACACAGTATACCCTGGTTTTTGCTTTCTTCGTTTGCACGTATTAGTAAAGTAGTGAACGTTCTGTAAGTGGCCTGGTCTTAGCTTCTCCCCGCCTTCCTAGCAAGATACGGCAGCAACAATCACAAACAGCATCTGGCAAGCACAGAGCAGGGCTTGTGTCTAGACGGGGACATCACCTCCTAGTGTAACTGGAATGTTGCAGAGGAGCAAAAGGTTTCTCTGTGTGTCCTTGCTTTTTGGCATAAGATATGACTCTTTGCTGATACTTGCATGTAGGCAAAGAAGCGAAGGTTTGCAAAGTCACCCTGGGCGCATTTCTCCGCATTATATTTCATCTGTTCTCTTTTTGCTGCCTGCTGCCCTGGTTTATTAATGAGACCTTTCTTCAAATCCTCCCATTTTGCCCGCCTCTTGGGCCGTTTCCCTTTGGAAATCCTAACCCACCCTCTTTGCCCTTAGCGATTGTAGCTCTGGCTTGGGTGGCAACAGAAGAAACGGTGGCTGATCGGGGCCTCAGCACTGTTACCTAATATTCCCTGGCTGCAGAGCTCCCTTCTGACCCCACTGTTGATTCGGTGATTGAGAATAGCTGTTCAGATCTGAGAATGTTCATGTTATACTTCATGTTTAACATGCTCTGTGTGGGGAGGGAGGGAGCTGGGAGCAAAGCAGCTGAGAATTAGATCTCTTTCCATTGTACCTGATGGTAGAATTCAAATACACCTGCAAGAAAAATACAGTGGCCCAGCAATTCATATCGGGTTACAAACATATCTATTCCTTTATACGGCGCCAGTAAAGAAGTCATCTGTTGAGCTACTGTCTCTATCGTTCCACCATCCAGAGGGGTATCTGAGTTAGCCCAAAATATCTGCAGGGAACCAGTTTGTTGAAGGCTGCATTAGTAGGGCATGTCATTTTAGGGGGTGAAACTTAATTTTTGCAAATTTCAGTGAAGTCTTATAATATAAAATAGCTCAGTTGGTTAGAGCATGATGCTGATAACACCAAGGTTGCAAGTTCGATCCCTGTTTGGGACAACTGCATATTCCTGCATTGCAAGGGGTTCGACTAGATGATCCACAGGGTCCCTTCCAAGTCTATGAATTCTAAATCTGATATTATTTTTGTGACTAGACAACATTTAGCTTGGTAAGTACATTTTATGAAGGAGCACATAAACTGCTTTTGGAAAACTAAAGGATTTTAATTTTACCTTCTGAAAACGTCAGGTAATGCCTAATAATAATAATAACAACTCAAATTCTTGGCAATCACTTTTAATGATTTCTATGCAATTTAAAACACATTTTACTTACCAAGCAAAACAAAATTATATTCATTTTTTTTAAAATAATATTTATTAAAAATTTTCCAGAATAAAAAGGAAAGATAGCAAGAAAGAAAGAAAAAACAAATATGATTTACACTTGGTTTCAGTGGCATCTTTCCCGGACTCCCCCCCCCCCTTGTATTCCATTTCCCTTAAATTGATTCCACAGATTCTTACCCCAAATTTTAAAACCTTATTTGTAATTTTAAATAACCCATTTATTCCAAATTAATTCATCTTATTTATCTTAATGAACCATTTCTCCTTATATTTTATATAATTCCCTAAGATCGACCCCATTTCCCTTCCACGAATTCCCCTATTTTCAAACAACAAACATAAAAAAAGTAAAGAAAGAAATAATATATAATTTTACAGCCTTTGGATTCCAAATCTCCCCCCCCCCCATTCCCCGGTTCCAATCCCCAAAGTTCATCCATTGTCTACTGCCAGCCTGGTGTATCCACGTCTATATCTCAACTCCACTTTGCCGTCTTTTGATAGCTTTTAATTTCAGAAAGTCCAATCTCGAAAAAACTCTCAGAGAAAGTCATTGTTCTTCCATCCAGACCTCTATGTTTAAGAGTCTAACTTAGATTCTATTTCTTGGTCCTTTTAAAGTCTGGATGTTCCAAATACTCCGGCTTCAAATTTGGTCCAGCTCTTATTCCTCAGGTTGCTTTTTCCTGTTCTGCTGCAGAAACCTTCTAATTCAGAAACTTCTTGTTCTCCACAGAGGCTTTTGTTATTCAGGAACATAACTTGCATCAAGTCCCTTCCTTTCTTCAATAGATAAATCCATTGTCTCCTTTAGTATAGAAACCTCTGTAGACAAAATAATGCTTCGTTTTTGCAGCTTTCCCAAGAGATAACAGATCCTGCTCAAATTCATAGTATTTTTCCACTTGCTGCTACTGTTGCAATGTCCCAGCCTCCCTCTAGAGGGAATATGGTAACTTAATTTCTTTCAAAATCAGACCCAAAAGTCAAATAACTTGTTGCCTTTATTTCCAATATTTTATGTCCAAATTGTAACAAATCTAACCAGCAAAGCCATCGTAACAAAGTTCTCTTTTATTTTCCTGCTTTGACAGCTACTTTGACAGCTGTCAAAGTTTCTGTGTCTCTTCACCAGTCTCTCATAGCGGATCATTCCCGGTTCCCGGGGGGGTTGCATTTTAGTTCCCACAAATCAGTCTTCTCCTCCAGCACAATTATTGTAATTTCCCTTCGTGAAGTTAAAAATTTTTTTCAGGTAAACAAGTTCATCTCTCGATCTTAGTTGTCAAATCCTTGCGTTGAGCCATCTACAACGGGGGGGGGGGGCGGACTTCCTTTTTGCACTCCCCCCGCTCGCTCCAAATTCAAAGATCAAATTTCCCTTTTAAGTCCAATCAATTTATTCACGGGTTGTTCCTTTTAGTCCAAATCCGAAATTTTCAAAGAAGAAGTCGTTGCTCTCCGCCGAATGGCATGCGGCTTCGCTGGGCAGGGGAAGCATTGGACTCACAGCACCACACCCCCCCCCCCCCCCGTCACCCGCTCCGCAGCCTTTAAAAAGGCTCCTTCGCGGGTCGGGGCGCAAACGGTGCCCGCCGAGTCACCAAGTCCATGGGCATCTCCGCCCATGGTTTTTGAGGGTCCCCGCGTCGCCGGCACGGCAGGAACCGACCCCTACCCAGCCGACTCCCTCCGGAGCTCGGAGGGAGTCCGCCATTCGGCGATGGCGCCGACCCGGAAGTAAAATTATATTCACTTAGCCCAAATATCTTTGGAATTCCCAAGTCATGTTAGAATTTTTTCTAATACCCCTCACTTTTGGGAATTCGAAAGTGGAAACATTCAGCGTGCCCTACTGTGTTGGCAAAAATAGCCAAAAGTCATATGTGAAGGCTAACCCATTTATTGTAGCTTATGGCACAATAAACATGGCATTTGGTTTGCCATATTTTGATGCAGAGCCTGTTAATAAATATATGAAAGCTTTTGTCACACACTTTATTTATTTATTCATTCATTCATTCATTTACTTACTTACTGGTGCTCTGGGTTGGCAGTTTGAGCTAAAAACACCTGGGCAAATGTCAATTATGCAGGAGAAACAGCTGATGAGGATGATTTTTGTTCTGGTGACAATCTTGGAACATGTTGATTTAGAAGATTGTTTCAAGATGTTGGGATAAGCCATGTGCATTTTGCCTGTGTTGAAGCTCAAGGCTGCTGCTTAGGTGACTGGATTTGCTTCTGCCTTTTGACCAAAACGTAAATGAAGAGTCAGTGGTTCTTCTTTCTTCTCTCAGACTTGAACCTGCCTCTGTCGTTGCAAGCTTCTCCCTGGAAATGTTCATTCATTTGTGTTGGTTGGTTGTAGTTTCCTTTCTCAAAACTTCTCAGTTTACTCTCCTTTTTTTTTTTTTTTTTTTTTTTTTTGCTTTTTTGCACTTCCTTGAAATTGGGTAATGTTGCATGACTTGTGGTCAGCTGGTGGCAAAAAGAGCATCTGCCACGGAAACAAAGCATGTCAAAAGTTGGAGAACAAATAACAGCACTGAGGTATATTTAGAGGTGCTGACTTTCAAAGGCTGAAACTGTTGAGATGACAAATGGCTGGATTTGATTTATGTTTTAAAAGTGGTTGGTTTTATGTACAGACTTTATTATTTAGCATACTGATACCCCACTCTTCCTTCAAGGGGCTCACATGAGATTCTAAGGAAGCTGGCAGGCCTAAAATTGCTAGTTTCATTAGAAAAAAAACCCTCCATCATTTACCTGCAGACTGAACTCTAGCCTTTAGTTTGCAAATTGCTATTCACATCAGGTTTGGCCCAATGTGAGAGTTTTCAAAATTTTGTGATACACTTTCCTGTCTAAAAGACATTCCATTTCCCAGTGAATTCTCTTTTTTCTCTAATCCAGGTGGTCAAATACTTCTCTTCTTCTCATGAAAGGTTTCAATGACTCCTCAGTTAGCCTAAGATCCAAATGTTTTCACTGACTATTGAATGTAGGGCTGTTCACTAGGGCCGGCCCATGCATGAGGCAAGAGGAAGCGACTGCCTCAGGTGGCAGGATTCACAGGGGCAGCAGATCCCGATGTGAATCTTTATCCCCCACCTTGTTCCTGATGTAGATCTTCACTCACCCCTTCTTCCTTGGCGGCTAGGGGGGACACCATTTTGTGGTTCGTCTCATGTGTCAATCTGTCTCATGCTGGCCTTGCTGTTCACACACTCAAATGTAGAACCTGGTAGCCACACACCTGCTTTCTGTTCCTTATATGGCCTAACCTTATGAAGGTATATTTCTGCCAGAGTTTCCAGTTCATTGCAGCCTCTCATTGAACGTCTCCACCCCCATTGTTCAGCCCAGACACTAAGGTCCACTTCTGAGGGCCTTTTGGTGGTTCCCTCACTGCAAGAAGTGAAGTTACAGGGAACCAGGCAGAGGGCCTTCTCAGTAGTGGCACCCACCCTGTGGAACACCCTCCAATCAGATGTCAAGGAGATGCCAAGGCCCCATGACCCACAGTTCCCTAGTGGATAAATAAACACACAGACAAGTGGATTTTGGCTTATGGGTTCAAACAGGCCACAACTTCGTTGGTTACAGATGTGAGCGGTTTGGCTTAGGCATTGGGTGAAGCCCGCCTATATCTCAACTCCCGCCCATCTGCAGGGAGTCCAACTAAGGGTAGATCACCAATAGGGGAAGCCCTATGACTTGCATCAAATAGGGGCACCCCAAAGGGTCCCCATTGGGGCTGTGGCATGGCCCTAGCCCACGTCCAGGCATTGGACAGAATCCGCACCCCTGGATCCCTTTAACAGGATACTTTCAGAAGACATCTGAAAGCAGCCCTGAAACAGGAAGGTTTTAATGGTTGATGTTTTATTACATTTCTATATGTGCTGGTAGCTGCCCAGAGTGGCTAGGGAAACCCAGCAAGATAGGCGGGGTATAATAATAATAATTTATTATTTACTATCTAATGCTGGAGATGATCAGTGGAGAAGGATCAACTTGTCATAGCTCCAGTTCATGTCTTGAAGGCTCCACGGCATGGCTGATGAACTGGTAATCATCTGGTCCATCAGTGTCCATTACCATCATTATCTCAAATAACAAAGGTTGTCCCTGCTTATCTTGAAAACAGAGGGAGAGGGGGGAAAATAACTGGATCCGGCCTCTTGCTCCCTCCTTTCTCGTGGCTGATATAAAACAATATTGCAAGGAGGTAGACAATGTCCAACATATAATTTCAAAGGGGCTTTTTTGTAAAAAATTTGAAACCTTACCACCGGAAGCTGTATTTTTCGCCCTATAAGACGCACCAGGCCACAAGACGCACCTAGTTTTTGGAGGAGGAAAACAAGAAAAAAAATATTCTGAATCTCAGAAGCCAGAACAACAAGAGGGATCGCTGTGCAGTGAAAGCAGCAATCCCTCTTGCTGTTCTGGCTTCTGGGATAGCTGCGCAGCTTGCATTCGCTCCATAAGACGCACACACATTTCCCCTTACTTTTTAGGAGGGAAAAAGTGAGTCTTATAGAGCAAAAATACGGTATATCACCTGATTATAGGAAAAACCCCCACCAAATTCAAAGTGGTTTACAGAAAAGATAAAACAATAAACTTACCACTAAAAACTTACAGCCATGATTTAGAACAAGCAGGAAGCTAAAACTGCAATAGAATAGACTAAAACAAATTAAAACTCACGCACACTTTTAAAACATCTGCTGAGGAAAATGTGCCTGCATAGAGAGGGATGCAAGAACAGGGAGACTGGCCTGATGATGATAGACTGCATGAGAAAGGGGCACCTGAGGACACAAATGATTTTTAAAAGCTTGCAAGGTTGGGAAGGTGAGGGTTATGTGGGATCAGCTTTTGTACCAACTGTCCAAGGCACTTTTCCAAAAGAGGAAAATGAAGCCCATAACTTACATGGACTGTTGGCTAAACCCACAGTTAATTGATTTACTAGTGAATATATATCGGAGAACTTCTGAGGACGGCATAATGTACCGCCGACGAATGTAGCCGATGAACGCTAGACTCCTTCAGTCTCGGCAGATGTTCTTCAGAGCCATTGGAATCATTCAGATAAGCCATTGCTTCTTTCCTTCAGCTATAAAACGGGAGATAGTGGGAATAATAAGTGTATATTGGCTACATGATTGTTTTCACCAAATAATTCAGCCCCAAATTACGAACGCTGATCAGAGTGCCGAAACTTGGTTCGTACTAGCACCGTTGCAAGGCAGTTTGCTGCTTGAGATAGAGGGCAAGGCGGCACACAGGCGTTCCCATTCCATGTGCGGAATCTGAGCAGGATGATAGCTGAATCTTACTTTGACACCGGCAATGGGGAAGAACCATCCATAGCACCAGAGGGCAGCAGATTATTAGGGGGTGCAGGGCTGGTCATAGAGCACACACCCACCCTCACACACCCAGTGTTTACCTTGCAAACATGGGCCTGGGAATCCTGCTAGAAAGCTTGGTTAGGGTTGAGTTTCAGAGGAAAGGCAGATGGGTGAATGCTTCTCCTCTCTTCCCCTCTATTCTTCACTTCAGTGCACACACAACCACGCAGGGGTAGGTGCTTTGAAAATGAGAAGGAGCCGTGGGACTTCATTACCCAGGTTGTCATCTAATGTGTGGTTTGTTCTTTAAACCACCTGCACAGGCTGAGAGAGGCTCGGGCTGAGAGTTTGGAACTTTGAAGTGGAGGGGAAAGCGAGTGGGAAGTTAGATCCTGCAACGATTCAAGTATCCGACATCCCCCAACATTTTCCAATTTTGTCCGATTCATTTTTTTATTAAAAAATTATTTGGTTTTACATATTTAAATTTATAATCATACCACATCTAAAATTGAGATTTCCACGAATCTCTGGACTTCCCACCTTCTGTTGTTAAACCTTTTTTACTGCATCTTTTTCTAATAACCAAATTTTTATCCCTCCATTGTGTCCGTAGTTCTCATTACATTACAAGTGTTATCGCAATCCTAGCATTTTCAGCTGCTTACGGTGGTCTTCAAGGTAGCGTATTTTTCGTTCTATAAGACGCACCAGACCATAAGACGCACCTAGTTTTTGGAGGAGGAAAACAAGAAAAAAAATATTCTGAATCTCAGAAGCCAGAACAACAAGAGGGATCGCTGCGCAGTGAAAGCAGCGATCCCTCTTGCTGTTCTGGCTTCTGGGATAGCTGCGCAGCCTGCATTCGCTCCATAAGGCACACACACATTTCCCCTTACTTTTTAGGAGGGAAAAAGTGAGTCTTATAGAGCAAAAAATACAGTAAATTATAAATTTTTCCCATTCCTTATTAAAGTTTTGGTCTTCCTGGTTCCTGAATCTTCTGGTCAGTTTCGTCATTTCAGCATAGTCTACCAACTAAATTTGCCATTCCTCTCTGGTAGGGACTTTATCTTCTTTCCATCTCTGGGCTAGCAACATCTGGCCCAGCTGTCCATTTTGCCCAATTCAGACTTGTGTTTTGAAAGTGAATCTTTTGCCTCAACATGTGCACCTGAATGATTTTGACTTGCTGGTATCGCTTGCTTGTTTTGATTTTGGCAGCTTTCGGGTATGAAATCCCATAAACCGTTGGTCGTGAAATATTAGGGACCTAGCTGTGTGCCTGTAGCAGGAAAACCAGCAAAGAATCTTGTGGCACCTGACAAATTGACTGAGACAGTTTTTGTGAACTAGACCCTACTTGCTCAGATGCATGAAGTACATATGATGGTGAAGTAGCAAGCCTGATGTTTCCTTGCAACGTGTAGTCACAAGGGAATATTGAGTGTCTTTGGTTTCACACTTTCAGTTCATAACAGATAATGTTGACACTCAGGAGTGCTCCTATTTAAACTGATTGTGAAACTAGAACATGTCCCAAAATGCCAATGCAGTCTGCAGGGATTCTACAGCTGAGATGCAGGGCTTCCTTTACAGACCAGCGTTCTTCAAGAGCATAGCATCATAGAATCATAGAATCATAGAGTTGAAAGAGACCACAAGGGCCATCGAGCCCAAACTCCTGCCAAGCAGGAAACACCATCAGAGCACTCCTGACATATGGTTGTCAAGCCTCTGCTTAAAGACCTCCAAAGAAGGAGACTCCACCACACTCCTTGGCAGCAAATTCCACTGTCAAACAGCTCTTACTGTCAGGACGTTCTTCCTAATGTTTAGGTGGAATCTTCTTTCTTGTAGTTTGGAACCATTGCTCCATGTCCGCTTCTCTGGAGCAGCAGAAAACAACCTTTCTCCCTCCTCTATGTGACATCCTTTTATATATTTGAACATGGCTATCATATCACCCCTTAACCTCCTCTTCTCCAGGCTAAACATGCCCAGCTCCCTTAGCCGTTCCTCATAAGGCATCATTTCCAGGCCTTTGACCATTTTGGTTGCCCTCCTCTGGACACATTCCAGTTTGTCAGTGTCCTTCTTGAACTTGCATGATAACAACTGTTGGGATCTGTTTGCCTCCAATGGAGTGTGCTTCTGGGGTGAAGTCAAATCTCTGCGTCAGCAGCACTGAAGTGACATCTCTGTAGGGCCATTATCCATGATAGAGCTATTTTTTGCCATCTCACCACTTGCTTTTTCCTGTAAGACCAATTGCAGTCATTAACAGTCGTCAACAGGTTTACCACACCTATCAGCCAATCACCCATTCCCACCACCCTTCTGAGTAATACCCCTCCCCACCCTCTCACTATATATGAGGGTCTGGTGACTTCTGTTTCAGTGTATCTCAAGAAGTGTGCATGCACATGAAAGTTCATACCAATAACAAACTTAGTTGGTCTATGAGGTGCTACTGGAAGGAATTTTTTTAATTAAATATATCAGCTGTTTGCATCAAATATAACTGGGTAACAAACGTCAACTGTTTGGCAAGTACTCAAATATCCAGTGTAATCCATTATTATTATTATTACAGTGGTACCTTGGGTTACATATGCTTCAGGTTACAGACTCCGCTAACCCAGAAATAGTGCCTTGGGTTAAGAACTTTGCTTCAGGGTGAGAACAGAAATCGTGCTCTGTCAGCGCAGCGGCAGCGGGAGGCCGCATTAGCTAAAGTGGTGCTTCAGGTTAAGAACAGTTTCAGGTTAAGTACAGACCTCCGGAACAAATTAAGTACTTAACCTGAGGTACCACTGTATTATTATTATCACCCCACCCATCTGATAGGGTTGCCACAGCCACTCTGGGTGGCATCCAACATATATAAGAACATAACCAAACATTACACATTGAAAGGCTTCCCTATACAGGGCTACCTTCAGATGTCTTCTAAAGGTTGTATAGTTACTTATCTCCTTGACATCTGATGTGAGTGCTTTCCACAGGGAGGGTGCCACTGTTGAGAAGGCCCTCTGCCTGGTTCCCTGTAACTTCCCTTCTCACAGTGAGGGAACCACCAGAAGACCCTTGGAGTGGGACCTTGGTGTCCAGGCTGAGCGATGGGGGTGGAGATGCTCCTTCAGGTATACAGGGCCAAGGCTGTTTAGGACTTTAAAAGTCAGCACCAATACTTTGAACTGTGCTTGAGATGCTGGACCATTCCTGGCCATCTATCTCCCCACCTTCAAAGATATTGCAGCAAACTAGAGTCTCTGGGGGGCCTCCAAGCTGGCAGGAGGGTGCGCCTTGGTGTGGTGGGCGTCCTCACTCCCAAGTTCTCAAAATAGTGAAAAGAAACTCATTTCATGGCCTATGGCTGCTCCGAAAAGGCAACTCCAGCATATGCATGTGATAAATGTTAACTGTGCATTAATCGCATTAAAGAGGACCCTATAAACTTTTCATTTCTAATTAAATCCCGGCCGCCAATTCTGCTGAAGAAGGCGCACTCTGAGCCTTTGTTTATGTGGAAAATTAAAATGCAAATACAACAGAATTTATTTCCATTACCAGAGTGATATGCTGGGCTCCTCCATTTAACAGCCTCCAATTATTTTAAAGCCACCCTCCTTCTCTCCCCCTTCCCAGCTTTCCCTTAGAAGTTGCCACCTCTAAGTGGAAGGTGAGGGAGGAGAATGAGGAGGCGAGGATGATGGGCAAGGCGGGGGGAGAGAGAAGACTTCTTGGTCGCATTATGTGTGTTCAAGGTCACGCACAGGATTTAGGAAGGAAAATGCAGCGGTCAGGGAAAGATGAGTGGCAAAGAACAGAGGGCCAGCAAAGATAACCAGGAGGTGGTGTTGAGCGCTCTGTTATGAAAAATCAAATTTCTTCCAGTGATAAAGGCATCTTTCCGACATTACAGTTGGGTACCGGGTATATGCGTTGACCTTTGTGACTGAGGATTGCGCAGGTTGGAAGATTCTATTTAGAAGTGAATCAGCTGGTGTCAATGGAAGAATTGAGCTTCAAGCATGTTTGGGCAGAACAGCAGCTGCCATGTTTGTTTCTCCCGTGTCTGCTTTGTGTGGGCAGGTGGGGGTTCTGCTTCTAAAACGAAAAGGTTTGTGTAGGTGAGACGAGATTATTATTATTATTATTATTATTATTATTATTATTATTATTAATACCCTGCCACTCTGGGCGGCTTCCAACAAAACACTAAAACACAATAACCTATCAAACATTAAAAGCTTCCCTAAACAGGGCTGCCTTTAGATGTCTTCTAAAAGTCTGGCAGTTATTTTTCTCTTTGACATCTGGTGGGAGGGCGTTCCACAGGGCAGGCGCCACTACCGAGAAGGCCCTCTGCCTGGTTCCCTGTAACTTGGCTTCTCGCAGTGAGGGAACCGCCAGAAGGCCCTCGGTGCTGGACCTCAGTGTCTGGGCAGAACGATGGGGGTGGAGACGCTCCTTCAGGTATACTGGACTGAGGCCGTTTAGGGCTTTAAAGGTCAGCACCAACACTTTGAATTGTGCTCGGAAACATACTGGGAGCCAGTGTACGTCTTTCAAGACTGGTGTTATATGGTCTCGGCGGCCACTCCCAGTCAATAGTCTAGCTGCCACATTCTGGATTAATTGTAGTTTCTGGGTCACCTTCAAAGGTAGCCCCACATAGAGCGCATTGCAGTAGTCCAAACGAGAGATAACCAGAGCATGTACCACTCTGGCGAGACAGTCCGAGGGCAAGTAGGGTCTCAGCCTGCGTACCAGATGGAGCTGATAAACAGCTGCTCTGGACACAGAATTGACCTGCGCCTCCATGGACAGCTGTTGAGTCCAAAATGACTCCCAGGCTGCGCACCTGGTCCTTCAGGGGCACAGTTACCCCATTCAGGACCAGGGAGTCTTCCACACCTGCCCACCTCCTGTCCCCCAAAAACAGTACTTTTGTCTTGTCAGGATTCAACCTCAATCTGTTAGCCGCCGTCCATCCTCCAAACCCCCCCCCCAATTTTACCTTCCTACAGCCTATTGCCCCACCTCCCCACCCCTCCCCCAGCGAAGCTCTGTTCCCAGAAAATGAACTGGGCTGGGAGAAAAGTGTCTGCAACAACAGACCACAGGAAGGTAAGGAGGAGAGGATTCAACTCATTGATTGAATCACTGAGAATTGATTGGAGGCTTCTAAGCAGAGGCTGGGTCTGTCAGGGATTCTTTAGCTGATTCCTGTATTTTTTTGGGGGGGGGGCCTAGATGACCCTAGATATACCCTTCCAACTTCTATGATTCTAACCCCCCCCCACTCACAAGCTCCTTAAAGGGTAAAGGGACCCCTGACCATTAGGTCCAGTCGTGGCCGACTCTGGGGTTGCGGCACTCATCTCGCTTTATTGGCCGAGGGAGCCAGCATACAGTTTCCAGGTCATGTGGCCAGCATGACTAAGCCGCTTTTGGCGAACCAGAGCAGCGCACGGAAACACTGTTTACCTTCCCGCTGGAGTGGTACCTATTTATCTACTTGCACTTTGACGTGCTTTCGAACTGCTAGGCTGGCAGAAGCAGGGACCGAACAACGGGAGCTCACCCTGTCGTGGGGATTCGAACCGCCGACCTTCTGATCAGCAAGTCCTAGGCTCTGTGGTTAAACCCACAGCGCCACCCACGTCCCTACATGCTCCTCACGATGCTCCTATTATAAGCCCCTTTATGCCTCTCACTTTACATGTGATTAAGGCAATCACAGAAGCAAACAAATGGGGCTGTCGCCATCCCAGCTAATTTAGTCCACACCCTCCAACATTTCTCCGATGGAAAATAGGGATGCCCTAAATAATAATAATAATAATAATAATAATAATAATAATTTTGTTGTTTATACCTCACCCAATTGACTGGATTGTCCCAGCCACTCTGGGCGGCTTCCAACATATATAAAAACATAATAAAACAATAAACATTTTTTTAAAAACTTCCGTTCTAAAGGTTGCATCGTTACTAATCTCCTTAGCTCGGAGGGTCGCATAACTCAATAACCTCCAACATTTCTATGATGAAAATAAGGATGTCCTAAGGAAAAGCAGGATGTTCCGGGACAGCTAGGATGTCTTCTGTATATCTAGGATTCTCTGTGGAAAATAGGGACAATTGGAGGGGCTGCTAGCCCTCCTTTAGGGATTGCTGATATGGCTTGTATGTCCCAATCCAGTAAGCCCCACCCATGTGAAGGAACAGCCTTCCATGTGGATCTTCTGTATATAAATATGTGCATACATGCCTGTATGTATGTAAGGCAACAATAGCACATCTAGCAATCCAGAGATGCATATGGAATTCTGTGCATCAGCTGGTGCAGGTAAAAAGGTAAAGGACCCCTGAACGGTGAAGTCCAGTCAAAGGCAATTATGGGGTTGCAGTGCTCATCTCGCTTTCAGGCTGAGGCAGCTGGCGTTTGTCCACAGACAGCTTTCCGGGTCCTGTGGCCAGCATTACTAAACCGCTTCTGGTGCAACAGAACACCGCGACGGAAGCCAGAGCACGCAGAAATGCTGTTTACCTTCCCGGCACTGTGGTACCTATTTATCTACTTGCACTGGTGTGTTTTCAAACTGCTAGGTTGGCAGGAGATGGCACAGAGTAACGGGAGCTCACTCCGTTGTGGGGATTCGAACCGCCAACCTTGCAATTGGCAAGCCAGCCCAAGAAGCTCAGTGGTTTAGACCACAGAGCCCCCCGTGTCCCTGTACCGGCTGGTGCAATCGTCACTGTTTACCATAGTCCAATGACAGTCTTTTTCCTCTACAGTGATAAATACTAATTCATTCATTCATCTGCATGTGCATCTTCACTTTCATCTGGCAGTACTTGTAGTCTTTTTAGCAAATGTTAAGTTTGGCTGTTTGGATGGGACTTAGTTCAGCCTCACCAAAGTGTAGTTATCTGGTTGCAAACTTAGTATATCACAGAGGCTGCAGGTTACCAGGGCAGTGCTTGGTTTATTACTAAGTCATTTGCTAGCGTCAGTTTTTAGAGGCTCTCAGTATCAGAATGTCAACATGGACATATACCTTTTCACACAGGAAGCATGATAACATAGGTACACAAGACCAAGTGATAAAAATGTACACAATTAGTTAGCAGTGCAGTGTTTGGCTAGGCCTAAGTGTCTCATTTAGGCGTGTTTGCGTCTGGGGTGGGGGGCAGGGGTTAAAATACGAATACAGATTACAGAAAAAGATGCCTACATCTCTCGATGCTGTGCTGTTTATAAATGTGAGCATGCATTTTCCAGCATGGTCTCCCAGCCCCCGGCAGAGAAGGTAGCATGGGTTGCGATACAAAGCCATTGTAGTACAATTTCTGGAACAGAACGAGCATCACAAAATAAAATTATCGCAGCTGTAGACACAGGAAAGGCAAATGCACTCCCTGTGCTGACAAGAGGCTATTACAAAACCCTGACATCATTATTCAATACACAGGAGCTCTGGGACCGCTTGCTAAGTCAATGTTGAAGAGGGAATTACAAAATAATATTGATAGGATCAATGAAACTGGCACATAGGCATACAGCAGTGCAGCCATAGGTATTAACATACAGTAACGGCTGCCTAGGCAGACAAGACTAAAAGAAAAAATGGGGGGGGGCACCCCGACCTCTCCTTGAGTACACAGCCATAGTACAAATTTGCCAAGGAATTCCAGGACAACAGTCAAAAACAACATGCATTGGGACTAGAGAAAGTGTGCCTTTATTCACTAACTGTTTGGGAAGTGACCTCGACACACATGGAAGTTAGGATGGGGAATCAAATGTTGCATTGAGATAGCTGGAGCCCCAGGCCAGGACATTGGTTAGACTCAATTACATTTATATATAACTTTTTAACATATACAACGTGCTGCAGCATACCCTCCAACATTTCTCCGATGAAAACAGGGACGTCCCATTCCATAATGATAATTTTACTATTTATACCCCGCACATCTTACTGGGTTGCCCCAGCCACTCTGGGCAGCTTCCAACATATATAAAAACATACTAAAACATTAAACATTAAATAAAACCTTCCCTATACCGGGTTGCCTTCAGATGGCTCTGGGCCTTCCATACCCTCCCATATTTCCCCAAAGAAAATAGGGACATCCTAAGGGGGACGTGGGTGGCGCTGTGGGTTAAACCACAAAGCCTAGAACTTGCCGATCAGAAGGTCAGCAGTTCGAATCCCCGCGACGGGGTGAGCTCCTGTTGCTCGATCCTTGCTCCTGCCAACCTAGCAGTTCGAAAACACATCAAAGTGCAAGTAGATAAATAGGTACCGCTCTGGTGGGAAGGTAAACGGCGTTTCCGTGTGCTGCTCTGGTTTGCCAGAAGTGGCTTAGTCATGCTGGCCACATGACCCAGAAGCTGTACGCCAGCTCCCTCAGCCAGTAAAGTGAGATGAGCGCCGCAACCCCAGAGTCGGTCATGACTGAACCTAATGGTCAGGGGTCCCTTTACCTTTTAAGGGAAAGTGTGACGTTCTGGGATCAAGTCAGAACCTGGGATGGCTTCTCTAAATCTGGAAAATAGGGATGCTTGGAGGGTCTGCTGCAGTCCTACCTTCCTCACAACAACCCTGGAAAGTAGGCCACTGTTATATTGCCATTTTACTGGAGAACTAACTTGGAGATGATGATTGTTCAAGGCAGTCCAGCTCTCTCTATTAGTTCTGTGCAACCCCTATAGGAATCATGGGGATTTTAGTGGGCTATGCGTACTGCATGCTTATGGCAGCATTTATTCTTCGTGCCTGTTAACTCTGTTGTGGTGGGCAGGGGCGAAGGAAGGCGTAGGGACACCCGGGGCAGGCATCACTAAGTAGGGCGCAAACCGCTATACAGCACATGTGTCATTTCTACGTACAGTGCATGCGTGCGACACTGCAAATGCGCTTAACTTAACAGATTGCTGCTTGTACCAGGATCTTCTGCTCATGGCTAAAGCCTTCAAAGGTGGTGGCAGTGGCGCAATGGCTGCTTGCGCTGCCGTGAGCCCCCGCGGGGTGACTTCTTGTCACCCCCACAGACATGGAACCTGGAGCGTAGTGCCCCCATGCCCCCCGTTGCGACACCATTGTTGGTGGGGAGATCATGCCAAGGCCATGCCAATTTAATATGCCCATAGGAAAGCAAATCTTTGTATTAGAGGTGATCATATACTAAGCTAAATCCCAAGTTGTGGGTAAGATGCTGCCCTTTGGGCCGGCCCTACTTTTAGACAGGAGGAAACAGGTCTCTCAGGCAGCATAATGCGGGGGGGTGGGGCACTGAGCAGGAAATGTTGGCAAGGTTTGGAGGGCAGAGCTGTGGGTGTGCCAAGCTGCCTTTGGGTTTCAACTTGCTAGAGAGGACTCTGAGATCATTTCCCTTTGTACCCCAACAGGAACAGGGTGAAGCTGTCGATTTTTTCTCCTTGCCTGGGCGCACTCTCTTTCTGCTCTTCTCCACCATTGCGAGAACATCTGCAAGTCAGACTTTTAAGCTAGGCTTAAGTATGTCTTGGTAACTCAGGCAGCTGTAACTTACTGTCCCAAAGGTCACCGTTAGCCTGAGCAGAGAGTGGCGTTGTTTTCTCATTCTGGATTACTTAAACCGGAAGGCTAAAAGTACCATATCTAAGGTTCCCTTTTAACCTGCAAAGGGATAGTGCTCTGCAGAACTCACAAACGTGAGGAAGGAAGAACAATATCTAATAAATATAGTTTCTCCTAGCTGCTAAGCACATCCCAGCTTGGACCAATAGTTTGACTCTGTGTAGGGCAGGTTCCTATGCTTTTATGCCTTGCCTAGATCCTTGTAAAGGTAAAGGGACCCCTGACCATTAGGTCCAGTCGTGGCCGACTCTGGGGTTGTGGTGCTCATCTCACTTTATTGGCCGAGGGAGCCGGCGTACAGCTTCCGGGTCATGTGGCCAGCATGACTAAGCCACTTCTGGCGAGCCAGAGTAGCACACGGAAACGCCGTTTACCTTCCCACTGGAGCAGTACCTATTTATCTACTTGCACTTTGACGTGCTTTTGAACTGCTAGGTTGGCAGGATCTGGGACAGAGCAACGGGAGCTCACCCCGTCGCGGGGATTCGAACCGCCGACCTTCTGATCGGCAAGCCCTAGGCTCTGTGGTTTAACCCACAGCGCCACCCGCGTCCCTTCCAGCCTTGTAGAATGCTACAAATCAGTAGGCATGCCCAGCAGTGCTTCCTCCAACAGGCCCAAGGCAGCCCTCCTTGATCTTCAGAATGGGATCCACCTTTACTCAGTGGCGTAGCGTGGGGGGTGCAGGGGGGGCTGGCCGCACCGGGCGCAACATCTCAGGGTTAGGGTTAGGGGGCGCAAATCCACGGGTTAGGGGGCGCAAATTACTTGCCTTGCCCCGGGTGCTGACAACCCACGCTACGCCACTGCCTTTACTGCTTCTAGCCGCCTGCACCTGTCGCATACAAACAGTTTAAATATTCCCATTTCCTAAGAGCAAACTCTGGAAGGGCTCCAGGGCATCCAGCAGCATCAGTGTCAGGGAGATGCTGTACAGCCCCCCACCCGCATGAAGAAAATGGACCTTCAATTGCAAGAGACGTCAGCTGTGGAAAGAGGAAGAGGGATTATTGTCCTGGGTTTCAAATCCAGGACACAGGACCTTTGACCTTAGCGTGAATCAGCTGATATTGAAGAAGGCTGAGGGAAGAAGTGAATGTGCTTGTGGGGTATTCAGGGACCCCCTTTCCTTTCCCCAATGCTTCTGTTTGTTGTGCCATAAAAACAACCCAAGTCCTCATGCTCAGTGTTCAGTGAGTATTGATTCAGTCTGCAAGCAATTTTAATATTTCTTCAGGGACTTTCCAGCAACAGCACAAGTCATTAATTCATCCTCCCAAATTGCTTATTCAATAGCGGGAACATGGCTCCTGAATAAAGTCTCAGAATTTATGTGACTCGTACGAGTCAGGAGGTCAAGCAACTGTTATGGAGTGAAGTTAAAAATCCAAATAAAATATTGACACTTTTTTGGAGGAGAGGGGGAGGAGGAGATGGGAGGAAGCAAAGGTATTTAAAATAGGGGCTTGCTGCCATGCCCCCAGGATAACAAAAGGAAAGAGATGAAAGACAAGTTGGAGTCTGAAAAATCAATGGGATAGACGGCACATTCACTTAGTATTTCATAATTCTTTCTTACACACACAATGTCCTGCACATACATAGAAATAAGGAGAGATATTTTCCCAAGGCTGTGTTCTCCTACCTGCATATACACAAATGCAGCATAGTCTTAGGTGTGAGGTAACTCTTGAGGATAATATGAAAGGCAAAAATTAAAAATAAAGGCTTGTGTACTCACAATTTCCCCCAGGGGTGTGTGTTATATATTTGTGTGTGAGAGAGATCTGTAAGCAGAAATATTCCATTGTCTGCAAGGCACAACATATTTGGACAGGTAGTAAGTAACCCACACAGCTTACAGCTCATGGTGAAATCCAGAAAAGCTAACTAGGGTTGCCATACGTCCGGAATTTCGCAGACATATCTGTAATACTTGAACCGCACGCAGTGTCTGAGCAGAAATCAGCAAAATGTCTGGGGAAATCCGGACGTATGGCAGTCGTTTTTGCCGATTTCCCTCAGAAATAGCTCAAAAAAATTCCAATTCTTTTGTGATTTTGCTCAACGACTTTGGCCAAAACTGGGGGAAAAAGCTCAATAACTTTTCTGTCTAGATTTTCACTTTTTGAAATATGGCAACCCTAGCTAAACTAGAACTTTATCCTCCCCTTCACATAACTGCACTTCTGAAAATCCTGAACAATACAGTTCCCAGAATCCCTTGGAAGGAAGTAATACAGACTCTCCCTATTTTCCAGGGACAGTTCTGAATTTACAGAAGCCACCCCCAGTTTCTGATTTGATAGTGGAATGTCCTTCTTTTCCTTAGGATGTCCCTGTTTTCTTTGGAGAAATGTTGGAGGGTATGGAGTTCTCTGACCCCTGAGCCATCTGAAGGGAGCCCTGTATAGGGAAGCTTTTAATGTTTTATTGTGTTTTTATATATGTTGGAAGCTGCTCAGAGTGGCTGGGGCAACCCAGTCAGATGGGTGGGGAATAATAATAGTAAGAAGAAGAAGAAGAAGAAGAAGAAGAAGAAGAAGAAGAAGAAGAAGAAGAAGAAGCATGCCTATTTTCATTGGAAAAATGTTGGAGGGTATGGTAAATGTGTGTTTGCTGTGCTCTGAATGCATGGTGTGAATCGGCCCTTAGATAAAAGTTAGCTCTAGAGCTGCTAGTTAGAATCATAGATACCATCAAACTGTAAAGTTGGAAGGGACCCTGAAGATCTGACATAGTCTGCATCCAGAAAAAGCAGTTATAGGTAAGCACAACCTCTGCAGTCACCCTGGGTGCTGTGCTGCGGGGGCTGCCAAAATAATGCTGTAGAATGGAGCCAGAGAGGTTCCAGAATTTTAGCTCTTCTTCTTTGCCGATCACTCGTAGCTGAGTAAGATTGTCTTCCATAGACACGATCTTAACAGTTACAGATAGGTAGCCGTGTTGGTCTGCCATAGTCAAAACAAAATAAAAAAATTCCTTCCAGTAGCACCTTAAAGACCAACTAAGTTAGTTCTTAGTATGAGCTTTCGTGTGCATGCACACTTCTTCAGATACACTGAAATAGAAGTCACCAGACCCTTCTATATAGTGAGAAGGTGGAGAGGGGTATTACTCAGAAGGGTGGTGGGATAGGGTGATTGGCAGATAGCTGTGATGAGCCTGTTGACGACTCTTAACGACTGCAGTAGGTCTTACAGGAAAAAGCAAGGGGTGAGAAGGTGAAAAATGGCTTTGTCATGTATAATGAGATAAGAATCCAATGTCTTTGTTCAGACCAGGTCTCTCCATGGTTTTAAGTTTGGTAATAAGTTACTGGTTTCTCTGTCTTGTAGGAGAACACTTCAATCTCCCAGGACATTCTATACAAGATCTCAAAGTAGCTGTTCTATTACAAAGGAATTTCAGAAATAGACTGGAAAGAGAAGCTGCTGAATTGCAACTTATTACCAAACTTAAAACCATGGAGAGACCTGGTCTGAACAAAGACATTGGATTCTTATCTCATTATACATGACAAAGCCATTTTTCACCTTCTCACCCCTTGCTTTTTCCTGTAAGACCTATTGCAGTCGTTAAGAGTCGTCAACAGGCTCATCACAGCTATCTGCCAATCACCCATTCCCACCACCCTTCTGAGTAATACCCCTCCCCACCTTCTCACTATATAGAAGGGTCTGGTGACTTCTGTTTCAGTGTATCTGAAGAAGTGTGCATGCACATGAAAGCTCATACCTAGTACGATCTTAACAGTGAGTCCATGAGTGACTGTGGAGGCCAATTCTGGATCCACACGTCCTTCCACAGTGGGGACATAGGTTTCCAGGCAGGAGTTGATCACGATGTGGATTTGCCAAGCGTGTCTTCCTCTTAGCACGTTTCTCCCCTTTGTCCTAAGTTCAAGCGTCTTCAAAGTCCATGACCCCTTTGGTAAAGGCTGTCCTCCAATTGGAGCACTCGCAGGCCAGTGTTTCCCAGTTGTCAGTGTTTATACAGTGGTACCTTGGGTTACATATGCTTAAGGTTACAGACTCTGCTAACCCAGAAATAGTACCTCGGGTTAAGAACTTTGCTTCAGGATGAAAACAGAAATCGTGCTCCGGCGGCGCGTCAGCAGCGGGAGGCCCCATTAGCTAAAGTGGTGCTTCAGGTTAAGAACAGTTTCAAGTTAAGAACAGACTTCCAGAACGAATTAAGTACTTAACCCGAGGTACCACTGTGCTACATTTTCTGAGATTTGCCTTGAAAGAGTCTTTAAACCTCTTTTGTTGACCACCAGCATTACGCTTTCCATTCGAAATAGAGTAGTTGTTTTGGAAGATGATAATCAGGCATCCGCACAACATGACCAGTCCAATGAAGTTGATGTTGAAGAATCATTCCTTCGATACTGGTGATCTTTGCTTCTTCCAGTACAGTGGCATTAGTTACCCTGTCTTCCCAAGTGATGTGCAAAAAATTTTGGAGACACTGTTGATGGAATCTTTGTAGGAGTTGGAGATGGTGTTTATAAGTGGTCCATGTTTCACAAGCATACAGTAAGGTTGGTAGTTCAACAGCTTCGTAAACAAGCATTTTGGTTTCCCTGCAAATGTCCCTGTCCTCAAACACACTACTGCTGCTGAAATCTAGAAGGTTGAAGATTCATTTCATTGTAACTTTGCTCACATGTACTAATGCAAGGTATTCTTGTGGAAGAGAAATTGGGTAGTGCCTGTAGCTCACTGTTGGAGGGGCTGCTTGTGTGTAGAAAGTCCTAGGTTCACTCCTTTGGGTCATTCTACCTGAGAAGGAGTTTTGTGGGGCTAGAAAGTTTGATATTTTCCTCAACCAGATAACTTGGTTCAAGAAAAGGCTAAGTAGATGCAATAACCCTTATACATAGTAGCATGCTGTTCACGAGAATGACTTCCACATGTGGTTTATGTGCTGGGCAATTGAGGATCTCTGGAGATACTTCATTTGAATTAGTCCTTCGTACTCTCACTTGCCTCACAATGTCTTCTTTTTGGGGACGATTATAGGCAGCAATTGGTGCAGTCTGCTAATAGGTGCTCAAATTGAGATAGCCAATAAACAGAAAATAACAGACAACCCTTGTATAGGGGATTGGCTCCAATGTATGTGGCAGATGGAATACAGTAGACGATAAGACTTACTTAACTAGTAGGATACAGAGTGGTGGTGTTGAGAAAAGTATACTGATAATTAAGTTATTTTATTCAGTGTGAATAAATGCTATAATTTAAGGGTTTTTTGCAGATATTTTATTGATAAGCAGGTTCCACTTCTGGTCTGCCACTGGAACTTGACCTGCATCTTATCTGTTGCAAACTAATACTTGGTTTTGTCATTTATGATGTAGTATACATAGATTTCAGTAGTGATTACATTATCCATGGCTATGCGTGAAGTAATTGATTTGGGCACATGAAATGACATTTATATTTGAAAAAAAAAGGCATCACATTACCTGACTTTAAAACGTCTATTTTTTATTTTTATTTTTGGTGGGGAAAATCAGCAAACAACTGTCCACACCAAACAAGTCAGGGTGTATTTTAATCTGCAATGGATTTTTGTTGAATTACTTGCTTCCATTATCTAGTTATAATCCACAGGGGATTATATCAGTACTGTATATATATCACTTGATCTTTTTGCTCACCTTCTCAACCTACCCTGTGTGGCGGATGTTCACGGCAAAACTGGAAATTTTGATTCCAGCTATATGTAACATCAGCATTCAGTAAGTGATACAGTTCCTTCCTCTTCAGTGCTTGGACACTGAGGTCCTCCTTCAGGGGCCTTCTGGCGGTTCCCTCACTGCGAGGATACAGGGAACCAGGCAGAGGGCCTTCTCGGTGGTGGCGCCCACCCTGTGGAACACCCTCCCATCAGATGTCAAGGAAATAAGCAGCTATCCTATTTTTAAAAGACATCTGAAGGCAGCCCTGTTTAGGGAAGTTTTTAATATTTAATGCAGTATTGTTTTTAACACTTGATTGGGAGCCACCCAGAGTGGCTGGGGAAACTCAGCCAGATGGGTGGGGTATAAATAATAATAATTATTATTATTGCACCAATATATCAAACATTTTTCTTAGGGTTTAAAAACAACAACACTGTGCTGATTTGTTGTAAAACTTGTGAAGTGCAGAGAGCCCCCTGTAGCAGTCACCTGCCCGTATTTTTCTAAATGGGGAAATGACAGGCCCCAGAGCAATATAGTTTAAGAATCTTTAGTTGGAAGTCTTTTTCCTTTCAACAGTTTTGGGGATGTGTGCCCAAAACACACATCTACTAAGTCCATCTGGGGGTGGGGGGGAAGGTGTTGGCAAAGGGTTACCATAGAGTAGATATCTGCCCTCCACATGCAGCAATTGAGCAGAATCAAATTTTCAGGAACCTTTTAACAGTTACGCAAATTGCAAGTCCTAGATGCGAATCATGGGACATGGGTGGCGCTGTGGGTTAAACCACAGAGCCTAGGACTTGCCGATCAGAAAGTCGGCGGTTTGAATCCCCGTGACAGGGTGAGCTCCCATTCCCCAGTCCCTGCTCCTGCCAACCTAGCAGTTCGAAAACATGTCAAAATGCAAGTAGATAAATAGGTACCACTCCGGCGGGAAGGTAAACGGCGTTTCCGTGCGCTGCTCTGGTTCACCAGAAGCGGCTTAGTCATGCTGGCCACATGACCCGGAAGCTGTATGCCAGCTCCCTCGGCCAATAAAGCGAGATGAGCGCCGCAACCCCAGAGTCAGTCACAACTGGACCTAATGGTCAGGGGTCCCTTTACTTTTAGATGCGAATCACAGCTCACGCAGCTGTGCAGAAGCTTCAAAGAGGGACTTAGAACATTTGTGCTTTCTGAGTTAGTCCAGGAGACAGTTCAGAGAAGCTTGCAGTTGAGTTATTGGGAGCAAAAGAGCTGTGCAAATCCCTAAGTCGAGCGAGGGCAGCTCTGCTGAACCGCAGTATGAATAGAACCTGCCATGATGACACCAAAAGCAGGAAATTCCCTTCATTGTGTGTCACCCGAGGTTGCCAGGGAGACTTCGGGTCTCATTTATTACAGCGAATACATGGCTACGTAGCCAAACATGATACAATGTGTAGGCTTCATTCAGAACCCCTCGGGCGGATTTTGGACGGACGGACTGATGAATAGATACATTTCTACTAAGTATACATACATTATATCACTCTATTGATTTTTGAAAAGTTCCAGGTCGGCCAAGCTGTAATGAGATTTTTGAACTTTGGGCTGTGATCAATGAAAGGAATATTATTGGCCTGGAGAATTGATATAACCCCTCTCTGCAGAGCGTTCTGCTCCCAGGCTGCCCTGCTCCCCACGTATAGGATTCCACCAGACACTTAACCTCTCTTAGAGTGTCATCGGGCTAAAAGGAATCTAATAGTGACACAGGACTTGTGCGTAGCACTCCGGCACTATTGCTTTCCTGTCACAAATAATTTATAGCTTTCTATTTCCATGCTTTTGCCTGCACCCCATCACTGCTTCCTGGGGCTGCTGCAGGGGAGGGGGTGCGAGCGCCGAGGTGGGATCAATATGCTCACGCAAGCATCACTTCAGGGTGCTTTGTGGGAGCAAGGAAGGAACAGTTGTAATATCTGCCCCTTTCTGTCTTCAATCACCGGGCAGCTCTAGAACTTATCTCCTTCAGAGCGTGCTTCTTGGTACTTCAAAACCACAGGCAAAGGCTCATCTAGTTTAGCCGCCTGTGTCCAATAGTGATCAACCAGGTAACTTTGGAAAACTCACAAGGGCACTTTGTTGGTTTACTAAACGGCCTTGGCCCAGTATATCTGAAGGAGCGTCTCCACCCCCATCATTCTGCCCGGACACTGAGGTCCAGCACTGAGGGCCTTCTGGCGGTTCCCTCACTGTGAGAAGCGAGGTTACAGGGAACCAGGCAGAGGGCCTTCTCGGTAGTGGCGCCCGCCCTGTGGAACGCCCTCCCACCAGATGTCAAAGAGAACAACAACTACCAGACTTTTAGAAGACATCTGAAGGCAGCCCTGTTTAGGGAAGCTTTTAATGTTTGATGCATTACTGTATTTTAATATTTTGTTGGAAGCCGCCCAGAGTGGCTGTGGAAGCCCAGCCAGATGGGTGGGGTATAAATAATTTTATTATTATTATTATTATTATTATTATTATTATCGTAGAACAGCACCATACCCCCCAACATTTCTCCAATTAAAATAGGTTTGTCCTATTCCATGATGATAGTAGTAATATATTTATATCCCACCCATCTGACTGGACTGCCCCAGCTACTCTGGGCAGCTTCCAGCATACATAAAAACATAAGAAAACCTTAAACCTTAAAAAACAGCTTCCCTATACAGGGCTGCCTTCAGATGTCTTCTAAAGGTTATCTCCTTGGCTTGGAGGTCACATAACTCAATACACTCCAACATTTCAATAATAATAATAATAATAATAATAATAATAATAAATTATTTATACCCCGCCCTTCCTGGTTCAGAAAACCGGGCTCAGGGCAGTTAACAAATTTAAAACACTTAATTGATGTAACAAAAAACAGCATAAAATACAGTATAAAACATGAATAAATAAATTCAGAATTCAAAAATCAATTGAGGGGGGGACCCATCCAATAAACATTAGATGATCACCAGGGCTAGCTGGCTAAATTAGTCCTATTTGGGCAAGCGAGGAGACCAGTGGAGAATTAGCTGTGGGATCCCAGAGTGGATAATCTTCATAAAAAGGGGAGGGGAGGGAAGGAAGGGGAATAAAAGATCAGGCTAAATTCAAATTAAAAGCCAGGCAGAATAGCTCTGTCTTACAGGCCCTGCGGAAGGAAGTTAAATCCTGCAGGGCCCTGGTCTCATGGGACAGAACATTCCACCAGGTCGGAGCCATCACTGAGAAGGCCCTGGCCATGGTGGAGGATAATCTGACTTTCCTTAGGGCCCGGGACCTCTAAACTCTGATTATTCATGGACCTTAAGGTCCTTTGTGGGTCATACCAGGAGAGGCGGTCCCATAAATACAAGGGCCCTAAGCCACAAAGGGCTTTAAAGGTCAAAACCAACACCTTAAACCTGACCCGATACTCCACCGGGATGAAAATAGGGATCTCCTAAGAAAAAGTGGGATGTTCTGAGATCAAATCAGAAACTGGGGTGGCTTCTGTAAATCTGGGGTTGCCCCTGGAAAACTTGGAAGGGTCTGCAACACAATATAACCTACCCTGTCCTTCCTTTCGATTCTAGATTCTGGTATGATTATCAGTGTTCTACCTATTTTCTGATAAACTTGCTGTGTCTGTTTTCTGCTATCATACAAAATACTCTAAATTCACGCAACTCGGGTAGGCGACTTCTAGGATCAACGTATATATTGAAGCCTATATATTGTGTCTTTCATTATGTAGAGGCTCTTGCATATGCTGTCTTTCCCTCTTTAGTCTTCTAAATGTCTTTTGTTGTTGTTCTGTGTGCTCATTGTCAACTTTTCTACCATGTAGTTTAAGGATCTAGAACATATAAAGCATCGTTCTTAAGGGATGAGCCCACCCTCCAACATTTCTCTGATGAAAATAGGGGTGCCTTATTATTATTATTATTAATTTTTACCCCACCCATCTGACTGGGTTGCCCTTTTGGCAGCTTCCAACATATATAAAAACAGAAAAGTGAACATAAAAAAACCCTTCTCTATAGAGGATGTCTTCTAAAGGTTGTACAGTTACTTATCTCCTTGGCACGGGGGTCTCATAACTCCATATCCTTCAACATTTCTCCCATGAAAATAGGGACATCCTAAGGAAAAAGCAGGACATTCGGAGATCAAATCAGAAACCAGGATGGCTTCTGTAAATCTGGGACTATCCCTGGAAAATAGGGACACTTTGAGGGTCTGTGTCTGCCAGAGCCCCAGCACGATACTATTCTATTTGTTTCACATTTCCTCTAAAGCTGGCTTTTCTCTGTCTTTTTGCTTCCTGTGAAGCCTAATCCCACACAGCAGAACTCTTAAGTGTTGAGAAAATGTACAATGTCTACAAGATCTATGTTCAACAAAGAGGTTAAACCATCTCTGTATTACTGGGTCAGGGAGCTCTGTTGACCTTGTCAGCCAGCACAACTTGGATCATTTTTTTGTCCACTTCCTTCATGGTGGCACAAAGCTGCAAGTTTCACTTCTGGTACCGAAGTCACACTCTTTCCTGCTCCGATCAGAATTATGTATTCCGGTGGCAGCTAATGAGAAAATATTATTATTGGAAATGTGGAAGCAGGAAGAGGGAGACTTTCCTTTCTCCTCTCCTGAAAAGGAGCTCTAGAGTTGAATTCTCATGAGTACAGTATTGAATTGTCAAGATGGAAAGTCTTACATGAGCAGATAGGCAAACTTCGTTTTGTTTTGTTTATGTCTTGAAGACACTACTCAGATTCACAACTATGCAAGGGGTCTCAGAGACTGGTTCTCAAGACTGTGCAGTCCCTGGGATACAGGCCCCATGGCAAAGTATATCAAAGTACCTGGACACTAGTCCTTTGGGAGAAAGAGCTGTAAGATAACCCGTGCTTCTGTGGGCTGCCACCTTTACTTTGTTGGGAGATTTGTCATCAGATCTCCTGTGTGTGTTTTTAAAAAATGTAATAACTACCAGGGTGTCTGTCTGGCTCTCTGAATCAGTTTGGATGCGACTCTGAAGGAGGGAAGGGTTAACTGTTTTCCTTTATGCTGTTTTCCCAATTAAAATCATGCCCTGAAGTTCCTATTTCCCCCTCGGGCAAGAATATATAATAAATATGGCACCTGTGTTTTTTCCCCTGCTGCTTTGGAGAGCGTGTGATTTTTTGTTAGGAAATCTCTCATTCTCTCTCTCTCTCTCTCTCTCTCTCTCTCTCTCTCTCTGTGTGTGTGTGTGTGTGTGTGAGAGAGAGAGAGAGAGAGAGAGAGTTAACCACAAACCACAGAGCCTAGGACTCGCCGATCAGAAGGTCGGCGGTTCGAATCCCCGCGACGGGGTGAGCTCCCGTTGCTCGGTCCTTGCTCCTGCCAACCTAGCAGTTCGAAAACACATCAAAGTGCAAGTAGATCAATAGGTACCACTCCGGTGGGAAGGTAAATGGCGTTTCTGTGCACTGCTCTGGTTTGCCAGAAGCGGCTTAGTTATGCTGGCCACATGACCTGGAAGCTGTACGCTGGCTCCCTCAGCCAATAAAGCGAGATGAGCACTGCAACCCCAGAGTAGGCCATGACTGGACCCTAATGGTCAGGGGTCCCTTTACCCTTTTACCAGTGCCACAGTCCCAATTACATAACCCACCCTCCCCACAATAGCTTTTGCATTTTCCCGCCTCATGTCTAGTTTCATCCTTTCTGGCCAGCTACACTCTTGACATTCTGAAAGCTTTGTTAAAGCCCATGGCCTGTTCTTCATCCAGTCCCTAAGCATGTTTACTCATAAGGAAGCCCTTCCAAGTTCAATGGCATTTGCTTGGGATTCCTGGTAAATACTCCTACAATTGCAGTCTTCATCAACCTTCCCAACCATAATGAAGTCTAAGCAGAGCCATCTCTCAAGGCATTTTGTTGCCTGAAGCAAAATACAAGATGGCGCCTCCACTCCCATTCCATATACAGAAGCCAGCTGAACGGCTAGTTGAATATTATTTCAATACTGTGGTGAAGGGGATAGTGTCCTCTACCACAACTTAGGGCAAAAGGCCACATGTGAGTGCAGAATAGGCCATGTGGGAGACTCGGGAGGAACACTGATGGGGGACACCATTAATGTTGCCCAGCACCTGCCACCAGAGGTGGGTATTATCACTGTATCTAATGGTAGGGCTGGCCCTGAGTCTATGTAAGCATAACTACATCTGAGTGCATACACAGATTGTTACATTTGTCTCTTGTTTTCTTTCTCTCTGTGCCTGTTCTCTTGTTCCATCCCTAATCTCAATATTTATCTTGTAAGACTTGGTGCAAGACTTACCTTTTGCTTAAGTTACTCTGTATGGTTCTGTATATAAAGGAAGATGTTAAGAACAATGGGTGGTATTCAGCTAAATTTTACTCAAGAGTAGGTATGTTGAGGGACGCAGGTGGCGCTGTGGGTTAAACCACAGAGCCTAGGACTTGCCGATCAGAAGGTCAGCGGTTCGAATCCCTGCGACGGGGTGAGCTCCCGTTGCATGGTCCCTGCTCCTGCCAACCTAGCAGTTCGAAAGCACGTCAAAGTGCAAGTAGATAAATAGGTACCGCTCTGGCGGGAAGGTAAATGGCGTTTCCGTGCGCTGCTCTGGTTTGTCAGAAGTGGTTTAGTCATGCTGGCCACATGACCTGGAAGCTGTACGCCGGCTCCCTCGGCCAATAAAGCGAGATGAGCACCGCAACCCCAGAGTGGTCCGCGACTGGACCTAATGGTCAGGGGTCCCTTTACTTTTACCTTAGGTATGTTGAAGTTAATCGCACTAACTTAGGCTCATTAACGTCAGGAGAGCTACTCTGAGTATAACTTAATTGCAGTATCACCCGATGTTGATAACCCTTTCACCAATAAAAGGGATCATCATAGAAAATGGCAAAGACTATATGTCTTTTAAAAAATTCTTTACATGTTGCTAAACTTCCTAGACCATCCTTAAGGGCAGTTTACTCCAACCTGCTTCTTTCTCTTGTAAGAATCAAATTATAGCTCTAAACAGTTACTTCATTAAGAAGTGAGATGTAAACCAACTCCCATAATGCATTTGGCTAAGTGGCTCTTGGTCACTGGCACACAAAGTGTATTTTCATACTACTACTAATAATAATAATAATTCAAAACATACATTCTACATGCCTGAGTTTTCACTTGCAGTCTCTATCCTTCAGGTTCAGACTGGGGGTGGGGAGAAAATGTACATATTTCAATTTGAACTTGGCTAATTTGAACTTTCAGAAGCAATATGCACATTGAAACACTGCCACCTTTTGAAATCTGCACTTCTCTGAATTATCCCGTACAGTTCTACTACCAAAAAAACAAAAACAAAAAAATGCAAAAATGCATATATTAGGAGAAACTGTTTTCAAAAGAATATGCATATTTTGCAAAATTGCATTCAAAAACATGAATGCTAAGAGAAGTGCTCACTCAAATACGTTTTTCACATTTTCGTGAGGACTTTTAATCAGAATTTGCAAACTGACACGGAAACGTAGCAAATGAGCTTAAGACGGGGGGAGAATTAGAAACCGAAAGAGACAGATTTAATAGCTAGTATGTTTGTTTGTTTTGTTTTGGCAGGATCATCCGAACCAAAGTGCAGCAGCCATTCCACCCAACACCAGATGGGAGTGCGACTGGAGTTACTGCACCTGGGCATACTATAGGTAAGATAAAACCAGAGAGGTGGGGAGGGAGGGGGGAGGGAGGGAGAAAGTAATGTCAGGAATTGAGTGGTCTCATACACAGGTCCATAGCTGTCAACTTACAGATTTGAAAATAAGGGACCAGCAGCCTCGAAAATAAGGGATCAGCAGCCAAAATAAGGGATTTTGCTTAGCTCATACAGAAATCCACCACTGATGGAGCCATGCTGCTTTTGCTGCCACTGACTGTGTTTTGCAGGGGGTTGGATTAGATGATCCTAAGGGTCTACAACTCTGACCAAAGAAGAGGGGCAGACAAAACTGATGAACGACGTCCAGATGGCAAAGCTTACAGGCAGAATTAGAAACCAGGAAGAGGACCTCTTTAATAAAGAATGGGGAAAGTTTATAATTTAGTTGAAAAGCTATTGTAAAGATTCACATACATTGGTAGGATTGACAGAAAACTTGTAGTAAAAATTTGAACTATGGATGCACAAATGTTTTATAAAAATAGTTATGAAAGGGATGCAGAGGGGGAAATCACTACATTAAGATGCTGCACTGGTTGGAGGGGATGCTAAGCAGCACGTCGGGGCTGCCGTCGTCCTGGCACGAGGAGTTCCATCGGCCCTTCCCCGCCTGAGAGAGAGGGGTGGGTGGGAGAGAGACTCTCGCCCACACCACCCATGAGCCCGGCATGAGGCGGTTGTGGTGCCACGGTGGCTGCTGAAGCGCCACCCTTCTGCGTCCCTCCCCATCCCCTCCTCTTCCTCCTCCCTCAGGCCGCCTCCTCAGCCTCTGCCGCTGCCACCTCCGGCTTCCCCTGGCAGCGCAGCAGAAGTCTTGCAAGAGAGGGGCTGCCTGCCCACCCACCGCCACCGTCTCCTCATGACACGCCCCTGAGGGGGAAAAGGAAGAGACGGAGACGTGGCAGCTCATGCGCACGCTCTCTCTCATGGCGGAGGACCCCGAGCCGCTGCTTCCCTCCCAAGCCCGGCGAGCATGAAACCCGGGAAATTTAAGGGACATCATCAATAAGGGACAGCAGCGGTACACGGCGCTGGGATAAGGGAGTTTCCCGCCAAATAAGGGACGGTTGACAGCTATGCACAGGTCCAGCACACAGTTAAACAAAAGAACAAGATTAAGTGAGGCAAAGCTTTAATGAATGTCTCCCCAAGGCCAAAGCAGCATTGAGCCTGTCCTCTAGCTAGGCTTAGATCTTGGGCACAGAAGTTGTATGTTTGAGTGGCAGCTTTGCAGTTGCTCTTCCAAAGTCGTCCTCATGTTTATATGAAAGCTTTGCTGTCCCATTGCTTGGGGCACATCTATGCAGCTGCTGCCTCAGAAACCTGCCTTGTACATGTGTGAAGAAATCCCTTGTAGCCACAGTTAGCGATTAGAGCCCATTTCCTGCAGGATCAAAAACGCAGTGTGCCCCATATCCATGTATACATTTCAAAAAATGGTGTTGCTCTGCGCAGGTTTTATAAGTGTGTGCACACCGAGGGAGCGATAGAAGACTGAACAGAGGCTAGAATTAATTGAATAGCCTTTTCCCCAGGGATATGACTTTTGTCTCATGGACGTGAAAGGTACTTAAATTAGATCAGCTGCCAAATAATGTAAGTTTGCCAAAGAAGCGAAGGGACAAATGAAGGAGGAGCTGTCCTGTTTTCCAACGCCACATTCCTAGAACGTCTCCTCCAAAACACTGCAAGCTGCGATGCAAACTAGACTGCAGTGCAGGGAAGGAACAGCCTTTGAGGAAATGGGCATGCAGATTCTATTTCTGTGCCAAGCAGCCAAATCTTCCGTAATACAGTCTGGAAGCTGGAAGAAAAGACACCAGAGTCTGTTCACATAGAGGGGTGGTACAGCTCAATCCAGCCTCCTTGAAGGTTTTTGCTTCAAAGATCTAACCAGCTGTGGCCACCGGACTGTTCCCCAAGTCTGTCCATGGCACATTATCGCCCGAGTAACATACAGTCAGGGACACGGGTGGCGCTGTGGGTTAAACTACAGAGCCTAGGACTTGCCGATCAGAAGGTCAGCAGTTCGAATCCCCACCACGGGGTGAGCTCCCGTTGCTCGGTCCCTGCTCCTGCCAACCTAGCAGTTCGAAAGCACGTCAGAGTGCAACTAGATAAATAGGTACTGCTCCGGCGGGAAGGTAAACAGCGTTTCTGTGCGCTGCTCTGGTTCGCCAGAAGCGGCTTCGTCATGCTGCCCATATGACCCGGAAGCTGTATGCCGGCTCCCGCGGCCAATAAAGCGAGATGAGCGCTGCAACCCCAGAGTCGGTCACGACTGGACCTAATGGTCAGGGGTCCCTTTACCTTTAATGTACAGTCATACCTTGGTTTTCGAACAGCTTAATTCTTGAATGTTTTGGCTCTCAAACAATCAAAACCCAGAAGTGACTGTTTTTGTAAGCCGAACGTCCAGCGGGGCTTCTGCGGCTTCCGATTGGCTGCAGGAGCTCCTATAGCCAATCAGAAGCCGTACTTTGGTTTCCAAATGCTTTGGAAGTTGAACAGATATCCGGAACGGATTCCATTTGACTTCCAAGGTACAACTGTATATGCATTAAAAGAGTTATGCCAGCATTCCCAGAAGTATAAATAAGCACTCCTCTCCAGTTTTATTATTAGTAATATAGTAGCACTAACTCCAATCCAATTCCTGTAGGATGGCATATTTTGGGTGGGTGAGGGGAGAAATAGCCTTTCTGTTGCATTATTTACTCAAAAGGGGGTGGTGTGTACACCCACAGTAGAAAAGGGGGGGTGCGTAGCCATGACAAGGCAAGGTGAGGCAATCACCAGACAACAGACAGCAGTAGCTACCCGTGGCTTTTCTTCCTGAGCCCCTGGCCCTCTGTTGCCTCACTGCCCTCCTGAGGCTCCCCAATTTGGCCTGCTACCTTATGTGTGGTGGACAGTATCCCATTAACAGCATTCACCCAGTTTTTGTATGTGAAATTGGGAGAGGCAACATCCTTCTGGCAACATAATAAATTAGGCTGGTCCTGTGTGCAGCCCTCCAAAGGGTTGTTAAAATCAGAGCGGGAAGATAATTTTTGCAAATGAAATTATAGTCACTGCAACGAGGAGAAGGATATCCTCACAGACAGTGGTGTCCAAACTTTTTTCAAAGGGGGCCAGATTTGATGAAGTGAAGGGCCGTGAGGGCCAACCAAAGTGGTTAACCATTCTTTTAGGAGGGAAGTTTTTTTATATATATATTTTACCCCAAAGTTGTTGAGCTAAACTGCCACAGGGGCCAGATTAAACAGACTGGTGGCCCCCGTTATGGACTTTGGACATAGATATGCAGACATTTTCGTTTGTTCCACAGGAACACTTGATTTTGACGGGCACTGAGGGGGGAGCAACTCTCACGTACAATAATTCTGCAGCATGGAGAAAGATACATTTCTCACTCACACTGTTGTATAACCAGGGCTCTTCTTTCCAGTATGTCTCCTTTCCTAGGTGTTGAGCTTTAAAACCCTAAATGGCCTCGGCCCAGTATACCTGAAGGGGTGTCTCCACCCCCATCGTTCAGCCCGGACACCGAGGTCCAGCACCGAGGGCCTTCTGGCGGTTCCCTCACTGCGAGAAGCCAAGTTACAGGGAACCAGGCAGAGGGCCTTCTCGGTAGTGGCCCCTGCCCTGTGGAGCGCCCTCCCACCAGATGCCAAAGAGATAATTAATCCTATGACTTTTCATAGACATCTGAAGGCAGCCCTGTTTTGGGAAGCTTTTAATGTTTGATGTTTTGGTGTGTTCCTTTATACTTTGTTGGAAGCTGCCCAGAGTACAATCAGTCAATCAATCAATCAATCAATCAATCAAATAATAAATACTTCATGACCATCCCTACTTGTTGCCCAAGACCTTGGGGGGGTTGGTTGGTGTTCTTATCAGGGCTCCTTTCCCACCCACCTAGATTCCAAAAGAAACTGCAGCGTTCCTTGGTTTTTCCCTTCTTTAATCTATTATAGGTGACTTTCCAAGCTGCGGCCATTTTCTCCTCCACCTCCATGCTCATGAGACTGAAGCAGGTCCTTTTTCATAAACAAGTGATGGCCCCAGCTTCTGTCTGAAGGAGCCTTCTGGCTCACAAGGTGGTGATAGCACCATGATCTCCTCTGGCGTTAGCTACCAAGGACACACGTGGCTGTTCTGTGCTTCCATGGTGCCAAGGCTTTCTCCACAGTCCAGTTTGCTGGGGGTGCAGGCAGCAATTTCAAGCTGCGACCTATTGCCATGTGAGCATTGTGGGGTGGGGGGGGGAGTTGTTGTTGTTTGAACCATATTTGGGGAAAGAGGAGAGAAAAGGTGCGCCTGAGTGGCCTTGCCATCCCAAAGTCACCGCTTCTTTCCCGCCTCACAAGTTTATCAAGGGGCGGTTTATATTAATCAGCGTCAGTTGATTAATCCAGCGCATTAATCTGTTGGATCTCGGGTTACTTCCACGCCAGGTGTTTTGAGGTGGAATTCCCCATTCTTTGGCCTCTAAAAAAGAAGGTAGGGAGATTCAGTTTCTGAAGCATGGGAAACAGTGAAGAAGAATAAGGAGTGCTTAAAACCATGAGTAAAATCAACATTTCAACTTTTGGTCAGAACACATGTGATCTGCTGTGCTGTGATTTTTTTCACAACACCTCCACAGAGACTGAGTATTCTATTTATTGAATCAGTTTTAAGCAATGAAATTTTCATAAATTAACCTGCATGAATGAAAAAGACGTTCTGCATAAAAAAACTACTACTTCTTTTAAATAAATAAATGCCGCATGCATGTTCAGGTGCGCCAACTTGGGGGGGGGGGCACAAGGTGTCACCGGCCTCCTCAACAGCTTGGTACTGGATAGCTCAGTTGGTTAGAGTGCATTGCTAATACCAAGATTGCAAGTTTTCTATAAATATATATATAATACTGTATATAATTCTTAATTAAATTTTCTAATTTACATTTCGAAATAATCATTTAAACAACCTTAAATCAATGACTTCCCTTCTTCTCTTTCCATGGTTCATCCCTGCATATTTACATGAACTAAACCATTCAGTAAACCATTGTTACATCCATCAAAATTTATTTGCACTGTTGAACTTATCTTAATGCTACCAGCGTTTTGAAATGAACACAATTTTCACCCATATATTCAGTAAACATTTTCCAGTCTTCTTTAAACGTACATTCTTCTTGCTCTCTTTTTCTATATGTTAAATCTGCAAGTTGCGCGTATTCAATCAATTTAAGTTGCCATTCTTATTTGGTTGGGACCTCGTCTGTATTCCATTTTTGGGCTAACAAAACACGGGCCGCAGTAGCAGCAAACATAAATAGTCTTTTTTTTTTTTTTTTTTTACACCTGGGAATTTCCCTCTGAATGATTCCCAAGAAAAAGGAATCTGGGTTGGTTTTTTTGTGGTTTTTTTTGGAAAGGTCCTTTTAAACATTTTTTCAATTCATTGAAGATCATTTCCCAATACTCTTTTACCCTTTTACAAGTCCACCACATATGATAAACGTACCCTCAACCTCATTACATCTCCAGCACTTATCTGATTCAGACTTATACATTTTAGTAAGTCTAAAGGTAAAGGGACCCCTGACCATTGGGTCCAGTCGTGGCCGACTCTGGGGTTGCGGTGCTCATCTTGCTTTATTGGCCGAGGGAGCCGATGTACAGCTTCCAGGTCATGTGGCCAGCATGACTAAGTCACTTCTGGCGAACCAGAGCAGCGTACAGAAATGTCGTCTGCCTTCCCGCCGGAGCGGTACCTATTTATCTATATGCCGTATTTTAGGGAGTAGGCGGGGCCCATGACTTACACCATAGGAGCCTACACAACACAAAACACTGTTGCTGTATGTAGGTTTTATTTTATTTGTTTTTTATCTTATATTTTGGAAATGTACATCCAATTTTTTTTCCTTTAAATTTTTGAGGGGTCCCCAAGAGAGTGGGGCCCTAAGCTATAGCTGTCTTATACGTAAATCTGGCACTGTACATGTGCTATCTACACCTCTAAAAGTAAAGGTAAAGGGACCCCTGACTATTAGCTCCAGTTGTGGCCGACTCTGGGGTTGCGGCGCTCATCTCACTTTATTGGCCGAGGGAGCCGGCGTACAGCTTCCGGGTCATGTGGCCAGCATGACTAAGCTGCTTCTGGCGAACCAGAGCAGCGCACGGAAACGCCGTTTACCTTCCCGCCGGAGTGGTACCTATTTATCTACTTTCACTTTGACATGCATTCGAACTGCTAGGTTGGCAGGAGCAGGGACCGAGCTCACCCCGTCGCGGGGATTCAAACCGCCGACCTTCTGATTGGCAAGTCCTAGGCTCTGTGGTTTAACCCACAGCGCCACCCGCGTCCCTGTCTACACCTCTAGCTCACATCAAAGGGCAGCGCGAAACAAGCAGGAACCCAACAGGTGCAAGGAGACACCTTTATTAGTCCGAGTAAGTGGTATAGATTCCAACGTTTCTTTAAAAGCAATTAGCTCTTCTCTAGGGGACTGTCAGAATCAGGATTAGCTCAAATCTATTGCAGGCTCAGCTGCCACGGAGGGAGTCCGTATGTCAGTGGCTCATTTTGGAGCTAGTCATCTAAGAAACTGTAATAGATGTAGCCTATTTCTTTTTCTGTCAGCCCCTGATGAAGAGCTAATTGTTCAAAAGAGGTTGGGATTTATACCTCTTGGATGAATACGCTTGTTCCCTCCACCTGCTGAATTTCTGGTTCTTCTGAAGTTAGGTTCCTGCTACTTCTCCACCTGCAGTCTTTGTACATACTGATGTTAAAAGTAGTGATTGATATGTATATATAAATTATAGTATAAATTAGTCTAGCAAATGAATTGGTTAATTATTGCAACCCTAATTTATATACAGTGGTACCTCGCAAGACGAATGCCTCGTAAGACGAAAAACTCGCAAGACGAAAGAGTTTTTCGTTTTTTGAGTTGCTTCGCAAGACGAATTTCCCTATGGGCTTGCTTCGCAAGACAAAAACGTCTTGCAAGTTTGTTTCCTTTGTCTTGCAAGTTTGTTTCCTTTTTCTTAAAACCGTGCATTCAGGGGGTGCAGTTGCGACTTGACTTCGAGGAGCAACTCATAGCACGCGGTGTGGTAGCCTTTTTTGAGGTTTTTGAAGACTTTGGTGATTTTTGAAGCTTTTCCAAAATCCATGCTTCGCAAGACGAAAAAATCGCAAGACGAAAAAACTCGCAGAACGAATTAGTTTCGTCTTGCGAGGTACCAATGTATTTGGATCCTGATACTGACGGTTTTGTAGTCGTTTTAAACTGTTCTGTTGATGTAACTGGGAATAGCTCATATTTTCCCCAAATTGATTTCTAAAAGCGCCTTAAAGCTATATTTTCTTTCTGACAATAGTCATTTTGCTTACTAGATGGTTAAATTTTCTATGGTTAAGGTATAGGAAACAGTCGCCTTTGCAAAGGTGGCAGGTGACTGCAGTGCAACTTGTGACTTTGTTTAATTATAATTTATTAACAGATAGAATAGCAAGCAGAAAGCCAGTCTATCAATTAAAGGCGCTTATTAGAAAGCTTATCAGGAATTTCTTGATCAGAAATTTAGTAAGGGGGGGTTAGTTGCTCAAAACCTGCCATCACCAGTCTTGTCCTAAAATCCACAGCTAGAGGATATTGTGTATTTTGCTGGTTGCACATTAAGATGTTCCTGAGCAATGTGTTCCAGTACATTCTCTTGGTGTGGGGAGTGCTGCAGGAATGACTTTCTAATTCCTGCTTAAGATCTTAGTAGTGTCTGCATATCAGCTTAAACAGTACCCCTTCTGGAGTACTCCTTGCAGATCAAGATTACTCTGTGTCCCAGAACCATAAAATGTGCAGAGAGGCTAGCTTAGGGTTTCATTGGCTGATAAACTGAGGAAGAAGGGGTTCCCCAGGGGCAGGAAATTTAAAAACCACAGCGGTGGTGGTGGCGGCAATGGTGATGAGACGCCCGGCAGTGATTGGCCGTGGTGCCCTGATGTCACAGAGGGGAAAGGCAGGCGGAATAGGCTAAAGGTTATTATTGCCTGAGGCACTCTACCCAAAAGAGCAACTGGGACTAGGAAAGTGATGCAGAAGGAGGTGCATAAGAAAGGATAAAGCTGAAGGAAAATGGGGGGCTGAAGCTAAAAAGACACAAGCAATTGCATGCTACATCAGCTGAAGTATAGTGTTCAGTTCATGAGAAGCAATGGCACCACTCTTTGGTACTGGAGCAAAATGTCCAGTTCTGGGCACTGCAGTTAAAGGAGGACATCAACCAAGTGTAATGTCAGGCTTTGGGGAAGCGGCTTCCTCCCTCCCTTTAGCTGTGGATAAGCAGAACAAAGCAAAAATAGTCTCTTACCATTTAAAGAGCTTTTAATGATCACAGCGAAAGAACAAAGAGTCTATTCTCGGAGTAAAGGTGCTCCCAATTAAGGTTTCCACCCACTCCCCCCCGAGTCACTTCCTCGTCTTGCAACCTGATCTCGCAACCGCTGTGCCTTCTGTGCAGCTACCTTGTCTAATCTATGTGACCTTGGACTGATCGGCTGGACATTTTCCAGCGAACCGGAGTCCATTAACTCTCTCTCTCTCTCTTTCTCTTCTGGTTCTTCTTCTCCTAGCTGTTCACCACCCAGTTCTTCCCAACTTTTGTCTTCAGAACTGTGCCCCTCTGCAAACCACTGTTCCAATTTTATACTGTTCCACTGCTTCTGGGCAGCTTCAGGATCCTGGTTAGGAGCAGGGGAAGGGGGAGGCTCCCACCATTCCTCATTTGTGCAGCCCTCCTCAGCACAGTCTCTGACATGTAATGTACCTGGAGGAGAGCTACAAAGATTGTGAAGAGCCTAGACAGCAATTCTTGGTGAAAAGTTGAAGGAACTGCCTTTCTTCAGTCTGGAAGGGGCAGCTAAGAGGCAATATGATAGCCACCTAAAAATATTTTGATAGTGTCTCATAGATGATGGAGCTCTGGAGGGTAGGATGGAGCTGCAGAGAGTAGGATTCAAATTAATGGGTTCACATTATAAGAACTTTCTGATGGTACAAGCTGCTTAACAGTGGGCCTGATGGTCACCTGTCGGGGGTGCTGGAGCACTGAACTTCCTACGGAGGACCTTAAGGTCCATAAAAAGCAACACCCTAGAGGTCCCAGGCCCTAAGGAAGTCAGATTAACCTCAACCAGAGCTAGGGCCTTTTCAACACTGGCTCCGGCCTGGTGGAACACTCTGTCTTATGAAACCAGAGCCCTGCGGGATCTGATTTCTTTCTGCAGGGCCTATAAGACAGAGTTGTTCCACCTGGGCTTCGGCTTGGAATCAGTTTGATTCCCTCCCCCTCTTCTTTTTTCCTTTCTCCTCCTGTGATGGAACTCCTATTTGGGGACTTCCCTGGGTTTTTTCTGGCCCATGTAGGACCACAGTCTGGATAGTTAGCCTTGGTGAAGACTTGACGTTTTCATCCCCCAAAAAGTTTTTGATTTGAATTTCCATTGAAATGAGGCTGTATTTTAATGTTTTAATGTTGTATTTTAATCTTGTTTTTAAGTTGTATTTCAATCAATTTGATTTTATATCAGGTGTTAGCCGCCCCAAGCCCGGTCTTGGCTGGGGAGGGCAGGGTATATATATATATAAAAAAAAATTATTATTATTATTATTATTATTATTATTATTATTATTATTAGCAGGGGGACAGATGAAACGACTCTAGAGATGCCTCCAAACTCGGTGATTCAATTACCGTATTTTTTGCTGTATAAGACTCACTTTTTCCCTCCTAAAAAGTAAGGGGAAATGTGTGTGCGTCTTATGGAGCGAATGCAGGCTGTGCAGCTATCCCAGAAGCCAGAACAGCAAGAGGGATTGCTGCTTTCACTGCACAGCGATCCCTCTTGCTGTTCTGGCTTTTGAGATTCAGAATATATTTTTTTTTGTTTTCCTCCTCCAAAAACTAGGTGCGTCTTGTGGTCTGGTGCGTCTTATGAGTGAAAAATACGGTAATATGGCAATTCACCTTCCACCAGCATCAATTTTCAGCATTGCCAGCAGGGCAGGCTGGATGTTTCTGGGGACCCTTGAGCAGAGGATGTCAGTGGGCCCCTTTCTCCCTTCCTTTCTTCCTTAAACCACACTCCTCCCTCCCTCTTGGGCTCCCCCCTTTAAAGTAAAACAGACCTTGAATAACAGGGCAATGGCAATGTTTCAATGGTGTTTCAGATATACGCGGTTTCACTTAAACACGAGGTGCCTTGGAACGTAACCCTAAATGGGGAGATGTCTGTAATCAGTATGGCAAACTGAAGTCCTGCACAGGTCTACGGAGCAGAACCAGCCTGCCTGTGGGGCAGAGTGAAGTATCTCCCTCAGGTGGCAGAAGTACAAGCGCTGGCACACTGCCCACCCCATGGCATAGTGCACAGGGTCGCCACTCATGTTCCCTGCCATGGGGCAGAGAACACTACTCTGGTCAGACCTCACCTGCAGTACTGTGTCCAGTTCTGGGCACCACAGTTCAAGAAGGACACTGACAAACTGGAACGTGTCCAGAGGAGGGCAACCGAAATGGTCAAAGGCCTGGAAACGATGCCTTATGAGGAACGGCTAAGGGAGCTGGGCATGTTTAGCCTGGAGAAGAGGAGGTTAAGGGGTGATATGATAGCCATGTTCAAATATATAAAAGGATGTCACATAGAGGAGGGAGAAAGGTTGCTTTCTGCTGCTCCAGAGAAGCGGACACGGAGCAATGGTTCCAAACTACAAGAAAGAAGATTCCACCTAAACATTAGGAAGAACTTCCTGACAGTAAGAGCTGTTTGACAGTGGAATTTGCTGCCAAGGAGTGTGGTGGAATCTCCTTCTTTGGAGGTCTTTAAGCAGAGGCTTGACAACCATATGTCAGGAGTGCTCTGATGGTGTTTCCTGCTTGGCAGGGGGTTGGACTCGATGGCCCTTGTGGTCTCTTCCAACTCTGATTCTATGATTCTCTGAGATCCAGCACTGAGGGCCTTCTGGCGGTTCCCTCATTACAGGGAACCAGACAGAGGGCCTTCTTGGTAGTGGCGTCTGCCCTGTGGAACACCCTCCCATCAGATGTCAAGGAAATAAAAAGCTATCTGATATTTAGAAGACATCTGAAGGCAGCACTGTTTAGGGAAGTTTTTAATATTTAATGCTGTCTTGTTTTTAACACTCGATTGGAAGCCGCCCAGAGTGGCTGGGGAAACTCAGCCAGATGGGCGGGGTATAAATAATAAATTATTATTATGATTATTATTATTATAGCAATGCCATGAGGTGCGCCCTAACTCTCTCCGAGTTTGGCAACGGGTTTGCAGTGTTCAGTTGCTGGCAAAAGTGGGCCACAGCGGTGTGGGGAGATGGCTGCACATTCCCGTTTCGCCTCAGGTGCTGAAACAGGACAGGCCGCCCCACCTAATGAGACTCGTTTAACTTGTGTTGGGATGCAGATACATACCCTGGAAGGAAAATGGGATTTTGCTGGTTAGTTGTACAGTCATGTGGGAAATGTGTTGTTTAACTGGGTGACACTTATCAGCAACAGTGAGCTCCAGTAACCAATTACAGTGGTACCTTGGTTTGCAAATGGCTTAGTTGTCGAACAAATCGGCTCCCAAACACTGCAAACCAGAAGTTCTGGTATGCGAAAGTGTTTTCGGAAGCCAAACATCTGATGCGGCTTCCGTTTGAGTGCAGGAAGCTCCTGCAGCCAATCGGAAGCCACGCCTTGGTTTTTGAGTGGTTTTGGGAGTCGAATGGACTCCTGGAATGGATTATGTTCTAGAACCAAGGTACAGTAGTAGTGGCACCCGCCCTGTGGAACGCCCTCCCATCAGATGTCAAAAGAGCTAAACAACTACCTGACATTCAGAAGACATCTTAAGGCAGCCCTGTTCAGGGAAGTTCAGGGAAGTTTTTAATGTGTGACATCTTAGTGTATTTTTGGTCTTTGTGGAAGCTGCCCAGAGTGGCTGGGGAAACCCAGCCAGATGGGCGGGGTACAAATAATAAATTATTATTATTATTATTACAGGCCTGTTTGGAAGGAGTGAGCCTATGCAGGGCATATTCCCATGAAGACTTTCACTGTTAGCCATTCTGTGACTCTAATATTTACCTGTAGTGTCATAGGCTCTTGAAAAATAGTGGGTATGTGTCAGTGGTGTGTGGGGAAATTTTTCATAGGAGAAAGTTAGGGTCAGAGGCACCAGTTTGTGAGGGGGATTGTGGGGGGGGGGCCGACATCGCAATGCCCCGTTTGTGAGCATCATGCCTCCCTCCCTAAGCCAGGCAGAAGCTTCCTGGATTTTGGGATGGAGGTGTCAGGCCTCTAAAGGGATGCTTGAGCCTTTGTACTCCTTTCAAAAGTTGGGTGGGCTTTGGGAAAGTGGCAGGAGGGTCTTGGCCCCATCTGAGCATCGTGCCTCCCCCCCCCCCCAACAGATGAGCAGAAACCTCTTGGTCTTTGGGAAGGAGGCAGCAGGCTTTAATACTTGAATACTGTATTTTTCGCCCAATAGGACACACCGGCCCATAGGACGCACCAAGTTTTTTCGGTGCTTGTGGGGCTGGCAGCGGGGAGAAGCGCTGTTCTCCCCGCCACCCACCTGCAGACCAGGTCCGGGGACAGCAGGAAGACACGCTGCGCCTCCCAGCTGTCCCCGGAGCTTGTGGGGCTGACGGTGGGGAGGAGCATGCGTCTCCCTGCCGTCAGCCTCCAAACCACATCGGGAGACAGCGGGATGGCGGCGTTCCGCCTCCCCGCTGTCCCCCGACCTTGTGGGGCTGGCGCTGCGGCTCTCCTGAAGCCTGCATTCGCCCCATAGGACGCACACACATTTCCCCTTCATTTTTGGAGGGGGAAAAGTGCGTCCTATAGGGCGAAAAATACGGTACTCTGATTTACTGGGAACATTTAGGGGATTAAGCTAGTCCCCATTGTCCACTGACCACATGCCACTGGCATGTGTGTGTTTTAAACAAGCAACTTCCCAGCTCTCGCGTTCACAGAAAACTATGTTCAGAAGTATGGTGTTCATTTACTGCTAAAAAACATAGCAAGCAGGAGGGCTTGGGTGAGATATATCAGTGGCTAAGAAATACAACTGGTGAACTTAGAAGAGTTTCTTTCTTTCTTTTTTAACTGTCATTAAAAAATGATTTTAACTTCGACATGACAGTTTGGGCCAACAATTGCCCTGCAGTAAACTCAAACTTCCCTAAGCATGAATATGCCTTACTTTTGTAACGTGAAATCTGATTTAAAAGAGTTGCAAAGCTACTCTGAGGATGGGCAAGGTGTGCTTGTGGCAGCACAGGCACTTTGCATAACATTTGCATATGCTAATTGATGCAAATTTGGAAGGATTGCTATAATTTAAATAATGAGGAAGGCTGGGACCAGGTGATCTGGGTGCCTGCTTCCTCTGCTCTCCAGGCACTAACTGCCAATGGGCAACTTTCGTGTTACCCTGCTCTCCCTTCCAATAGTTCTCCATCATTAAATGGTACCCAGAATGGACAGGCCTGCAAATGGAAGATGTCTTCAAATGCAGGAAGACTGTTCTCTAGCTCAGAAATCCCCTCAAATGCAGGACGATGCTCATTAATGGCTTGGACAGTCCCCACTCTTGCACTGTTTTGCCATAGGGCAAAAACCTTCCTGTTTATGCCTCCTTAAAAAGAAAACAGAAAACAGAAAACAGATGTTTTTATCCAACAACTCTGTTTTATCTGCTGCTCTTGTCTCTGCTGTTACGCTGTATTTTACTTTTGCATTTTATTGCATTTCGTGGTTCGTTTTAATTGCTGTTAAGAACTCAAAGTGATGCGTAGGCACAAGTACAGCAGATTATGACATAACTAACCTAACGTAACAGGCACCTGCCAATCAGTGCTGATGCACAGAATAGGTTTTCTTTGAATTGGCTTTTATTGAGCTTAACGCCGGATAAAGAGGTAGTTTTCTAACTGCAAGCCATGGATCTACTTCACACAACCCAATAAGCCAATATTTAGAGGAGAGATGTTTGTGGCCATTTTGCCTCCATTCTAGTCCTTCTCCCTTCAAGGTTTGCTCCAGGATTCCTGATTAACCAGGAATTCTAACCAATAACAAACCAGTCCAGCTGGGGTCCTTTCAGAATGGCTTCACGGCTCACTTTATGTTCTGTTTATATGCTTGGTTAGAGCATGGCGCTGATAATGCTAAGGTTGCAGGTTCGATTCCTCCATTTGCATCGCAGGGGGTTCGACAAGATGGTCCTCAAAGTCCCTTCCAAATCTATGATTCTAAACTTGATATTCAGTGTTGGAAAGCACCTATTTTGGCTGTCTCAGGGGGTGAGGCTGTTGTGGGAGGAGAGTGGGCCTTTCAGATTACGGTAAGTTCCTGGGGATGCAAACTTTCTCTGCTGGCAGAGCTGTAGCTGGGCTGGGTCAGGGAGAGGCCTAAGGGGACAGACTGTAGGACAGGGAGAGGCCGTTTGCCTTTCGAAGTGCATGTACATGGTTCAATACATCAACAGCCTTTACGAAAGGAGTATTTGAAAAAGGCTGTGGACTGCATGTCATGAGGAAACAGGTCTTTCCCCCCACATGCTCACCCCCACAACTGGAACAGGTGCTGGGAAGAAAACTTCCAGCGGTTGGGGCATTTTTAGACCAAAAAAACATGGTGGCTTGTTTAAACACTCTTGGACTACTGCAATGCGCTCTACATGGGGCTACCTTTGAAGGTGACCCAGAAACTACAATTAATTCAGAATGCAGCAGCTAGACTGGTGACTGGGAGTGGCCGCCAAGACCACCTAACACCAGTCCTGAAAGACCTACATTTGCTCCCAGTACGTTTCCGAGCACAATTCAAAGAGTTGGTGCTGACCTTTAAAGCCCTAAACTGCCTCGGCTCAGTATACCTGAAGGAGCATCTCCACCCCCACCGTCCAGCCCGGACACTGAGGTCCAGCTCCAAGGGCCTTCTGATAATTCCCTCACTGCGGGAAGTGAGGTTACAGGGAACCAGGCAGAGGGCCTTCTCGGTGGTGGCGCCCGCCCTGTGGAACGCCCTCCCATCAAATGTCAAGGAAACAAACTACTACCTGACTTTTAGAAGACACCTCCCATCAAATGTCAAGGAAACAAACAACTACCTGACTTTTAGAAATGTCAAGGAAACAAACAACTACCTGACTTTTAGAAGACTTTTAGAAGGCAGCCCTGTTTAGGGAAGTTTTTAATGTTTGATGTTCTATCGTGTTTTTAATATTCTGTTGGGAGCCGACCAGAGTGGCTGGGGAAACCCAGCCAGATTGGTGGGGTATAAATATATTATTATTATTATTATTATTATTATTATTATTATTATTATTATTATTAATATCTCTGCAAATGTGGGTTTGGCAACCCATGTGTGTTTAGCTACCATGTAATTCCACCCTCTATTGACCATGAGACTGGCATCTAGTTTGCGACAGTTCTAGTATCCAACAGTATAAGCGAGGATACACTTTAGAAGGTGAGCAGGATGACAATGGGCCGTAAATAGGGCTTTAATTATGGGGAGGGGTGTCAGGAAGCTGGAGAGTCCTTTAGTGAAATCCACAAACCAAGTCCCCTAGTCCCTAAATTTAACTAAATCATATATACCTGTTAGACACGGTTGCCAAGGGCACCATCACAAAAGTTAAGAGGGCTGCCCAACCCTCATGTGTACCTTCTGTAACTCAAGCACTGGTTGTAAATAATATCTTATCTTGTGTTAGCTGCAGCTGCAGGTTTAACTCCTTTAAAAGTTACTGTCATGTTGCAAAATTCTAATCTTCCTTATCGGATCTGAATATTCATTCTCTCTCTTTCATCGGCCAACCCACTATGCCTAGTCTTGTGGAATGCTCTTCCAACAGAGATTCAGGAGGCATCTTCAATTTTTATGCATTTCCTGAAAACTTTTCTAATCTGCTAGGCTTCTGCAGACAATTAAAGAGAGAGAGGGAAAAAGATATTCTTTTTACAGTTAGACTGTGATCTATGATTTTGGTTTTTTATAGGAGATTATATATATATATATATATACACACACATATATATAATGTTGTACAGTGCTTTGATTTTTTTTATTATTAAAAAATGCATTATACACATTTCCATTCTGAAAATAAGTAAATAAATCCTACGCACAACGGAGTCTTGTAAAACACAAACCAAAATAGACATACAGTGGTACCTCGGGTTAAGTACTTAATTCGTTCCAGAGGTCTGTTCTTAACCTCAAACTGTTCTTAACCTGAAGCACCACTTTAGCTAATGGGGCCTCCCGCTGCCGCTGCACGATTTCTGTTCTCATCCTGAAGCAAAGTTCTTAACCCGAGGTACTATTTCTGGGTTAGCAGAGTCTGTAGCCTGAAGCGTCTGTAACCCAAGGTACCACTGTAGGCGAATTCGATTGCAGACCTGGGGTTTTCAGCTTACCAGGAGAATTCTAGCCAGCCTTGAACATACTGAGATAGGTTGTGTGACAGAAATAAGTGTTTTGCAAAGGATTTACGAGCTATGTTGACAACTGAAAGGCATTTTTTTGCGAAGGGGTGGGGTCTCCCTTAGCGGGGTGAGCAGGGCTACCTCTGGAGAGGCTAGGGTGTGCTCCTTTAGCTTTTCTACCTTCTGCTCTCCTCATGGGCCTCTCTCCCTTTTCATTTTGTCCAGTTCCCAGTACAGCCTCCCCTCCCGTCTCCAGTGCCTCCAATGATCCGGTGGGCTCCTACTCCATTAATGGGATTCTGGGGATTCCTCGGTCGAATGGAGAGAAGAGGAAACGTGACGAAGGTAGGGGGAGGGAGGGGTTCATCCTCCCTTCATTTATTTCCTTTTTTCTTTCTCCCCCCTTTGCTCTGCCCCTCTCATTCCCATTCTCTTTGCCCTCCCTCTTACCACCCCTAAGCTCCAGTTTTGGACCAGGATTCGCAGGTGCTTTGCATATTGGATTAGTCATAGATTAGGGATGGTTCCCCACCAGCACCACCACAACAACTCGACTGGCCCGGAAAGTCTTTCATGACCAGCTGAATTCTCGTTAGGAGGCAAAGCCAGCCAATTTCGTTCCCGGAGCCAAGGCACAAACTCCCCTCCCGGTTTCTAGATTGAGCCTTGGACTCACACCAAGGTGGCTCATCCTGAATTTCTAATCAAAGGCAGCAAAAGGGTGATTCTGGAAAGATCCATTTTGTATACCCAACCCTCTAGCAATATTTAAGACAAGAAACAAAACCTGGCTTTCAGGGCCAGGGAAGAGAAGGTTTAGGAATGTGAGAATTATTTTTAAGGAGAGAGAGAGACAGCTGTTGTGTTTTGGCACCCTACAAATAAAACATGCATTCAGAATTGAAAAACGGGGAAAAAATATACTCCTCTTTTTGCCAATCTCTTTAGCTCATGGTTTGCAAGCCCAAAATGAAAGAATTTAGTTGTGCAATGTATTTGATCAATGCGATCTTCTACAGATTAGCTTCTCTGGTGTCTCTGTCCTTAAGTCGTCCGCAACTGGACCTAATGGTCAAGGGGTCCCTTTAGGCTTTGCACACTGATGAATGTGATTTTTGGGAAGCATTCAGAAAAAGGTAGAGATATAATTTCCTTTCTTTCCGGAAGGATATGTTTTTATGCGCACCACAACCAATTCATAGTCTTCACTAGGCAATGGTGACTTTTGCCTATACTGTTCCATCAAATGCTGATCCTCACATGCCAGTCCATGTTGCCAGGTACCAATAACGTTTCCTGAAAATGTAGATGGTCTCCGTTTGTTTCCAGCTGGTATATGCTCAGTGTTTGTTGGCATGAACTGATATGCGCACTCATGTGCATCAATGATATGGAGAGAACTCTGTGCTTATAAACACAGTGAAAACTCTTGGCTTAAGCTTGATATTCATGTGTGAAACAACACCATCCAGATGAAAATTTTAACTGAAAAAAAAAACTGAGACGAAAAAATGGATGTGGGCAAAGGAATTGCTGGTGTCAGGATTCTTACCATAGGAGCTGGTGGTGAGGCTGAGGGTGTGATTTGTGATCAATGCTCAGCAATCACTGGTTCCCCTTCTGCAATGCAGAACAAAAACACTGGAATTACGTGGTGGTTGTAAAGATAAATGAATGAGCGTACAATGTGCTTCGAACATTCAAAAAGCACAATATAAACGAACACTGTTGTGTTGTTGTTGTTCTAATCAATTTTGAAGGGCTGCATGGACTCCTGAGAGATTAATAGCACAACTGTATGTCTACTAAGTCCCATAGAATTCAATGGAACTTGTTGCCAAGTCAGAGAAAACACCTGAAAGTAAACTCCATTGGGCTTAATGGGACTTACTTCTAAATAATAATAATAATATTTATACCCTGTCCATCTGGCTGGGTTGCCCCAGCCACTTTGCAGAGGCCTATGCTGCCAGGCTACAATTCAATGTTTATTTACCTCAAACCACATCAAACTCATTGAGACATATAGAGGATTGTAAAACATTTATGGCGACATATGCTTTTATTTTATTTACTTATTGTGTTTATATCCCACCTTTTTCTCCAAGGAAGCAACCCTGTGAATTAGGTTAGGCTGAGAGGAGCAACTCAGCCAAGGTCACTCAGTTAGTTTCTTGGCCAAGGGAGAATTTGAACCCAAGTCTCCCACTACATCACACCGACTCTCCACACTGCTGAACTTTTCTTTTCTTTTCTTTTGGAAGTTTCCAGCCCTCCTGGAAAGAAAGTTGTAACACAAAATGTGCAGGCAATCATCTAAGCGATTTCTGTGAAACGAGCCTGCCTGCCTCTCGCTGCTTCCACTTTTCAGTCTTTTTAGCCTATGAGTGAAGTCAGAGTTGTGCTTAGATGCCAGGCTAAATCCCTGGGGTCCTAAAGAGCTCATATTTACCCCTCTCCTTTAACGCACTTTTCTTTCCTGCTTCTCCCTCATTTTCTAGTCCTTGGAACTTCCATTGTTTGCCCTTCCTTTCTTTCAAGCAACTGCAATACATCTTTCTTGTGGGGGGATAATCTAAGCTTAGGTTCTCCCTAGAAGCTATTCTCTGCAAATGCTACAGCATAATAGGTGTTAGGCTGGGTAGGTGTTAAAGAACACACACACACACACACACACACACAGCAAATGGAAAATACAAAAAATTTGCAAAGAGACTTAGGCATATCTTCTGCTCTGCGGGAACTGAAGAATTCGTGGTATAGTCAATGTACAGTACAATGATGTACATGTCTACTCAGAATTAAATCTCTTAGTTTTTAATGGGTCTTACTCCCAGGTACATATTGGTGCAAAATGAGCACTACTTAAATATAGACAGATATAAAATAATCTGATAAGCTTAAACACAATTAAATTATTATGAATAAAATAAACAATATATTACAACATGCAGTTTGGGCAGCACAGTGATTTTGCTGGGAAAATTAGGGAAAGTACGACCTGTATTGATTAAAAAATTTAAAACAATTTTTGTACCCAGTATAAAATCATAAGTGCCCAAGGTAAAATAAGACGTGAAAAGAAAAACAATTGTTAAGATACACCCGTGTGAAAAAAAGACAAAAAACGCCCCTTATAGGCTCACAAGGTTGTTACTGTGCTTATCCTAAACTTAGCCTCATACGGTGCTTTTATGAATTCAGCCTGTATGCTTTTCCTTACTATTTTACCTGTAATTTTTTCTAATTAAAAAAATCCCACTGTTTTATCTTTTTTTTATTTGTTACATTTCCACAGCACCATTCATCCGAAGATTACAAGGCAGTTTACAATATAAAAACACAAAAATGCATATCATAATAACAAGCAAAAACAATTGCGCACACACACCCCAGTTTAATAGGTCATGGAGTGTTTAATTAGCCAAAGGCCTGGGAGGAGGAGAATGTTTTTGCCTGGCACCTAAAGATATGTAATGAAGGAACCAGGCAAGCCTTCCCGGGGAGAGCATTCCACAAGTGGGGAGTAACCACTTTCATTTTAAGAATAAAGTGGATCACTTGGCTTTCCACAACCCCAGTGACTACAGGCCTGGAAGTAAGCTCAGCTGAATGGGACTTATGCATCTAAAACATGCAGTAACCGGGCCAGATTAAGATTGGTTGAAGCTTTAGGGCTCTTTTAATCTGTAGGGGATGAAGGGGCATGGCTGTTTATACTGCAGAGATGCATCGCTCTGGTTAAAGTCGCCCCAATTGGATGCCTCTGATACAAGCACAAAGTCTTCACTTGCAGTCATTTCATGCCTCCTTCTTTGCAACAGCCATGCAGGGTAGGCTAGGGTCAGAGTTGGTGAGTGACCCAAAGTGAGCAAAAAGAATAAGAGTTAAAATGAGAAAATGCACATGGTCAAAGTATTTTCTTTTTGCTTACCAAGGTCTGCATAATATTTTGTTGTTTGTGAAACAGAAGTCCACAGTTTATTTGTAGTTTTTAAGATAACGCAAGTCACCTTATTTTATGCATTCCTATTTAGGGAAACTAGGGACGCGGGTGGCGCTGTGGGTTAAACCACAGAGCCTAGGGCTTGCCGATCAGAAGGTCAGCGGTTTGAATCCCCGCGACGGGGTGAGCTCCCGTTGCTCGGTCCCTGCTCCTGCCAACCTAGCAGTTCGAAATCACGTCAAAGTGCAAGTAGATAAATAGGTACCGCTCTGGCAGGAAGGTAAATGGCGTTTCTGTGCGCTGCTCTGGTTTGCCAGAAGCGGCTTAGTCATGCTGGCCACATGACCTGGAAGCTGTACTCCGGCTCCCTCGGCCAATAAAGTGAGATGAGCGCCACAACCCCAGAGTTGGCCATGACTGGACCTAATGGTCAGGGGTCCCTTTACCTTTATTTAGGGAAAGGGACCCCCAATTTTAAGAAAAGCACCAGGACTCCCAACTACCTTGATCTGGCCTTGAATTTAGGTAATCACATCTGTCCAGATCAGCTCCAACCCACAAAAACCAATGCCCCAAGTATCAATCTTGAGGGTGCCGCAACGCTCGTAATTGTTTTTGCTGCAACGACCCAATAAGGAATAGGGAATTACACTTATTGTCCATTTTAGGGTGGACAAAAATAAGTTGAGGCAGAGTGCTTGCTTTCCTGTGTCTATGTAACTGTAGGAACAAGAGAGGCTGTAATTTATAGATTGAAGAGATCTCTAGATTAGGGTCCCACACAGGAGCGACAGAGACATCAGCTTGCGGAAGCTCACTTAAGACTCAGAGAGGCATGATGCTAGAGTGGCCTGGTATCTCAAATGTCATAATTGCTGCCTTCCCAAATCAAGAAATAAGTGGTTTGAGCTTTCCCTCCATTTCTGGCCCCGAGCCAAATGTAATTGAGACAAAGCGAAGGGGAAAAGAAATGTTTGCAAAGCTTACTCTTGATTAAGTTGAGCAATTCAGTGGGGAAAGGATTAAGCAAGGGAACGCACTGTGTCAAGTTCCTGAGGGAAGCGAGACCCCTGCCGAAAGTGGGTGAAGGTTCTGCTACCTTTGGTAAGCGAAAGAATGATGTCCATCAACATTTGGTGATCTCCTTCTAGGTAAAGGTAAAGGGACCCCTGACCATTAGGTCCAGTTGTGACCGACTCTGGGGTTGCGGCGCTCATCTGGTTTTATTGGCCGAGGGAGCCGGCATACAGCTTCTGGGTCATGGGGCCAGCATGACTAAGCCGCTTCTGGTGAACTAGAGCAGCGCACGGAAACACCGTTTACCTTCCCACCGGAGCAGTACCTATTTATCTACTTGCACTTTGACGTGCTTTTGAACTGCTAGGTTGGCAGGAGCTGGGACCAAACAATGGGAGCTCACCCTGTCGTGGGGATTCGAACCACCGACCTTCTGATCAGGAAGTCCTAGGCTCTGTGGTTTAACCCACAGCGCCACCCGTGTCTCCTTCTACCGGTCTACAATAGAAAGCGTCCTTTCCTACTGCATCACGGTGTGGTAGGCTGGTTTGACATCAACTGATAGGAAGTGCCTACAGAGGGTGGTGAATACAGCACAAAATATTATGGGCTGTCCCGTGAATCCGCTGGATGACATCGCGGAAGAACGTTGCCTCAGGAGAGTGGGGGAAATTCTCAGGGGTGATTCACACCTTGGCTGGTTGTACAAGTGACAATAAAGTATAAAGTAAAGTATATTTCCAGTGAACAGTACAGTGGTACCTCAGGTTAAGTACTTAATTCGTTCCGGAGGTCTGTTCTTAATCTGAAACTGTTCTTAACCTGAAGCACCACTTTAGCTAATGGGGCCTCCTGCTGCTGCCGCACTGCCGGAGCCCGATTTCTGTTCTTATCCTGAAGCAAAGTTCTTAACCTGAAGCACTATTTCTGGGTTAGCAGAGTGTGTAACCTGAAGCGTATGTAACCCAAGGTACCACTGTACTCGGGAAGAACACAACCTTCAACTGTTCACACAGACTGGGAGTACACCATAGAAAACCATTTGTTCTAATTCAGTGGTAAAACATGATTTACCCTGAGGAAAGACAAACAAACACTCAAAGTTGGAAAGCCCAGACCCTCCAAGTGTCCCTATTTTCCAGGGACGTCCCTGATTTTCATAAGCCATCTCAGTTTCTGATTTCATCCTGGAATGTCTCGCTTTTCCTTGGGACGTCCCTTTTTCCACTGGAAAAATGTTGGAGGGTATGGAGTTATTGGTAGTAACAACTAGTGTGACTTAATCATAGGGTTCAGGGGGCCTTTAAAAAAGCTCTTATAAAGATCTCCTCTTTTTCTTAGCAAAAGGGACCCTTGGTAAGGGTGGTTTTTCTTTTATTGAAAACCATTATTTCCACCCTAATCTTTTAGCACAGTCTTCAGCCTTTCATCATAGCATGCTTTCCAAAAACTTTTGTTATCTTGCTCACCTCAGTTATCCGGTTTGTTCCTTGCTTTATAAAACAACAAACCTGAAGGGATGTCTCTAGCAACACACCACAGACCCTCCAAGTGCCCCTATTTTCCAAGGACAGTCCGAAATTTACAGAAGCCATCCCAGTTTCTGATTTGATCCCAGAATGTCCCACTTTTCCTTAGGATGGCCCTATTTTCATCAGATAAATGTTGGAGGGTATGTAATAGGATGTCCCTATTTTCACTGAAGAAATGTTGAAGGGTATAGAGTTATGGGACTCCCCAAACCAAGGGGATAAGTAACTGTACAGCCTTTAGAAAACATCTGAAGGCAGCCCAGTATAGGGAAGTTTAAAAAAAATGTCCAGTTTTTTATGTTTTTATATGTGCTGGAAGCTGCCCAGAGTGGCTGGGGCAACCCAGTCAGATGGGTGGGAAATAATAATAATAATAATAATAATAATAATAATAATAATAATAATTGCTGAATAGGACATCCCTATTTTCATCAGAGAAATATTGGAAGGTATGCAGAATGTGTCCCGAAATACACCACAAAGGGAGGGGTGGGTGAGCCCTGGATTAGACTATTGTAGCATACTCTACTAGATCTCCCAGTACGTTTCTGAGCACAATTCAAAGTGTTGGTGCTGACCTTTAAAGCCCTAAATAGCCTCAGCCCTGTATACCGAAGGACCGTCTCCACCCCCATCGTTCTGCCCAGACACTGAGGTCCAGCTCTGAGGGTCTTCTGTTGGTTACCTCATTGTGAGAAGTGAGGTTGCAGGGAACCAGGCAGAGGGCCTTCTCGGTGGTGGCACCTGCCCTGTGGAATGCCCTCCCATCGGATGTCAAGGAAATAAACATCTATCTGACTTTTAGAAGACATCTCAAGGCAGCGCTGTTTAGGGAAAATTTTAATGTCTGTTATCGTGTTTTTAATATTCTGTTGGGAGCCGCCTAGAGTTGCTGGGGAAACCCAGCCAGATGGGCAGGATATAAATTATTATTATTATTATTATTATTATTATTATTATTAAACTGCTTGGAAATTGCAGCCGATGCAGAATGCTTCTGCCAGAGTGCTGACAAGGGCCCATGTATCAGAGCATATTGTTTGATTGCTACTGGCTCCTGGTTTTGATTCTGAGCTAGACATTCTGCGGATTTTGTGGGCAGAATGATGTGGTCCTTTGGTCTTCCTTGCGGTCTCCTCACACGCATGTTTGGCCACTGTGAAAAGAGGATGCTGGACTTGGACGGGCCTTTAGTCTGTTCCAGCAGGTCTAATCTTATGTTCTTTTTTTATGTATATTGTCTCATGCCCTGCAGTGCTGTCACAGGGTTATACCTATGCCACCTGATGTTGATTTTTTCAGGCAGTTTGCTTGCATTGGTGGGTGGATGATATGCTTTGATGGCATAACCAAAACTAGCCTTTTTCATGCCATGTGACTATTTCAATCCAGGTTGCTTTGTTTTTGTTATTCACCTAAGGCAGAAAGGAATTTGGTTTTCTTTATTCCATTCTTCCTGTCTGCGTTGCTGCTGGAGGTGACGTGGGCTACATTGTGTCCGGATAGCATTTCCAATGTCCAGGTTTACGACAAACTGAAAAATGCAGAGTTCCCTGTCATTAGAATATAGACCACAGAACGCATATTATGCAAATGTTCTTTGGCTTTTACACATTTGAGCCGACTGTGTTAGTTATAGCTTCCATGCACACGAGCTAAAGGATCTGTAAAAGAGGCAGCTGTCTATTTATTTGCAAGTGCCAAGCATGAGTACTTTGGCCCGCTTGCAAAGCTGTTGAAGTAAGTGTGGAGTTAAGAGACTGCAGAGAAGGAAGGGCGGAAGAAGTCTGACTCCCAGGTGAACTGGAATAAAAGTTCTCGAAACTAGGGTGGCAACTCCTTTGGTGGCAGCACCTTCACCTTGTTCATAAGGACCAAAGAGGAGACTAGAAATATTCTCAAGAAGTGATCCAAATGGACAACATGGGACAAGACAACTGCTCGATGCTTAAATGAACGCCCTTGAATCTAACTCTGGCAAAGTGACTAGCATGAACCTTTAGAAGACATCTGAAGGCAACCATGTACAGGGAAGTTTTTAATGTTTGATGTTTGATTATGTTTATGTATTTGCTGGAAGCCGCCCAGAGTGGCTGGGGCAACCCCGTCAGATGGATGGGGTACAAATTATTATTGTTGTTCTTGTTGTTGCAGTCTAGTATGAATCCCTAAGGGACGTGGGTGGCGCTGTGGTCTAAACCACAGAGCCTAGGACTTGCCGATCAGAAGGTCAGCGGTTCAAATCCCCGCAACGGGGTGAGCTCCCATTGCTTGGTCCCTGCTCCTGCCCACCTAGCAGTTCGAAAGCACGTCAAAGTGCAAGTAGATAAATAGGTACCACTCCAGCGGGAAGGTAAACAGTGTTTCCATGTGCTGCTCCCAGCATTTGTCTGCAAACAGCTTCCGGGTCATGTGGCCAGCATGACTAAGCCACTTCTGGCAAACCAGAGCCACGCACGGAAACGCCATCACCCCATCACGGGGATTCGAACCACTGACCTTCTGATCGGCAAGCCCTAGGCTCTGTCCCTAGCTGACAGGAGAGGCAGTTAAATAGGGTAGCATCCTTCATGGTACCTGAGACAGTAGGCCAAACTGGGGTTTGTGGTGGGGCAGAACAGGCAATGTGACAATAAAAAGAAATGGTTTGGGGGCTCAGGAGGGAGAACCGGGAGCTGGTGCTGCCCCTAACCCCAGCATCTGCTGCCTGAGGTGGTTGTTTCAGTCTGCCTAACGGTGGGGCTGAGAGCATCGCCTGCGTTGCTGAAAGAGGCAAGGAGCAGCAGCCCTAAGCTCTGAGGGTTTGGGAACCCCCAAACTCTGGGGTTTTCTGGCACAGCTGATCATGTATTCTTGATGAGGAACAGCAGAGGTTTGTGTACTGAGGAAACCCGTACATTTTGCCATCAGCGGAAGGACTGTGGCCTTGCAGCAAAGCACTGACCCTTGGCTTTTTCCACAAGAGCAGTTTTGTGATGTGGTTGTGGCCCCCCGTGTGACCTTTTAGTTATGCAGCTGTGCCCTCCTTACTGCTGCCTGTCTTCTGCTGCCGCAGATAGCTAGGCTGCGCTAATCTCTACCGTGACAAAAAAGTTAGGGCAGACTGGTGTGTTTAACAGCTTCCTTCAGCCTCCAGATGAAGCTGTGCTTTGAAGAGGCAGTTTATTCCCAGCTTTGCTCCCAGAGGTCAAGTTCTCACTCCAGCAAGTAGATTAGGATGTAGGAATGAGAGATGCCTGTCAGTCAATGCCCCACCACGAACTTCTCCAAGCAATCTGAAGGAGGAGGAGGAGGAGGAGGGAGGAGAGAGAGAAGGATGACTCAGAAGATGCACAGGCCAATTCTGTGACGCCAAAGTTCCACGTTTGCATATGGCACCTGATCCCAGGTCAGGACAAATGAGTCATCAGAATTGTTTTGTCACAAGTGGAAGGCACAGTTCTCAAGCTCCCTCTGAATTCAAATTCAGAGAGTTGTATGGGAGCAGAAAAAACACTGGCTGCTTCTCATCCATCTGCAATATATGTCCTACTAATCTCTTGACTGACAGTGCTTTCCTTTAACGCTTTTAACGGGTTGGGCCCTGAATATTTGAAGGAGTCCCTCCTTCCTTCTGTTTCTTTCTGCTGTTTGCAACCTGGGAATGACAACTCTTTATAGACCTACCATCTGTTAGGTAAAGGTGAAAGGTTAAGGACCCCTGGACGGTTAAGTCCAGTCAAAGGTGACTATGGCGTTGCGGCGCTTATCTCGCTTTCAGGTCAAGGGAGCCGGCGTTTGTCCACAGACAGCTTTTTGGGTCATGTGGTCAACATGGCTGAACTGCTTCTGGCGCAATGGAGCACCATGATGGAAACGTCATTTACCTTCCCGCCACAGTGGTACCTACTTATCTCCTTGCACTGGCATGCTTTTGAACTGCTAAGTTGGCAGGAGCTGGGACAGAGCAATGGGAGCTCACTCCGTTGCGGAGATTTGAACCGCCGACCTTCTGATCAGCAAGCCCAAGAGGGTCAGTGTTTTAGAGCACAGCACCAACCGCCATGTGTTAGTCTTCTGATCACCCACAAATGGTCTTTCTTATTTTCTTCTTTTTGTGATGCACCTCCCTGCAAGTTCTAGACTCCAATATAAAACATTTCCCCATTTTAATGAGCTATCAAGACCTTTCTTTTGAGCCAAGTCATTTATAACAAAGGCTGCCATGCTAACCCCACTTACCTGGGAGTAAGTCCTCTTGAATTCAGCAGTATTTGCCAGGGCTATAGCCTTGGTGACAGCGTCACCTGCCTCTGGGCAGAGGGCAGACTAGATAATTTCTAGGGATCCCCTCCCAGTGCTAAGACGCTGAGTTAAGTTGTGGGGACAGGAAGTGGTTGTCAGTACCTACCACTGACAAAAGAAAATCCCGATTGGCCCGTAAAACAAAGCAGAGATGACTTGAGGAGCCTCTGACAGCCTTAATTCATCATAGCAACGGACTTGCCTTTTCCCCCCTTTCATGTTCCCATTATATTTGTTTGTAAAAGTGGAAATCAATTTTGAAGGTAATTTTCTGGAAAGAATGAAAGGGAGGTAGGAGGGCCAGAGATGGCAGAGATGGGGAAAATAGAAGGAGGGGGGGAATTTAGGCCAGGCACAGCCCAGGGGCAGCTCTTGGCAAGGTGAAAGAAAATTGCATATTCAATCTCCATCCATGAATCTCCCTCACCATTGCCCGCCTCCTCTTCAGGAACAATGAAGCCTTCCTCCCCTTTCTGCAAGGCAGGCAAAGAAGGCCGGAATATCAGCGCTCACTTTAAATTCAGGGTCATTAATTCACCTGACTACTGAAGGAGAAGGGAGCACGGTACCCTTTAGAAAGGGGACCCTCTTCCTCACTCCCCAATGATGCTCTCGGTAGTAGTTGGCAGAGGTGGAGGAGAAGGAAGGAAGGAAGGGGAAAGGGGAGAGCGGAAACAATTTTGTGCTCTCAGACATGTTTGAAATGGGCATGAGGGGAGACACAATCGGGGAGCCATCCAGGTTATGCGAGGGAGGAGGAAGAGGAGGAGGAGGGCTGGGAAACAGCCACCGCGGCATTCTCTGTTGTGCTGTTACTGCAAATTAAAAGTAGCATGTTTTGCCCTACATGATTCTCTCTTGAGGAGAGGAGCCAAATGTGTGTCTGTGTGTGTATGTTGGGGAGGGGGAGGATGGGAGAGGGGGGCGGCGTTTATCATTTCTTCCTCAGAAGCCCAGGCGCAGTATCACCATGTGAGATGACATTTGAATTTACAATTCCGCTGAGAAAAGCCATTAATTCACAAATTAACATTCCCCCCCTCTCTTTTCTCTCTCTCTCTCTCTCCCTCTCTCACATGGATGTGCAAAGCAATTGAAAAGACAAAGGAAATAGCCTTAAGGAAGAGACTTTACTACTAGTCTGTCTGGGTGGAGATTGCTACCCCTGCTTCCAGATAGATAAACCAATTACCTGAGCGACACTGCTCATGGCAGGCTGCTATTACTTCCTTTTGTAGAACTGCTCAGGCCACCGCTGGATTAAGCTTTATGTATCTCATTAATGTAAACCAGCAAGACTCTAGGAACCAGGCAGGCTCCTCCATCCAGCGGGTTGTGGCAGAAAGTGAAGGAGGGGAGGGGGCTGTGAAGAATTGGGGTGGAGGAGCCGGTTGCTGGAACACTCCTGGTTCCTGCGTTGTTTTGCTGCGCTTCTTGTCTTCTCTAAGACCTTGACCACCCTTAAGCCAATGACAGGGCAGGTGGGTGTGTTGTCAGACACTCCAAGCGTCCCTGTTTTCCAGGGACAGTCCCAGATTTACAGAAGCCACCCCAGTTTCTGATTTCATCCCAGAATGTCCCACTTTCCCTTAGGATGTCCCTATTTTCATCAGAGAAATGTTGGAGAGTATGGGGCGCGTCCCTATTTTCACTGAAAAAATGTTGGAGGGTATGGAGTCATGCGAACCAAGGAGATAAGTACCGGTAACTATACAGTGGTACCTCGGGTTAAGTACTTAATTCGTTCCGGAGGTCTGTTCTTAACTTGAAACTGTTCTTAACCTGAAGCACCACTTTAGCTAATCAGGCCTCCTGCTGCCGCCGTGCCGGCAGAGCACGATTTCTGTTCTTATCCTGAAGCAAAGTTCTTAACCTGAAGCACTATTTCTGGGTTAGCAGAGTCTGTAACCTGAAGCGTATGTAACCTGAAGCGTATGTAACCCGAGGTACCACTATACCACCTTTAGAAGACTTCTGAAGGCAGCCTTGTATAGGGAACTTTTTTAATGTTTAATGTTTTATTATTTCTTTATATCTGTTGGAAGCAGCCCAGAGTGGCTGTCAAATGGGCAGGGTATAAATATTATTATTATTATTATTATTATTATTATTATTATTATTAATTTATTAATTAATTTATTAAATAGGTTGTCTCTAGTTTTCATTGGAGAAATGTTGGAGGGTATGTCATGTAGGCTCTGCACAGTCTGTGGATCTATCTGTATCTAAAACAGCTGACGCATTATGAGCAGACAGGGCGCTTACAGAGCAGTGAGCAAACTTGACCCTGTATGTCTGTAAAATAAACAAAATCTGATCAGATTGGCAGCTGGCACTAGGACGGGTGGTAGAGAGCCCCGGTTGTGAAAGATTCCTGGCTAAGCATTTACCCCCACCTGTGGATGTTTGCTGCTGTGGCCTGCACACCTAAACGATTTGGGTCTGATGCTTGCAATGTGGTGCATGTGACCTCATCGCTGACATTATTAGAGCCACCTGGATTTGTGCTCCCTCCCCTAATCCCCAGAAGAGCAGCCAAGCTGCCATGGAGTGGCAAAGTCGGGGCAAAACCATGAGGGAAAATGCTCAAAGGGGTGGAGTTAGGCATCGATGCCCTTGCAGGTGAGGTTTGTCATCACAAGGCACCTGCCACCCAGGCCTCATCTGGAGGGCAAGAAGCCGTAACTATGTACGTATGAGTGGGTGAGTAAGAATTAATGAACTAATGGTAAAAAATAAGTTAAAAGGAAGGCTAGAGTTAGAAGTACATCCCTGGTCTAAGTCTACAGTCGTAGAAAGTGTACCTGTCTTGGCCACAATGACTCTCTTCTTGGATACACTCATCATCTAGCTTCAGGGTGAATTGCTAGGCACTGCAGTATTGCACATAGTTTGGGCCTATGACCAGGACAGGATCCAGGGATAGACAGATAAGTTGGCAGAGTGCTAGGTGAGCCATCAAAGCGCCATATTTTTCGCTCCATAAGACGCACCTGACCATAAGACCATATTTTTTAGAGGGGGAATGCAAGAAAAAAAATATTCTTTAAAGGGAGCGCTGAGCAGAGCCTGGGATGTATCCCAGGCTCCTCTCAGCGCCAGTGGCGTAGCGTGGGTTGTCAGCACCCGGGGCAAGGCAAGTAATTTGAGCCCCCTAACCCGTGGATTTGTGCCCCCTAACCCGTGGATTTGCGCCCCTAACCCTAACCCCCAGATGTTGCGCCCGGTGCGGCCGGCCCCCCCTGCACCCCCCCACGCTACGCCACTGGTTAAAGCCCATGGCCTGTTCTTCATCCAGTACCTAAGCATGTTTACTCCGCGTGGAGCGTGTGTACGGCGCTTGCAGGCTTATCCAGGAGGTGGGGGAAGGGACAGAGGGGCTATCCCAGAAGCCAGAACAGTGAGAGGGAGCTCTGCACAGCGAGCCCTGAGGGTGAAGCCTCCTGAGGGCCGCAGGATGAAAGCTCCCCCTTCCTTGAGGAGCCTTCGTGGAGCTAAGCTAGAAGCTAGAACAGTGAGAGGGAGCACTGCGCAGCGATCCCTCTTTCTGTTCTGGCTACTGGGATAGCTGCGCAGCCTGCATTCGCTCCATAAGACGCACACACATTTCCCCCTACTTTTTAGGAGGGGAAAAGTGCGTCTTATAGAGCAAAAAATATGGTAGCTTTCGGATTTGGTTATCTCCAGGAATTATGGGTAATCTCCGTCCTTTCCAGCTCGAGATGTGGTTCCTGTCCACATAAGATCAAGATGAAGCCTGACATTTTAGTGTATTTTTGGTCTCTGTGGAAGCCGCCCAGAGTGGCTGGGGAAACCCAGTCAGATGGGCGGGGTACAAATAATAAATTATTATTATTATTATTATTATGAAATAAGGGGCTCTTTAAGGGTGGGGGCAGAGATTTGGAAGCAGCAAAGCTTCATTTCAGGTCCCAAGTCAAACCCAAGTCAAAGCACAGGGTGCCATTTTCCATCCTTGCCCCCACCCTGGTTTTTCATAGCACCCAGCCTCCCTACCACGGAAAGCCTGTCCCCAAGGGTCATGCTGCCGTCTTTGCGCACGACACAGACGGCATCTTGTCACCGCCGGTGCTCCAGAGCAGGGAGCAATCAGTGGCGGAATCGGCAGACAGCACCAGTAATTCAAACCATCCTGACCGTTCAGTGAACCCAAACCTGCTGACCTTGACAGCTCTCCACAATGGCAGGCTCAGAAATCCCAACCTTTACAAAAGGCAGCAGCAGGGGGCTTCCTTTTCCAGGAGCTGCTCAGCGGTTGTCTCAGGTCCAGCAATAATCTCCCCGTCTATATATACCCTGAGAACTGGCGCTCTGCTCCAGCCCACCACACACACAAAAACTAAGGTGGCATTTTAATCAAACTTGGTGACTGAAGAGCACATCAGCTCTGCAGCAGGGCAGGCATCAAAGCTCCTCCACCAGCTTTCCATAGGGTTTGATTCTCCTCCATCTCACAGAGGAGACAAGGTGACATCGCCCAACATTGAGCTGGAGAGAAATAGGGGGCTGTGTGGTGGTAGAGAGGAAGAGCGACTTGCTGGGGTGAACATTCACAAATGCACAAGCGATGCTTTCGGCCTTCGGTTTTGGAATGCGGAATTTCAGATTCCGAACTCTGGTTTGGGTGGTGAGCGCAGAAGCACACCTCCAAAATTGAAAAGGGGAGTGCTTTAATCTTCTTGTCATCTCTTGATCGTTTTGATTTTTGGCAGGACAATCTCCTATGCTGTGAGCTGTCAGATATACTACCATGTCCCAATTTTTAAATACTGTCAGACATGGAACACCATTCTGTGCCAGCCCTCAAATAATGTCAAATAATGAAATAAGAGATTGCCGGGTGTCAGATATAGATATCAAATATTCAATTACTGTTCAGCAAATATTTAAGTGTTCAGAGCATATCTGGGGAATATTCAGCTTCAGAATTCACAGAGGTTCTTATGTGATGCCCAGTTAGTTTCAGCTTTAGGGGGAACTAACTTATGATAAAGAAATGCCACTTGTGAGTTTTTAATTCCCTTACTCCTTCCACACAACCCTTGAAGCATGTATGCACTCACACATGCACACACACACAGCTTTTTGTTTCACTTAACTAGGCTGAACTCTAAACGGAAGTTATAAAGTAGCAAAAAAATTGTGTTTCGTTTAGTGAACTCTTGATGCAGCTGCTGTGAATAACGTTTTAGGTGCCGCAGTTTGCCCATCACAGAGTTACAAATATTTAAAAAAAATAGTTACAGTATATTAACAAGCAAGCAGTCGCTGTATTAAGAACAAACTGTGAAATGTATGATAACAAAAAATCTTTGAATAAAGCAAATTAAACAAACCAAAGGCGTATGATATCTTGGAAAATAGTACTTAGAACTGTAAAAGAGGCACACATGCTGAAATCAATAATCATAAATGCTAAACAAATCAGACACTCTACCATGTCAAGGGAAACTTATCACAATATTAAGCTTAAGCTTACATTCTGTGTTAAAGTATTAGTAATTTTCTTCAAAAGCAGGTGGAGGTTCTTCCCCCATATTCCTCCTTACATACCAAGGAGATAAAGTCAAACCAAAACTGGTACAGAATTATCCGTTATACGTAGGCCTCTGGTGATTCTCAATTTGTATGTTCATTTTCCCAGAAGGGCGATATCCCAAAACTTAGTATGCTGAGTTTTAATATTAGCCCTGCATAAAACTTTCAAGAAATGCTTAAGAGTCATTCTAGCTGCTGTCAACAAATGTATAATACAGAGGTTTGCAACCTTTTTGAGTCCACGGCTCCCTTGACAAACTACCTTCTTTCTGCAGCACCCCTGTGGGGCTCAGGAGCCCAGTTATGTCACCCCTGGCCTGCAGAGCTGACATCTTCTCGCCCTTTTTCAAACACCTCCCTTGGGGAGTGTTCCCTCAGCCTCTTCTCCTCTCCCCTCTCCTTCGAAGTCCCCCAGGCAGCTGCTGCTGCTGTCCCTGGTCTCTGAGCTGACCCCCACTGCCCCAAAAAGAGCTGCCTTCTCCCACTGCCCCTCAGAGGGCTAGGACTTGTTTGTCCATTCTTAAAAGCAAGGGCTGGTGAGCTGGAGTCCATCCCTAGCTTGCTTGCTTGCTCCAAGGCTGCCTCAGCTGCTGTCAAGCAGCACCCCCTGGCCAGCTCCAGAGGCACCATTCACCTACGGAGCTTGTAGCCAGGGTTGCTGCAACAAACAGCCACACAAGCCTTTGGGAGGCAGAGACACAGGAGGGCATCAGAGGATGGAGGGAAGGAAAGAGGGACAGAGGCACCCCAACCATCATTCATGGCACCCCAGGGTGCCAGGGCACGCTGGTTGAAAACCACTGGTATAATAAATCCTTTATTATGTAAGTTTAGGTTACCCTAAACTTTAGGATAAAGTTTAGGGACGTGGGTGGCGCTGTGGGTTAAACCACAGAGCCTAAGGCTTGCTGATCAGAAGGTTGGCGGTTCAAATCCCCACGACGGGGTGAGCTCCCATTGCTCGTTCCCTGCTCCTGCCAACCTAGCAGTTTGAAAGCACGTCAAAGTGCAAGTAGATAAATAGGTACCACTCCGGCGGAAAGGTAAACGGTGTTTCCATGTGCTGCTCTGGTTCGCCAGAAGCGGCTTAGCCATGCTGGCCACATGACCCGGAAGCTGTACACTGGCTCCCTCGGCCAATAAAGTGATATGAGCACCACAACCCCAGAGTCTGTCATGACTGGCCTAATGGTCAGGGGTCCCTTTACCTTTACCTTTATCCTATCTGAACAATGATTCCCAGAGGATCAGCTCAATAAACTATTTGGTTATCTCTCGCTTGGACTACTGCAATGCGCTCTATGTGGGGCTACCTTTGAAAGTGACCTGGAAACTACAACTAATCCAGAATGCGGCAGCTAGACTGGTAACTGGGAGCGGCTGCCGAGACCATATAACGCCCATCTTGAAAGACCTACACTGGCTCCCAGTATGTTTCCGAGCACAATTCAAAGTGTTGGTGCTGACCTTTAAAGCCCTAAACGGCCTCGGTCCAGTATACCTGAAGGAGCGTCTCCACCTCCATCATTCTGCCTGGATACTGAGGTCCAGTGTCGAGGGCCTTCTGGCAGTTCCCTTGCTGTGAGAAGCCAAGTTACAGGGAACCAGGCAGATGTGGGAGAGAAAAATAAAGAGAAAAATAACTACCAAACTTTTAGAAGACATCTAAAGGCAGCCCTGTTTAGGGAAGCTTTTAATGTTTAATAGGTTATTGTATTTTAATGTTTTGTTGGAAGCTGCCCAGAGTGGCTGGGGAAACCCAGCCAGATGGGCGGGGTATAAATAATAAATAATAAATTATTATTATTATTATTATTATTATTATTATTATTATTATTATTTTGATTAAGGTTTAAATTAGGCTTTTGTTTGTTTTGGAAAGCTCCAAATGTGGAATCTCACAAGATGCCAGCTGTTAGATACTAATTGCCATTGAATGTTATCTATCAAATGACATCAACTGTTTTAAAACACTCCTAGGGTATCATGGGGTCCAGAGACATATCACTAGGCAAGCCTAGCAGGGAGATCGTAGCCTAGGAGGTTTTCCACAGCAGGCATGTCAGTTTTGGTTCTGCGCAACACTACCTAACGTCAAATAGTATTGCAAATGAACCATCAAATAACTATTGTGCATAATTTACCCGTGAGTCCTTTGGAGATTTGTCAGGGCTTCTTGGTTAGAAGAGTTGAAAGGCAGCTTGCCTACCACTTAAGATCTCCATCTGCAACGAGCAGCTTCTGAGGAGTGATGGATTTGTTTTAGGACATGCACGTAGGGAATAATGAGCAATGATGAAGCCTAACATTGGCTTGTGCAAACTGGTTGTGCACCCGCCTTGAACATGTCTGCAAACCCTCTGGCAGGCACGAAGAGGTTCTTTAGCAAACAGCTGAAAACGCTGCCTAAAGGTTGAAATGTCAAAACCACTGTGATATGCCATTGCGCGTCGGTTGCCAAATATTAAATACAGCTGTTCGTCGCTGATCAAACATTTCAAAACACCAGCTGTGCGATATAAATTACCGAAATAAAATTTTATCATTTGACACATTAAGGTAGCCAATGCACATGAGCTTTTGCAGGGCAGAATGCACAGCATCCCAATGGGCGTGTGTGGACTTTGAGGATGCTTTGGCGGGGGGGCAAATCCATTTCGGCTGCACTTGTTCCAGTTGGGCAAACATTTTACTTGCCTAGGCTGAATGTGTGAAAACTCATTGCGTGACTGCTAGAAGCTTCTCTTATGACGAATGGTCAAGGAACTACGCATGCAACTGATCCAAAATACAGCCATGTTCTGTCCAAGCAGACAAAAGACGACTCTTCTTTTAGGGGAAATAAACCCCAAAAGTGGTTATGTAAAATTGGCCCTGATGTGTTTCGGGCCTTTGGTGAAGATTGAGGGTGTGGGATTTGATGTCAAAGAAATAAACAAGTACCTAATGTTTAGAAGACATCTGAAGGCAGCCCTGTTTAGGGAGGCTTTTAATGTTCGAAGTTTTATCATGTTTTTAATATTCTCTTGGGAGCCGCCCAGAGTGGCTGGGGAAACCCAGCCAGCTGGGCGGGGTAATAATAATAATAATAATAATAATAATAATTATTATTATTATTATTATTATTATTATTATTATTTGTGGGATATCTCAGCTTGTAGCTGTAGGAAGGAATTTCTACTGGTGCAGCTAGTGGGTCTGTGGTTCTGTGCACCCCCCACACTCAAACAAACTCCCAACAAAGTGTATTCAACAGGCATTTCATTTTAAAATATATCTGTTTAATGACTGAATGAAATGTGCAGATGAAATATGTACTGGTCGTAGGAGAACCAGATAACACACATAAGTAAGTGTGTGTGTGTGTGTGTGTGTGTGTGTGAAAGAGTGTGTGTGAGAGAGAAATATGTGTGTGTATTGATGTAGGTCCCACATCAATGGGTTTGGGAAAGTATAAGCCCAGAGAATACTTGCCTTCCACAACACTCTTGTTCTGTCTAAGTTCAGGTGTGCAGGATTCTCTTCTGGGGGAGGAGGGATGAATAGTCCAGGGGTAGATCTACACACAGGGGGGAAAATGCTATAAATAAGTCAGAAATTAAATCATCATAAAAAGAACCACTATGGAAAATAGCTAAATAAATTTGTTTTGCTTTCCAGCGCCATCTGGTGTTGCATGTCTATAACGCATTCAAAACACTTTTTTTTTTTTACTAATGGAGCTGAGTCCCAGGTGTTGTGTGTGTTGAGGGGGTGAGATTGCCACTGACAATGTATATGCTGAATCCCTGATCATCTCAAAAAGATGCCTCCCAATGCAATGGAAATTAACATAAGGAGAAGGGAGTCGATGACAGAGAATGAGAGAGAGAGATCAATGGGTTGCAACAGTGGGAGAAACCACTATCAGTGGACTTGAGGGCACTATATGCAAACAGGCGTTCTTACCTGCAATATTGATGTGCAAAACATGGAGCTTGGGGCTGGTAGCAGTTTTGGTTCTATAATGGGAAGAATGGGGATATGAACTTGTGTAAGTTGCATTATATAAGAGAAGTCCCCAATATAAAATGCAGTCAAAGTTCCAGGGGCAGAGAGGGGAGATCCAGAGGCCAGGAAGAAGGCAAGACAGTGCAGGACAGAATGCAACCATTTCATTTAATGCCCAAACTCCCAATGAACAAGCAGAGTGCTTTCTCAAGAGCATGTTCTGCCAAAATGTTTTCCAGAAAGAGGATTGCTCCCTAATTCATGTGAACGCACACATTTGCCCTCTTTGGAACAGGTTTCACATCATATGCAAAGTATTGTTATCTGAGCTAGTGAAATTCCACTTCATGGGATACCCAGAGAAACTTGAATGTCTGACTTCATACTTTTGCATATGTGGGCCAGTCATGGAAACTTTTCCAAGGAAAATCCTAGGTTGCATCATAACAGCAAATGATACGGCTGCATTTTGTCCTACGCTGGGTTTGCCTTCCTGCCTTGTCGCCCTTAAGCAATATTTACGCGACAAAGACATCTCCTAAACACCAGTGCACAAACAAACCGGCCTTTCTGCAAAGCGCCACGTAACATTGATAGTGCCAAAAACAAAGAGCACCTTTCTTAGCATTTCCCATAGCTGTTCAAATTCTTTTGCATACATATCACAGGCAAGGGCTCTGTAAGGAAGGCGTGTGTCACATCACCTTCTTGCTGCTGGGATGCGGATGATTCAGAAACAGCATTTTGAAATGAATGGGTAGTCTGGAAGAGATGAAGTTGTGCAGTAAATTGAAGGATGTGGCGGGGGGGGGGGCGGCGGCAGATTTGTATACCTGTATACCTGAAGGAGCGTCTCCACCCCCATTGTTCAGCCCGGACACTGAGATCCAGCACCGAGGGCCTTCTGGCGGTTCCCTCATTGCGAGAAGTGAGGTAACAGGGAATCAGACAGGGGGCCTTCTCGGTAGTGGCGCCTGCCCTGTGGAACGCCCTCCCACCAGATGTGAAGGAAATAAGCAGCTATCTTCTCTTTAAAAGACATCTGAAGGCAGCTGTTTAGGGTTTTTAATATTTAATGCTGTATTGTTTTTAACACTTGATTGGAAGCCGCCCAGATTGGCGGGGTATAAACAGTGGTGTAGCGTGGGTTGTCAGCACCCGGGGCAAGGCAAGTAATTTGCGCCCCCTAACCCTAACCCCCAGATGTTGCGCCCGGTGCGGCGGCCCCCCCTGCACCCCCCACGCTACGCCACTGGGTATAAATAATAAATTATTATTATTATTATTATTATTATTATTATTATTATTATTACATTTGGAGCGGTAGGTTAGATGGGAGAGAAGAGAGCTTTTTGAAAGCAGGTATGCATTGTGCAGATCAGAGCAAGAAGAGGAGGCCAAGCCAGCAAGGAGGCAGTGAGGGTGTGACAATAGCGAGGCTGCCTGAGTGCATTATTGCTGCTTCTGGCTGTGTGTGTGTGTGTGTGTGTGTGTGTGTAAACAACTGGTGAGTTTCATGGGAGGAGGGACGGCTGCGTTTTGCCAGCCCCCTTAGACTTCATTGGTTCCCATAATAGCGTTGATTTGCATGTCATGCCAGCGCAGCTATGAAAGGGGGGGGGGAGAGAGAGCCCTCTGAGTGTGGTGGTGTCAGCTCTCGCTGTTGTTCGACAGTGTAAAATTAAATTAATAAAGCCCCCAACACCGGATAACATAACAGGAAATTAATGGCTTTTACTGTCGTTCCGATGCAGTCATTTGCAACCCAGCTTTCCGCACCAAAGCCTTCATAAATGCAAGCAGTTTCTCTAAACAAGCATAGTTAGGAACTGCATGCAAGGTAATCTCTTTTTTTTCTTTCTCCCTTTCCCCACCCACCCTTCTCTCCCCCCCCTTTTTTTTTCTTTTGCCACGCTTGTGTCCTTTAAGCTAACGAAATCTTCTGTTTTGGTAGAGGATGGATGCTGCAGGAGGCTAGCCCTACCGCCACAAATGGGGCCGGGAAGCCAGACAGGATTCCACCCTAAAGCCTGCGGGGCGATTGACCCCAGGGGATGCCTGTTCCTCTCAACAGAGCTCCACCTTGATGGACGCCTAGGGGGTGAGCCTATTTTACTGCAGGTGGCAAAGACAAACGGCTTTGCTGATTCTCCTGCTGCTGCTACTACTGGGGAAGAAAGCTTTGTGGGGCGCGGGACAGAGGAGCATTACTCTCACCTCATTCATGGGCCGGCAATATACCGCTGTGTATCTTATGGGCAGGGACGCGGGTGGCGCTGCAGGTTAAACCACAGAGCCTAGGACTTGCCAATCAGAAGGTCGGTGGTTCGAATTCCCGCGACGGGGTGAGCTCCTGTTGTTCGGTCCCTGCCCCTGCCAACCTAGCAGTTCGAAAGCACGTCAAAGTGCAAGTAGATCAATAGGTACCACTCCTGTGGGAAGGTAAAAGGCATTTCCGTGTGCTGCTCTGGTTCGCCAGAAGGAGCTTAGTCATGCTGGCCACATGTCCCGGAAGCTGTATGCCAGCTCCCTCAGCCAGTAAAGCGAGATGAGCGCCGCAACCCCAGAGTCAGTCACGACTGCACCTAATGGTCAGGGGTCCCTTTACCCTTTACCGATCTTATGGGCATGAAGGAAGCACACCAGCTCTTAATGTTTTAATTATGTTTTTATAGAGGTTGGAAGCTGCTCAGAGGGGCGGGGTACAAATAATAAAACTATTATCATTCATATATATATATCATTTTTATTAGTTTTTTTAACATATCATTTTCAACAGTAATTAAACATACTTTTACATCTTATTCAATTTTTTTGACTTCCATCAATCCTGTCTGAAAATTTTCCAATCTAATCTCTCAGTATGCATTTCTTATCTTCCCTATTACATTTCAGACTCATAACCAATATCTCTGTCTTTTTCTACTTTATAACACTTCGTATATTTCTCCTTACGAAACTTCTTGTAGTCCTACTAGCGTAATTTGTTGATTACAGTTGCTCTTCAAATAATTCATATACTTCTTCCGATCTTCTCTAAATCTCTGGTCCCGCAGGTTTCGAATCCTTCCTGTCATTTTGTCCAATTCTGCAGAGTCCATTAATTTCATCTGCCATTCTTCTTTTGCCGGAATTTCTTCTTGTTTCCATTTCTGGGCTAACAATACTCTTGCTGCAGTTGTTGCATATTAAAACAATTTAACATCTTGCCTATTAATGTCCTGACCTATAATACCAAGTAAAAATGCTTCTGATTTTTAAAAAAACTTTTATCATTACAGTGGTACCTCAGGTTAAGTACTTAATTCGTTCTGGAGGTCCGTTCTTAACCTGAAACTGTTCTTAACCTGAAGCACCACTTTAGCTAATGGGGCCTCCTGCTGCCACCGTGCTGCCAGAGCACAATTTCTGTTCTCATCCTGAAGCAAAGTTCTTAACCTGAAGCACTATTTCTAGGTTAGCGGAGTCTGTAACCTGAAGCGTATGTAACCCGAGGTACCACTGTACAGTCAAACCTCGGCTCCCAAACACCTCCTTTTTGGAACGTTCCGGCTCCTGAATGCCAAAAACCTGGAAGTAAATGCTCCGGTTTTTGAACGTTTTTCGGAAGCTGAACATCCTGCATTCTTCGGAAGCCGCCGGCTCCTGGAACCATTCGGAAGCTGTGCCTCGGTTGTCAAACATTTCGGAAGCCGAATGGGCTTCCGGAATGGATTGTGTTTGACAATGAAGGTTTGACTTTATTACACGAAAAAGGCTGATGTGGGAGAACTTTCAGGTGGAGTTGTGCCCCAAATTCATGAAAGGCAGCCTGGCTTGTTCTATGACTTTGGGACAAAATGTATGCAAGCGTGCAGAGAAGCAACCCTGAAATAAGTTTGATCACTTTTGGTGTGGAGGGGCTTGTCAGCTTAGTATTCTGCTCAGTATCTTACTTTACTGAATATACCCCCCCACCTCCCCATATACACCAAGCCAGGTGTCCTTCGCATGACCCAATATGTTACAAGCTAAACATAGTTTTGAATTTATTATTCATTCATTTGTTTGTTTCATTAGTTTCAGGGTAGCTCGGTTGCTTCAAGTGTGGTGTTCATGACGCCAAGTTTCATAGACTCTTAGAATCGTAAGAAGGGGCCTACAATATTCAGAAACAGAACAAAACAGCAAGTTAAAAACAAAACAAAACATCCATTTCAATAAGAACGCTTCATCTTAGTCCCTAAACCCTTTTAAAGAAGATTTTACATTGCTAACTGAACTCTTCCAACGTGGTGCATTGTCAGGAAGATTATTCCACAGCTGTAGGGCAACGGCAGAATCGGGCCCTGCTGTGGTGACTCTCAAGCTGCATATTCATAAACTTCTCCATCAAAATTGGAATTCACCTGCCTCAATGGATTTTCAGTCGAAACCTGGCATTCTGAGTTCTAAAAGCTGCAATCCGATTAAAGAAATAAAAGTTGAACTCAATTCAAATTTATCTCTCCTTAAACTACAGTGAGGTGTCATCATCTTTCTCTCTCCAGAGAGAACTGCCGGTCAGATTTCTGTGGTGCTATGGCATGCCAAGGGACGCAGGTGGCGCTGTGGGTTAAAGCCTCAGCGCCTAGGGCTTGCCGATCGAAAGGTCGGCGGTTCGAATCCCTGCGGCGGGGTGCGCTCCCGCTGCTCGGTCCCAGCGCCTGCCAACCTAGCAGTTCGAAAGCACCTCCGGGTGCAAGTAGATAAATAGGGACCGCTTACCAGCGGGAAGGTAAACGGCGTTTCCGTGTGCGGCTCTGGCTCGCCAGAGCAGCGATGTCACGCTGGCCACGTGACCCGGAAGTGTCTTCGGACAGCGCTGGCCCCTGGCCTCTTAAGTGAGATGGGCGCACAACCCCAGAGTCTGTCAAGACTGGCCCGTACGGGCAGGGGTACCTTTACCTTTACCTTTATGGCATGCCAAAAAGTGAAGTGTTTCAGGCAATCTTGGAAGCCAGTAGGCTCCCATTTGGTATTCTGTAACTTCCTTCTCTGGCCCTGAGCAACTTACTGCCTTGTGCCAGCCAGCCATACGTCAGGCGCTTTTTAAAAATACTCCTTGTACTGAGATTTCAGATTCATTCTGCAGTCTTTAACATATAGGCAGTCTGCGTATTATTTACAAACGATCTTCATTGAGATGCTTATACACTTCATTACATGGTGCCGCTCTCCTTTTGTCAAGCTCATATTTGCATTATTTCATGTGCTTCATTAAGTACGCATTTATTTATCCACGGACCGTAGAAAATGTGCCAGTCCCCCCAAAGAAAGCCTAAAAACACTTACTAGGGAATAAAAGCCTCACTGAAGACCATGGGGCTTACTTTTGAGTAGACATGCAGAGGTCTGCACTGCCAGCTGCTGATCAAATCCTTATCAGTAGATGCAGGGCGTGTGTTCCAATTTGGGGAATATTTGACATTTATATCCTCAGCAAATGACACCCTCGATCCTGGGCGAGTAACTGTACGTATTTCTAGTCTACATTGTGAATCGTGCCTTCAAAAATAATTTTTAAAAGCTCGTGAAAAGTTGGATAATTCCAACAAAGGATCGTTCTCATCAGCACCAACCTTGTCGTTTTCAAAGGGGGGTTCGTATTCTCCCCTGGGTTTTCTGAGGTCATTTGATCCTCAAAAAAAAAAAGGGGGGGGGAAGGATGAACATTTTTGCTTGCATTTTGCAGAAGGCAAAAATTCATTAAGAAGCCACAACTGGAGAGTAGGAAGTAAAATCCTTTCCCCCCCCCCCTTCCTCCCTGTTGACTGAGTCAGCAATCAGATTACCCCCACCAGTTTAAAGAAAATGGTAGACCTACCTTTCACAGACCCTCCAAGTGTCCCTATTTTCCAGGGACAGTCCCGGATTTTCAGAAGCCATCCTGGTTTCTGATTTGATCCTGGAATGTCACGCTTTTCCTTAGGCTGTCCCTATTTTCATCAGAGAAATGTTGGAGGATATGAAGTTATGCAACCCCCAAGCCAGGGAGATAAGTGACTATATAATCTTTAGAAGACATCTGAAGGCAGCCCAGTACAGTGGTACCTCTGGTTAAGAACTTAATTTGTTCCGGAGGGCCGTTCTTAACCTGCAACTGTTCTTAACCTGAAGCACCATTTTAGCTAATGGGGCCTGCTGCTGTGCCACCACCACGCGATTTCTGTTCTCATCCTGAGGTAAAGTTCTTAACCCGAGGTACTACTTCTGGGTTAGCAGAGTCTGTAACCCGAAGCATTTGTAACCTGAGGTGCCACTGTATAGGGAAGCTTTTTTTTAATGTTTAATGTTTTGTTATGTTTTTATATATGTTGGAAGCTGCCCAGAGTGGCTGGGGCAGCCCAATCAGATGGGCAGGGTATAATTAATAAAATTATTATTATTGTAATTATGGAGTGTAAAGGTAAAGGGACCCCTGACCATTAGGTCCAGTCGTGACTGACTCTGGGGTTGCGGCACTCATCTTGCTTTATTGGCGAAGGGAGCCGGCGTATAGCTTCTGGGTCATGTGGCCAGCAGGACTAAGCCGCTTCTGATGAACCAGAGCAGCGCACGGAAATGCCGTTTACCTTTCCGCCAGAGTGGTACCTATTTATCTACTTGCACTTTGATGTGCTTTCTAACTGCTAGGTTGGCAGGAGCAGGGACTGAGCAACAGAAGCTCACCCCGTCGCAGGGATTCGAACCGCCGACCTTCTGACCGGCAAGTCCTAGACTCTGTGGTTTAACCCACAGCGCCACCCACATCCCTTCGATTATGGAGTAGGATGTCCCTATTTTCATTGGAGAAATGTTGAAGGGTATGCACGCCTGGTGTGCCTCATACAATCTGAGAGCCATGCATTTGAGAGGAACCTGCGCCAGGGGAACTGTGTGTGATTTTAAATGTCCCTTCAGCACATTCTGTGGGGTTTGGTACCTAGGTGAAGCTGCTTCTTATGTGTTGATCAAAAATAGGTGGGAAGCCTATTTTTCTGGGGGGGTTTCTGGGGTCAGTCACGTGGGAAACTGGGACAAGAATCCCTTTCCCCCTTGCTCCTTGTACAGTTTGCTTGAGGAAGGGTCCCTAGAATTTGAATCGCCGGTGTTGTTCAGCCTCTTGTTGGGCCCAAAGCGTGTTGTGGGAGGGGGGGACCGGGCCTTTCTGTGCAGACTGGGGCTAGCTGCTGTGAATGACAAGCGCTGTGTATTGATCGTTTTCTAAACTCGTCCCAGCCGATAGAAGGTAATTAATGACTCCATTTGCCTCAGTACCAAGGAGAACAATTGAGTTTGAAACGGCAACAACTGGCAGTGATATGAAAGCCCCCCCAAGGGGGATATCTCGGAAAGACGCTGACTGGCCTTGGCTGCTTTGGGACACAGGAGCACAGCTGAGGGGGAAAGAGCTTTGACGGCAGGGGTGGGAAGCAACAGAGAATGGGGTAGAGGGAGAGGGATAGTTTGGGACAAGCGGGGGCTTATATTAGCTGGTTAATTTCAAAAAATAAGAAATGCTTTGGAGCAGTGATTTCTGTTTGTCTTGGTTGAAGATCTCCCTCAGGCCACTTCCACTCACAAATCTCCCCCTTTGAAGTGCTGGAGGCTGCGCTAGTCCCAGGGGAGAGTGTTTAAATGTAGAACCATGCTGGTTTCAAACCCTCCAAGTGTCCCTATTTTCCAGGGACAGTCCTGGATTTACAGAAGCCATCCTGGTTTCTTTTTTTGATCCCAGAATGTCCCGCTTTTCCCTAGGACATCCCTATTTTCACTGGAGAAATGTTGGAGGGTATGAAATAGGACGTTCCTACTTTCATTGGAGAAATGTTGGCGGGTCTTCTTCTTCTTCTTCTTCTTTGGCGATCACTCATAGCCGAGTAAGATTGTCTTCCGTAAACACAAGTCCATAAGTGACTGTGGAGGCCAATTCTGGATCCACACGTCCTTCCACAGTGGGAACATAGGTTTCTGGGTGGTAATTGATCATGCTGAGGGTTTGCCAAGCGTGCCTTCCTCATAGCACATTTCTCTCTTTCGTCCTGAGTTTGAGCATCTTCAAAGCCCATGACACCTTTGGTAAAGGCTGTTCTCCCATTGGAGCACTTGCAGGCCAGTGTTTCCCAACAAAGGTCCGTATAGTTAAAGCTATGGTTTTCCCAGTAGTGATGTATGGAAGTGAGAGCTGGACCATAAAGAAGGCTGATTACCAATGAATTGATGCTTTTGAATTATGGTGCTGGAGGAGACTCTTGAGAGTCCCATGGACTGCAAGAAGATCAAACCTCTCCATTCTTAAGGAAATCAGCTCTGAGTGCTCACTGGAAGGACAGATCCTGAAGCTGAGACTCCAATACTTTGGCCACCTCATGAGAAGAGAAGACTCCCTGGAAAAGACCCTGATGTTGGGAAAGATTGAGGGCACAAGGAGAAGGGGACGACAGAGGACGAGATGGTTGGACAGTGTTCTCGAAGCTACCAGCATGAGTCTGACCAAACTGCGGGAGGCAGTGGAAGACAGGAGTGCCTGGCGTGCTCTGGTCCATGGGGTCACGAAGAGTCGGACACGGCTAAACGACTAAACAACAACATACTACATTTTAAAAAGATTTGCCTTGAGAAAGTCTTTAAGCCTCTTTTGTTGACCACCAGCTTTTCGTTTTCCATTTTTAAGTCTGGAATTGAGTAGTGCCATGCTGGTTTGCACTTTCCAGAATTGCTGCTGCTTTACCTTCATGCGTTCTGCGAAGTGCAACATAGTGAGGATCTCAGCCACAGAATATGTCTGGTTACCGTCTGGTCGGCCTGGAACAGAACTGGGGCCAGTTGTAGACCCCAGGAAGTTGATATGCCAGGGGTCTTTTCTGCTGTTTCAGACAACAGGCCAAGCCAGCTGGAAACATGCCATGGGCCTCAGCCCTTAGAGAAGCTCTAAACACTGGAGGAAGGAAAAAATGTGTAAGGTTTGAAATCTGGCAACTTTAAAACAAGTAGTTGGGGAGATCTCTTATTCTGTGAGATCAGCGGGATCCCCTTCAGCTGGGACACTACAGAATCTCAATTGTCACAGTTGTCAGACGGGATATAAACTGGATGGATTTGTGCCACAGAACGCTGCTTATTAGTATTCAGAATCTGACGGTTCGCCATTTTGCGGGCCCTTAGGATTCATAATTTTCAAGTTCGCTTTCCCATGCTCCCAGCTCCAACGCACAGATAGGAAGCTTGCCTTCAAACCATGGCTAACCAAGCATTTGAATCCATGCCTCATAGATCTGCCTCGAGCACTTTATCCATTAACAGAGGGTGGGAGCTGCAGAATGTTGCACTGGCTTCCCTCGGTTAGCATCATTTATTTTCAGTGCAGAATATAAATTTTAGTATTCTGATGCAGAAAATTTATTTGGTGTAGAACCTGAATTTCCTTTCTCGTGGAATATGAACAGCATCCGTGCCTTCCTTGTTGTCTCATCTTCTCACCCGTGTCTGTTGGATCTTTGGGGCTGCAATCCTGTACTCGTCTACTCAGCAGTAACCCCACTGGATTCCCAGAGACTTGCTTGCAGCCAGATAATTGTGTGTAGGGCTGCCTCTCCCTCCATCTCTCTCCTTCTCTCTTTGTATGGGGGCCTGTCGCATTTGATGTCCTAAGTTTGTGTGCAGAGTGGGAATAACCCCCAGAACAGAACTATCAGTGGGACATGATTGATCAATTGAATTCCATAGTGGCTGAAAAATGTGGGATTAAGTAGTGTATTATACGCACAATGAGTTGAGGCATGATGTTCATTTCAAGTTCATTTTGCCGGCCCTCTGCCACCAGATCAGGCAATCAATAGGGGCAGCAGATATCATATATCACCTCTCGCCGTACGAGGGAGAGCACCATAATCTCTCGCAAATTTAGAGTGACAGATTTGTCAAGATCTGAAGGGCCCTGAATAAATGAAGGGAAAGAGAAGCTTACAGTGGCTTGAGAAAGCTCAGGTTTCAGCTCCTGCAAACAAGGCACAGTGTACACATGCACATTTCATACACAGGCATGAATGCGCTATGTGGAATTGTAGATACAAAGGTGGCTGTAGCAGATTGCATTAATTAGATTACAGTGCAGTTTGTGCTGCCCAGAATAGAGATGATTTAGCACTCAGGTTCCAAAGCTTTTAGGAGCAATATAACAACAACAACAACAAAAGGTAGGTAGGTATTTGTGTGTTCGTTATTTCTCTATCTCTGGTGCCATTTGAGTTACCCAGAACCTTTAGTAGACAGGAAGGAATGAGACAGCAACCAAAACAGAAAGAAAACCATTTTATAATTGCTGTTAGCCTTGCCCCAAGTCACCGTTCAATGCCTACTTCATGTTTTGAATTTCATGTATGGGTTGTTTAGGGCAAAGCATGTAAACGACTTTTAGATCTTCATGTATGGTGACTGCGACTGCACATACCTGGAGCATGTGTGATTGTCACCCACATGTGGGTGCTGTCTGGGTGGCAAATTCACCCCCTTTCATCGCAAAGTCATCATAATCAGCTGGGCCTGCAGCTAAACGGGTGGATGACTCTCATCCAAATCTGCTACGTTCAAATCCATAGCCTAGGGGGAGGATCATGGGGTACAGATTGGTGGAGCATGTAAAAATGCAGGCACAAATCAGACCCCAAGACCTAGGGTTGATGTAAATGATTCAATGAGTGCTACCTGAAAGACCTGGCTCTATAGGTGTGTAAGGCCCTAGAATTAGGCTTCTTGGCCATTTTCCACTTTACGCTGGTGTTATTCTGAAGCCTCCAGAGACAGACAAGCGTTTGTTCATTTATGGTGCAATAGCCTTGTTGCCAATCAGATGGGGATGCACACATGTAAATAACTGTATTGCACATGTTGGCTAATGCTACCAGCACTAAGGTCTGCTACTTAATTGGAATATGGCTTGACAATATCTCCTGGGTGGCGAGAATCCCTGCAAGCAGAGGATGGCTTCATTCCCACCCCTTGCTTATTGCTACCTGATGCCCCTGGACAACCATGCTCAAGTTGCCAGCTTCCTCCCAGGGCCGGATTTAGGTTTGATGAGGCCCTAAGCTACCGAAGGTAATGGGGCCCTTTATATGTCCAGCTGTCCTTTGTCAGCCACAAATTGTCACTGTTTTTTGTGTGTTGAATATATGCTATATGGTAAGGGATGCGGGTGGCGCTTTGGGTTAAACCACAGAGCCTAGGACTTGCCAATCAGAAGGTCGGCAGTTCGAATCCCCGCGACAATGTGAGCTCCCGTTGCTCGGTCCCAGCTCCTGCCAACCTAGCAGTTTGAAAGCACGTCAAAGTTCAAGTAGATAAATAGGTACCACTCCGGCGGGAAGGTAAATGGCGTTTCCGTGCGCTGCTCTGGTTCGCCAGAAGCGGCTTAGTCATGCTGGCCACCTGACCCGGAAGCTGTATGCCAGCTCCCTTGGCCAATAAAGCGAGATGAGCGCCGCAGCCCCAGAGTCGGCCACGACTGGACCTAATGGTCAGGGGGCCCCTTTACCTTTTTATGCCCTATGGTAATTTATGGACCTAATAGGTATCTAAAGCCATTTGCAGATGCAGAATGAAGGCACCCTATATATAGAAATGAGCAAACCAGTGATATTGAAGAGAGCAGGGGCCCATGACTTACATCACAGGAGCCTACAAAACACTGTTGCTGTTTGTAGGTTTTATTTTATTTGTTTTTTATCTCATATTTTGGAAATGTATATCCAGGTGTTTTTTTCCTTTACATTTTTTTGGGGCCCCCAAGAGAGTGGGGCCCTAAGCTATAGCTTGTTTAGCTTATACGTAAATCTGGCACTGCTTCCTCCCTATCCCAATGTGGACTTTGCTCTTTCAAGCCTGCTGTCCTCCGCAGCTTCTCATGTTGATCTTGCCTGAAGAGGTGCTAAGATGTGCCCTTCTCTCTGCTCCCTGGGCCCTGATAACCCTCCTGCCTTTTTATCTCCTCCTGTCTCCCACAATCGCACAGTGGAGGCTGTTCAATAAATGTAAGCTACTCCTGGCTCACAGGGTGGCGGCGAGGTACGCATTTGAATTTAGTATTTGTATTTAGTTTGTATTTAGTCCTCTGGAGAGAGAGGAAGGGAGCTTGAAGATTTTGGACCAAAACTGGTGACTTTCCAGTGCACTGTTTCACATGGCAGTCATTTGGGCTTTTTCAGGCCTGCATGTGTGTGGCAGGGAGGGGGACAACCCCCCAAACACGGCTTTCAGACAGTCCGTTCTGGCAAAGCAGTGTGATGTATGGGAAGAGAAGGCAGAATGTCAAACAGACTTTTGAACCTGAAATGTTATATAGATTATTTCTCCCCGTTGTATAGATTAGGTGGAGCGAAATTCATGCTTGTCCAATAACTGTCATTGCCACCCTCCCACTCCTCCTCGACTGCCGCCTAATTCATTTTTAGAGCATCGTCCGCATTCCTCCCCTTGCTTTTCCTTCGGCTTAGGAGCGGCTTGGGCATTGAGGCACCCCGGACGGGGACCTGGCTGGCTCCCAATTGCCTCTGACACCGTGGGGTCGTCTGCATTTCTCCTTGTGGCATGGCTTGAAAGCACGGGTCCGATCGGTTTTCTGCTTGCCTAAGTGCACCAACTCCTAGGGGCAGAGGGGTCTTCAGCCCCCTCTGTGTTTTCTGGCAAGGCCCCTGTGATGTTGAGAAGGAGGAGGAGGAGGAGGCCAAAGGCAGCACTGTTCAATGGTTGGCTCTTTCTGGGCTCAGCGCTTGGCCTCCTCCGGACAATTTGGTGCCACACGTATGACGCCACACATGCATGACATGTGCTGCCCCCACCCCCAATCCTGGATGGAAGATGGTGCCTCTGCACTTGCCCCAGTCCTTTCCAAGGGAAAACCCACTCTTTAGTGATAGATCGGAACAACTGGCAGTCTAGGGGAAACCTGAATTGTCCTTTGCTCCGACTGAGCACTAAAGAGCAGTTTCCCCTGCTGGTTTGGTGGGGGGGGGGGAGCAGCAGGAGAAGAGGAAGTGTGGGAAGCCCTGTGTATCTGCATCCCAGAGACTCTTTGTTTTCAGTCTCCTTTCGCTTGTCCACTGCTGCACTTGTCACCAGAAATCATGCAACAGCCTAGAATCAGCCATTTTCCTTAAGCTAGACAAAAAAAAGGTATACTACATTTACCCAGAAATGACTTAGCGATTTATGCCTGTAGTTGCCTAGTAGTCACCATGTGCCAGTTTAGGTTTTTAAAAGTGTTAACATAAGAACAGCCCTGCTGGACCAGGGTCCTAGCCCAACATCCTCACAGAGTCTGATGCCGGTCCCTACCTACAGATACATTTCAGACTTTTTCATATACTGTTTCATGGCCCACTGAGCTGCATAAAAGGTAAAAAAATACACCCTTCTTTGAAACTTTTCTGAGGACCTATGTTTCCCTAGCTTCTTGATGGTGTTGCTGAGCCATTCCAAGGTACAAACTCTGATCTTAGGTGCAAATCTAGAAAAAAATTAAGGATGCCAGCATAAACATGTGCTTGCATGTCTCCCATTGCAATCACTGGGACTTAGAAGGGCTTGTTTTTGACTGGTTTGTGCCCATTATTCCTTCCACCGACCCTCCTGCTGTGAAGTCTACCTCTGAATACAGGCATGAGTGGAACCCATGGATTTTGAGCATTTGGGGGGAGGGGGTCAGTGATCCCCAAAGCCCACTCTATGGAAATGAGATGAGGAGAGGTAGTTTAGCTCCAACTTCTTCCCCAACCCCCACACTGAATGAGAATGTCGGGGAGAGTGGGGAAGCAAGAGGCTGCAAGCTTGCACTAATCAATATGTAATATTGTCCATGGTCTTACAAGTGATATTGTATTAGGTTACTGTATATAATGCAGTATTGATTATATCATATTGTATAATCACATATAAACTGACATGTATAACAGTCAGGAGGGAAGTGACCACTACCGTAGGCCACAATGGAGAAGCAAGCTTTGGACTGCAGGTTCCTTGAGGTAGGAAGCCAAGAGACAAAACTATAATCTCTATAGTTTGGCTGCTGAATAGATGCTGCTGGAGACACACACACCCGGTTGTCATGGGGAGGAAGAGAACAGTGCAAAGTCCACAACACCCTCACAGACCCGCCGTATCTGTCCAACAAAGCTGTCGTTAACGACAACTTGAAATCTGAACGGCGATTCATCGCTAGGCTTTTGGTGTTGTATCTCTGCAAGCGCGAGCCAGCTTGGAATTGGGGGGGCGGGGTGCTGTCTGAGGTTCCAGATTATCCCCTGCGTAGGGAGGCATGCACAAAATCACACCCTTCCGTGCCTGATAACCGGATGCAGAAGTTGGTGGGAAGGGGATGGGTGATTCCTCAATAACGAATCAAATGTAATTATTTAGTGGTCTGTTTACCTCGTGACAGTGATGTTGGGGCTTGTTTTGAGATCTCGTCATGCAATGGGCAATGCAAATCTACCAAAAAAAATCTAAATAGGGCTGCATACATGTAGTACAAAGCTGTTTTCTATCAAATTTGTCTAGCGTAGGTCGAAGGTGGTATATGAACAACAACTCGAGACCTTAGCCTGACAGAGTACACATACAAGTAGGATTAAGAAACAGAGAATTTCTGCCCCGAGGCATAGTAAGGTGGAGCTTTTGTGTTCAGGAGGTAGTGCCCAGCTTGGTGTGGACTGCCCAGAGAATTTGATCTGACGCAAAGTCTGTGTGTGTCTCTATTTGTGTCACAGACAGACAGAGAGAGAAAGATGTGTAGACTAACAGGACTGTAGACATGTGGGTTGAGGTGGGGGAATCATGCCAGCAGCCTTGAGTGCATGGTTTTTTGTTGCTTTCAGAATGTGGCTCATTAAGTGATTATATGCATTTGGAACTATTGTATGAAAGCTGCCCTTATGCAGAACACTGGAGAGCATTGCTCTGAAAGGCCACTCCTTTCTGTAAAGAGGTACAAATTCTTTGTATCCTGTATGAGCAGGTGTGTCCTATACTCTCCCCTCACCTCCTCCCCCCCCCCACTTTCTTTCTTTCTTTCTTTTTTGCTACATGGTATGTAGATTGGGTGATTATCAATATTAAAGAGTAGGAATAATCAGACTAAGAAACTAAGCCCTAATTCTCCACAGCCCAGATTGCACCAGGCTGATGCAAACAGCCCCAAACACCAAGTGAAACGCCATCTCTAGCACAGAGTACAAGTTTGTGCAGACTGGGCTTGGTTCTGAAGCCTCGATGTTGTCCTCTAAAAGGGGTGGAGAGCTCGCACAAAGACACTTGGTAATCGGGCCTGGGATCTGGAGCAAACGTCACCAGGTTTCCAGACCCTCTTGCCCAGACAATTGAGAAGGAGACATTGGGTGCTTTTGGCAAGAGAGAGACGACCCTCACTAATGCCCTGTTATCTCTTCCTGTGTCTCGCAGAAGTATCCGAGGGCTCAGTCCCCAACGGCGATTCCCAGAGCAGTGTGGATAGTTTGCGGAAGCACCTTCGGGCCGACACTTTCACGCAGCAGCAGCTGGAAGCTTTAGATCGGGTCTTCGAGCGTCCTTCTTACCCTGATGTCTTTCAGGCATCAGAGCACATCAAATCTGAGCAGGTGTGGACCCAGCTTGGGCGGGGGGGCAGGGGAGAGAAGCATTTGGGATACATGCAGCTGGAGAAGCTGCTTCACTCCTCCTTACTTCTTGTACTTGCCTTACTCTGCATTTACAGACCTCGAATCGGTTTCCTAATCACCCCTTCCCCCCAGGGAACTGTAGCTGCTGAGGGGGGACAGCCGTTCAACAAGGCTCTCATGCCCTCCCTGCACTACAGTTCCCAGAATTCTGTGGGGGAAGCCGTGACAGTTAAATTGGTGTGAAACCAACATGAGTTTGTGGTGTAAATGATGTATCCATTTTCACATGCCCACCCTCCCACTTGGCATACTTTTCTTTGTGAGTCCCCACACTCCTTTAAAGTTGGTCATATCTGCATCTGTCTCGAAAGAACGACAGGCAGACAAAAAACTCATTTGAGTCCATGGCATGCACGCATGATTTGCTTCCCCAGTTGTCACCACACCATAGCTGTCAACTTACAGATTTGAAAATAAGGGACCAGCAGCCTCAAAAATAAGGGATCAGCAGCCAAAATAAGTGATTTTCAGAGCACAGCTATGTTCAACTTCTGAGCCCCTCCCAGCCAAAGGCAGAAAGCCCAGCCAGCAGCCAAACAAAGCCTCAAGCGGTGGTTCCCACAGCGCAGCAACCCGGCAAAGGGGATGCAGCAAGGAAAACTACTGTCACCTCTCCGCGGCCAATTTGATTGGCACAAGGCATGCAAGCTCCACCCCCCAGTCGTTCTTAGACTCCTTCTTGGGTGAGCAACGCAGCCAAGCAACACAGTTGGAGCCTCCCTCCTCCCTGGCTGGCAGGCAGGGAGGGAGAGGAGCTGCTTCCTTTGAAACCCGGGAGATTTAAGGGACATCATCAATAAGGGACAGCAGCGGGACACAGTGCTGGGATAAGGGACTTTCCCACCAAATAAGGGACGGTTGACAGCTATGCACCACACACTTGTGCAAAACCTGCCTGCATGCTCACACACCCAAGCACACATAAAGCACACCTCCAACTTTTGAAAGGTGCTGGCGTGCCCACTTTGTGCTTTAAGGTACATGGAAATGCGATGCCGAAATACTAGCATGCAGGCACATTTTCTAGAGAAGTCTTGTGTCTTCTGTAGCTCCCCTCCCCAGCAGTAGATCGGTTCTTTTCATGCCTCCTTTTGGAAACAGACACACATACTGCTTTTCGATAGTATTGTTTGTACACCTTGAGGCACCTTGGATGATAATGTTGAAGACAGCCTATAACTCACACCACATCACTTTGGGTAACTGCACACTTCCTGCAACGCTCCTCAGACAATCACAGCCACTCAAACACACCATTTAGGCATTTGTGTGAACGCACACACCTTCCCTTTGGTTATTTGATTGTGTAAGGACGCACCCAAAATATGTACACATGCACTCTTGTTTGTGCTCAACAGTTGTGTCCTAAAGATGGCAGTAGTCTATATTTTTCTATCTGGGATACACAAACGAAGGCTACTTTGGAAGATTCAGTTGACCAGATTCTGTGCACATTACGTATAAGACATCAGTGTAATTTTTGTTCTCATTAAGGTCACAGACAGTTAATTCCCTTCCCCAAGTAGGAACTCCAATAGGAGATGTCATAGCTGAGTGTGAAAACAATATCTCTCGCACAGAGCTGTAGATAGATATTTTCTAAAAGGCTAGTCCTTTGAGTGGGTTTCTTAAAAAAAAATTTTAATTGATTTATATACCACCCTTCAATAAGTATTTCCTGGGAAGTTCTCTCTCTCTCTCTCTCTCTCTCTCTCACACACACACACACACACAATACATAATGAATAGATGAAACATTTATTGTAAAATCATGATGCAATCCGTAGCATTATTTTATTTTTATCCTCCGAGAATAGAAAAAATGGGTTTCCAAGTCCTATTTTATTATTGTAGAACAGTTATCAGAGGACCTGTAAATTCTCATTCTGTTCCTGTGCATAGTAATACAGGAACGTTAGGTTGCAAAAACAAGGGGTGTGTTGTTGTTGTTGTTGTTTTAAAAAATAATAATGTCAAACTTTAGGAAAGAAGGGTTGAGGAAGCCGAGTCACTGACTAAAATGCTCACCTTTGATTTAACAGACCCTTCAGTTTACAGAGAATTCTTCTTTTGAGTTTCCTAACGGCCAAACAGAGCTTCCTCGTGCCACCTTCCAACTGATGGTGGTGGTTGTTGTGCCCTTGTCAGAGACAGGACACAACCTGTGAGGAATTGATACAGTTCAGCAGGAAGTCCTCCTCTTTCGGTTCAGCCCAGCCAGCAGAAGCTAAGGACTTATCCAGAATGAATGGAGCGTTTTTTTCCCTTTGCTTGATGCCAAGCCCAAGCGCTGCTTTGGAAAGCTCTGTCCCTCCTCCAGCTTTACCTGCCTCCCCCAGGCTTGCCTTTTATCCCCCAAGAGGTTTGCCTTTAACACAAAGATCAAAAGTCTTTTTTAAATCACCCCAAGCGGTAAACCAACAATGGGAAGTGAAGGAGAGCTTGGCTTTAGGCTCCTGCTATCCCCGAGTCCCTGAGTTTATTACAATGAATAACCTTTATTTACTTTCATTAGACTATTAAACACCAGCACAGTCATTCTTCCCCCAGAAACTCTGAATGGGGCCCATAAAGCAAATCCAAAGCCTAATTGAGTTCATTTTAATTTCTCTCCGATCACAGCGAATTACTCCAGTGATAAATCAGGGGGCAGCCTCACCCCCAGCAGAAAGCCTAATTTGCAGCTAATTACAAAACTGATTTCTACAGGAAGATCAATACTAGAAGGAATTGGAAATGACTAGGCAATCGCGGCTGGCCAGGGAGGGCGGCAGGAGGAGGGCAGCTCTCTGGGAGCTGGCATGGAAAGCGGGGACAGGGAAAAAACAAAGCAAAAAGAGCAGAAAATCAGTTTTAATTTAACGTAATATTAATCAGAACAACTTTTCCTGCTTTTTTTTTCCCCTCCTGTAGTCTCTCCGGTTCCCGTGTCTGGTTTGGAGGCTGCCACAATAAAAAGGCAATTACCAGTGCCTTTTGGACAGGACACCCTTTTCAAATGCAATGAGTTTTCCCCCTCCCACCCTTCTGTTAGCCATGTGGCCTGCCCCCACCCCAATTTCATACCCCAATGCACAAGGGTTGGGGGAAGCAAGAAAGGAAGCTCTTTTAAAATAAATAAAAAAATAAAAAATAAGAGAGAGAGAGAGAGCCCAAGAACGGCTGTGGGGACGAGCTGATCAGCAAGCAAATCCCACCCTTCCTCACAATGCAAACACCCCAGAGGACATTTTCTGCCCCTAGCAGAACCTTTTCCCACACTCTGTGGCAAGAACAGTCAAGTTTTCTGAATCTGCCTTTCAAAGAATGAAGGGGGTTCTCCCAGCCAAACCTCCATCTTGTAGCATCTGCTGGGGAAACCCAATAGAATCTGGCCAATAAGGGAAAAGGAAATTCATAGGCAAGAGGAGGTGGGCTTGGGGGGGGGGTGCTGGCCAGAGCTTGCCCTTCCTCTGCTTTGTGCCCTCCTTCTTTTCTCCCATCTGTGCAGGGACTGCGTAGCACCTCTTCCTAACTGTCACCCCCTCCTCCCATCTGCCCACTGTTCCCTTCCTTCCAGCCCATCAATAGAGAGCTTTCTTTTCTCTCTTCCCTAGGGTAATGAGTACTCCCTCCCAGCTCTGACCCCTGGTCTTGATGAAGTCAAGTCAAGTCTATCCAGCTCTGCTAACCCAGACCTGGGGAACAACGTGTCAGGACCCCAGACATACCCTGTAGTGACTGGTAAGTTACGAGCGCAGAGGCCGGAGTCAAAAGCTTTTCCTTTCCTATTGTCATTACCCCACTTCTGCTTTTCCCGAAACCGTGGCGTGCTCCCAAAACAGAGAGCCAAGGAAAGGGACCTTGAAAAAGATGGGAAGAAGGAAGGCAGGACTCTGATGGGGGGGGGCAGCATTGATTTCCCAGCTGAACCAGTTGGCAGGTGCATTTACTTGATTCACCCCTGTCCTGCCTTTTGGCCCCCTAAAAGGTAAAGGTAAAGGGACCCCTGACCATTAGGTCCAGTCGTGGCTGACTCTGGGGTTGCGGCGCTCATCTCGCTTTATTGGCCGAGGGAGCCGGCATACAGCTTCCAGGTCATGTGGCCAGCATGACTAAACCACTTCTGGCGAACAAGAGCAGCGCATGGAAATGCCATTTACCTTCCCGCTGGAGTGGTACCTATTTATCTACTGGCATTTGACGTGCTTTCGAACTGCTAGGGACCAAGCAATGGGAGCTCACCCCGTTGCGGGGATTCGAACCGCCAACCTTCTGATCAGCAAGTCCTAGGCTCTGTGGTTTAACCCACAGCGCCACCCGTGTCCCCTTTGGGCCCCTAGACTCACAGAATAAATAACTAAACATTAAAATACCAAATGAAGTCATTTGAACACTTTATAAACTTTTTTAAAAAGCACAAAACTCAGCAATAAAATCCAGCCAGCCCACACTGAGCTAAAACTTGCCAAACCATAGCTCGTCCAAAAGGCCTTTTGAAACCATAGTCTTAACAAAGCATCAGAAGGCTGTGTCTTGGGGAACGAGGGCAGGTGTGCTGTAACTGAGAGAGCCCTGTATTTTTGTGGCCACTCTTGTATTTTCTTCTATTGATATCCCCGTATTCCTTCCATCATGGAAGCCAAGACGGTGCACAGGTGGTCCCTAGGTAGTCACCTCTCCCATCCAGGTACGGAGCATACCCTGGGACTACTGGTTATGATAGCCAGGCATTTGGAAGCAGCATCTAATTAGATCTAGGTATATTTGTTAGAAGGGTGGAGGACATATTGAAGCACATGCTTCCAGAAGTATTCAAGTTCCAAGGTAAGAATTGGCACCTTGCATCTTGCCTAGACAATAGCCAGTCGCCAGATAACAGGCATTGGGTACTGTTGATGCCCACTGACAGTTAATGATCTGAGCTAGATCCATGTTCTGCATGGCCTTCCAGAGCAGCCCTACACAGGGCACATTGGTGTTGTTGTCCAAATACAATGTTACCAGAACTCGAATGAAAATGGCCAAGTGACTGTAAAAGGCAAATCCTGGCCATGGATGCTACTTAAATATCCTGATGTGAAAGCTGGATTCAGGAGCAAACCCAACTCGCAAAGCTGCTGCTGCCGCTGCTTCAGAGACTGGGACCTCAAGCAGAACTTGGGTCCTCAGGTTACAAGGAGGACTCCTGTCCCTTAGCATCTCCATCTCAAAATGGATTGTTAACCCAGACAATTGCATGCCAAGGCTTTGTGCCTCCCATCACCCCAACCGACTGCATATAGAATAAGGACAGCACACACTTGACTTTGGATTGAATAAGGCCACAGCTTTATTGAATACAAATGAAAGAGGTTTAGCATAGGCATAGGGTGACCATTAAGTTCCGGTCCGCCTGCTAGGTCAATCCGACAAGGAAAACCAGGTGGTTGCTTCATTAGGTCTGCCCCCAAGGCCAGCCCTGTGTCCAAGCCTGCCTAAAGGGACCCCTGACCATTAGGTCCAGTCGTGGCCAACTCTGGGGTTGCGGCGCTCATCTCGCTTTACTGGCTGAGGGAGCCGGCGTACAGCTTCCGGGTCATGTGGGCAGCATGACTAAGCCGCTTCTGGCGAACCAGAGCAGCGCACAGAAATGCTGTTTACCTTTCTGCCGGAGTATTTATCTACTTGCACTTTGATGTGTTTTCAAACTGCTAGGTTGGCAGGAGCTGGGACTGAGCAATGGGAGCTCACCCCATTGCAGGGATTCGAACTGCCGACCGGTCGGCAAGTCCTAGGCTCAGTGGTTTAACCCACAGTGCCACCCGCGTCCCCCAAGCCTGCCTACCATTGGCCAGTCATGCAGGCAGGCTTTAATCCAGCTCCTGATAGGTGCAGGGGCGCTTTCTGCCCCCTCACCTGTTCAGGCAGGATCCCAGCGACCCGAGCCCCCTTGTGGGGCCTGTGTGATGCCACTGCTGACCCATAATGCTTCCTCACCAGGGAATGTGAGTGGACTCATTGATCCAGATTGCAATGCAAAGAAACCACTTATCCCTTCTAGCCAAAATCCTGCTCTTTTAGGCAAATACTTGCATGGCTTGGTACCTCCTGCTATAAAAGGGGGGTGTCACTGTGGGAGGCAGAAACAATATTTCACCTATAACAGGCCCCGAACCTCAGGTAACCTCCTAACACCAATATCCCTATTTCTAATGAGTAAATAATGAGCAACACCGCTTGCTTTTTAAACTTGGAAAAAGAGGGCCTGTTTTGGTTTATGAAGATCATTTCCCATGCTGCATTGTAAAGGACAGACTCTCACAAACTTGCCTTTGTCTGAGAAAGGGTGAATATAGATGACCAGCTTAATTACAACATGATATTTTCTACCATGTGATGGGCTGAACATATGTATTCCTACAAACATTGTTTGATATCATTTGATGGACTGCCCTGCATCCAGAAGTTAGTGATGTTAGCAAAGATCACCCCCACATGGGTTTTTGGTCTTCTACCTTAGTGATCATGACTGGTGATGTTAGGTGGAGAAGGGACAGAATTTCACAACAAGAGTCGTTTAAGAAATGGCCCGCCATTCCTGTTTTTCCTTCGTATTTTTTTAGATTTCACAATACCAAGTGTTTTTATACTTTGAATGATTTAAACACTTGCCGTTTATGGTTTTCTCCCCCCCCCCCCTACATTTTAGGTGTGTTTCAGTGGGTTTGGGGGGCGGGTATTTTTCCTTACTAAGAACCTGTACTTTGTTTCTCTAAAGACATGTTAGCTGTCACGCCTTGTAACGAGGGTGCTGTGTGTGTTTATCTATGGTTAATCTTGATTATTTTTAATGTGTCAAGTGAACTGGGGGTGTGTCCCTCACTTAAAAACAAACCAACAAACCACCAGCAGTAGTTCATATTGCCATGAAATTGAATAGTTTACCTGGCACCGTTATTACTCTCTTTTAGGGGCTGGATTATGACTGCTTTTTCTCTCAGGCTTTTAAAGATATTTGATTGATTTCTATAATCTCATTGGATCCCTGTTATATGTTTGCTTCCTAAACTTGAACCAAGTCAGACCATTGGTTCATCTACCTTAGCAATGTCTATCCCAGGCATAGGCAACCTTCAGATGTTTTGGACTACAATTCCCATCATCCCTGACCGCTGATCCTGTTAGCTAGCGATCATGGGAGTTGTAGGCCAAAACATCTGGAGGGCCAAAGGTTGCCTATGCCTGGTCTACCCTGATTAGGATTTTAGGCAGGGGACAATTCCCATCCCTACCTGGAGATATCAGGGATTGAATCCAGTATGTGCCCATAGACTCACAACTGTCCATGGAGGTGCAGGTCAACTCTGTGTCCTGGGCAACTATCTACCAGTCCATCTGGTCCACAGGCTGAGACCCTACCTGCCCACAGACTGTCTTGCCAGAGTGGTGCATGCTGTAGTTATCTCCCGCTTGGACTACTGCAATGCGCTCTACATGGGGCTACCTTTGAAGGTGACTCGGAAACTGCAATTAATCCAGAATGCAGCAGCTGGACTGGTGACTGGGAGTGGCCTGTGGGACCATATAACACTGATCCTGAAAGACCTACATTGGCTCCCAGTATGTTTCCGAGCACAATTCAAAGTGTTGGTGCTGTCCTTTAAAGCCTTAAACGGCCTTGGCCCAGTATTCCTAAAGGAGCATCTCCACCCTTCGTTCAGCCCAGACACTGAGGTCCAGCTCTGAGGGCCTTCTGGCGGTTCCCTTCCTGCAAGAAGTAAGGTGACAGGACCTTCTCGGTAGTGGTGCCCATCCTGTCAAATGCCCTCCCATCAGATGTCAACAAAATAAACAACTATCTGACTTTTAGAAGACATCTGAAGGCAGCCCTGTTTAGGGAAGTTTTTAATGTTTGATGTTTTCTCGTGTTTTTAATATTCTGTTGGGAGCTGTACTGAGTGGTTGGGGAAGCCTAGCCAGATGGGCGGGGTATAAATATTATTGTTGTTGTTGTTGTTGTTGTTGTTATTTTATATATTCTGCATGCAGAGCAGATGCTCTACCACTGATGGTCCTCGCTTCCACAAAACTGCATTACAGTAGGGGACCCAATCCACTGCTTTACATTTTGGAGGTGCCTAGGTAGACAGTGGTGTCACATTGTGGTGGATTCACTCACATATTGTCTCTGACTGTTTACAACTCACCACTTCATCCCGGCATTGTCAAACCCATCTTCCTCCTCTCCCTTCTTTTCTTTTCTTTACCTCCGCTCTCCCTTGCGTTCCTGATATTTTTAGTTTGTAAGTCTGGAAGCAGGGCCTGTACCTTGTTTTAATATTATGTTAAGTGCCTGCTGCCAGCACTGTGCTAAATGTTACATACACCTCAGGTTACATACGCTTCAGGTTACAGACTCCACTAACCCAGAAATAGTGCTTCAGGTTAAGAACTTTGCTTCAGGATGAGAACAGAAATCGTGCTCTGGCGGCGCGGCGGCCCCATTAGCTAAAGTGGTGCTTCAGGTTAAGAACAGTTTCAGGTTGAGTACGGACCTCCGGAACGAATTAAGTACTTAACCCGAGGTACCACTGTATAACATTGATTATTATGTAACACAGAGTTAGTGTTGTCCACTCATTCATTCATACATAGATGGATAGATGGACTGTTTGTACAAAACAAACGGAAACAATATGTGTGGATAGTATAGATACAGCACCATTTCTCTATGTGTTTTGCCGGTTCTCCAATCCATAGTCTGAGCCTAGGTACATAGAGTTGGTTGGTGCATAGACTCTGTTCACACATTCAGGTGAATGTGTATAGGGCAGGGGTCAAAGAGCACAATTTCTCTAACTTGCTGCATCTCTTCATTTGCACATAGCCAAATAATAATAATAGTAATAATAATAATAATTTATTTTTTGTACCCCACCCATCTGGCTGGGTTTCCCCAGCCACTCTGGGCGGCTTCCAACAAAGATTAAAAATACATTAAAATGTCACACATTAAAAACTTCCCTGTGAATGAGTGAATAGACCTAGAGTTGTGCAATATTCTGTTAAAGTTACTTTAAAATGAGGGGAGGCATTCCGATATGGATAGACTTAACTCTTTATCTCGTAACCTGCTTGTAACTATCCCAGGTTTTCCTCAGACGCTTTGTTTAGAACTCTTACCAGAATCTCCACAGTAACTAAATTGGCTGTAATAGGTATAAAGGTAAAGGACTCCTGGATGGTTAAGTCCAGTCAAAGGCGACTGTGGCATTGCAGCGCTTCTCTCGCTTTCCGGCGGAAGGAGCCGGTGTTTGTCCACAGACAGCTTTCCGGGTCATGTGGCCAGCATAATTAAACTGCTTCTGGCACAACGGGACACCATGATGGAAACCAGAGTGCACAGAAATGCTGTTTACCTTCCCGCCACAGCAGTACCTATTTATCTACTTGCACTGGTGTGCTTTCAAACTGCTAGGTTGGCAGGAACTGGGACAGAGCAATGGGAGCTCACCTCAGTCTTGCGGATTCGAACTGCCAACCTTCTGATCAGCAAGCCCAAGAGGTTCAGTGGTTTAGACCACAGCACCACCCGCTCTCTGGGAGGCCAGCATTGGGCAGGCTTGGGGTAGCTCTGGCATTTATGTCTATGTTAAGCTTCTACAAGTGTTAATAAGTGTATAATATGGGGTTGATTGGGCTGGTCCCCACATAGTTGAGGATTGGGCTTGTGTGGAAACGCTTGCAAGGAGCTGGTTTAGTGCTTGAAAAGACTCCAAGGGTTAGAGATTGTTGCTTTTGTTTTACTCAGAAGCTAGCCTATAGTTGAACCACTTTGCAAGCTATAAGGATGGGGTACATTTGTCTCATTGATGGGGGAAATGGTCAGATCCGGTAATGCGATTTCACCCTCAGATTTCACCAGAATCTGTGAAGTAGCTGGGTAAGGGAAGATGTTGATGTTCTTGTAAACTAAGGCATGTGATGTAGGAGAGGAGGGACCGGCAAGGGCTGAGAAAGTGAGATAACAAACCATTTCCCTTCTGAAAAATAGCTGCTGAGACCTCAGGCTACAGAACGAATGGACAGGCCACTGAAAAAACCAATATAGACCTTGAGGGATTGTGCCCATATACTCACGTCCTATGCAGTTTTGGACGATTTTTGTTCCAGCAGCTTTCCTTTACCCTCACACACAGTTGTTATGAAAAGAAAGAACTTTTTATTTGAAAGATTAATTTGGGGTTTTTTTTTAAAAAAAGTGGTTTTACCCTTGTTATTTTGCGTTAAGGTGTTGCTGCTTAAGCATCTAGAAACTGAAATTTAGTGGAAGATTCAGTCAAGAAGGACTGCAATATTTCGAAATGAAAATCAGCCTGTGTGCATCATGAGCATTTTACGGTCAAATGTTTGATCTGGCTGCAGAACTCAGAACATGGCTATTTTCATAGAAACAGTTTATTCAGAACCACAAGAAGCTCAGTTTGGCTTCTCCTCCCCGCCCCCCAGAAGAGCAGTGCTTTTAGGCCTTGTGGTTATCAGGAGAAATGTAAAATAAAATGAAATCAAAATGTATCCTGATTCAGAAGCATTTCCAATGTTCTCCCAAGAAGCCTCTGGTTTTATAGAGACCCTAGAGCATGGTGTTAAAAGTACCAGGGAGAAGACTCTAGTGATAAAGATCAGGGTGGCCAGGCTGCAGTCCAGAGATTGATGCCATACCTTTACATTCCCGCATGCAATGAGAGATTTCTCTTACCCATTTGCCATCCGGTTCTTTCCCCCAGCTAACTGCTTCGAACACCAGGGACCCTACTTGCTATAGCAGCCAGGGGAGAAGGCAGATGAAAAGCAGGAGGGAACGGAGAACAGAATCCTCTGCTGTGCTGAGCCTCTGAGAATATAAAGGAATGGGTGCCACCCAATCAAAGAAAGCTTGGTTAATTAACTGTATGACTTTAAGCCAACTTATTTATTAACATTTGCATTTATTTTGCACTGAATTCTACATGGGTAAAAACAATAATTATGAAGCTAGAAGCATACTTTCCTTTTAGCAGCTTGTATGCACATGATCTAGGGACGCGGGTTGCGCTGTGGGTTAAACCACAGAGCCTAGGACTTGCCGATCAGAGGGTTGGCGGTTCGAATCCCCGTGACGGGGTGAGCTCCCATTGCTCGGTCCCTGCTCCTGCCAACCTAGCAGTTCGAAAGCACGTCAAAATGCAAGTAGATAAATAGGTACCACTCCGGCGGGAAGGTAAATTGCGTTTCCATGCGCTGCTCTGGTTCGCCAGAAGCGGCTTAGTCATGCTGGCCACATGACCTGGAAGCTGTACGCCGGCTCCCTCGGCCAATAAAGCAAGATGAGCGCCGCAACCCCAGAGTCGGTCACGACTGGACCTAATGGTCAGGGGTCCCTTTACCTTTATGCACATGATCTACAAGGCAACACAGCCTTGGAAGAGGCTTTCTCACCTATGTGAGAAAAAAGGTTGAACGCCGTTTAAGATGGTGTTTATTTTTTAACACCACCCACTAAATCAGAGGATCCTTTTTAGGATAGTAAACAATGGGGGGGGCATTCCATCTAAACAACAAATTAATTCAGCCATGTTTAAAGGCAGGACATCCATCTCTGGATTTGCAACTAGGCTACTTGAGGTAAGAAGCAAAAGCTCAGATCGTATTTGCCCTCAGAATAGAAGAAAAGGCTTGGTTTTGAAAGTTTTTCCTTAGAACACCTCAAAATAGCTGATAAGGTTTGCTTTCGTTTGCTTCTTTTCCTTGTAGCTGAAACCTCTGTCTTTACGAATTGTACCTGGTGTTAGAGATGAATAGCTGTTTGAGGAGAAGGAAAAAGGGAAGGAAACGCAGTAGTTTCTTTTTTGTGTTCAGATGCAAAACCCCGTGTTATTACTGTCAGAAGAGCCAGTCTGGCTGACCAAATATGGTGACAGTCCACACAGCTTCTTTCAAGCTCACTTCCGTTGGGTACTCATCCTGAGCTGCTGAAGAATTATCGGCAAGGCACAATAAAAAGACCTAGGCAAGGCTCATGGAAATGCTGCTGAAATAGAAAATAAATCTAGTTATTTTTTCTTGTTTGATTGAATATTTACCTAAATACAAGCCAGGAATGTGATGATACAATACTAAATGACCAATGCATAGACATAGCTATAGTATTTATATTTATAAACCACCCTATACCGGGGGGGGGGTGTCTCGGGGCAGTTCACAGAATAAAATCAAGATATAAAACCACAAAATACTGAATAAAAATAAAAACAACAACCCAATAGCACCGCCCACCCCAAAAAAAATATTTTAAAAGGGCATAGGATGTAAATCGGACCAACTAAAGACCCGGTTAAAAAGGAACGTTTTTGCCTGGTGCCTAAAGGTGTATAATGAAGGTGCCAGGCAAACTCCCCTGGGGACAGCATTCCACAGATGGGGAGCCACTGCAGAGAAGGCCCCGTTCTCGTGTTCCCACCCTCCAGACCTCTCGAGGAGGAGGCACCCAAAGGAGGGCCTCAGAAGATGATCTCAGGGTCTGGGTAGGTTCATATGGAAAGAGGCAGTCCTTGAGGTACTGTGGTTCTGAGTATTCAGAGCCAGTGTGGTGTAGTGGTTAAGAGTGATAGACTCGTAATCTGGGGAACCGGGTTCGCATCTCCGCTCCTCCACATGCAGCTGCTGGGTGACCTTGGACCAGTCACACTTCTCTGAAGTCTCTCAGCCTCACTCACCTCACAGAGTGTTTGTTTTGGGGGAGGAAGGGAAAGGAGATTGTTAGCCGCTTTGAGACTCCTTCGGGTAGTGATAAAGCAGGATATCAAATCCAAACTCTTCTTCTTCCATATTTTGTTCATTGAAGCAACTGGAAAAGCACATCCACTCCTTTGCCTTTGGAAGTGCTAAATAAATTGACTGGAAGGAAGGACACCTCTCAGCAACATTGATTAGGCCAGATGACTCCAGTGCTGTGTCATCAGATGTATCCTTGGCTGCTTCAGAAAAGAGGCATCCATTTGGATTCTCCCTCAGGAGGCCTCCCAGCAATCTCCAAAACAGGCTAAATGGAGAATATATTCCTAATCTAGATGAGTTAGCAATAGGGAGGCAAGGCTTCAATGGTACCATGGACAGCACCTTTCCAGGGCTCAGAGCAGAGCTCAGATATTGTTTCAGCAGTCGTTGCCCTGAGAGAGAGGCTTAAATAGGAATTGCAACTCTTTCCCAGTATTTAGCTCTGCCTTCTGTAATGGAAGCCTCTTCATTTAAACACCCCAGCCTGCTTGGGCAGCCATTGATTCTGACAGAAAAGGGGAAGCTATGATTTTGGTAGAGCATCTGAGCTGGAATCCTTAACTCAGTGATGGGCAACTGAACCTCCTCGGGCCAGAGAGGTTCTGGTTCAATGGACTTCCATTTGCTTCTGTTGCAGTATGTGTTATCGGGACTTAAGGTGATTCCTTCTCCCACTTTGAATCCCTAGCCTAAGTCCCCAAAGAAGAGGAGCCTGACTCCACAGTCATGACAGAGATCTAGATTTCTGTATATCTAGGAGAGTATAGGCCCAGTTTACCTGAAGGAACATCTCCGCCCCCATCATTCAGCCCAGACATTGAGATCTAGCACCAAAGACCTTCTTGTGGTTCCCTCGTTGTGGGAAGTGAAGCTACAGGGAACCAGGCAGAGGGCCTTCTCTGTAGTAGCACCCACCCTGTGGAACGCCCTCCCTTCAGTTGTCAAGGAGATGAGTAACTATATAACTTTTAGAAGACATCTGAAGGCAGCCCTATATAGGAAAGCTTTTTAATGTGTAATGTTTTATCATGTTTTTATATACATTGGAGGCCACTCAGAGTGGCTGGGGTAACCCAGTCAGATGGGCAGGGTACAAATAATAAAATTATTATTATTATTATTTCACATGCTTTGGATTATCAACGTAGGAAAGATCCTACAAATCATTCCCAAGCCTGAAAGTGATGTAAGAGGAATGAGTGCATACAGCTACTCGTATTTAACATGAGCTAGCTACAGTGCTTCTTTTCTGGGGGTACGCAGGGGTACGCATACCTCTAAACATTTTGTGAATCTAAGTTTGGCCTCATTGAGGGGCAGTATTTCAATATGAATAGGGAAATCAGAGTACCACTAAACATTTTTTTCAGGAAAAAAAGCACTGGCTAGCTACATATGCAAATCCTCCCCATGTAACATTCCAGTCACGTGAGTAACCATATTTTCCCGTGTATAAGACAATGCTTTTTTGTTATCAAAAAGTGTTTAAGATTGGGGGTCGTCTTATACATGGATAGTGCAGAGGGGGGACAGGCTATTGGTGGCAGCCACGAGTAAGAGATTGTCAGTGGCGGTTGGGTGGGTGATTGGTGGCTGCGGCAAGGCCTGCTGATGATTGGCTGCTGCTGTGGCAATTGGGAGGGTGAATGGTGGCCGCAGCAAGACCTGCTGGCGATTGGCCGCTGCTGTAGCAATCGGGCGGGCGATTGGCAGCTGCTGGCGGCAAGCAGGCAGACGATTGGTGGCTTTGGCGAGGTGTGCGATTGGCAGTGGTGGTCAGGCGGGTGAGAGATTGTGGGCAACCCCCCAAAAAAACCTCTGTCTTTATGAATTGTACATGGAAAAATACGGTACTTGCAAGTCCTCTTCCCATCTCGTTTTATTAATACGTGTCATGGAAGCGGTGTTGATTCATAGATAGAATGATAGACGGAGCGCTTTCAAGGATATTGAGGAGCAGCCATGGTTTGGAATACAGGGCGTGTGCCAATGGGATTGAGAAAAGCAGAGGATGTCGATTCTTGCCAAAGAACCCCCTAAGCTGGAGTAGAAGTGTTTCTCTTCCTCCCCCCACTCCACTGCCCTGGAACAGTCTCAGGCCCACTCGGGAACACTCCTGGCTGATCCATCTGGTTCTACGAGGGAGAAAAGTTCATTTCAGACCCAGCTTGATGTTCCCAGGTGGCAGTTTAACACTAACATCTCAATCTGTATGCGACTTTTCAATCAGGCACAGAGTAACAAAAAAAAGCAAGAACCATTAACATTCGGAGTTGCGTGCCAGCAGTAATGAGAGGAAATGCAAAGACTGGAAATTAAGAACGCACACTCAGAGGTGTGGGGAAGGACAGGGAGGGGAACGGTGGAGGAGGGATGTTGCTACATTTAGGCCAGGATCCAACGTTTGGATTAATGGTGCCATTACCCAAGAAAAGGCTGCAGATAATGCTCATTCTTAAAAATGTCTTTGCTGGCAATTAAGTGGCTGCAGTTATTGATTATTATTGATTTTATGTCCCCCCAATTTGCATAATCTGTTAAAGATGAATGATTCATGGTGTGTTTATGATAGGGATGGGCAAAGTTTTCTGGGGGGCGAATGACAAGGCGAGAGACAGTGTGTGATATCCGGAACCTACCAAGGCCAAGAGCTTTAAAAAAACAATTGAAGTGGAATCATTCAAGGTTTCCTGAAGGGGTGGGCATTAGGTAAGATTCTGCCAGCCTCCTGGCAGCTCAGTAAACAAGCATGGCTCAACTTCTTTCTCTTCCCTACTACGTGATCCACCATATGTTGAATTCCTTGTGCACGTAAGAAAAATGTGTGCATTCCTAATGTGGATTTGAGAGATCCACCAGTCTGCTGGGTTTTGTACTTGAGTACAGCACAGAAATACTGGCTAGTGTGTACACAGAAAGGCTTTATTGGCCGAGGGAGCTGGTGTACAGCTTCCGGGTCATGTGGCCAGCATGACTAAGCCACTTCTGGCGAACCAGAGCAGTGCACGGAAACACCGTTTACCTTCCCGCCGGAGCGGTACCTATTTATCTACTTGCATTTTGATGTGCTTTCAAACTGCTGTACGCCGGCTTCCTCGGCCAATAAAGTGAGATGAGCACCGCAACCCCAGAGTCGGCCACGACTGGACCTAATGGTCAGGGGTCCCTTTACCTTTACCTAGCCAGAATTGTACACAGCATTCCAAGTGTGGTGTGACACCGTGATGGTACTGGCAAGAAATCTCAATGGCTAAAGTACTAGGAAATGGGAGCAGATTTCTGTCTTACTCCTCCCCCATCTTCTTAACCTTTAAATCCCTGTTGGCAAGAAGACTAGAAATTTCTGAGAAACCAAGATTTCCCTGGGATGACCGGTTGATATTCCAGCAAAAATTTGGCATGTTAATGGTCCACCTGGCATTTTCAGTGGTTGAGTGCCGAGAAAGGTCAAATCCTCCAACATTTGCCTGATCAATCAGGAATGCACTGATTACAAGAGCCAGCAATATTCTCCTCTCCCCCCCCCTCCCTCAGTTTGTTATTGCTCCCTATCCTCTTCCAGGTTCCTTCACTCTTTAATCCTTTGAGAGGTGTGAAATATCTTCCCTTCCAAACCTTGATAAATACTAGAAGGGGGGAAAGGATGGGATGGGTTGATCTTTTCCTGAAAACCTGACAAGGAAGATCAGTCTTGAATAGCTTCAAAATGCTAGGACAAATAGCTTTTGGTCTCTTAACCCTCCGCAGCTTTGCAAAATAAGACTTGGTCCCGCTCTTTCCCATTGCTGGGGCTTTAGCCAGCCTTTCAGACTGAAATCCTCTCGCTGGTGGCTGGGCAGATGGGAAATCCAGGGTCTGTGGACTCGATTGGCCTAATGCTACAGCAGTTTAAGCAGTCTGTTTTACCAGAGATTATAGTTTCACTTACACAGAGCACCTGAAAAATGCTGTGGTTTAAAAGGGATTAGAGCACGGGGGGGGGGGGGGATTCAATGCTTTTTTAAAAAAGAAATAAAGCAAGCAAGGAAAGAAGGAGCTGTGGAAAGTGGTGTGCCCGAGGGCTGTGCAAACAAGGTTAGCCTTTGTACGCAGCACAAGGCATTTCTCTTTCACACTCATGTTGCTGCCATTTCCCCCCTCCCCAAAGTCATCTTTCAGCCAGCATGGTATGGCCCAAATGCAGCCCTGTCTAAAACTGAGCAAAGGTGCATCGGGGAGCCCAAACCTAAGCATGTGTTTTTGGAAGTTCAACGCAAGTTGCTTCCTGCTCTGGATTGCTCCTTACTCTTTTCCACCTGAACTCAAACCTCTGCCCAGTGCAACTGGTTGAATCCCAGTGGACTGGGGTGTCATACCCTCCAACATTTCTCTGATAAAAATGTTGTTGTTGTTGTTTAGTCGTTTAGTCGTGTCCAACTCTTCGTGACCCCATGGACCAGAGCACGCCAGGCACTCCTGTCTTCCACTGCCTCCCGCAGTTTGGTCAAACTCATGCTGGTAGCTTCGAGAACATTTTTCAACCATCTCGTCCTCTGTCGTCCCTTTCTCCTTGTGCCCTCAATCTTTCCCAACATCAGGGTCTTTTCCAGGGAGTCTTCTCTTCTCATGAGGTGGCCAAAGTATTGGAGCCTCAGCTTCAGGATCTGTCCTTCCAGTGAGCACTCAGGGCTGATTTCCTTCGGAATGGATAGGTTTGATCTTCTTGCAGTCCATGGGACTCTCAAGAGTCTCCTCCAGCACCATAATTCAAAAGCATCAATTCTTTGGCGATCAGCCTTCTTTATGGTCCAGCTCTCACTTCCATACATCACTACTGGGAAAACCATAGCTTTTACTATACGGACCTTTGTTGGCAAGGAGATGTCTCTGCTTTTTAAGATGCTGTCTAGGTTAAAAATAGGGATGTCCTATTCCATCATCATCATCATCCTATTATTTACACCACGCCCATATGACTGGGTTGCCCCAGCCACTCTGGGCAGCTCCCAGCATATATAAAAACATAATAAAACATTAAACACCAGAAAAGTTCTCTCTATACATTGCTGCCTTCAGATATCTTCTAAAAGATATATGGTTACTTATCTCCTTGTTTCGGGGGTCACATAACTCCATGCCCTCCAACATTTATCCAATGAAAATAGGGACATCCTAAGGAAAAGTGGGACATTCTGGGATCAAATCAGAAACTGGGGTGGCTTCTGTAAATTCTGGACTGTCCTTGGAAAATAGGGACATTTGGAGGGTCTGGGGAGTGTTGCTAGAGACATCCCTTCAGTTTTTGTTTGTTTAATAAAGCAAGGCACAAACTGGACACTAAAGTGAACAAGATAACAAAAGTGTTTGGAAAGCATGCAACAGAGAAAGGCTGAAGACTGTGTGCTAAAAGATTAGGGTGGAAATAATGGTCTTCAAAAAAAAAGAAAAAGCACCCTCACCAAGGGTCCCTTTTGCTAAGAAAAAGAGATGTTTATCAGAGCTTTTTAAAGGCCCTCTGTACCCTATGATTAAGTCACACTAGTTTTAACTCAGTTCTTTGTTTTGTGTCCTTTTAGCATCTCTTTAGCCTTATCTTTGAGATGATCTTTTTAAATGAAGGCTGTGATTTGTGGGTTCTCTTATCCTTGAAGATGTACCACTGAAAGAAAGTCGTGCCAGAGCTTTGGTTGGAGGAAAGAGCTGGTCTCTACTGAATGTTTCCCATAAAACATTTAGGTGGTCTATTACTATTTATTTCACCCAGAATCCCTGCAGTTGGGTTGGCTTCCTCCTGCCCAGAGTAGACACAACATGTGTCTAGTGGTATTGCAGTAAATTCAGCAAGGAGAAGGAGCAGTAATAATTCTGGACTTAATTCTGCTCCTGATGGGACAATTCCTTCTGGAAATAAACAAAAGCTTGCCTGCAGCTGTTTCTGAAGATGGGCCTTATATGCCGGTGAGAAAAACAAATGAATGGATAGTTCATCTTCAGGAGAAAAGTCTCACCCAACGTATTTTAAACTTATTTTCCACACCAGAGCAACCTTGGCAAGTTTCCTCGAGCCTCAACTTTGGCTTCAATCTGGTTTTGCTCAAAACCATCTCTTAAATAACTTGTTTCTTCTTTCATTGGTTTAGCCTACAAAACAGGAACTTTGCCACTTCAGAATTTGTTGCTAGAGACATCTTTCTTGGCTGGGCTTCAGATTTTTTTCAGACACATGCTGCAAATCACTTTATGTGTACTGTATTAAAAACAAAACCAGCGAGTCCTGTGACTCCACTAATATGCTTAGTTACACCTCAATGCTCTAGCTGACCCATCATATAATTGTGGTACTCAGTAGTTGAAAGTGTGGACTTCTACCCTACCACTCCATGACTGTGGATGGGCATTCTAATCCATATTAGCAATTCTGAATGTAGCTGAACAGAGTACCAAACTGTGATCTTCTGTATCTGTGAACATGTCCTCGTCTTTCTTCCTGACCTATGCAAGTTAGTCTTAATAATAAGGCATCCTCCATGCACCCTCATAGGGTTTTGTTTCCGCTTTTTTAATGGAAATAATTTCTTCCATAGCTTCAGGTGGATGCATGTATCCACAAAAGAACTGGGAACAATAAGAACTTACAACCCAAAAAGTTGTCACTTGCAACTCTCAACTCTGTGCCTGCATCATTATTCTGCTTATGTATTTTTGTTTCTACATATTCCCAAGGAAGCTACTGCAACAATCCTGTGATCATTACATTTCTTCTCTGTATCTCTGAATGAACAAACTGAGCAAAAAAGAAACCCTCTGTCCTAGCAGCTATAGGGAAACAGTGGTTTTCATTTGCTTAAAACTCATTTCCCCTACAATAGATGGCCTTAGCATCTTAGGAGTTGATTTTAAATCACAGAAATGCAAACTGTAGATGAGAAATTGAATGGCTCATGCTGGGCAGCTTCTACATGCCTGGACCAAATGTAGAAATGCCATTATACTGAGCAGAAGAACTGCAGCAACCATGTTTCCTGAAAGAACCAACGATTTGGGTGAAGTTCTCCTTGTTACAGTGCAACCAACTAAAGAGAGGCAAACATTACAAGCTTAAGAATTCTTCTCTCCCTTGGATTAAAATCTGAGCCGGAGAAGAATTGGTGGATCAGATCTCTCCTGTTTAATGTAATGGAGCTATGTCGGGGTGAGGGGTGAGCACATCTCCTGCAAAACGCTCCTGGGAGTGGGAGGCTCTCCAGCACATCCACTTTTTGAGCTCAATTAGTTTGGAGGTGAGGGGGAAATAGGCTCCCACCAGTCCGGCAATTTCTCAAGCTGCTTTTAGTTTGGAAAGGGGCAGATAAAAAGGCTTCAGTCCTCAGAGAGTCTTATTCCTGATAGTTTCCAAATTAATCTTTTGAAAGCTCACCCATCTCTGTCAAGAACACTTGCTGTTAGAGTTGTTTGTTACATATTTCATTATTAGCGTTTGTGTTGTTATGGGTGCAATCATACAAAAGCAAACCTGCAAATAAAGGAAGCTGGATTACATGGGGCTAAATTCCCAGGATTGGGCTGCATATCATAGAATCATACAACTGTAGAGTGGGAAGGGAGCACTACGGTCATCTAGTCCAACCCGCTGTAATGTTTTAACCTTTAAAGCCCTATACGGCCTAGGACCCTCGTACCTACGGGACCGCCTCTCCTGGTATGTCCCACAGAGGAACTTACGGTCTGCAAATAAAAACATCTTGAAGATCCCAGGCCACAGAGAGGTTAGGCTGGCCTCAACTAGAGCCAGCGCCTTTTCGGCCGCGGCTCCAATCTGGTGGAACGCTCTGTCACAAGAGACTAGGGCCCTGCGGGACTTGACATCTTTCCGCAGGGCCTGCAAGACAGAGCTGTTCCACCAGGCCTTTGGCCAAGGCACAGCCTGACCCCCCTCCTCTGGCAATCTGCACAGAATTTTGCTTATTGGTTGCCATCAATTTGATTTTAATTAATTTTTATAATGAAATGTTTTTAGAATCGTTGGATTATTTTGATTGTTGTTAGCCGCCCTGAGCCCAGCTTTGGCTGGAGAGGGTGGGATATAAATAAAATTTATTATTATTATTATTATTATTATGCAGGAATCTTCTGCCCAACATGGGGCTGAAACCTATGACCCTGAGATTAAGAGTCTCATGCTCCACCAACTGAGCTAACCTATGTAATTAAAGACTTGTTAGCTTCGCAAAGTATATTACAATCCATACCCATTAATCCTTGCGTAAAGCTGTGGAATTGAGACTTAGGTTGCAATAGTAGGTGTGTTTACCTGGCACAAAATCACTTTGAATTCAGTGCAACTTCCTTGCATAGGATAGGGCTGCATGGTTGCCCAATTCTGCTCCTGCCCCTATTGAACGGAATCAGATTTACTTCTGGGTTAGCATGCATACATACCCATGCATACAAGGGATGTGGGTGGCGCTGTGGGTTAAACCACAGAGCCTAGGACTTGCTGATCAGAAGGTTGGCGGTTCTAATCCCCGTGACGGGGTGAGCTCCTGTTGCTCGGTCCCTGCTCCTGCCAACCTAGCAGTTCGAAAGCACGTCAAAGTGCAAGTAGATAAATAGGTACCACTCCAGCAGGAAGGTAAACAGCGTTACCGTGCGCTGCTCTGGTTTGTCAGAAGCAGCTAAGTCATGACCCAGAAACTGTACGCCGGCTCCCTCGGCCAATAAGTGAGATGAGCACCGCAACCCCAGAGTCGGCCACGACTGGACCTAATGGTCAGGGGTCCCTTTACCTTTACCTAGCATGCATACAATTCTAGCTGCATCACTGAATAAAGCGCATAGGGTTTTGTTTGTTTGTTTTGAACACAACAGGCGCCGTTGTAACTTCTGTTAAGGAAGGTACAGGTGCCTTTGTAGAGGTAAGAATGTTTATCTGCCAAACAACCTGCTACACCCAAATGCCACCTAGTGAGCTCGTAGCTGAGGTGCACTCTGTGAACTAGCAGCTTCCTTCCTTAAAGTTCACACCCTGAGCTACTGTACTGAAATCGGCTCTCCCTGCTTTTTCTCCTTGCTAGGTCGTGACATGGCAAGCACAACCTTGCCCGGCTACCCACCCCATGTTCCACCAACCGGACAGGGCAGCTACCCAACCTCAACTCTTGCAGGAATGGTGCCTGGTAAGTTCATCTGACACATTTGCAACTGACACATTTGCAACTGTTTCAGTTAGATAGAAGAACAGTCTATTGCTTTTATTTTCAAATTTGTCATATTTGGGCAAGGTGCTTGAGGGTTTGTTCGTCAACCAGCTCAGAGTTTTCTTGGATGATACTGAAAACAGTTGGGAAATTTCGATTGGTAGAAAATATGGCAGCTGCTGCAAATGTTCTGAGTGGAGCCAGTAAGTCAAATCATTATTTCTCCAACCTTTTCAGGCTTGATTCTACTTTTTTGGCCTCTAAATGACCTGAGACCAGAATATCTCAGGAACCGAATGAGTTTGCTACACTAAGACACTCCTCTCTCTGCCCTTGGATGTATAACAGATGGGCACAAGAGTTTGGGACTTTTCAGTGATGGTACCCAAAATTTAGAGCAGCCTTCCAAGAGAGGTCTGCTTGGCCCTACCAATTATATTCTGGTGGGCAGTCAAGTTAGATCTGTCTCTTAGTGGTTTTGACTTTTGTTTTCAGGAGTGGCAGTCCTTGAAGTATTGGGGTACTGGGTTGCATCAGCCTTATAGGTCAAACCCAGCACTTGAATTGGGCCAGGAACTAATTAGTAGCCACTGTAGTCAGGCCAGCATTGGTTTCATGGGCTCAGACAGTCTAGACCCAGTCAGCAACCTGGCCATTGCATTCTGCACCAACAGTAATTCTGTATGAGAACTACTTTTTATCTAATCACCTGATGGGTCTCAGCGTGAGCCTAAGGCATACAGAGAGCGTGCACATTTTATCGCATATAATCAACATACCTTGCATCTCCTTTCAGTGAATCAGAGTTCATGAACTTATTTTTTTAAAGGCCAGCTCCCCTTTTTGCATTCGCAGGGAACAAAACTGCAAACACGGAAAGGATTAATATGTGTGCCAGTTAGATGTATAGCTATGTGCACACACTTCCAAACACTATTGCATTGCTGGCCAAGCTAGATTGCTACTAATAGCTCAGAATAGTTGGCTGATGGGAGCTAATGATTGGTAGGGAGATGGCAATCTCAGTGTACTTGAATAGGATAATGGCCTCCTCTCCACCCTGCAAACTAAAGGGAGGAGACTGGGGTAAGAATACACCTGATGACTAAGTGTTGGCTGAAGGAACTTTGAAGATTCAGGGCTTTCTCTGGGGATCTGGTATTGGGTAGTAGATCTGCTGCTCATCGGAGTGCTTGCTGCTGTTTCCCTCCACTGTTTTTTGCCTCTGTGTGTGTGTGTGTGTGTGTGTGTAAGCTCTCTCACACAAAGGAAACCACATCTGTAGAGTGATGCCCTGGAACATCCCACTGTTTAGGGAAGTGGGGAACACACAACAAAACACAGACGCATCCCGGCATTATTGCTGGCAGGAGAGCATCTTGTGGGAATGTACATGGATCAAAACTGAAACAGCTTGGAAATACTGAGGAGTTGCCAGTCCTGAATATGAAACCTACGTGTTTTGCATTCATGTTGGCTTGAACTAAGTGAGGATTTAAATCATGGGAAAGCAGCAAACCAACAACAGGTTGGATGGCAACTTGTCTAGATGCTGATTATTATTATTACTGAAAGAGATTCTTAAGGTACATGTGAAGAAGAGAAGTCTTTTAAATAATAATAATTTATTATTTATACCCCACCCATCTGGCTGGGTTTCCCCAACTACTCTGAGTGGCTTCCAACAGATTTTAAAAACATGAGAAAACATCAAACATTAAAAACTTCCCTAAACAGGGTTGCCTTCAGATGTCCTCCAAAAGTCAGATAGTTGTTCATTTCCTTGACATCTGATGGGAGGGCAGGTACCACTACTGAGAAGGCCCTCTGCCATGTACCCAGCAATCTCATTTCTCGCAGGGAGGGAACCACCAGAAGGCCCTTGGTGCTGGACCTCAGCTGAATGGTGAGGGTGGAGATGCTTCTTCAGGTATACAGGACCAAGGTCATTTAGGGCTTTAAAAGTCAGCACCAACATTTTGAATTGTGCTCGGAAACATACTGGAAGCCAATGTTATATTGTCTCGGCGGCCACTCTCAGTCACCAGTCTATCTACTGCATTCTGGATTAATTGTAGTTTCCGGGTCACCTTCAAAGGTAGCCCCACATAGAGGGCATTGCAGTAGTCCAAGCGGGAGATAACTAGAGCATGAACCACTCTGGCGAGACGGTAGGGGTATTAAATTTTGAGGAGATACTTGGGGAAAGTCCTTCCTTCTGAATGATTGGCACCTGGCTGGTACTCCCCGTCTCCAGGAGATAAATTTCTGTTTCTCTCATTTACCCTCAGTTGTTATCACTGCCCTAGAGATATTATGTGAGCCTGTTTCTGGAGCTGGGAGAAGCCTGGTTACCCAGTTCCCCTGAGGAATGGGGACACCACCGGGGAACCACATTGACCAGCAAAGTCCTATGAGGCTAGTGAAAGGAATATCCCCTGCTGCTTGAAAATGGAGTGGGAAGATGCTTTAGACTGAGTCTCAGACTCATAGTATTGTAGGAAGGGACCCTGAGGATCATCTGATCAGACCATTTGAACCATCTAGCTCAAATTTTTTTACACTGTCTGGCAGCAGGTCTCCTGGATTTCAGAGACGCCTCTCTCCCCTGCCTAGCTGGAGATGCTGAGTTTTTAAGCAGGGAACTTCTGCATGCAAAAGAGATGATGCTCTTCCACTTGTAATAATAATAATAATAATAATAATAATTTTATTTATATCCCGCCCTCCCCAGCCGAAACCAGGCTCAGGGCAGCTAACAACAATAAAATAATACAACAGTCTAAAATCATTTCATTATAAAATTAATTCAAATAAATTGATGGCAACCATTGGGCTAGAGTTCTGTGAAGATTGCCAAAGGACGGAGTCAGGCTGTGCCCTGGCCAAAGGCCTGGTGGAACAGCTCTGTCTTGCAGGCCCTGCGGAAAGAGGTCAAGTCCCGCAGGGCCCTCGTCTCTTGTGACAGAGCGTTCCACCAGATCAGAGCCACAACCAAAAAAGCCCTGGCTCTAGTTGAGGCCAGCCTAACCTCTCTGTGGCCTGGGACCTTCAAGATGTTTCTGTTTGAAGACCGTAAGTTCTTCTGTGGGACATACCAGAAGAGGCGGTCCCGTAGGTACGAGGGTCCTAGGCCATATAGGGCTTTAAAGGTTAAAACCAGCACCTTAAACCTGATCCTGTACGCCACCAGGAGCCACTGCAGCTGGTATAGCACCAGGTGAATGTGATCTCGCAGCAAGGACCCCGTAAGGAGTCTTGCCGCGGCATTCTGCACCCGCTGGAGTTTCTGGGTCAGTCTCAAGGGCAGCCCCACATAGAGCGAGTTACAATAATCCAGTCTGGAGGTGACCGTCGTGGATCACAGTGGCTAGGTCAGGGCGAGAGAGAGGTAAGGAGCCAACTGCTTAGCTTTGCGGAGATGGGAAAATGCCGCCTTTGTTATAGCTGCAATCTGCGCCTCCATGGAAAGGGAGGTGTCGAAGATTACACCCAAACTCTTAACGGACGGTGCTGGCACTAATTGCACCCCCGCAAGAGATGGGAGTTGCCCCTCCAATCCCATATCGTCCTGTCCCAGCCAAAGGACCTCTGTCTTCAAAGGATTTAACTTCCACCAGCTCTCACGTAACCATCCAGCCACAGCTTCCAAACATCTGATTTGTGTGTCTGGGGCTGAGTCAGGATGGCCATCCCTCAACAGATAGAGTTGGGTGTCATCAGCATACTGAATTACAGCTCTTCCTGGCGATCTGGGGTGGTGGTTCCTCAGGACAGGCCTGTAATGTCCAGGGACCCTTTTCCTCCGTGGGGACGCTTTGTTATTCCTCCAAAGCCTGGCCTCCGCTTGCCTTCTGACTCCTTGGCAACGTTTACAGAACATCCTAGGCTTTGGCAGAAAAGCTTTGGGACCAGCCGAGAGAGAGCAGGTCACAGCCAGGGTCTGCTGTAAAGGGAGCAGTTAAACAGAATCCAGTGCTGATGAGGAAATTACATGTGTTTCATTAGTGATCGGGGAAGGAGATAGCTCAGTTCCTCTTGGTCACAGTTGAGCTCAAAAGCTCATTATCCTGCAGCACGTTTCCTTTCACTCCTCGTCAATAAACACCTTTCACACTCGCTGCTTCTCCCTCCCTGGATCCCCTTGACTGCTCTGGAGAGAGAGAAAGAGAGAGAGAGGCTCTTTCTCCTCTACTTAACCTGCACTTCAGATTCACTGTAAACAGTTTAGGGTGACAATACAGATGGGAGACGGGGGAGCAGCTGAGACTTCTTTTTACAGACACAGATAGGGCTTTGTGAAGAAACTCCTCTCTGACTTGGACAAGTCCCTGCACATGCTTTCCTTACAGGAGTGGGGGAAGAAATTCTGCACAATTTCCATTCTTTTGCAAAGCCACCCAATTTGCGCTCCCTGAAACGATGTGTAAGCCGAAACACAAAATTTGCACATTCGAAATTTGCACTTCTACGAATTTTGTGATGCAATTATCCAACAGGAAAAAAATGCATCTTATAGAGCGAAAAATACGACACACCAGACCACAAGACGCACCTAGTTTTTGGAGGAGGAAAACAAGAAAAAAATATATTCTGAATCTCAGAAGCCAGAACAGCAAGAGGAATCACTGCACAGTGAAATCAGCAATCACTCTTTCTGTTCTGGCTTCTGTGATAGCTGCGCAGCCTGCATTCGCTCCATAAGATGCACACACATTTCCCCTTACTTTTTAGGCGGGAAAAAGTCTTATAGAGCAAAAAATAAGGTATATTAGAATCAAAGAGATGTAGACTTGGATGGGACCCTGAGCGTCATGTAACCAACCCCCTAGAGGAAAGTGGGGGGGGGGAATGCACATATTAGTGAAAACAATATACAAAATGCATAACTTTAGGGGGAACTATTTGCATAAATGTGTCTACAAGCAGAAATGTGCAGTGTGAAATGCTGGTTTTGAAACAACAACGACACTCCACAAACTAATTCAGAAATGTGGTGAACAGTACTTAAGACTGGGAAAATGAGAGAAATCAAAATTAATGAATTCATCCATCCCTAGGTGAGATTGAGCTTTCCTAGAAAATACAACATACCATATTTTTTGCTCTATAAGACTCACTTTTTCCCTACTAAAAAGTAAGGGGAAATGTGTGTGCGAATGTAGGCTGCGCGGCTATCCCAGAAGCCAGAACAGCAAGAGGGATTGCTGCTTTCACTGTGCAGCGATCCCTCTTGCTGTTCTGGCTTCTGAGATTCAGAATATTTTTTTTCTTGTTTTCCTCCTCCAAAAACTAGGCGTGTCTTGTGGTCTGGTGCGTCTTATAGAGCGAAAAATACAGTATTTTATATATTAAGAACACCTTGAGGTTGTATCTAACACTGTATGAGCAGCATTCCACTCACACAGAAGGACTGCCCCTTCTTCTTCTTCTCTTTCCACACATCCCCAAAATCTGCTCCAGAGGGTTCTCCCAACTGCTTGGAGCAGATTTTGAGGGTGTGCTGGTGGCCGCAGGGGGAGAGGAAAGCAGGGAGACGTCCCCTTGGGCAAGTGGAAGGGCAGCTTTGCACCCACTCCTTTGAAACCACCCCTTCCCCCCAGCTCACAATTTGCGTCCGTAGGTTAGGCAGACCAAATCCTCCGAAACAGCACGTCAGAAATAGAAGACGTTTAATGCCTGCATTGCGTTAGTCCTCACAGGCAAAGCTGAAATCATGGTACGAAATCCCAGTACGTTTCCGAGCACAATTCAAAGTGTTGGTGCTGACCTTTAAAGCCCTAAACGGCCTCGGTCTAGTATACCTGAAGGAGCGTCTCCACCTCCATCGTTCTGCCCGGACACTGAGGTCCAGCTCTGAGGGCCTTCTGGTGGTTCCCTCACTGCAAGAAGCCAAGTTACAGGGAACCAGGCAGAGGGCCTTCTCGGTAGTGGCGCCCTCCCTGTGGAACGCCCTCCCACCAGATGTCAAAGAGAACAACAACTACCAGACTTTTAGAAGACATCTGAAGGCAGCCCTGTTTAGGGAAGCTTTTAGTGTTTGATGTATTGCAGTATTTTAATATTTTTTTGGAAGCCGCCCAAAGTGGCTGGGGAAGCCCAGCCAGATGGGCGGGGTATAAATAATAAATTATTGTTATTATTATGAAAGTGGGGAGATGGAGAAAGCACAAGGAAACACGGGTAGCAAGGAGAAAACTCACAAGTGTGGCTTCACGCTCCCCCTCTCCCCTGTTAGGCATTGTCACAATTTTGCTCCCTTACCTTCAGTGTGCAACATACTTAATGAATGACTCACCCCCTCCTTTGCTGTTTTCTAGGGAGTGAATTCTCAGGAAATCCTTACAGCCACCCTCAGTACACAACCTACAACGAGGCCTGGAGGTTCAGCAACCCTGCGTTACTAAGTGAGTATCTCTCTTGCATCCCCTTCCATCTCTTGCTCTCTCCTTCTGTTTGTCTCCTTGTTTTCTTTTCCTTCTTTGTTTCTATTTCACCAGGGGGTGGGATGGAGGGAACATTCCCACCTTCAAATGACTTCATGATGTAGCCATCAGCTCAGTTCATTGTTCCTGGCAGTTAATAATTTGAGGATGACCTGATCATTTATACAAATGAGGTACCTTTAGTTATTTCCCCCACTCCACACCCCTGCCCACGTCTCTGTTTTGCAAGGCTATTTATTTATTTGAACAAGGTATACATTGCTTAACACCAGAGTTTCTAAGCAGCGAACAGTAAGGTTATAAAGAACACACCGTTGGCAAAATCAATTAACAGAAAACCCTATAAGACAATGGGCAGTGTTTGATAGTATGGAAAAGAAATGGGACACAATGGCTTAAAAAGCTTTAATAACTTAGTAATAAGGTAAAGGTAAAGGGACCCCTGAACATTAGGGTCCAGTCGTGGCCAACTCTGGGGTTGCGGCGCTCACCTCGCTTTACTGGCCGAGGGAGCTGGCGTACAGCTTCCGGGTCATGTGGCCAGCATGACTAAGCCGCTTCTGGCGAACCAGAGCAGCCCACGGAAATGTCGTTTACCTTCCTGCCAGAGCGGTACCTATTTATCTACTTGCACTCTGACGTGCTCCCGAACTGCTAGGTTGGCAGGAGCAGGGACCGAGCAACAGGAGCTCACCCCATAGCGGGGATTTGAACCGCCAACCTTCTGATCGGCAAGCTCTAGGCTCTATGGAACACAGGGCCACCCGCATCCCTCAACTTAGTAATAGTCATAGTTTATTCCAGAATCATTAATATCTCACTATTACTAAGTTAGCAAAGCTTTTCAAAACCTGAAAATGGCAGGTAGTGGTGTTCAGACAGCCACCTACCTCAGTTTTTACAGGACCAAACTGGCTAGAAACAGATTGTAGTCCCGTAGAGTGTACTGATTCTGGAACTGTTTCTGGTAAACTGGTTCTGTAGGGTTTTGTAGCATTTCAGAAACCTGCAAAACCTAACCAGAAAACAACAAAGATAACAGAAAATAAATGTGTGCAGCACTCATGCAACTTTCAGTTTTCCTAACAGCTATGTCTCCAGCTGCCCCCCCCCCCCCATTTTATGAAAGGCATGTGAAAAAAGAGGCTATGGAAACTCCTGTTGCAAAAGTTGGCCAATTTGACAGGACAGGATGTGGCCTTCTGGACCACCATTATAACATACCATCCAATATTTCTCCAGTGAAAATAGGGACGTCCTATTCAAACAGCAACAGCAACAGTAGTAGTTGTACATCACCCATCTAATTGGGTTTCCCCAGCCACACTGGGCGGCTTCAAACATCTATAAAAACATAATAAAACATTAAACATTTAAAAACTTCCCTATATAGGGCTGCCTCCATATGTCCAAGGTTGTACACTTACTTATTTCCTTGGCTCGGGGGGTTGCATAACTCCATACCCTCCAACATGTCTCCGATGAAAATAGGGGCATCCTAAGGGAAAATGGGACATTATGAGATCAAATCAGAAACTGGGACAACTTCTGTAAATCCGGGACTGTCCCTGGAAAATAGGGACACTTGGAGGGTCTGTTATAATAGAAGATAGGATAAGTAGCTCCAGACTCCGGCATTGCTGCAATTTACTTAAGCAGGTCAGGGTGATGGCTGCATGGGCAGTCTAGCCCTCCCACAGACTGCTACTGGAAGGCTCAGGTGTCAGACCAGATGAGGATTACCGTATTTTTTGCTCTATAAGACTCACTTTTTCCCTCCTAAAAAGTAAGGGGAAATGTGTGTGCATCTTATGGAGCGAATGCAGGCTGCGCAGCTATCCCAGAAGCCAGAACAGCAAGAGGAATCGCTGCTTTCACTGCACAGCGATCCCTCTTGCTGTTCTGGCTTCTGAGATTCAGAATATTTTTTTTCTTGTTTTCCTCCTCCAAAAACTAGGTGCGTCTTGTGGTCTGGTGCATCTTATAGAGCGAAAAATACAGTAGTTAGCCCTAGACCGAAGATGACCTGCAACATTCCCTCTCAGTACATCATGCTCTCTGGGCACTTTAGAGAAGCATTCATGCACGGGCAAAATAAATATTATCGAGTCCCTCCTGTGTAAGCACAGAACCCCAGAGGGTTTTATCCCACCCACTTTCCCACGTGAGCTCCCCTGTGTACTCGCAGCGAATTCCAAAGTACCCCAATCTCTGCATGCCTGAGATGAGGGCCTCACAGCTATTTACAGAGCCATTTATCCTAATATGAAACAGATTTGAGACAAGAGTCTTTAATTCTCACGGGGCTCTTTTCATTAGCTTCCATCTCTTTTCTGCATCTGATTAGCCCCTTGATCATGTAAACGCATCAGAAATTGAAGTGCGTTAAAAGCAGTTGTTTACTGACTGTGTGAAGAAACTCACAGAGAAGGATATCTTCCACCTGCGAGGGTATTTCTCCAAAAAGCCACGGGGGTCTTACCTAGTTGATTTGGCTGTTACTGAGCACCCTTTCCTTTCTCTGGTCCTACACGCACCACCCTAAGAATCTGATCAGTTCCTCTGCACACATCATAAGAACATAATAACAGTCCTGCTGCATCAGAGCAAAGGCATATCTAGTCCAGCTTCCTAACGGGCAACATAAGATAGCAACATAAGCAACAAACTAATGGGCAACATAAGAACGCCCTCCCACCAGATGTCAAAGAGAACAACAACTACCAGACTTTTAGAAGACATCTGAAGGAAGCCCTGTTTAGGGAAGCTTTTAATATTTGATGTATTAGAGTATTTTAATATATATTTTTGGTAGCCGCCCAGAGTAGCTGGGGAAGCCCAGCCAGATGGGCGGGGTATAAATAATAAATTATTATTATTATTATTATTATTAGACAGAGGGACTAGAAACAATTCCATACTTTTGCTGGTTCAGGCCCTTCCTACACCTTCACCTCAAGTCCCCTAAAATTGACTGTTTAAGCAAAACGCTGTGCTCCACTTCTCAGTACTTGTAACATAAAACTGGCAGGTGCAGACATGTTCTATACCCAATTCTAGAGTTGGGTGGGACCCCAGGGGTCATCTATTCCACCCGCTGCAATGCTGGACTTCTGCCCACACCCATCCCTGGGTGGGCTTGAACTACCAGCCTGGCTAACAGCCAGACACACTGATCCATTGCACCACATGCTTCAGGTTTGTGCTCTTCTGGTTTTGTTGTTGCAAAAATCGGCCTTGCCCTTAGCAGTAGCCAACAGCCCTTTTGTAAAATATGTCACACTTTTTTACAAACTCCCCTTTTCCCATCAGTTTAATCGCTGTTTTAAAGGCCCACCCCTTTTCCTCCCCTGATTTTCAACACCCCTGAATATTTAGCAGGGCTGAATATTTAACACGATACAAAGAAGGCTATGTACCCATTTCTTTAATTTAAAAAACCAGATCAGTACTTTCCCTCCCTGGAGTGGACCAGGCAACCCAGGTATTTGGGAAGCTTGAAGCTCAGTAAGCTCACAAAGCGAGTAAAGTTTTCAGCACCATAACATTCCTTACAAAACATTCTGAATTGTAATTGTGGTGGAACAGCAGAGAGGTTTCCAATCTGACATTTGGTATCCATGAGGTGCTTTAGTGGAATTATTCCTATGAATGCAGGCATGAGGCAATTGCTACACGAGGAATCTAGGCACGGGTGCCAACTTGAATAAATATTGTGGGGCCCAATATTTTGCCCCACCTAATCAATCACAAGACACATACCATTTGAATGGCAATGTCCATCAACTTGGACTGACCCCCTCAAATATTTTACTAGGAGGCCAAAGGGACCTTTGGCCTCTAGGAGTTGGCTCCTATGAATCTAGGTTATCCTCCTGAACATCATCTAACTGGAATCCAGAATGCAGCTGCTGCACCAGAACTCTTTCTGTGTGACTAGCACTATGTACCGTATTTTTTGCTCTATAAGACTCACTTTTTCCCTCCTAAAAAGTAAGGGGAAATGTGTGTGCATCTTATGGAGCAAATGCAGGCTGCGCAGCTATCTCAGAAGCCAGAACAGCAAGAGGGATTGCTGCTTTCACTGCGCAGCAATCCCTCTTGCTGTTCTGGCTTCTGAGATTCAGAATATATTTTTTTCTTGTTTTCCTCCTCCAAAAACTGGGTGCGTCTTGTGGTCTGGTGTGTCTTATAGAGCGAAAAATATGGTAATTTAGCAAATGCAGGTTCCCTGTTCTTTATACAGTGGTGCCCCGCAAGACGAATGCCTCGCTAGACGAAAAACGCGCAAGACGAAAGGGTTTTTCGTTTCTTGAGTTGCTTCGCAAGACAAATTTCCCTATGGACTTGCTTTGCAAGACGAAAACGTCTTGCGGGTTTGCTTCCTTTTTCTTAAAGCCTTTAATACCCGGGGAATCCGCGCTCCTCAAGACGAAAAAATCGCAAGACGAAGCAACTCGCAGAACGAATTAATTTCGTCTTGCAAGGCACCACTGTATTGGCCACTAATAAGTCCCCATCCTCGGGTTTCTGTCTCTAGTTCCTTTTAATATGCCTCTCTCTCTCTCTTTCTCTTCCTTTCTTTTCTTATTTTATTTTACTGTATGTCCTTTCAATCAGTCCATTCTTCTCCTGTGTTAACTTTCAGGTTCCCCTTATTATTATAGTGCCACATCCCGGGGCTCCGCACCTCCCACTGCTGCCGCTGCCTATGACCGCCACTAGTTACCATGGAAACCACATGAAACTGCAGGGTGACAGCCTAGGCCTCCATATTGTACCTGTCTGATGAACATTCTGCGCCACTCGGAAGGATGAAGAAAACTTTCTCCGTGTCCCTCGCCTGCCCCTTCTGCCCCCTCCGCCCTCTTTCAGACTGCAGAAACGTAATGGAATACCGCACATTTTTGAGAACTTCATGCCCCTTGTAACCCAACCAAGCTACTTCACTGGATTGATGGCAAAAGCAGGCCTGCGGCCAGTGCTCCTGCTCCTGTCGCTATTGCCACTGCAGTACTTCAGACCACCCCACACAAATTGTTCCTCGGCTCTCTAGCCTTCCCAAACCTCTTAAGCCTGAGGGGAATCTGAGCAATATATAGCCTGCACTGTCGTCTTTTGGGAGTGGTTTGGACAGAAGGTAACGGAGGAGAGAATGCTGCGTACCAACTCATTGTTCTCCCCCAAGAGATCGTCTGTGAAAAACATCTCCGCATGATAAGCGACGGTTCCCGGAAGCCAGAGGGGACCAACTCTGGCTCGGTCTAGCAAAGGGGGGAAAGACCTGTGTCATCCTGTGTGTCCGACAAGGGTTGTTTTGTGTGACCCGTTTCCCTCCCATTTCCTCCATAGGTTGGTTGAATAAGGCCTTGGTTTCCTTACCGTTCCATCCGAAGAATGACTGCGTCCGATGTCATAACCTTACAGGCTGGAGTTGGGATGGCAAGTCTCTCACACATATGCACACACACACCTACAGTCAAGTCAGACAGGAGTATGGAGCGATGTCAACCTGCTGGCAAAATCAAGAACTATATAAATAGATATATAAATATAACTGTTTTTAATGCTTTGTCCTGAAGGTCTGTAAAAAAAACAAACAAAAAAAGAAGGGGAGGGAAATGAACAAATCCCCCCTGTTTTCTAAAAATCAAAAAGTCCTGGCAAAAACAAGCTGAAATAGCTCCCCAGCCTGAACGGCAGACATGAAGAATAATTCTCCCTTTTCATTCCTAGGTTTCATTCTTTTCCTGTTACGCGCCGGAGTTGTTACATGCATGGCGGAGAGGAGTGCAAGTGTATTCTGTGGGGGAACTTGTTCACCTAATACACAACTCCAGCAAGATTTATGAAGGAAAAAGCTTAAATCCCCCAGCGACTGGTGTGCCACATTTCATTAATCACTGCTGAAGGGGTAGAAACATTTCGGGCATGTGACACTGGACAAAAACAATTCCAGACTAACTGGGAATGTTTTCTGGTTCTCTGTCCTTCCATATCTGCTATACCAATATGGACTAGAGGTCTGGGGTAAGGGGGGGGGGTGTTTCTACTCTCCATGGAACTGTAGTACTCTGAAATAGTGGCATACAGCAAAAAGCAGGTGTTTTATCCTTGAACCTCAAGCTTGTTTTAACTGAGTCTTACATCAGTCAGCACAGCAACTTCCCTGTTCCTGGGGGCTGTTCATTTCCTTGTTTCTGCATGCCTAAAAACTGAGCAGAATTTGGATTTCTAAGAAGTTCACTCTTTTTTAATTTTAAGGCTAATTTCCTGTCTTTGTGGACCCATAGATAAAAACACGCAGTTACCGTTCTTATAAAAGGTTGCTGCAACAGAGAGGTGGGATCCTGCATCCCTCTCCATCCTCTTATCTTGGCATCCGCTTTAAGTTCCGTAAGCAGCGCTCGTCTCCTCTTGCGACCACACCATGAAATATCCTATGGTTAAAAAATCCCAAATTATGCAAACTCTCAAAATGCCAGGATCAAAAATAAGCATGCAGATTGGAGCCATTTCATGCAGAAAGGCACATCTGCATTAACTGATGGTTTACAGACATTGTTTTTGCATGTGGAATTTGCAGCAGGGTTGGCTGTGAAGGGTGACATTTAAGCAGAAGATGGCAGAACAAAATTTGCTCACATTTTGTATTTCATAAATCTGGTATGTGGTGAGCAGTTATCAACAGGGGAAAGGGAAAGCATTCATGGGGCGAACACAACCTCCTCCTCCAGTTTTCATCTCCAGAAGGCAGAGTGCGGACCAAATTTCAAACTAGTGTAAAGCAGAAGGTTTTTAGCCCTGTTTTCTTTTTCTAAATTGCCATATCCAAGGGGAAATAAGAGGTCTCTGTATTTGGGGCAATACTTTTGCTTTATAAACCCCTTTTATAGGGATCAACAAAGGATGTTGATCGCCAGGAATTCCAATGGCGCCTTTCCATTTTTCTCTGTAACCTGCTTGCCCCAGGTGAATTGACCAACTCTCTTTTAATTCACCTATATTTTGTCTGAGACGATTCAAACAATTGTTTGCTTGTCACAGACACTCACAAGAACAGGCTTTTATGTTCCAGGCCTACGGAAGTTACCTATATCCACATCTGTGCTATATACTGTATGCCATTAACACCCCCAAATTATAAGGTTGTAGCAGGAAATCATTCTGTAAATATACCTGCTTTTTTATCTCATCCAGTGCACACAAAGAAATATTGGGCAAACAGAAACTATTTCAGTGCTTCCTCAAACCTCATCCCAAATTCAGCTTTATCCAGCTAGGGTCCCTACATCGCTCAACAATTTAAACACACACATACACACCAGTTGCTCATGCCTGTATTTATGACTCTGTTTGGGGAACGGCACATGTACTATTGCCCATTTGACTAGTGTTAAATGTACCCCAGAATGTCTGGGAAGGAAAATAGCTAACTGGGTCAACTGAAAACTTGTTAGGTCCTTGAAGCCCCAACTTTGGCTATCCCAGAAAAGCAAGAGTATAAGAACACTGACACATCTCACCTACTTAAAATTATCTGGTTCAGGAAAACACAAATAAAGGAAGATGCAACTGAGAATAGTCATGGTCTTTTACTTACACTGGTAGAAAAGAAGGGGAATATATGTCTGTCCATAACCACTGGCTTGATTTGGGGCCCGCTGACATAGATAATGTTACATTGATTTTGATTTGGCCTGGCATGATCATAAAGAGAGTAAGCAATTCTATTTGGAACATCCTATGCAAAGGACTACTAGGCTGAGTCTTAAGTCTTTCCACCTTGTCTTCTGAAGAGCCACCTGCAAATGTGTATTACATTTGCCAAAGAATTTCTTGTGTTGGCCCCTGCTGTTTTGAGTTACAGTTGGTGGGTTGCATTGTAAAGCAGTATTATAGTTAAGTTTAGTAACCGACAAGGGATTTACGTGATGCTATTCTACGGAAGACAACCATCAATATTCATATAGATTCAACTGGACTGGACAATGCGGGAAATGCAAAGATTATTTAATATTTTGTTATTTGCGGGGGGAAATTTGCTGCTTTGTAGGAAGATGATGTTTGTAATGTGAAGGCAATTCCTCTTGTATATAAGCCCATTCTCCATCTTCATCATGCTAGTGATTGAAACAGGCTCACCTCATCGTGTAGATAAAAGAACGCACCGTCTGTACTGTTCGAATCGCATTGTGCTCACTGAAAACAAAGCTCTGTGTTCAATAAAGCACAGCACAAACTCGGACTCTGTGGGAACAAACAAGCCTGACAAGGCCTTTTCCCTGGCAACCTCCAGCAGCCCCCCACCCAAAAAAAGTGGTTGACTTTACCACTACTCTCTTTTTTTAATAAAATAAAAAAACCTAAACAAAAAAATTGAAAAGGCAGGGAAAGAAAAACACACAAAAAAAATGAATGGGGGAAAATATTCTCTATGCAAAAGAAAAAAATATGAAAAAAATGTTAGCATCTTTTGCATTTCTGCCCATGTGTCCTGATTCCTCTACTTTTGCTGCCATGGTATATTTCTCCATTGCTCTCCCTATAGTTTTGCTCCCTTTCCACAGAGGGCTGTCTGATGGCCAATGCAAATAGGTGAATTGAAGACTTTGGAGGGGTTTTTACCCCCTTGGGACCTTATTTGGGCATGCTGTGCCACCTTGTGCTTTCTGTTTCCCCAGCTGTACAATAGGAATAAAAAGAAAACACCCTAACCTGGCGGGGTGTTGTGATTCTTTGCTTGCTAGTATCGCCTGAGTATTTGGACACCTTTGGAGAGAAATCTCGGGGGATGTTTCAGGTTGGCAACCAATACTACCCTCTGTTATCTCCCTCTCGTCCGTCTTGTCATGTTGTTCTTTCATTTAACTGGCCTCTTCAGCTGAATCTCCTCCCTAAATTCATCCCAGGTAGAAAAAGGAACAACCTTGACTGTATCTACTTTTCTGTGTTGGGGGAAAGGATCCCAGAAGCCACTTGCAACTGACATAGTCCACAGGGAATATGAACTACAGCCTTCTTTACGTCAGCCAGGAATGGCTCAGCTGCAGAAAGGGGGAAGCGGGAGGGCGGGGGGAGTTTATAGAATGGGAGGGATGGGAGGAGCAAGACATTTTCTGTTGCAACAGACACCTTGGGTGATCTGTAAGTGTTCTTTAAAAGAATAGTGTCTTTAGTGGTAATGAGCCCTCGTGGAGAGACAGGGCTGTTGCATGTTTTCTCGCCCATGGATAGTGACAATTAAAATACAGAGGAAAAGATTCTGAACTAATCACAGACCAATGTGAAGCTATTAAATTGTCAAAAAACAAAAAAACAAAACAAATGACACTCTTATGTCCTCTTGAGTCTTCCTTTAAAGAAAATCTGAAGTATTTTCTCGCACTGAACTGTCTAAAATCATTCATAACCTTTGCGGTAAGAGCACTTACACGTGGTGGCTTGGTTTATTTTGGGGATAAGGTAAAGGGAACCCTGGCCATTAGGTCCAGTCGTGAACGACTCTGGGGTTGTGGCACTTATCTCACTTTATTGGCCAAGGGAGCTGGGGTTGTGGCGCTTATCTCACTTTATTGGCCAAGGGAGCCGGCGTACAGCTTCCGGGTCACGTGGCCAGCATAACTAAGCTGCTTCTGGCAGACCAGAACAGCGCATCGAAACACCATTTACATTCCTGTCGGAGTGGTACCTATTTATCTACTTGCACTTGACATGCTTACAAACTGCTAGTTTGGCAGGAGCAGGGACCGAGCAACGGGAGCTCACCCCATCGCGGGGATTCGAACCACCAACCTTCTGATCGGCAAGCCCTAGGCTCTGTGGTTTAGACCACAGCGCCAGAAAGACAAATGTAAGTTACATAGCAACTTGGAACCAGTACTATATTTCTAGAAAAAGAGGTGCCATGGACCCTCCGTTGTTATCTCAGAATGGCAATGGTGCCCACCTGAAAGATGCCAGAGCTCCAGTGAGCTCCTGCTGGGGAAAAAGGCCTGCTTGGAACTAATCTAATTTGGATCCTACCCACACAAGTTTCTGCCCATTTTGTTTCCACACATTTTAGGGTGCAGACTGATGAAACTAAGAAAGGAGGAGCCACGACTGCTAGGACCTTCTGTCCTTGTCACCCTCCAAGCTGTTGCATCTCAACCTGGCCATTCTTCATTTCTTTGTTTTTATTTCTTATCTGTCAAAAACCAACCAATTTCTTTTTTATGTCAGCCTGTGACACAGAGACCCATAGCTTGCTTATCTCTGTTTGCTCACTTCCTCCCAACCCAGCCTTTTATTTTTAAATTGAGTCACCTCTGAGATACCCAAGATAAGGGATATCCCCAACCTGGTGTCCTCTGTATGTTTTGGACTCTACAATAACCACAAGGACCAGCCAGCACTTGGTCAGGGTAGGCTGACTTGATCCCTAAACTGTAAATCGGCACAAGAGAATACAAGGGTGATAGTCAACGCTAGTCTTTTCTGAGCAGTGCTGTTTTTCCAGAAAAGGAGGTGCCGGAACTCACCATGAACACCTCTCTTGTTCTCTTATAATGGCCTGAGAGGTGCCGGAACGGAGTTCCGGCTGGGGGAAAACCCCTTACTCTGAGTAGACCCACTGAAGTTAATGGACATGACTAGCTTGGGTTCATTAATTTTAAAGGGTCTATTCTGAATTGAAAAGAAACCATAGTTTTAACCACAAATTTAAGTGGGTGGGCAGCCCAACTCTAGAAGGTCTAAGCGGTAATATATATATTTAAGGCAGTGCTACTGGTGCTATTTTAGATGTTTCATGAAAGTTTCAAAGGCAAGAGGACTGGAATATTGGTGGACCAAAGGTAGGGCTGGGAAGGAAAGGAGGGAGTCTAAAGTTTGTATAGTTACTTATCTTCTTGGCTCGGGGTCCGCACAACTACACACCCTCCAACAGTCATCTGGTGTAAATAGGGACATCCTAAGAAAAAACGGGACATTCCAGGATCAAATCAGAATCCGGGATGGCTTCTGTAAATCCAGGAGTGTCCCTGGAAAATAGGGAGACTTGGAGGGTCAGCAGCTCTGTCGTGCAAATGCAACAAAAAGGCCTTTGTTGCCACTATTCCTGCCACAGTACAGACCTGGAAATGAGCTCCATGCTGTGTTTAGGAAAATTAAGCCCAGAGTTTCTGCCCCTTGCTTTGCACTCATCTTGGCTCAACACCCTAGCCATCATTAACCAGGAAGCAAGCCTCTGAAAGGTAGTGGGAAAGTTTGTATGTAGAGGCAACCTTGCTAATCAGTATCTCATTCTAGAGATCACCTAGGCTGGGGGGCAACCAGTGTGGCGCTCTGTAAATGATGTTGGTATGCCATTGCCAACAGCCTCTGCCACCATGGCCAGGGATGGGCATTGTAGCTCAACAACATCTAGAGCAGTGTTTCTCAACCTTGGGTCCCCAGATGTTGTTGGACTACAACTCCCATCATCCCTGAGTTCTGGCCTTGCTAGCTAGGGATGATGGGAGTTGTAGGCCAAAAACAGCTGGGGACCCACAGGTTGAGAAAGGCTGATCTAGAGGGTCCACATTGGATACCCCTCTCCAAAGCCACCAGCAGAGCAACAGATACCAATGGCCAAATCTTGAAAACTGTTGGGTCTAGCATTCTTCACAATCACATTAACCTCCCAGCCCCCATGGAGGCTATAAGCTACAACGGGTCATATTTGTAAAGAACCAGTCTGATATAGGGACACCCAGATGCAAATCCCTGGCAGGGGAAAAAATTAGGGTTTACTTCACCCAGGTCAAAGACTCAGTTTTGTGCACACACCTTACATACATTTGCATACACACAGGCAGGGAGCTTCAATGGTGCCTCTCTGGAGGCAAAAAAAAAACCTGGCTAGCCCCTCTGTACCTATGGCCCTGATCCTTGGTAGCCATTAAACTCACCTGGTGAATGACTGTCTAATGCAATTAGAGTGTATTGAGGAAACACAAAGGCAAGAGAACATGCTACCCTGCATTCATTTCATAAACTGTGGTGCAAAAATGTAATTAAGAAATTTAGATGGTAATGGCACTCCACCATAGGTATCAAAGATGTTACCACTACATCGAAAGCTCTCCATGTGAAGTACTGGATACAGATAAAATTAATTTTTGCATTCCTTCCCTCACAAACTAACAGCATGATGTTGCACCCATTATTTTAAAGTAGTATGAATTGCAGTTGTTGAGAATCCAGTTGTTCCACTGAACAGTAGATTGGAAACAAGATTCTGCATTCATTAAAATTCAATCTTGACGAGAGTCTGATCTTAACCTTTAACGCTTAGAGGGGGAAAGTGTTCACACAAGCAGTAAATATTGAAACTAGAGCTGTCAAGGGCTTTGTTTTGTTTTTTGTTGATTAACCACCTCACTTTACCTTACTAATGAATTCATGAACCAAGGAAAATAAATATATATATAAGTACTGAAGTCCAACCTTCCTTAATAACCAATTTAGTTAAGGCAATGCTTTTGCTTCACTATACGATATCAACAAATCCTTTCTTATTTGGGAAATTAAATGGTTTAAAATGCGCTGAGCATGAAAAGACACCAGGAATCTACTTTGCAAAAGTTGGCATCACCCCTATTTGCTGAATCACAAGATAAGTTCCAGATGAATTTTGCCAGTAATTACATGGGTGCATTGATTAAAGCATTCAGCTCTAATTTCCATTCTCCTTTATGGGAATTTCCATCCCTTCTCTGATTAACTAAAACTGTGGCAACATGGTTAAATATTGGCTTCCATCAGCCACCTTTTGGCATAAGTTGTTAACCTGATGTTCCAAACCGGCTGGGGAGACAGTCCTGAATTCTCTAGGTTGTCTTGTGTACTTACAGGGCCACTTGTCAGTGGTCCAGAGGATGTGTATGCCCACCCAAACAGTAAAATTTCACACAGAGGCATGGCTACAAAAGACCATGTCCCCACACTGCATGCTTCCTGAGTGTCACGTGGCAGGACATAAATACAGCAAATAAAAAGTAGCCGCATATCCTAAGGCCTTCCTTGAATTGATGCTGGATGAGGATGAATGCCCATCACTCAAGATCACAAGTCCATAAGGCATCAGGACAGAAATAGAACTACAGACCCTCCAACATTTCTCCAATGAAAATAGGGATGTCCTATTCCATAACAACAACAATAACAACAATCATCATCATCATTTTATTATTTATACCCTGCCCATCTGACTGGGTTGCCCCAGCCACTCTGGACAGTTTCCAACATATATAAATACAGTGGTACCTCAGGTTAAGTACTTAATTCGTTCCGGAGGTCCGTACTTAACCTGAAGCACCACTTTAGCTAATGGGGCCTGCTGCTGCTGCTGCGCCACCGGAGCCCAATTTATGTTCTCATCCTGAAGCATAGCTGTCAAGCGTCCCTTATTTGAAGGGACAGTCCCTTATTCCAGCGCCATGTCCCGCTGCTGTCCCTTATTGATGGATGTCCCTTAAATCAGTGTTTCCCAACCTTGTGCCTCCAGCTGTTTTTGAACTACAACTTCCATCATCCCTGACTAGCAAGACCAGTGGCAAGGGATGATGGGAATTGTAGTCCAAAAACAGCTGGAGGCACAAGGTTGGGAAACACTGCCTTAAATGATGTCCCTTAAATTTCAAAGGAAGCAGCTCCTCTCCCTCCCTCCCTGCCAGCCAGGGAGGAGGGAGGCTCCAACTGTGTTGCTTCGCTGTGTTGCTCACCTAATAAGAAGTCTAAGAACGACTGGGGGGTGGAGCTTGCATGCCTTGTGTGTGGCTAGTTAATGCAAGCTGAGGGGGTTTTTGAATGCTAGGCGCCATTTTGTTGCACGTGCTGCTGCAAACTTTGCAGTGCAAAGCCAGGCCGGGGAGCCATCTTAAGTTGAGGCTGCGTAGGCCTTGTGGTGCATGTGATTCAGATTCTATTCAGTTGAACCTCTGGTTACAAAGTTGGTTGGACAGTGTTCTCGAAGCTACCAGCATGAGTTTGTCCAGACTGCAGGAGGACAGGAAGACTGGAGTGCCTGGAACAGGTGAGGCTGCAGGTCCCTTATTTTGGCTGCTGGTCCCTTATTTTCAATGCTGCTGGTCCCTTATTTTCAAATCTGTAAGTTGACAGCTATGTCCTGAAGCAAAGTTCTTAACCTGAAGCACTATTTCTGGGTTAACGGAGTCTGTAACCTGAAGCATATGTAACCTGAGGTACCACTGTAATTACAATCGGGGGGACTCAGATGAGTGGCGCAAGGGCAGAAGAGGGAGGGAAAAAGGCTTAATTACTATCGGGGGGACTCAAATGCACAGTGCAAGGGTAGAAGTGGGAAGAGTGAAGGCTTAATTACTATGCAAGGGACTGAAATTTGCTATGCAACAGTAAAAACAGAAGCTCATGGACCCCGTTTGGGTTCCGGGGCAAAGTTCCGGGGCAAAGCGTATGTAACCTGAGGTACCACTGTACATAACAAAACAAATTTCCCTATACAAGGCTGCCTTCAGGTGTCATCTAAAGGTCTCCTTGGCTTGTGGATTGCATAACTCCATACCCTCTAACATTTCTCCAGTAAAAATTGGGGTGTCCTACCACACCCTCCAATATTTCTCTGATGAAACTAGGGATGTCCTAAGGAAAAGCGGGACATTCTGGGATCAAATCACAAACTGGGACAGCTTCTGTAAATCCAGGACTGTCCCTGGAAAATAGAGACACCTGGAGGGTTTGGAACTATAACTGAGGATCCAGGCAGGACTGAATGCTAAGCCAACAGACCCAAGGCAATCATGGAAGTTTCATGACAAAAGGAAGGAATGCCAGGGTCCTCACCTGGAAGGAAGGAAGAAGGGTAGCTGTTTGGGAAACGTGGCAGCAAATCAGAAATCAAAGTTTGGGAGTGCATGAAAAATCAACACAGCAAAAGCAGCTGGTGGCTTGTTGTACGGTTAACCCCTAAATTAATAGATTGGCTAATCAGGGCTTTGCTTGTACTCAGCCAACCCAAATTTGCTTGGTATGAGCAGTTTAATAGGCGTAAAATTCCAGCGCTTCAGCCATGGCTCAGTATGAGGAGCAGCTGTTTGTTGGGCTGATTTGATGGGTGCTTTTGTTTGTTGACTTTAACCCAGTTATCTCCCAGTGACATCAGCATACTTGGCAGCCCATGCTGGCTTTCATCTCGCTCCAGGTAGTTAAGCTATTATAATGTTTTCAGGGTGCTAAGTAAAGGCCAGCCTTAGCACAGTACTCCAAAGAAGTGATGCTGCTATTGGGAATGCAAAGAGGCAGAAAATCCTTCCCACTTACCATATTTTTCACTCTATAGGACGCACCTGACCATAGGACGCACCTTGTTTTAGAGGGGGAGAACAAGAAACAAAAATTCTCCCCCTTTCTGCTCAGCGCCCCTTCAGCAAAGCGGCAGGAGAAACAGAGCCCCTTCCATTTCTCCTCCCACTTCACTGTAGGGGCGCTGCACAGCTCTCCCTCTCTGCTGAAGCCAGGAGAGTCTTGCTCTCCCGGCCTCAGCAAAAGGAACCTGAAGCCTGCGGAGTGCAGCGGGAACTCGCCTGTGCTCCGAAGGCTTCAGGCGGCTATCCCTGAAGCCTGGAGAGCGAGAGGGTTCAGTGCGCACCGACCCCTCTCGCTCTCCAGGCTTCAGCGAAAGCAACGCGAAGCCTCCAGAGCGCGGAGGGAGCAATCCCTCTGCGCTTCGGAGGCTTCGTGTTGCTATCGCTGAAGCCAAGGAGCCTGCATTCACTCCATAGGACGCACACACATTTCCCCTTAATTTTTGGAGTGGGAAAAGTGCGTCCTATAGAGCGAAAAATACGGTACTTGCTGCTTGTCTTTTCAGTGTTGGCCTGAGAGACCTGTGGATTTCTCACCTAGACCTCTTGGTCTAGTAGGTGGCATGGGCAGAGATGCAATATGCAGCAGAGCAAGGATGGGGAACCTGTGACCTTCCCAACGTTGTTGGACTCTAGTTCCCATCAGCCCTTGCCAGCACAGGAAATGTTTAAGGATGGTGGGAGTTGTAGTTCAGCATCGTCTGAAAGGCCACAAGTTCCCCATCCTTGCATCAGGGAATACATTTTCTGTCGCTATGCTTAGCCTGTCCAGGGAGGCCCAATTCACCTTTTGCCTGAAAAGTTGATCACAGACCATAGTTCTATGACTTCATACCCTCCAACATTTCTCTGATGAAAATAGGAACACCCTATTAAATTATTATTAATAATATTAATATTATTATTATTATACCCTGCCCATTTGACTGGGCTACTCCAGCCACTCTGGGCTGATTCCATCATCAATAATGATGATGATAATAATAATAATAATTTTATTATTTATACCCCACCCATCTGGCTGGGTTTCCCCAGCCACTCTGGGAGGCTCCCAACAGAACACTAAAAACAGAATAAAACTTCAAACATTAAAAACTTCCCTAAAAAGGGCTGCCTTCAGATGTCTTCTAAAGGTCAGATAGTTGTTTATTTCCTTGACATCTGATGAGAGGGCATTACACAGGGAGGGTGCCACTACTGAGAAGGCCCTCTGCCTGGTTCCCTTCTTTAACCTCACCTCTCACAATGAGGGAACCGCCAGAAGGCCCTCGGAGCTGGACCTCAGTGCCTGGGCTGAACGATGGTGGAGACGCTCCTTCAGGTATACTGGGCCGAGGCCGTATAAAACATAATAAAACATTACAAAACTTCCCTATACACGGCTGCCTTCAGATGTCTTCTAAAGACTGTATAGTTTCTTATCTCCTTGACTGGGGGGGGGTGCATACCCTCCAACATTTCCCTGATGGAAATAGGGACGTCCTAAGGAAAAGCAGGACATTCCACTATCAAATCAGAAACCGGGGTGGCTTCTGTAAATCTGGGACTGTCCCTGGAAAATAGGGACACTTGGAAAATCTGTATTATTTACAAGCCTTCCTGAGGGCCTATCAGAGTGAGGGGTGTGTGCTTTCAAATTTAGATGTAACAGCAGGAAAAACAAAGGGGAAAGGGACAAATTGTCTTCCTTTTTCAAGCACCCTTATAACTTTAAGGGCCAGAAGCACCCTTTCTTTCCTTCACCCCCTTTTTTCGGTTAATAAAACAAAGGATTATTGGGCAGCCATACCTGTGTTAGAGCGGAAATTCAAGGTGGAATCACAGAAAGTCCCAGCAGTACACATCAAAATGGTGGCAGCTTCGCCCACTTTTCCCCATTCCCGCTCTCCCCTTAATTTCTTCCTTCTCTTCCCCCTACCCCCACAAGTACCACGGATGCTCAGCCGATTCTAATTCAATTTCTCTGCCTATTGTTTATTTCACGCTCCCTGTGTAAAGTGTCAAATGCTGATGTTCCGTCAGGCCCAGACTGTCGTTTGCATTTGTCATTCACTCCTTGTTAAAAAATAAGGCTGGGTTGCACCCGCCTTGGCATGCTCTGCTGGGAAATTCCCTATGGTGAAATTAGTCCGTTTAGATGGAAAGTTTTGTGTCACTCCCCTGTCTAAATTGGCAGATCCGGCTCTTCTGCAAAACCCAGTAAACTGTGAACTTTGATGCACCTGCCAATCAAATGCATATTTTGCAAGCAAAGCCAGATGACAAGAGCAGCGGAATGGGCTCCTCCGATTGGCTGGCCTCATTTAGGCATATCAGAAGATGCTTGCCAGTCACGCAGTAAAGCCCTCTAGTCCCGGGGACTCCCTTAACAGAATCTGTCCTCCCCGTGCGAAGAAGGGTGGGAGGACAGAGGTGTTGCAGGAGATCGCAGTGCAGTTTGGATGCAATAGGCAGCCTGGTCCTATTCCGCTGGGCTTTTCTGAGCGGCAAGGAAACAGAACCTTCTGCATCACGGCAATGAGTTGGCTTTCAAAGCCAACTCATTGGTCACAACACAGGTGAGGAAGATGAACATGTCCTTTTCACAGTACTGGAGAGCAGCAATAATGTTACCACATGGGCAGGAGTAAAAAAAAGGATTGTACACTTCACAGTTTAACATGAAGCTGGCTCATCTGTGCTGCCCAAATCAATATGCAAACCAAAACGCAGCTATCCTGCAAAATTTGCCCTTCTCCAAATTGTGAAGTGCAGTTCTTCAGCCAAATAGTGTGCATGCACACACCTATTTACAGAAAATAATGTGGAAAATGCTTTATATAAGACAGTGCTATTTTTATAGAAAAAGAAGTGCCGGAACTCATCCTGAACTTCTCCCTTGTTCTCTTATAATGGCAATGGTGCCCACCTGAGAGGTGCCAGAGTTCTGGCAAGTGCCAGCTTTTTAAAAAGCCCTGATATGAGGGGAAATGCATATATTACAGGAAAGACAAAAACTGCAAACTGATACAGAAATGGGCTTAGCTAAACTGAAGATTTGGAAAATGAGAAACTGAAAGAAAAGGAAATTGACAGATTTGTCCATCCCGATACACTCCAGAAGGTTGCAGGTGGAAATGGAACGAGACAACCCAGCTCCACCAAAAGTGGGTGGCAGCCAAAGCCAGAGGGGCAGAGACCCAGAGGCACCTAGGGACTGAAAGGTGGCCATCACTGTGCTTTGGGCAGTATGTTCCTGTGAAGACCAAGTCATGGTGCAGCCGTTCTTCACAGCAATGCTTCACAACTATAATTTTCTCTCTGTGTGTTGGGAACACATCAAGCGCAAAGCAACCTTAAAGTATAGGTCCAACGGGACACCTCAGTATTGTGGGGGGGGGGGGAGGAGAACATTCCCTGTTTAACTGATCCCACAGCCACTCTTAGGCAAATGAGTCCATCCTTCCATTTGATAAGGAAACTTCTCCTGCTTTCGGGGACGTGGAGAATTTGTGCAGAAAACCCAAAGCAATAATATGCACGCTGCACTCAGGGAACTCCTCTTGCTTCTACCTGGAGAGTGGTGAATTTGTCAAGCTCACAATGCTCAGTTAGAATATTAACCAAGTGCCATTTCCTCCAAAAGCTCTTCTCTGACCAAGAATATAAAGTGAGGTTCTTCACTTGTGCAGTCAGCATTATATTGACCAAGCTGCTTTACAGGTTCGTGTTCCATGGTTATTTAATGTTAACTCAACTTAATATGGCAAAAATGGGAAACTTAAGAGATACTGAAACTGACAGATTCCTCCTTTCCTATGAAGCGGCAGAGGTTCCAGTTAAGGTAAAGGCAAAGGTACCCCTGACCTTTAGGTCCAGTCGCAGACGACTCTGGGGTTGTGCCGCTCATCTTGCTTTACTGGCCGAGGGAACCGGCGTTTGTCCACAGACAGTTTTTCCGGGTCATGTGGCCAGCATGACTAAGCCGCTTCTGGCGAACCAGAGCAGTGCACGGAAACGCCATTTACCTTCCTGCCGGAGCGGTGCCTATTTATCTACTTGCACTTTGACGTGCTTTCGAACTGCTAGGTTGGCAGGAGCTGGGACCAACAACAGGAGCTCACCCCGTCACGGGGATTCGAACCACCGACCTTCTGATCAGCAAGCCCAAGAGGCTCTGTGGTTTAGACCACAGCGCCACCCATGTCCCTAGAGGTTCCAGTTACTTTACCTTAAAAAGCTCTGCCACCCCTTGGAGGGGCAGTGGAGCTCCCTTCCCCTCTGCTGCAGGAGACAAAGTCACCAGAGGGGGCAGCAGAGCTTTTGTCAACATTTGCAAGCTGCCTCCATTTTTAACCAGAACACATCATAGAATCATGGATTAGTAGAGCTGGAAGGGACCCCGAGAGTCATCTAGTCCAACCCCCTGCATTGCAGGAATCTCAGCTAAAGAATCCATGGCAGGTGACCACCCAACCTCTCCTTAAAAATCTCCAGCGAAGGAGAGTGTCCACCACCTTCTGAAGGAGACCGTTCCACTGTTGAACAGCTCTTACTGTCAGAAAGTTCTTACTGGTGTTTAGTCACAATCTCCTTTCTTGTAACTTGAAGCCATTGGTTTGAGTCCCAGCCTCCAGAGCACCCTCTTCCATGTGACCGTGCTTTAGATATTTGAAGATTTGCTATCGTATCTCCTCAGACATAACTTGTTCAAAACAGTGGCGTAGCGTGGGTTGTCAGCACCCGGGGCAAGGCAAGTAATTTGCGCCCCCTAACCTGTGGATTTGCGCCCCCTAACCCTGGATTTGCCCTAACCCCAGATGTTGCGCCCGGTGCGGCCGGCCCCCCCTGCACCCCCCACGCTACGCCACTGGTTCAAAACCATCAGTCCTGACCAGAATCATGGAATTTCTTAACTACATTTATGAATCACGCTAAAACAGAATTTATTTGGGCAAGGGTGTGTGTGTCTGTGTTAAAAACAGGAAACTTGAAACAATATCATAAAATACTGTTGCACACCACCTCGGTCTCCAAGAGATGAGAGATTCCAGGGGTTACAGGCACTTATCCAGTTTCCTTGGAAAGAGGGACAGCAGAGACACTGATGTCTTTATGATGTATGGTTCATTTACACAAATCAAAACCTGAGACTAAGATGGAGGGGCTCACAGCATTAACAACCCAGAAGGTCTTGCTTCTCCCAAAGCCACAGCCATGGATTCAAGCAGAAATCAGGCATGGCTCTTGCCCTCAGGTTTCCTCCTGCTTCTAGCTCATACGCTCAACTTCGGCTTTCCCCTCCAGCGGCGTAGCGTGGGTTGTCAGCACCCGGGGCAAGGCAAATAATGTGCGCCCCCTAACCCGGGGCAAGGCAAGTAATTTGCGCCCCTAACCTGCCGCCGCTGCCAGCTTCTTCTTGCTGCTGCCTAGGCTGGTCGGGTGTGGTTCTCTCCCGCGCTCAGCGCTGCGCTGGGCGGCCGCTGCACTGTCCCTCCCCCAGATAGTCCCTCCCTCGCTCTCTCTCTGCTCCGCAATGCAACACACGCCTGGCACCCTCCCCCTCCACAATGAGCGGCGACCCGGCAGCTCGGATCGGATTCGCACAACCAGCACTGCAGTGAGAGAGAGAGAGTGAGCCAGGTAGGGGCAGAGAGCTGCGAGTGCGAGCGCCCCCCCCCCCAAATGTTGCGCCCGGTGCGACTGGCCCCCCCTGCACCCCCCACGCTATGCCACTGTTCCCCTTTGGCAGATTTCTTTCTTATATTTATGACCCATACTTGGGGGCCATTTCCAAGAAGCTGGTCTGGCTATTCCAACAGTTGAATCCTCCATTAGATTTTAACCCTTGCTGGATCCAGGAGTGAGAAAGGACTCAGACATACAGCCTAAACCACCCCCCAAAAAATCCAGCTCACAACAATACAATGAAATCCAGCAAGCGAGATCCACTGTGATTCCATCTGATCATGGTGAAAACAAAAGCAATCTCATAGGGCTAAATGCAAATCCTAAAAAGGTAAATGACCCCTGACAGTTCAGTCCAGTCGCAGATGACTCTGGGGTTGCGGCGCTCATCTTGCTTTACAGGCCGAGGGAGCCAGCGTTTGTCCGCAGACAGTTTTTCCAGGTCATGTGGCCAGCATGACTAAGCCGCTTTTGGCGCAACGGAACACCAAAACCAGAGCAGCGCACTGAAACGCCGTTTACCTTCCCGCCACAGTGGTACCTATTTATCTACTTGCACTTTTGGGCGTGCTTTCACACTACTAGGTGGGTAGGAGCTGGGACTGAGCAACGGGAGCTCACCCCGTCGCGGGGATTCGAACCACTGACCTTCTGATCGGTAAGCCCAAGAGGCTTAGTGGTTTAGACCACTGCGCCACCTGCATCCTCTAAAATGCACATTCTACAGTGGTGCCCCGCAAGACGAACGCCTCGCAAGACGGAAAACCCGCTAGACGAAAGGGTTTTCCATTTTGGAGGCGCTTCGCAAAACGAATTTCCCTATGGGCTTGCTTCGCAAGACGAAAATGTCTTGCGAGTTCCTGCGGGTTTCCCCCCCTTTCCCCCCCCTTTCCCTAAGCCGCTAAGCCGCTTATCAGCTGATCCGCTGATAAGCCGCTTAACAGCTGATGGCTAAAATCTGCTAAACCGCTAGTAGCGCTAATCCGCTAAGCTGTCAATGGGCTTGCTTCGCAAGACGAGAAAACCGCTATACAAAAAACCTCACGGAACGGATTAATTTCGTCTTGCAAGGCACCACTGTATCTGACTTAAAAGCAAATGCTAAAAACTGTATCAAAAATCCAAATGATGCTGAATGGATTAAAAGATTTTACAAGCATTAAAAAAAGTAATACTCGTGGTCTTCTATGGAAGACAATTCTACCAGGCCATGCAAGTTTTGAGTATTTTCAGAATATGTGAGTGCCTACGCATGTTCTAAGCCATATCATGCTAATTTAAAAGAAGGTAACACGAGAGACTAAATATCAGTGATAAAGAATAATATTTACATCTCCAGCATAGTAATTATGGTAATACAGTGGTACCTCAGGTTAAGTACTTAATTCCTTCCAGAGATCCGTACTTAACCTGAAATTGTTCTTAACCTGAAGCACCACTTTAGCTAACGGGGCCTCCTGCTGCCGCTGCGCCGCTGAAGCACGATTTCTGTTCTTATCCTGAAGCAAAGTTCTTAACCTGAAGCACTATTTCTGGGTTAGCGGAGTCTGTAACCTGAAGCGTATGTAACCTGAGGTACCACTGTACTGAAATCCACCTGCAGTCTACTAATAAAGACTTGGCCAAAGGTTCTCCAATGAGGACTTCTAGCTGAATGCAAAGCTGGTCTCTTTCACCTTCAGCCGCTGTCGCTTGTCTCACAGTAATGGCCTCCGCACTCCTCTCGGGAGCTGCCCTTCACACCTCTGAATCGCCTTAGAATCATAGAGTTGGAAGGGACTATGCAGGAATCTTTCGCCCAAGGTGAGGCTCAAACTCACAACCTTGAGATTAACAGTCTCACTCTCTACCAACTGAGCTATCCCTACATCATTCCAAGGGGGACTGTTGGAAGGGGATGGAGTATAATTTTCCATTTGGTGATCAAATAGTGTGTACAACCACCATATCCAATTTGAAGCGGAGGAAGGAAAAAGGTGAAGGTAAAGGTAAAGGTAAAGGACCTCTGGATGGTTAAGTCCAGTCAAAGGCGACTATGGGGTTGCGGCGCTCATCTCGCTTTCAGGCCAAGGGAGCTGGCGTTTGTCCACAGACAGCTTTCCAGGTCATGTGGCCAACATGACTAAACCACTTCTGGCACAACAGAACACTGTGACGGAAACCAGAGCACACAGAAACACATTTACCTTCCCGCTGCAGTGGTACCTATTTATCTACTTGCACTGGGGTGCTTTCAAACTGCTAGATTGACAGGAGCTGGGGCAGAGCAATGGGAGCTCACTCCGTCATGGGGATTCGAACCGCCGACCTTCTGATCAGCAAGCCCAAGAGGCTCAGTGGTTTAGACCACAGCGCCACCCGTGTCTGAGCGATACCCACTAAGGCAGGTCTACACTTCCACTTGGTCCACCACTTTCCCCTGGGGTAACCCCCCTGCTTACTGCTGAAATGGAACAAACATCCATCGGTTTTTCTGTGGATTGAAGTTTGTTCCGAGTCAGTGATAAATGGCAGGTTTTCCCAGGGAAAGTGGGGCAGAAACGAAAAACCACTTAGACACGTGCTTTCTAAGAATGGAACCAGCAGAAGTGTGGATGATGAGCCCCAAAGTCTACAGAGTAGACTCCCTGAAATTAGAGCCTAGGACTTGCCGATCAGAAGGTCGGCGGTTTGAATCCCTGCGACGGGGTGAGCTCCCGTTGCTCGGTCCCTGCTCCTGCCAACCTAGCAGTTCGAAAGCACGTCAAAGTGCAAGTAGATAAATAGGTACCGCTCCGGCGGGAAGGTAAATGGCGTTTCCGTGCACTGCTCTGATTCGCCAGAAACGGCTTAGTCATGCTGGCCACATGACCTGGAAGCTGCACACCGGATCCTTCGGCCAATAAAGCGAGATGAGTGCTGCAACCCCAGAGTCAGCCACGACTGGACCTAATGGTCAGGGGTCCCTTTACCTTTACCTTTTACATGGTTCTACTAGCAGATGGCAAACATTGAATACCATCCACCGCACTGCAACATCTTCCTTGAACAGTGAAATAGCAGACAGCTTTTTGTTTGAGGTTTGCGAATTTACTCAATCCCTTGCACCTATATTTTTTTTTTCAAAAGGGGAGGAAGAAAGGTATATTGCAACGGGCTCTCGATTGTTGCCCTGTAATCAGTATCGTTAGTCATACTGCTTTTTTCTTAGTCTTGTTTTTCATCATGGGGGCGAGGATGAAATCTGACAGCATCATGCAATGCTTGCTACGGAATATCAATGCAGACAAATGAAGGAAGATAAAATAAACTCTGTACATTAGTCAGCAAAACATGCACTCATCCAGATGGGGGGAAGTTGCAGCCAATGACAAGTATTTGTTGCATCAGTATGTCTGTCTGTCAATCAGCAATAAGGCTGGATGATCACTAAGTCCACAGATTTTAGAATATTGAGAATCCAAACATTAGGTAACAGAAAAAGCCAAATCTGGATAAATCACAAGTTTTGCATGCTAAAAATGGTACATCTGACTGTTTATGCTCTTGGCATTGCTAAGCCCCTGATTATCATGCCAAACAAACTCAAATAACAGCTGTCAAATTTGTCACATTCTTCTAAAATGAGAAGTAACTCAGTTGTGTGCTAATCCAAGGCTGCCTCCGTAGGGTTTAGGGCTTCGTGATTGGTCTTGGTGACTTGAATGCTAAGAGCCCACTCGAACATTGGGCCCAGAAAGAACTACATATACCCCAGGTAGCCAAGAAAACTTTTGCCGGCTCTTGTGGGTCCCGTCCATGTTTGAATCTGGAACTTGGCAAGGGAAGTGTCTGCATTTGCCAAGAGGGTGAGAGAATAACCAGGACACTCTCCTCTGTTCAACATGATGGAGTGGGGTGGGGGAAGAGATGGCAAACGGAATGTGGCTCTTTCTATTTTTAACTGCCTCCTAGTTGTCGCCTTTCCTCCTTTCTTTCTCTCCTCCTCCTCTTCCTCTTCTTCCTCCTCCCATGCCTTCCTTTCTTTGCAAACTCCTGGCACAGGCATCCACTGCCCTGCCCATCTCCCCTCCTCCCCTCCAGGAACCCCTCCGGTATACAGCACTGTCAACCCAAACACATGATAAATTGCCCTGTCAAAACAATTCATTCAGGGACCAATTAATTCCACAGAAATGAACCAGGAACCATCAGTTGCTGAAAAACTCCAAGTGCAGAGAGCGAGGAGACTTGCTCTGTAAGTGAGAAAGCAAACGGGGAAAGGAGGAGGAGGAGAAGGAGGAGAGAGAGAGAGAGAGAGAGAGAGAGAGAGAGAGAGAAGGCTTGGGAAGTTAGTCTGACAGAAATTGGTCATTTAATGCTTAAGTGCACTGTAGACAGCCCCTGTCATAGCAGCCAACATGGTAAGAACTCCCCCTGTGCTTTATTTATTAATTATATGTAACAGCAAGGGGGACACGTCACTGTCTCAGTGTGGACTCGTCACCTTTACTGCTCATTGTCCCACAGCATGCAAGTCTGCAGAATTAAATGGAAGCTGAAGGGTCGAGCGTTGAGACCAGGGCTGATCTACAGAAGTTCTCCCTGCCCTCCCCGGCCATTGTGGGTTACTTACAGATAGGCAGGAGTAAGTGAAGAGTGTCTAAACCAGCTTTCCCCAAACTGGTGCCCTCCAAAATGTTGTTGGACTACAAGTTCCATCAGCCCCAGCCAACATGGCACTGGTCGGGGATGATGGGAGTTGTAGTCCAAAGCTCATGGTGCAGAAGGCTGGTCCAAACTAACTTTTCAACACACCCCAGGTAATTCCCAGCTATCGGCCGCACTATTTCACAGGGGCATGGACATGCTCATCGCAAGGAGCAGTGCTCAGACACAGAACCCTCCTTGTTAATTAGATTGTGCAGCTTGGGATCCTACCAGAGTCCAAGATGCGCTGCATAAATTTCCAAAGGTTTTTTTAAAAAAAAAATCTATTTCACATTTTATTGTATTGTTTTCCTGCTTTCTTGTTTGCCACCCTGGACTCCTTTGGGAGGAAGGGTGGGGCAGAAGTAATAGTAATATTAATTCTTTATGGACTTGAACCTGAACTGGTGGTAGTGGAGTCACGCAACCTGAGAAAACAATGGTTTTACGCCATTCATTCACAAATGTTGCAATTATTATTTGTAAAAGGTAAAGGTACAGGGACCCCTGACCATTAGGTCCAGTCGCGGATGACTCTGGGGTTGCGGCGCTCATCTCGCTTTATTAGCCAAGGGAGCCAGCGTACAGCTTCCAGGTCATGTGGCCAGCATGACTAAGCCAATTATGGAGAACCAGAGCAGCGCACGGAAACGCCGTTTACCTTCCCACCAGAGCAGTACCTATTGATCTACTTGCACTGTGATGTGCTTTCAAACTGCTAGCTTGGCAGGAGCAGGGACAAAGCAATGGGAGCTCACCCCGTCGCGGGGGTTCGAACTGCTGACCTTCTGATAGGCAAGTACTAGGCTCTGTGGTTTAACCCACAGCACCACCCACGTCCCACATTATTTGTATTACTAATTGGTTATATTTTGATACTTCATCTAAGGATCATAGGGCGGTTTGCAATAGAAAAACACAAAAATACGTACCATAAAAAGGTAAAGGTACCCCTGCCCGTACGGGCCAGTCTTGACAGACTCTGGGGTTGTGCGCCCATCTCACTCAAGAGGCCGGGGGCCAGCGCTGTCCGGAGACACTTCCGGATCACGTGGCCAGCGTGACAAAGCTGCATCTGGCGAGCCAGCGCAGCACACGGAAACGCCGTTTACCTTCCCGCTAGTAAGCGGTCCCTATTTATCTACTTGCACCCGGGGGTGCTTTCAAACTGCTAGGTTGGCAGGCGCTGGGACCGAGCAGCGGGAGCGCACCCCGCCGTGGGGATTCGAACCGCCAACCTTTCGATCGGCAAGCCCTAGGCGCTGAGGCTTTTACCCACAGCGCCACCCGCGTCCCTAGTAACAAACAAAAACAATGCCACTACCACCACCCCAATTGTAATAACAATTGCTTCTGAGTCTGCTGTATTTCTGGAATACAATTGCTGCCTGAATCTCCTTTTTGTCTGGCAATTGTAGCTGAAGCAGAATTAGGAGCCCAGGCAGCTAACAAACACCGCCAGGAACAGGAACAGCTGGTATGAGATCCCAGGAAAGACACTTACAAACATCACTCTAGTTGGTCTAGTAAGTGGGTGAACCAGTAATCTTTAGGCTCTCTCGGAAGAAATGGCAGCCAGCACTCTCACATGTTCATTTTTCCCTCTGTCCACTTCAAATGCAACATTTCCTTTTCAATTATCACATTTTGAACCTGAGGAGCGGGGAATCACTGAGATTTCAGTATTTAATATTGGAGCAGCGATGAAAGCAGCAATATTCATATTGCAGTGGCAAGTTCCGAATTTTCAGACTTACATCTCAGGTCACAACTTTTAAATAATGACAAAGACGAAATTCAGATCTCCTAAATCTGGACTTTCCGCGGAAATGGATTTTGTATTTTCAGCGTATGGTGTGCAGGGAACAAATGCTGCGTGTTGGTTTTCATAAAAGCAATCCTAGAACGGATTTTGCTACTACCCAGGTATTTTGACACCTGGTTGAAAAGCAGCACGTGACCCTATCAGGCCTGCGAGACGTTATGCGACTTACAGGTTGTCAATGGATATGCATGACTGCATGGCTTGGAAAACTGCATTTGCTAAGAATCAAAGCCACCCTGCCAGCTCAAACCAATAAAAAAAACTAATGCAATAAAATGTAACTGTATACCATCTATAGCAGGGGTCAGCAAACTTTTTCAGCAGGGGGCCAGTCCACTGTCCCTCAGACATTGTGGGGAGCCAGAGTGGGGAGCCACAAATAACCGAGAGATGCATTTAAATAAAATAATAATAATAATAATAATAATAATAATAATAATTTATTATTTGTACCCCGCCCATTTGGCTGGGTTTCCCCAGCCACTCTGGGCGGCTTCCAACAAAGATGAAAAATACACTAAAATGTCACATATTAAAAACTTCCCTGAACAGGGCTGCCTTCAGATGTCTTCTGAATGTCAGGTAGTTGTTTATCGCTTTGACATCTGATGGGAGGGCATTCCACAGGGTGGGCGCCACTACCGAGAAGGCCCTCTGCCTGGTTCCCTGTAACTTGGCCTCTCGCAGTGAGGGAACCGCCAGAAGGCCCTCGGAGCTGGACCTCAGTGTCCGGGCAGAACGATGGGGGAGGAGACGATCCTTCAGATATACTGGACCGAGGCCATTTAGGGCTTTAAAGGTCAGCACCAACACTTTGAATTGTGCTCGGAAACGTACTGGGAGCCAATGTAGGTCTTTCAAGACCGGTGTTATATGGTCTCGGCGGCCGCTCCCAGTCACCAGTCTAGCTGCCGCATTCTGGATTAGTTGTAGTTTCCGGGTCACCTTCAAAGGTAGCCCCACGTAGAGCGCATTGCAGTAGTCCAAGCGGGAGATAACCAGAGCATGTACCACTCTGGCGAGACAGTCTGCAGGCAGATAGGGTCTCAGCCTACGTACCAGATGGAGCTGGTAAACAGCTGCCCTGGATACAGATTTGACCTGTGCCTCCATGGACAGCTGTGAGTCCAAAATGACTCCCAGGCTGCGCACCTGGTCCTTCAGGGGCACAGTTACCCCATTCAGGACCAGGGAATCCTCCACACCTGCCCGCCTCCTGTCCCCCAAAAACAGTACTTCTGTCTTGTCAGGATTCAATCTGTTAGCCGCCATCCATCCTCCAACCGCTTCCAGACACTCACACAGGACCTTCACTGCCTTCACTGGTTCTGATTTAAGACGGTCCAGAAGGATGTTATGGTCGATGGTATCAAACGCCGCTGAGAGATCCAGCAGAACTAGGAAACAGCTCTCACCTTTGTCCCTAGCCCGCCGGAGATCATCAACCAGTGCGACCAAGGCAGTTTCAGTCCCATGATGAGGCCTGAATCCCGACTGGAAGGGATCCAAATGGTCCGCTTCTTCCAGGCGTGCCTGGAGTTGTTCAGCAACCACTCGCTCAATCACCTTGCCCAAGAATGGAAGGTTTGAGACTGGGCGATAATTGGCCATCGTGGCCGCATCTAAAGATGGTTTTTTAAGAAGCGGTTTAATAACCGCCTCTTTCAGCGGGTCTGGGAAGGCTCCCTCACGGAGGGAAGCATTCACCACCCCACGAAGCCCATCGCCCAGTCCTTCCCGGCTAGCTTTTATAAGCCAGGATGGGCAAGGATCCAGGAGACAGGTGGTTGGCTTCACTCGTCCAAGCAGCCTGTCCACATCCTCAGAGGTAACAGATTGGAATTGATCCCACACAACTTGACCAGACAGGACTCTAGCACTCTCCCGCCCCGGCCCTGCTCTCACGGTGGAGTCTACTTCTTCCCGAATCTGAGCGATTTTATCTGCAAAAAAATTTGCAAAATCATTGCAGGAGAACATATGGCCCGTACTGGGCCCCGATGTTACAGGTGGTTCCGCTAAATTGTGAACCACCTGAAAGAATCTCCTGCTGCTGTTTTCTGCAGATGCAATAGAGGCGGTGAAGAAAGTCTTCTTCGCCGTCGCTATCGCCACTTGGTAGGCTCGACGTTGAGCTCTAACCTGTGTCCGGTCAGATTCGGAATGAGTTATCCGCCACCAGCGCTCTAGCCATCTCAACAATTGTTTCATTGCCCTCAGATCCGTGGAAAACCACGGGGCTCTCCGGGCTCCATGCAATCGGAGAGGGCGCTTCGGAGCCAAACAGTCAATAGCCCTGGTTAACTCCACATTCCAGCGGGCCACCAGGGAATCAGCTGAAAGGCCATCAACATGGGATAAAGCATCCCCTACCACTCTCTGGAAACCATTTGGATCCATTAAGTGGCGGGGGCGGACCATCCGAATCGGTCCCACCTCCCTGCAGAGGGGATGGGTCGCAGAGAAGTCCAGTTGCACCAGGAAGTGATCTGACCATGGCACTTCTTTCGTTTCGCTTTTAGTTAGTGTCAGATCACCAACATCCATAGAGGTAAACACCAGGTCCAAAGCATGTCCGCGGCTATGGGTTGGGCCAGAATTATTCAGGGACAGCCCCATGGAGGCCATGCTTTCCACGAAGTCCCGAGCGGCCCCTTGTAAGGTCGTGTCGGCATGGATGTTAAAATCCCCTAGGACAACCAAGCTAGGTGTCTCCAGGAGAACATCCGCCACGACCTGAAGCAGCTCGGGCAGGGAATCCTTGGTGCAGCGGGGAGGTCGGTACACCAAAAGGAATCCTGTACTGCCCCTATTGCCCAACTTCCAGAACATGCACTCGGAAAATTGGGTCTTCCCAATAGGACGCCTGGTGCAAACTAATGACTTCCTAAAAATCACTGCAACCCCCCCTCCCCGCCCACATGACCTGGGTTGCTGTGCGTAAAGGAAACCTGGTGGACAAGCAGCGGCCAGGACAGGCCCATCTGCTTCATCCAACCAAGTCTCTGTTACACATGCCAGGTCAAGTCCTCCATCCATGATCAAGTCATGGATGGCAGTGGTCTTATGAATCATTGGCCTGGCATTGCATAGCAACACTTTCAGGTCATGTGGGTATCCCTTGCTGATTCTAGTATCCATCCGGTCAGGACCAGACCCGGAGGCAGGGATAGTCCTCAGACAACGGCTAAACCTGCCTCCTCTGTAATGACATGGTCTGGTCTTAGCGTAACTCCTCCTCCTACCCGTGATCACTGAGATCGGTTGTCCCAGTGCATTCCCCCCTGTGAAACCTGTCCCAGCCATTTTGTTGGCTGGGACCAACTCCCCAGCAGCCCTGACCCCTCCCCTTAAGAACAAAATAACACCTTTAAAAAAAACAAAAAAACAACAACACAAATAAAACAATACAAACAAAAAACAATAAAAATTACAAAAACATAAAATCAAACAAATTCCCAGGCCCAATAAACATCCACCCCACCCCCACCCCCCACATACAAAAAATTCAAAATACAATTTTTAAAACATTTTAAAAGCACTCTGCACCCCTCCAGCAGTAACAGCAACTGTCCTAGTGAGGCCCGTCAGGCCCTGCCCTGGGCCAGGTGGTAAGTGGCAGGAAGGAGCAGGGCCCCATACACTCACACAGGAGAGTCCTCCTGGGCAGCGGAGTGCAGCAATCCTTATGAGGCTTCAGGCCCCGCCCCAGGCCAGATGGTGAGTGGCAAGAAGGAGCAGGGCCCTCAGACACTCACACGCACCTTCTTCTCATGTAAACAGGATGTGGGTGGCGCTGTGGGTTAAACCACAGAGCCTAGGACTTGCCGATCAGAAAGTCGGCGGTTCGAATCCCCGCGACGGGGTGAGCTCCCGTTGCTCGGTCCTTGCTCCTGCCAACCTAGCAGTTTGAAAGCACGTCAAAGTAGATCAATAGGTACCATTCCAGTGGGAAGGTAAACAGCGTTTCCGTGTGCTGCTCTGGTTCGCCAGAAGCGGCTTAGTCATGCTGGCCACATGACCCGGAAGCTGTACGCCGGCTCCCTTGGCCAATAAAGCGAGATGAGCGCCGCAACCCCAGAGTCAGCCACGACTGGATCTAATGGTCAGGGGTCCCTTTACCTTTACTCATGTAAAAACACCAGGCAGGCTCCACAAATAACCCAGAGATGCATTTTAAATGACACATTCTACTAATGTAAAAACACACTGATTCCCGGACCGTCTGCAGGCCGGATTTAGAAGGCAATTGGGCTGGATCCGGCCCCCGGGCCTTAGTTTGCCTACCCATGATCTACAAGGTATTTCTTTTGGTTTTGAACAATGAGCAGTACACATCCTTGCTGCAACTGGAAGATTTATGGTAAGCTGAGGGTCCACTTCTTGTTTTTATTATTTTACATAACAGAGTAAAGTTGATTTTGAGTTAGCCTTTAGAGTCTGGAGTGTTATGATACGTTTCATTTAATTGAAGCTCTCCTTTAGGTTTATATACATTAAACTAGATGGTAAATTATTGAATATCCATGGCCCTTCTTGCTCCTAAGTTTGTAAATTTAGAACTGTATCCCAATTTCCTCTCCCCCCCCCCCCTTGAAACAGATTGGCTTTAGTTTCAGTTGCCTATGATGTAAAGAGCATGTTTTATCCTAATCAGATTTTTTGTCTTGTGGTTTATTGTTCATATTTCGACATTTGTCTTGTTGTCCATGCTTATCTAATGAGTAATTTAGTGTCAATGAGCTAGATTACAGTGTTTCCCAACCTTGGGCCTCCAGATGTTTTTGGCCTACAACTCCCATCATCCCTAGCTAGCAAGACCAGTGGTCAGGGATGATGGGAATTGTAGTTCAAAAGCAGCTGGAGGCCCAAGGTTGGGAAACACGGAGCTAGAAAATATTGAAAAATTGGAGGTCAATCACCTTCCATAAAAGCCTCCACTTCAGCCTTCACTACTTTGCACACTATTAGTAGAGCTGGTAGTAGAAGAAAGTTGTGTATCCTAGTTCCAGTAAATTCATTCTACAGTAGCCTTCTTTTGACATGGTTACCCACGACTTGGAAAACTTGTCACTACTTGACAAATGGACTGCAGTTGTGAGAGGTGAAACTAGGGTGGTGTACAGGTCCCATGATTCACCTTGTATCTGTGCGTTTTTAAACATTCCAATCTGTTCCCAGATCACTTTATGCTCACTTTGCTTTGATCTGCAATTTGGGTTCCAAGCTCTTCTGTGGAAAACAATTCTCTCTGGTCCCCATTTACTATAATAGGGTGATGGGAAGTTTTGCTTCTACACATGACTCTGGCTAAACCATTTTAAGCTGAGACATTCCTTCATTACCCTAGAATGTTCAGTCCACATTGAGTTCATGAGACACATCTTGGTTGACCACATCTACGGATGAATGCTATATATTAATCACTAGTAATAGTTTAAGTCTTGCTATATCAATCACTAGTAATAGTTTAATAAGGAGGTTTTCACGCCTGTCCAATTCTGTGTTCCCTTTCCCAACCTTTAATCTATTGATGATTAATGCCTATATGCAACCTTTGCATTGTTTGCATTGTATTTGTGTTGACCAATCAGCAACAAGCACCTATGTGGCAATGCTGTAATATTCAATAAAAGGGACTCCCCGAGACAAGCTCGGGAGATGCCTCCCATATGACACTTGCCATTCGTCTGTCGTTTATTTCAACCCAACAATAGGGAAGCTAACACTGGCTATAATTTCCCCCATCGTAGCCAAAGTGGATGAAATTTACAGGCATAGGAGCCGCCGTCAGAGTGGATTAAGCCTGCTAAATTGCAGACAAATAGATCCAGCTGCTTTTTGTGGGGGAAAGTAAAGTAAAAGAGATTCGCTTTCCTATGGGGGTGCTGTCTTTTGCCCTTCCCTGTTTTACAATAATGAAGAGATAATTGATTCTTCCCCATATTTATTTTAAAGTTTGCAGCTTTACATTCAGTCTTCCCTCTCAACTACTTCTTTGTGTTCTGTGTTAGACCTTCTGTTTGATTTTGTTGTTATTGTTAGAGCAGAGTAACCTGGAATTTTAAAATAAACTTAAATTAAGCTTCTACTTTTTAAAAAAAAACCAAAACGCTGCTGTGCTTTAATTAAAAAATTTATAATACAGACAATGTCAGTGCTCCACTTATTTCAAAGCTGAATTTTGCAAAGCCCATAGACAAAGAGAAATATAGCAATACAGGAAAATATAGAACTGTTCAACACAGAAAAGTACAGATATAGAGCAACAGATAAAGACTTTGTCCCTGCTTCAACTCATGGAAGGGGTTGTTGACATTGTACTTTGATTTGGCAGGGGGACCCCCCAAATCATCTCAATTTTCCTTATTCAGCCCCCACACAAGGTTAATGTACACCTCTAGCTGAAACTATAATCAATTTTGGGTATAGTTTTATTGGCCAGCCTTGCCATTCTTGGTGGTCACTAGGGTCCTTTTATGTTTTCAAGAGTTGTAGGACACCATGAAGAGACCATGAATAGTATATCTACTACTGCGGGCAAGAATCCCGTAAAAGAAATGGAGTGGCCCTCATAGTCAACAAAAGAGTGGCGAGAGCTGTACTGGGATGCAATCTCAAAAATGATAGAATGATCTCGATACGAATCCAAGGCAGACCTTTTAACATCACAGTAATCCAAGTTTATGCACCAACTACTGGTGCTGAAGAAACTGAAATTGACCAAGTCTATGAAGACTTACAACACCTTATAGAAGTGACACCAAAGAAGGATGTTCTTCTCATTATAGGGGATTGGAATGCTAAAGTAGGGAATCAAGAGATAAAAGGAACAACTGGCAAGTTTGGCCTTGGAGATCAAAACGAAGCAGGACAAAGGTTAATAGAGTTCTGTCAAGAGAACAAGCTGGTCATCACAAACACGCTTTTCCAACAACACAAGAGACGACTCTACACATGGACATCACCAGATGGGCAGCATCGAAAAATGAAGACAGAAGTGCCTGATGTGCTCTGGTCCATGGGGTCACAAAGAGTCAGAACGACTAAACGACTAAACAACAACAACAACAAATGAAGAGAAGAATCTCCTGCAGATGCCAATTTGGTTGGTCCCTGTGAACCCCAGGGATGGGAAAAGACAGGTTCGGGGTCGATTTCCTTCCGGGACATTCAGGAAACCTTCAAATGGTGCTACCCTGTCACCAGCCAAAAAGATAATTCCCTCCTTGCCTCCCACAGGGTTGCAGTGTCACAAAACAGTGCACCTGAAATGAGTAGCTCCAGCTGGCTTCTTTACACTTTGTCCATTATCATCAGCAATGAAGGCTTTACTGCTGGAACTTAACTCATGCATTTGCTAAGAATGTATGAGGCAGAACCAAAATTCAGCTTGCAATTCTGTACCGTAGATCCATTAAAAGTCAATGGGCCAGCCCCTCAGCTTGATGTAGTTATATGTGACAGCAGCTGAGACTCTTTGCTCAGTGCGACTGGCTCTGCGGCCCACTGAGCTAACTTTGCCAACTCGAACCCTGGGCTGTTCTCCTTGCCTGGGAGTGCTTTCCTAAGCAATACTAAGACTCTCTTTTTTGCTCCCAACAAGTTTTCCTGTCTGTGGCTGATGTGGTGTATACTGTAAGCAGCCATCTTTAGTCTGCATGAAATAGAGCTATTTTAGATTATCTGGCGTCTGTTCATTTTCAGGTTCCTGTGAACAAACCTGATCACAAAGATGCCATTAAAAGCTGCAGTTCCCCATATGCCCCCCATATCTCTGCCTCTGTGTCCATATCAAAAAGGTGGTTGCCTTTAAATTAATTTCAGTTTTTAATGCTTGTTACATATGCCTCGTATTCAAAGATCATGCTCACCTTTCAATAAAGTTTGCATGGCATACTGAGAAAAAGAAAGATATGGTGAAAGCCTATTTTCCAGAAGACGGACTCAGGGATGCAATTACAGTGGTACCTCGGGTTACATACGCTTCAGGTTACATATGCTTCAGGTTACAGACTCCGCTAACCCAGAAATATTACCTCGGGTTAAGAACTTTGCTTCAGGATGAGAACAGAAATCATGCTCCGGCGGCGCAGTAGCAGTGGGAGGCCCCATTAGCTAAAGTGGGTGCTTCAGGTTAAGAACAGTTTCAGGTTAAGAACGGACCTCCGGAACAAATTAAGTACTTAACCCGAGGTACCACTGTATTTAAAAAGACAACAAAAGGAACTGGATGCTTTGGCAGGTTTTGAATAAACATTCACAAATTTATTAGTTGAACATATGATAGATAAAGTAAGAGTATGTACAATTTTATAACGTGCAGAAAACAAGATATGTAAAAAAATCAGGGAGGGGAGCTGAGGGAAGTCCTTGGTGGGAGGGAGAGGGAGGGTTGAGGGGGGGAATAAAGGGGGGGGAAATAATGTAATTGATTAAATAAATGAATGAATTAAATACTTAACCCGAGGTACCACTGTATATACTTTTTCCTAGTCGTGAGCCTCATTCTGCAGTTATGGAAAACACTTGTAGCTCTTTAATGTATCGATCCTTTTAGATCAGGGTTTCCCAAACTTGGGTCTCTAGTTGTTGTTAGACTACAACTCCCATCATTCCTAGCTAGCAGAACCAGTGATCGGGAATGATGGGAACTGTAGTCCAAAAACAGCTGGAGACCCTGTTTTAGATGCTCGCACCTCCTTAAATGTTGCAGATTCACGCAAATGGCATTTTATGCAAATAAACCAATGGTGATTAGATAGGGGATGAGATGGGGAGAGCACAGAAGTAGTTAACCTTTTCTGGCACTGAGGGTTCCCTCTAAGGGCTGCATGACACATCGCTTGCACTCACACTCCTCACAAACGTTTTGTCAATCGGCAGAAGGGTGGAGGGGGTTTCTTCCTCATTGCAGTGCTGTGTTGGGGTGCTAAGGAGGAAGAGGGTATTAACGGAGGAATCTGAGGACTTCCTTGGACAAAAACAAAGACACCAACCAGGATAACTTGGAGCAAAACAGCAGCCTGTAGGCTTGGCCTTTATTGAATACTGTTGCAACAGGACTCCCACCCGCAACAAGATGAAGCAAAATGGAAGTCCAGAACAACAAAAGACCCCAACTTTTATTAGTTACTAATCCCCCAAACTACACCCCTAAGACTACATCACAACTACATCACAAAAAAGGAGGGGTTGAGGGAGGAGTTGTGGAAGTAACCTGAGTATCTTGTCACCTGGCTGGTTCCTCCTCTCCCCCTCCCCATGAGTCATTTCCAGAGGACAAAAGGGAGTTGGCAGTTTCCTGCCCCCAGAGGGAAGATCAGATCATTGTCCTTTGTTCCGGTCCATGTTGAATCCACTCCCATATGCAAGTCCTTTGTGACCTGAATGGTCTTCTTTCTGGGACCATCAAGGTTGTCATGCCAACTGGGTAGGGTTCCTGTGTATGTGCTGGTATGGTTAAGGGATTATGGCCGTCCTGTATCAAACCATCCCCCTTTCATAGTCCTTCCTTCATGGAGTAAAATACAAGTGGACCGGTGTAAATCCGATGTATGGTTGATTTACTATGAATTTACAACAGAAACGTCGCATATGTTGTGTGTGTCTGTGTGTGTGTGTGTCGTGTTTGTACAAACTGAATGAAGGGGGGGGGTCCTGCAACAAGGGAAAGCTCTCTTCTTAGGAAACTGGAAGAAGCCATCCAATCCCCGCCCCAGCTGGGCTTTCCAAGAGTTCAACCAAGGACTCTCACATCCTACAGGGAGGCTGTAGCCCTCCAGATACTGCTGAATATCAACTCTCACACATGCTGGATGGAGCTGATGGGAGTTGCAGCCCAACAGCAGCTTCTCCCCTCCTGCCCTAAAGCAAGACTCTCACCCCTAACCCCAAAAGCAGGGAAGGCACCCCCAGTACACTACAACTCCCATCATCCCTAGGTAACAGGACCAATGGTCAATGGCACAACTTCAGGCAATACCAATGAGATGGAAGGTGCCTAAAGAAGCCAGGGTGGCTATCTAAAGAACTTTTAACTGAGTTAAGATTAAAAAAGGATGTGTACAAAAAATGGAAAATGGGGGAAACCACCAAAGAGGAATTCAAACAAATAGCCAGCACGTGTAGACACAAAGTCAGAAAAGCTAAAGCACAGAATGAACTCAGGCTTGCTAGAGAGGTTAAAAGCAACAAAAAAGGCTTTTATGGGTATGTTCGTAGCAAAAGGAAGAACAAAGAAACAGTGGGGTCACTCAGAGGAGAAGATGGTGAAATGCAAACAGGGGACACAGAAAGGGCTGAACTCCTCAATGCCTTCTTTGCCTCAGTCTTCTCCGATAAAGAAAACAATACCCAACCTGAAGAATTTGGAGCAAATGATTCAGCAGAGGAAACACAGCCCAGAATAACTAAGGAGATAGTACAAGAATACTTGGCTAGTCTAGATGTATTCAAGTCTCCAGGGCCAGATGAACTGCATCCAAGAGTATTAAAAGAACTGGCAGATGTGATCTTAGAACCACTGGCAGTCATCTTTGAGAATTCCTGGAGAACAGGCGAAGTCCCGGCAGACTGGAGGAGGGCAAATGTTGTCCCTATTTTCAAAAAGGGGAAAAGAGAGGACCCAAATAATTACCGCCCAGTCAGTCTGACATCAATACCAGGGAAGATTCTGGAGCAGATCATTAAGCAAACAGTCTGTGAGCACCTAGAAAGGAATACTGTGATCACCAATAGTCAGCATGGATTTCTGAAAAATAAGTCATGTCAGATGAACCTGATCTCGTTTTTTGACAGAATTACAAGCCTGGTAGATGAAGGGAACTCAGTGGATGTAGCCTACCTTGATTTCAGCAAGGCATTTGACAAGGTGCCCCATGATATTCTTGTAAAGAAGCTGGTAAAATGCGGACTTGACTATGCTACCACTCAGTGGATTTGTAACTGGCTGACTGACCGAACCCAAAGGGTGCTCATCAGTGGTTCCTCTTCATCCTGGAGAAGAGTGACTAGTGGGGTGCCACAGGGTTCTGTCTTGGGCCCGGTCTTATTCAACATCTTTATCAACGACTTGGATGATGGACTCAAGGGCATCCTGATCAAATTTGCAGATGACACCAAACTGGGAGGGGTGGCTAACACCCCAGAGGACAGGATCACACTTCAAAACGACCTTGACAGATTAGAGAACTGGGCCAAAACAAACAAGATGAACTTTAACAGGGAGAAATGTAAAGTATTGCACTTGGGCAAAAAAAAATGAGAGGCACAAATACAAGATGGGTGACACCTGGCTTGAGAGCAGTACATGTGAAAAGGATCTAGGAGTCTTGGTTGACCACAAACTTGACATGAGCCAACAGTGTGACGCGGCAGCTAAAAAAGCCAATGCAATTCTGGGCTGCATCAATAGGAGTATAGCATCTAGATCAAGGGAAGTAATAGTGCCACTGTATTCTGCTCTGGTCAGACCTCACCTGGAGTACTGTGTCCAGTTCTGGGCACCACAGTTCAAGAAGGACACTGACAAACTGGAACGTGTCCAGAGGAGGGCAACCAAAATGGTCAAAGGCCTGGAAACGATGCCTTATGAGGAACGGCTAAGGGAGCTGAGCATGTTTAGCCTGGAGAAGAGGAGGTTAAGGGGTGATATGATAGCCATGTTCAAATATATAAAAGGATGTCACATAGAGGAGGGAGAAATGTTGTTTTCTGCTGCTCCAGAGAAGCGGACACGGAGCAATGGTTCCAAGCTACAAGAAAGAAGATTCCACCTAAACATTAGGAAGAACTTCCTGACAGTAAGAGCTGTTCGACAGTGGAATTTGCTGCCAAGGAGTGTGGTGGAGTCTCCTTCTTTGGAGGTCTTTAAGCAGAGGCTTGACAACCATATGTCAGGAGTGCTCTGATGGTGTTTCCTGCTTGGCAGGGGGTTGGACTCGATGGCCCTTGTGGTCTCTTCCAACTCTATGATTCTATGATTCTATGAATGATGGGAACTGTAGTCCCAAAACATCTTGAGGGCCAAGTTTGGGAGTGCCTGGTATCAATGATAGGAAGAGGGGCTCTCCACCCTGCATTAATTTGTTTTTACTTCTCTCTCATTTCTCCCCAGAGCGGATTCCTTGCCTGTCTCTTCTTTAAGACAGACACCTGCACAGATATTAGCAACAGCACTTAAAGTTGATGCTTCTTTTTTTCCCCAAAGGGTGAAACTCTACAGAGATTGCGACAGCGCATGTTCCCCTCCCAGCGCACCGCTACCCTCTGAGGTCTTTTTTTCCCTGTGACTGAGAGGAAAACTCCCTGCAGTACCGTTATGTGCTGAAATGTTTTTTAATTATCTCTGGAAAGTATGGACTGTGTATCATCATTAACTGGACTAAACAGTGACGGTCAGTGAGGCAGGTACCAGTAAACGGAGCAATTAACAGCCAGGGGAGAGAAGTATATTCAATCTGAAAGCTTTCTTTCTCAATCCATCTCCACTCATCACCCAAAGTGCTGAGCAGCGGACTTTTACTTTCAATTACATTAATCAGGTTAATTCCAAGTTAAAGTCAACATTTTAATCAAGAAGCAGCAAACTCAAGACAGAAGAGTAGAAGGCAGAGGAGAAGAGAGGAGGCGAGGAAAGGAGGAAAGTTCCATTGAAGTAGCACAATATTGGAAGTCCTGAGAATAACAAAAGTAAATAAAAAATGTCAGCCTGCCGCCCCCCCCCCAGCTGCAATTAAACTACTGCCACCAATTCAAGCTCCATCTTGAATGTGGTATTTCAAAATACCCATGATGCAGTGTCATTCCTGTTCCACGAGTTCATTCCTTGCATCTTCACTATCACGATGCATCACCATATAACACCTGTTAAGTTAGGCAAACTAAGGCCCAGGGGCCAGATCGGGCTCAATTGTCTTCTAAATCCGGCCCGCGAATGGTCCAGGAATCAGCGTGTTTTTACATGAGTAGAATGTGTGCTTTTATTTAAAATGCATCTCTGGGTTATTTGTGGGGCCTGCCTGGTGTTTTTACATGAGTAGAATGTGTCCTTTGATTTAAAATGCATCTCTGGGTTATTTGTGGGGCCTGCCTGGTGTTTTTACATGAGTAGAATGTGTCCTTTTATTTAAAACGCATCTCTGGGATATTTGTGGAGCATAGGAATTGGTTCTTTAAAAAAAAAAAGTAGTCCGGCCGCCCCACAAGGTCTGAGGGACAGTGGACCGGCCCCCTGCTGAAAAAGTTTGCTGACCCCTGGCTTAAGACATGCACCATTCACCAAGCATGGCAGAAAATACATACAAAGGAAGCTGTCTCGTACTGAGTCAGACCATTGGGCCACAAGCTCAGAACTGCCTTCACTGAAGGCTCACGCAAACTCGTTTGTCCCGTGAGTTTGAATCCCAGGTCAACCAACTCAGGAAAACCCGCAGTTTGCTGCTGAATCAGAATGCATATACCGAAAGACCAGGGCAAAATTGTTTATGTAAGTAACCACACCCTCCAGAATGCTATTTGCCCAGAGGTGGAAGGAGGGTACTGCCCCAACAAAGGAAGAATGGCAAGTAAAGTTAATGGACTATGCAGAAATGGCAAAACTCACGGGAAGATTAAGAAATCATTAAAAAATAACTTTCAGCAAAGAATGGGGGAGATATGTGGATTATTATTGAAAACTATTAAATACATCAGCAGGGCTAATTTAAAAGCAAGTACAGTGATACCTCGGGTTACATACACTTCAGGTTACATACGCTTCAGGTTACAGACTCTGCTAACCCAGAAATAGTACCTTGGGTTAAGAACTTTGCTTCAGGATGAGAACAAAGATCATGTTCCGGCGGCACGGCGGCAGCAGGAGGCCCCATTAGCTAAAGTGGGTGCTTCAGGTTAAGAACAGTTTCAGGTTAAGAACGGACCTCCGGAACGAATTAAGTCCTTAACCCAAGGTACCACTGTAGAAATGGAGGCAGTGAGAGATTTTACTTTCTTGGGCTCCATGATCACTGCAGATGGTGACAGCAGTCACGAAATTAAAAGATGCCTGCTCCTTGGGAGAAAACCTAGACAGCATCTTAAAAAGGAGAGACATCACCTTGCCAACAAAGGTCCGTATAGTAAAAGCTATGGTTTTCCCAGTAGTGATGTATGGAAGTGAGAGCCTGACCATAAAGAAGGCTGATCGCCGAAGAATGGATGCTTTTGAATTCTGGTGCTGGAGGAGACTCTTGAGAGTCCCATGGACTGCAAGAAGATCAAACCTATCCATTCTGAAGGAAATCAGCCCTGAGTGCTCACTGGAAGGACAGATCCTGAAGCTGAGACTCCCATACTTTGGCCACCTCATGAGAAGAGAAGACTCCCTGGAAAAGACCCTGATGTTGGGAAAGATGGAGGGCACAAGGAGAAGGGGGCGACAAGGACGAGATGGTTGGACAGTGTTTTCGAAGCTACGAACATGAGTTTGACCAAGCTGCGGGAGGCAGTGGAAGACAGGAGTGCCTGGCGTGCTCTGGTCCAGGGGGTCACGAAGAGTCGAACACGACTAAACGACTAAACAACAAAAGTTAAAAGGTGACTTTGGAAGAAGTATAAAGTGTAATAAAGGAGTTAAGGAAGAGATGCACTTTTGCAAATGCTTGTATAGGGAACCAAGGAAGGAGAGGTGGGGAGTCCAAACAACTATATGTATTTGTATTTGATTGTTATTGTTGTTAATTTGAAAAAATAAAAATAAAATTATATATTTTTTAAAAAATGAATCAGAACATCAATCAGGTTTTCTGCAGTGGGGCAAACAGAAAGGACTTGTGCCTAGAAATTGTAGAATTGGAAGGGACCCTGAGGAGCACCTATCCAGGCATCCCCAAACTTGGCCCTCCAGATGTTTTGGGACTACAACTCCCATGACCCCAACCTAGTAAGATATGTGGGGTATAAATAGTAAAATTATCATTATGGAATGGGACGTCCCTATTTTCATCTGAGAAATGTTGGAGGGTATGTAGAACATTTGCCTTGTATGCAGACGGTCCCAGGTAGGGATGGAAGAGACTTCCTACCTGAAAACAGAAAATTAACCTAAGGCACTAATAATTTGAGGTGGGGCGATCTTGCTAGGCCAAGATAACCTCTCTCGCATCCTTTACCATAGTGAAATGTTCACTCTGGTTGAAACATGCTGGTTTGGTAGCCATTTCAAGTTCCCTTTATTTGCAGCTCCTGAAAGTGTTGAACCCACTGCCCATCGTTCAAAGAACATTCAAAGGGCTCCCCCACATTTCTGTTTAGCCCATGAGCCTGGATAACTCAGTTGATTAGAGCATGGTGCCAAAGCTGCAGTTTTCATCCCTGTTTGGGACAGCTGTGTATTTCTGCATTGTAGGTTAGATTAGATCCAGACTTGGTCCTCTAGATGTTTTGGGACTACAACTCCCATCATCCCTGACCACTGGTCCTGCTAGCTAGGGATCATGGGAGTTGTAGGCCAAAAACACCTGGAGGGGCGAGTTTGAGGAAGCCTGAGCTACATGAAAACACACAACTTCCCCCAAAGAACCCTGGAAACTGTAGTGTGTCCCTTGCAGAGCTTTGATTCCCAGCACTTTTAACAAACTACAGCTCCCAGTATTCTTTGAATCATAGAGTTGGAAGGGACCCTGTGGATCATATGCAGCTGTCCCATACAGAGATTGAACCTGCAACCTTGGCATTACCAGCACCATGCTCTAACCAGCTGAGCTATCTAGCTGGAGAACAATGGGCTTTCAATCTCTGGTGTAGATGAGAGCATAGGCAGAAATCCAAGAGATTTTGTTTTCCTACGATTTCAGCTTCCCCTCAGAAAAAGCTGGATTTCTGCCCTCGATACAAGGCCTTGGTAGCGAAGAAAAATGGCGACCACCATCGCAGCAACACAGCTATGGAAAGGCAACATCATTCAAAGTCTGACAGGGCCAGGGGTGAGGGCAAATAACGTCATGGTTGTGAGCGGCACAAATGCCCTTTCGGGTCCCTTGCAGATATCCTAGTTCTTCCATTTCCCCCAAACCTGTTGAGTTTCGATAACCCCAGGAACGCCGGCTCTCTCAATGCCATCAAGAACAAAGCCCCCAGGACATCCCGCCCAACAGGACTCAACTGCAGCACTTCAGAATTAAAATTTTGAGAAGTATCTTGCTGTTTCACTTAAACAAGGGAACAAATGATGCAGGAGTGGAAAGATTGAAGGAAATAAAATGAGAGCAAGCAGTTAATTAGATGGTCTGTTCTGGAGGGCCCCGCTGTGCTTATTCTCTCCTCAACATCTCACCACTATACCACCTGGCAGAACCCCATTCAACTTCTCGTTTCACTTTTAGACTCTTTGCGAAGCCTTCTACCTTACTTTTCCTACTAAATCTTAGGAGCAACAGTGATTGCGCCTTTCACGAGACCATTGTGAGGGACAGACTCAATAATACTACTAATAATTTATTATTTATACCCCACCCATCTGGCTGGGTTTCCCCAGCCACTCTGGGCAGCTCCCAACAACATATTAAAAACATGAGAAAACATCAAACATTAAAAACTTCCCTAAACAGGGTTGCCTTCAGATATCTTATAAAAGTCAGGTAGTTGTTTATTTTCTTGGCATCTGGTGGGAGGGCGTTCCACAGGGTGGGTGCCACTACCGAGAAGGCCCTCTGCCTGGTTCCCTGTAACTTGGCTTCTCGCAGTGAAGGAACCGCCAGAAGGCCCCCGGAGCTCGACCTCAATGTCTGGGCAGAACGATGGGGGTGGAGACGCTCTTTCAGGTATACTGAGCCGAGACTGTTTAGGGCTTTAAAGGTCATCACCAACACTTTGAATTGTGCTCGAAACATACTGGGAGCCACTGCAGGTCTTTTAGGACCAATGTTATATGGTCTCAGCAGCCACTCCCAGTCATCAGTCTAGCTACCGCATTCTGGATTAATTGCAGTTTCCGGGTCACCTTCAGAGGTAGCCCCACGTAGAACGCATTGCAGTAGTCCAAGCGGGAGATAACTAGAGCATGCACCACTCTGGCGAGACAGCCTGCGGGCAATTAGGGTGTCAGCCTGCGTACCAGATGGAGCCATTCAACCCATGAACAAATTTGCCACACCCTTCCTCATTGTAAATGAATCCAAGCAATCATTTTGTGCTCCGTGCTACTGTAATAACTTGCTGATTTAGTAAGATGCTTTATTACATTGCTCCGGAATGGAAATGCAGAACCAGAAATGCTTGAAGATATTTGTTCTGGTGGGTTTTCCTAGCTGGATGAATGGGTATCTAGTGTTAACTTCCTTCCTAAAGTGGAGTTGGCAGAGCCCTGGACCATTGCTCGCACAGCTTGCACAAAAATGTGTTACACATAAGAGCATGCATTAACCACCAAAAATGAACTTGCAAGACCACACTTCTAACCAGAAGTTCTGCCAGTGGCTTCCTAATGCGGAAGAGTGATCTCTATACCGACAGAGAATCATGTTTTAACGCAAACAAAAAGCACAGGCTCTCTTCCCCGGCCTGTTTTCATTTTGTATTTTTATGCTGTGAACCACTCTGTGATCTTTGGGAGAAGGGTAGTATACAAATTTAATCAACAATAGAATAATATTTCCCTCCCTCTTCTTTATTCAGCTTTTGCAGTGTGGGCCTACAGGCTAGTTGTTTGTTTGTTTTCCAGGGTCTGAGTAGGATTTTGTTTGGGGGGGAGAGACCTTAATTGGCTCCAGGCCTTCTCTTTTTTTGCCTGCTCCACGCTGTTGAGTGGTGTTCTTTAAGTTTGGTTAGTTGGCATGCAGTATGGGCATTTGAAAAGATTTCGGAAAGAATGGAAACACTTACCTGAGGCAGCGTTGGGTGGTGGGCATCCCTGTTGTCGGGCATGGCCTACGGGTCCTGGGGGGTTGCCTTTTGCCTCTTACACCCAAGGCCCAAACAGTGGTGAGGGAGGAATCACAATAAACTTTGCTGCATGACCACAGCTGATAACTTGCCCAGGTGATGGAGATAGAAATTACCCCCATCTCTTAATGAACACCTGCCCAGACTTAATTTGATTAGGTTCCATTGGTTGAAGCTGACTAGTTACTTTGTTTTGCAGATCCTCAAGTTGTTCTGTGTAATATATATAACCTATTTATCCACGTTTGGTTGTCTTGACTCTTTTTCATGGTGTGCTGGCAAAGCACTAAAAAGTCAGAAGTGCTATTTTTGTTGTTTAGTCGTTTAGTCGTGTCCGACTCTTCATGACCCCCTGGACCAGAACACGCCAGGCACGCCTGTCTTCCACTGACCCCCGCAGTTTGGTCAAACTCATGCTGGTAGCTTCGAAAACACTATCCAACCATCTTGTCCTCTGTCATCCCCTTCTCCTTGTGCCCTCCATCTTTCCCAACATCAGGGTCTTTTCCAGAGAGTCTTCTCTTCTCATGAGGTGGCCAAAGTATTGGAGCCTCAGCTTCAGGATCTGTCCTTCCAGTGAGCACTCAGGGCTGATTTCTTTCAGAATGGAGAGGTTTGATCTTCTTGCAGTCCATGGGACTCTCAAGAGTCTCCTCCAGCACCAGAATTCAAAAGCATCAATTCTTCGGCGATCAGCCTTCTTTATGGTCCAGCTCTCACTTCCATACATCACTACTGGGAAAACCATAGCTTTAACTATATGGACCTTTGTTGGCAAGGTGATGTCTCTGCTTTTTAAGATGCTGTCTAGGTTTGTCATTGCTTTTCACCCAAGAAGCAGGTGTTTTTTAATTTCGTGGCTGCTGTCACCATCTGTAGTGATCATGGAGCCCAAGAAAGTAAATTCTCTCACCACCTCCATTTCTATTTGCCAGGATGTGGTGACAGCAGCCATGAAAGTAAAATCTCTCACTGCCTCCATTTCTTCCCCTTCTATTTGCCAGGAGGTGATGGGACCAGTGGCCATGATCTTCGTTTTTTTGATGTTGAGCTTCATAATTGTGAAATAGCCCCGATATCTCTTATCAGTCACCAAAGGTAAACAGGGCTGGTGCAGAGCTGGAGAAACTCTGTCAGCCCGAGGGCCACATTTCCTCATGGGGAGTCTTCCGAGGGCCACAGAGAAGTGGTGGGCGGGCCCAGAGGCAAAAGGGTGTGAGACAACGGAGACAACTCTCACCTTTGGACAGCATGCTTTTTCCAGCCACACAAAATCTTTCCACATGTACCTCTCTACGTCCAAGGAAACAAAAGGTATTATCACCAATTCCAGCCAGGCAAAAGCACTAAGGAGGGCACAGAGCCAGTGAGAAGTGTAACCCAAGAAGGGGGAACATGAGCCAGTGGTGGCAATGCAATACTTTCCACTCCCAATACCACATGTAAGTATCTAGTTTTGAAAGATGGGGACACCAGGGGGAGAGGGAATTGGGGTAAGGAAGTTATGGCTTTGCCAAACCCTCCAAGGCAGGTTTCCTCAACCTCGGCCCTCCAGATGTTTTTGGCCTACAACTCCCATGATCCCTAGCTAGCAGGACCAGCGGTCAGGGATGAGGGGAATTGTAGTCTCAAAACATCTGGAGGGCTGAGGTGGAGGAGCCTGCTCCAAGGGTTCCTATTTTCCAGGGAAAGTCCCAGATTTACAGAATCCAGGGCTCCCACTGCCTCCATAATCCCTTAAGCATGAAATCATGTACTCCTTGTTCTTCCATAAGATGTGAACTTAGCCTCACAGTTGGAGGCAGGAAGCAATCAAGGGCAGCACGTACCCCAGACAGAAATCCACCGGGATGGTGGATTGAATCCTGATATTTTCAAAGGAGAAACACAGGAAAGCCTCCTAGCTAGGGGGATGTGTAAGTACTTTTATTGTTCTTTGGGGAAGAGGGTAGTTAAAAGGTGTTGGGAACTGGGGTTATTGACAGGGGTGGGTGATGGGCACGTTTCTACATGCCAAGCACTCCTACTTTGTGACATATTTTGTTGTTATGTACTGAGTTGAATAGGATCCAAAATGCAGCAGTCTGATTGGCCCTAGAACAATAGGATTCAGAATGCAGCAGTCTGATTGGCCCTAGAACAATAGGATCCAGAATGCAGCAGTCTGATTGGTCCACAGGAGCCACCCAATCCAGCTCCAGGTGGAAGCGAATCCACAACCTAATTGGCCTACAGGAGAATCCTGGAATTAGCCAATCACATGGGGCCCATTGTGTAAATGATGTATATAAAGCAGACATTCTGGGGGAAGTTCCATTCCTCCTCACCACTATGAGCTGAATAAAGAGCATGAAATCCACTCTTGACTCCGAGTATATTTCATTTGTGATGCATTGATGATGCTGTTGGAGAATGTATTATGGGAAATGGGGAAGTCTTAAAAGTTCACACAAGCCCATGCTCAGGGTTCCTACTCTTTGTGTGTTTGAAGCTTGTTGCAACAAATAAAGATCAGGTCTACTGACCGCTGCTTGCTTCTTTAACTTGGCTGGAGACTCCTTCTTTTGTTGACCCAAGAGACCAGTGGGGAGGGGCACCTCAATGAGCTGGGTAGCGGAGTAAATCCATACCCCAGGTTTTTTTCTTTATCACTATAGATAGAAGACATCTGAAGGCAGCCCTTTATAGAAAGGGTTTTTTAATGTTTAATGCAGATGGGAGGGGTGTTGTTGTTGTTGTTGAATAGGACGTCCCTATTTTCATCAGAAAAATGAAGGAGGGTATGCATCACAAGCAAAAAATTCCTCTTCTTCCAGGCCTTTGGATAATTAAACAATATATTGCCTTTTAAACTAGGGGGGCGGGTATTGTCTTCGTTTGTTTATAATATGCATTTTAGTGTTTTTATATTGACTACCACCTGTGATCTTCAAATCAAGGGCGGTAAAAATATTCAATAAAAATAATTATTATGAAGATGCTAAGAAGACTGTGCAAGATGGATGTCAGGAGCTTCAGGGAATAGAAGAAGATGTCATTTAATATTTCTCCTTTGGGTTATGGAAGTGTGAGCAAGCAGGAAAATATTTGGACTTCCAAAGAAGTCTATGGCCAAAACTCATGGTGAGTCCTCTTTTGGATTTAAGTTGGGTTGGTTGTAAGTCTCTTTGGGTTGCCTTTGGCAGATAAAAGCAACTAACAGCTTAAATAAATGAAAACCTTAAAGAACAAGAAGCAGAGAACATTTAAAAAAGAGGAATTTCTCACAAGGAAGGGAAGTCAAAAGTGGCGTGGTCCCCAGAGCATCTTTTGGGACCAATGCTTTCAACTTAATTATTAACGATCTGGAGATGTTTGGTGCACAGTGAAATGGCCAAATATGCAAATGGCGCCCAGTAATTCAGGATGGTGGGAGCCCAAGCAGACACTGAAGAACTTCAAAGGGAATCTCTCCAAACTGGGTGAATGGACAACAAAATGAGATTCAATACAAGTATTCCATTCCTGTTGAAAAGACCACCATCTTATCTTTATGCATGATGTTGCTACACTTGGAATATTGTACAAAGTTCTGGCCATCCAATCTGGGGGGGAAAGCATGTCAGAAAGACAGAAACGATGCAGGTCAAGTGATTAGGGGGCTATAGCAGTTGAAAGGCTACAACAGCTGAAGTTAGTTTAGGGGGGAAAGGCTTCTGGGGGGGAGGCATGACAGAAATGCATTCATTATGGCAATTTATTTTATTTGTCACAAAACCCCACGTCTCGGACTTCACTCTTCGCACACATCGCTCTTCGTGTACATGACGTTGAGCTGGCTTTTTGAAAAAGCTGGCCAGCTTGCTGTCCCATAACTATGAAGGGGTAGGGAGGCAAAAGGCTGAAAACTGGAACCTCGACACACACAAACACACCCCACAATTCCAGTAGGTATGTGTTACGGGATACTGTATTCAAGCTGATGAAGACATAGCCTTCAAGTCCCTCTGTGCAAAGTGTAAGCAGCTGAAAATAACAACAACAACAACAACAACAACAAAAATAATAATAATATTTACACCCCGCCCATCTGGCTGGGTTTCCCCAGCCACTTTGGGCGGCTTCCAACAGAATATTAAAATACAACAATCTATTAAACATTAAAAGCTTCCCTAAACAGCACAGGAATTTTATCCTGCACCCTCCAGCAAGCTGATCAGCCCACAAAGCTCTCTGCCTGCCATTCTGTTCTCGCAGATGAGCAGAGCCTGAGCATCAGAAAACGCAAAATGCCACTGGATGTCTTCTCTTGCCTTCCCCTAAGTCCCCAAGGGGACGCAGGTGGCGCTGTGGGTTAAAGCCTCAGCGCCTAGGGCTTGCCGATCGAAAGGTCGGCTGTTCGAATCCCTGCGGCGGAGTGCGCTCCCGCTGCTCGGTCCCAGCGCCTGCCAACCTAGCAGTTCGAAAGCACCTCCGGGTGCAAGTAGATAAATAGGGACCGCTTACTAGCGGGAAGGTAAACGGCGTTTCCGTGTGCGGCTCTGGCTCTGGCTCTGGCCAGAGCAGCGATGTCACGCCGGCCACGTGACCCGGAAGTGTCTCCGGACAGCGCTGGCCCCTGGCCTCTTAAGTGAGATGGGCGCACAACCCCAGAGTCTGTCAAGACTGGCCCATACGGGCAGGGGTACCTTTACCTTTACCTTTAAGTCCCCAAGGCCCTGGTTTCGCCCCTGATCTTGCTCTTCTCAACGGGAAGAAGTTGAGCAAACCTGTGCCAGAGATTCACGCCTCTCCCTCGAAGAGTTATTTGCTTTATCCCCTTCTTCCTGGGTGAACTCCCGTCCGAGTCCATTTGCATAATACCATTTTACCTTCCTCTGCTCTGCTTTAGTTCCCTGACCTCTGCAAGCCAACGTGTGATTAACTGAGAAATTCATGGCAGTGCCACTTTAATAAAAGGGGACAGAGGTTATAGCAGCTCAATATTCACGATAACCAGCCTTTGATTCCCTGAGCTCAGTAGAGGGTGGCAGGCTGGCAAGGAGGAGACTTATAATTGGAAGTCCTGGGGGAAAATAATTCCCAATTAACCCTTTCAATGTGGGGGAACGTGGAGAAGAGCTACCTTCTTGGTTCTCCGTGCCCCTAAATTCTAGTTCCTTTAGCTAAATATTGATCGATCTGGGACACTTTTTCAGTTTTTATTTCAGACATGTATATCAAAAGCGGGCATTAAACAGCCATGAGAACTGAGATAAGTCTCAAGCTTTGGAGTTTAGTGCCACCAATGTAAACCAAGAATCTGGGATTTGCTATTCCATTTTGGAGGCCATGGTTGGTTTGTTGGTTTGTTGGTTTGCCCGTTCATTAGCTTCTTTGCTTGCTTATAGGATTTATATCCTGCCTTTTGACAAGTGCCTGCAAAGTGACTTGCAGAACAACCCCTTATTAAAACATAATAAACAACATATATCATAAAAAAGACTCATAAAAACTACAGAAGATAAAACGGCAAAAGAAGCAGCCTGATAAGGACAGCACCTAAGGCCAATAAAAAGATCCTAAAAACCACTGTGAGAACGAGATGAACTTTGCCTGGCACTGAAAAACAAACCTAAAACATTTCAGGAGACCCTGAAATCCCTGATGCTTTTTACATAGTGAGCCGTGTGTGGTTGTTTTTTTAAGAAACGTTAAAGTAAAGGCATACTACAAGCAACATCCAATATACTGCTACAAAAGGGGTGGAAGGAAAACTAGGATGGATAGAAGGGGAAGAAAAAGTTGGGATATTAAATAAATAAAAGATGAGATATTAATCGAACAAGCAAACAAGGTGGGGAGCTGGATCACATGACCTTCCAGCCCTATGATTCAAAACATAAGCAATTCAATTTATACACTACTACAGGGGCACGGGTGGCGCTGTGGGATAAACCACAGAGCCTAGTACTTGCCGATCAGAAGGTTGGCAGTTTGAATAACTGTGACGGGGTGAGCTCCCGTTGTCCGGTCCCAGCTTCTGCCAACCTAGCAGTTTGAAAGCACGTCCAAGTGCAAGTAGATAAATAGGTACCGCTCCGGCGGGAAGGTAAACAGCGTTTCCGTGCGCTGCTCTGGTTTCACCACAAGCGGCTTAGTCATGCTGGCCATGTGACCCAGAAGCTGTCTGCAGACAAACGGCAGCTCCCTCGGCCAATAAAGCGAGATGAGTGCCGCAACCCCAGTCGGTCACGACTTGACCTAATGGTCAGGGGTCCCTTTACCTTTAACAACAAATCCAGTCAAAGGTACCATGGACAGAATTGTATCTAACCCACAACACACTCGGTTCCTGTGTTGTTCATTTATATTTAACACTTGGGGCACTTTGCAAAATCTGGAAAATTAATCATGATTTGAAGTGAAGGGAAAGTATGTTTGAACGCGAGAAACAATCAACACAATCTTCTTCTAATAGGGTTTTCATATGAGTGCTGTTGGTCATTCCTCAAGTTGGTGAGACTCGTTTGAAAACCAGAAATAGAGCTTTTAGTGTCATTGGTCCAGTATTATAAAGGTAAAGGTACCCCTGCCCGTACAGGCCAGTCATGTCCAACTCTAGGGTTGTGCGCTCATCTCACTTAAGAGGCCGTGGGCCAGCGCTGTCCGGAGACACTTCAGGGTCACATGGCCAGCGTGACAAAGCTGCATCTGGCGAGCCAGCGCAGCACACGGAAACGCCGTTTACCTTCCCACCAGTAAGCGGTCCCTATTTATCTACTTGCACCCGGGGGTGCTTTCGAACTGCTAGGTTGGCAGGCGCTGGGACCGAACGACGGGAGCGCACCCCACCGCGGGGATTCGAACCGCCGACCATACAATCGGCAAGTCCTAGGAACTGAGGTTTTACCCACAGCGCCACCCGTATCCCCTGGTCCAGTATTATGGGTGACTGTAAATACCTGTAGAGATTCAGCAGGTGTCTTCTGTTTCCACCTTTAAATGCCTGCTGAAAACTTTTCTATTCCACCAGGCCTGGGTGGGAAATTAAAAATGTATCTTTCCACAATAGTTAATTGCTGGCTGGCTTTTAATCTTTTTGACATGGTTTTTTACTGTCTGGCTTTATGTACTTTGGTTTTAAACTGCTTTGATATATTTTATGAAGTAATAGTATATAAATATTTCTATGAATTAATAAAGATGTGATGATAAGAACCCCTATTAATCTCCAACTTATGCCTCTATGAATATTCAAAACAAAGAATGCTGGGAAACAGCACAGAACCAAGTCCCTCAATGATGCTGTGAATGGAAATGTATGAGCGTATGCAGCCAAGTTGTTGTTGTTGTTGTTTAGTCGTTTAGTCGTGTCCGACTCTTCGTGACCCCATGGACCAGCGCACACCAGGCACTCCTGTCTTCCACTGCCTCCACAGTTTGGTCAAACTCATGCTGGTAGCTTCGAGAACACTGTCCAACCATCTCATCCTCTGTCGTCCCCTTCTCCTTGTGCCCTCCATCTTTCCCAACATCAGGGTCTTTTCCAGGGAGTCTTCTCTTCGCATGAGGTGGCCAAAGTATGGGAGTCTCAGCTTCACAATCTGTCCTTCCAGTGAGCACTCGGGGCTGATTTCCTTCAGAATGGATAGGTTTGATCTTCTTGCAGTCCATGGGACTCTCAAGAGTCTCCTCCAGCACCATAATTCAAAAGCATCAATTCTTTGGCAATCAACCTTCTTTATGGTCCAGCTCTCACTTCCATACATCACTACTGGGAAAACCATAGCTTTAACTATACGGACCTTTGTTGGCAAGATGATATCTCTGCTTTTTAAGATGCTGTCTAGGTTTGTCATTGCTTTTCTCCCAAGAAGCAGGCATCTTTTAATTTTGTGACTGCTGTCACCATCTGCAGTGATCATGGAGCCCATGGAGCCTCCATTTCTATTTGCCAGGAGGTGATCATGATCTTCGTTTTTTTGATGTTGAGCTTCAGACCATATTTTCGCTCTCCTCTTTCACCCTCATTAAAAGGTTCTTTAATTCCTCCTCACTTTCTGCCATCAAGGTTGTGTCATCTGCATAATTCCGGCTAGGGATTCATCCAGCCCAGCCTTTCGCACGACGAATTCTGCATATAAGTTAAATAAGCAGGGAGACAATATACAGCCTTGTCGTACTCCTTTCCCAATTTTGAAACAATCAGTTGTTCCATATCCAGTTCTAACTGTAACGTCTTGTCCCACATAGAGATTTCTCAGGAGACAGATGAGGGGATCAGGCACTAAGTAGGTATAAATAAAAGTAGATTATATGGGGAGAGAGCCTGTGATAAATGTTCTTCAGCTAGGCAAGGCCTACAGTTTCCATAGCATGGAACTGGCATCGGTTGGTAGTTGATGATCACCCAATGGAAGGACTTGCCAAGAGTGAGCCAAGACTTTGTAGGCTACCAGCTCCTGAGCCATAATTTGTTCTTCCTCGACATCATCCATGTATATATGCATTAATTGGTCCCCGACCTCCTTGAGAATGCATTCCCTTGCTTCCCGAAGGCAGAGCAGCCCCCTGTTTCTCCCCATTGCTACCATTAAGATGGGTCTCGCATCGCTGTGCACCTCACTGCAGAAGCACACATACACACACGCAAAGATCCCAACACCTCGGGGCAAGGCACATCGTTCCAATTGGGAGCAAATGCTGTTGGTTTTCATTAATCTGCCAATTTCTTGACTTTCCTTTCCTTCCTCCCCCCCCCCTCTCCCCCCATCTCGCTTTCTCTTTTCTGCTCCAAGGCAGGTGAGTGCATCAATTTTCTTCTCATCTGTGGCAGTTAAATTAAATGGAATCGGCCTGATTGCTGAAAATCAAAGAGAAGGCTGATAAAGCAATTAAATCCCTCTAATTCCTCCTCTTGAAAAGGTGCAGCTTGACTCAGAGAAGCTAATTAACTTCATAATGAAAATCCTTCTTCACCCTTTTAGGCTTTCTTTTCTCCTTGTTTTTGGTGGCATCTTTGCACTGCCTGAGGAAGAAGGGGGCTGTTGGGGTGACTCATATAGCGAGAGCCGGAACGCACCAAATTGGATGACTACTTGTGGCATTCTGTATCCCTTGCCATGGTTTGCCAAGGAACACGCAAGGCACAAAGCTAAAAAGTAGCCATCTTGGGCTCGTGGCCTCCGGTCGCTCATCCTGTTCTTCCACTTGCTTGCTCCCTTCACTGCCCACCACAGGTCCATAGCCTTGGTATGCCCAGAAATGGCACAGACCGTACAAGAATGCAGCATCCATAAAGAGCAAGCAAGCCATCCGCTGAAGACAAGTTTTGTAAAGTATTGCATGTCGAGGTCCCCAGGTCCACCCCAATAACTCACACATCACACAGAAATTTTTTGTTTAAGATTTTTGGCATAATTTTGGCCACAACTTTATTAAAATACAAGTTTGTGAGTGGTTGCATAGGCATTGGTTGCGACTATCTGCCCCCACCATGGGGGACAGACTGACATTCCGCACGATGCGAAAGTCAGAATGGGGGAATACACTTGGGGGTTACGCAGAGCAGGGAACCTGCCCTCACCCCAAATGCAACCAGGAGCTCATTGCTTTGGCCCGAGCCCCCTTGACACAGTGGACAAGCAATAGTTAGCTCCCAATTCCTTTAACAGAATCCCTTGCAGCAGCAGCATTAGAGGGGCAGGCACAGCCAATCCATGCCCCTCAACCAACCAAACCATAAACCAATGCCTAACCGCGAACCTTACAAGTTGTGAAGATTTGCTACGCAGTAGGCAAAAACCAAATGGCCCCAGCCAATCAGCCAGATGGACAAAATTCCTACCAGGCCCCCGCTCCAAAGCAGACGACCCCATGACAGGCATAGCAAGGTCAAAGCGAACAACCCTATTCTAGGGAGGGAGGGACGGGCAATCCAATGCACGGGCGAAAAGAGGAAGCCCTAGCCTCGTGCAAGGAGTTTTACTATTTCTGGCTGTCAATCAATAAATGGCAACATTAACTTCTTCCCAACAACAAGGGAAGCCCCAATCGCATCAGTGGCCAACGATCAATTAGCCCGCCCCCCAACTTTGGAGTGTCCTGGCGGCCCCCACCACAACACGTGCTCTCCATGAAGGAGAACACGCTTTGTCAGGTTTCATTGCAGACAACTCCCTAAACGTGGTTCACTGCTGGCCTTGTGAGGAAAAGGATAGGGATGATTTAGGGTCAGGGAGCAGGACTAGATTATCCAGTTTATTTTATTTATTAGATTTATATACCGCAGACCCTCCAAGTGTCCCTATTTTCCAGAGATGTTCCCGGATTTATAGAAGCTGTCCCAGTTTCTGATTTGATCCAGGAATGTCCCCGTTTTCATTAGGATGTCCCTATTTTCACTGGAGAAATGTTGAGAGGGTGTGGAGTTATCTAACCCCCGCGCCGTCTGAAGGCAATCCTGTATAGGGATGGGGTTTTATTTTTAATGTTTAATGTTTTATTATGTTTTTATGTATGTTGGAAGCTGTCCAGAGTGGCTGGGGCAACCCAGTAAGATGTGTGGGGTATAATAATAAAATAATCATTATGGAATGGGACGTCCCTATTTTCATTAGAGAAATGTTGGAGGGTATGTATACCTCACTTCGTCATAAGATCTGAGGGCAGTTCACAGAATAAAGTATGGGGTAAAGGTAAAAGTAAAGGGACCATTAGGTCCAGTTGTGGCCAACTCTGGGGTTGCGGTGCTCATCTTGCTTTATTGGCCGAGGGAGCCGGCGTACAGCTTCCGGGTCATGTGGCCAGCATGACTAAGCTACTTCTGGCGAACCAGAGCAGCACACAGAAACGCCGTTTACCTTCCTGCCAGAGCGGTACCTATTTATCTACTTGCACTTTGACGTGCTTTCGATCTGCTAGGTTGGCAGGAGCAGGGACCGAGCAACGGGAGCTCACCCCGTCGCAGGGATTCGAACCGCCAACCTTCTGATCGCAAGTCCTAGGCTCTGTGGTTTAACCCACAGCGCCACCCGCATCCCTAAAGTACGGGATAAAAACAAGTAAAACAAAACAGTAAAAACAATAAACGCCCCCTTCCCACAGACACATTTGAGAGGCTGTAGAATATTAATCAGATCAAAGCTTAGCTGAAGTTTAACATTTTTACCTGGCGCCTAAAAATATATAATGTCTGTGTATGCCATAACCTTAAAGATGAATTGCACATGGAAGGATGGTGCTGAGGAAAGGGAGAGATCGGGAAAATGGTGGTGTTATGGGCAAACATACAGGTCTGTTTTGTAGCTTGTAAGGATTCAGGAGCCCTAGCTTAAGGAAAAATTGGCAACCCTAAGAACACAAAGGGCCACAGACAAGCGGACAGTGTGGTTGCCAACTTTTACTGTGCCTCCTTCAGCGAGCCAAGCATTTTTCTTTTTAAGAAAACCAATGGTAAAAATTTTCACCTGCTTTGCACCTCACCAATGTTAAAGGCGCAGAAGCAGGCTGGAAAACGAAAAATGGCGATCTTGTTTAGGCAGGGAGATACAGGATCCAGAAAGATGGGTGGGCAAGGTGACCAAGTGAAGTGCAAGCTGAAAAGATTCATGGGGAAAGTTCTGCCTGATGCAGTCTTTCCTGGGGTGGGAAACAGTGGTGTGTCATGGGTTGCCAGTGCCCGGGCACCCGCGGAGGGAGTGGGGATGGAAATGGGCACAGTATGTGTGTGCATTAAACTGCCTAACAGCATCCATATCACCTAGCAGATCACAGCTGCAGAGTTGCTACTGTTGTCTAGAGAGGTCACTTCCTGGTTCACATGAAGAAGCCATTTTCAACAGAGCCCAGCAACAGAAGTACAATGGTACCTTAGTTCTCTAACGCCGAAAACCCAGAAGTAAGTGTTTCAGTTTTTGAATGTTTTTTGGAAGCCGAACATCCGATGCAGCTGGCAGCTATTGTTTCTGGGGCACATGCACAAATCAGAAGCTGTGCCTTGGTTTTCAAACATTTCAGAAGTCAAGCAGACTTCCAAAGCGGATTAAGTCAAGCAGACTTCCAAAGCGGATTAAGTTTGGCGCTTTTGTTTTTGCTATTTATTTTGCGTTTTTTAGGCTTTTTTGGTTAATTTGTTTTTGTGACTGTGTGGAACCCAGTTCAGCTACTGATTGATTCTGTGACTGCGGAAATGGAAAAAAGCCCCCCCCCCCATCCAAACAATCAGTGCAGGTAAGAAATGTTTTTAATTTTAATTGTACTGTACATTGATTATTGCTTTCATTTTATGGATTGATGGTCTCGTTAGATAGTAAGATTCATGTTCAATTGCTGTGTTAGGGGTTGTTTTTAGAAGTCTGGAACGGATTAATCCATTTTGCATTCCTTTCTATGGGAAAGCGCGCCTTGGTTTTGGAACGCTTTGGTTTTGGAACGGACTTTTGGAACGGATTAAGTTTGAGAGCCAAGGTACCACTGTATTGAGGCAGCACCAGGCGTTGAAATTTTGTGCCCAGGGCAACATGCTTGCCTGGATTTGGTAACCCTGGATTTGGTAACCCTCGAGACATCAAGGAGAGAAGAGAGATTTAATCGGCGGTTCCGAGCAAAGGAAAGAAGATGAGGCAGACTCTGAGCCAAGTCAGGCCTTGGCCACTGCAGTCAGGCTTCCTCCGCATGACATGAAATATGAGAGTTGTGGGCAGCAACAATCGCTTTAGCTTGGCCTCCTTCCCTCTGAGGCAGCCGCTCTGCCCTCTGAGAAGCACAGCTGAGACCACGGCTGAAGGAGATGGGCAAGGTGGAGAGGAACGAACGCTGACTCAGCTCAGGCCTCGCTTCACCCTTTTCTGGGCTATGGTCCAGGCAGGCCAAAGTGATGATCCAAGGTCTTCAGCTCTATATCGTCTAGGAATAAATGAGGATCCTGCATTGTGGAGCTGCTGTCCCTTCACCAGGTTGGCGCTCAGGTAAACCGCCTTCCGGTAGGCCTGTTCTTTACAAGAATTGTTTCTGGAAGGACATCTGTGAAGGTTGCCCCCCCCCCCCAATTCTACAGGCAGAGATCATTCACAGTCCGACATGGCACAAAAGCAGTGCCCAGTTTACGTATAAGCTAAACATCCTGAAGCTGAGACTCCAATACTTTGGACACCTGATGAGAAGAGAAGACTCCCTGGAAAAAACCCTGATGTTGGGAAAGATGGAGGGCACAAGGAGAAGGGGACGACAGAGGACGAGATGGTTGGACAATGTTCTCGAAGCTACCAGCATGAGTTTGACCAAACTGCCAGAGGCAGTGGAAGACAGGAGGGCCTGGCGTGCTCTGGTCCATGGGGCAGTGGCGTAGCGTGGGGGGTGCAGGGGGGGCCGGCCGCACCGGGTGCAACGTCTGGGGGGGGCGCTCGCACTCGCAGCTCTCTGCCCCTACCTGGCTCACTCAGGGTTAGGGGGCGCAAATAACTTGCCTTGCCCTGGGTGCTGACAACCCACGCTACGCCACTGCCATGGGGTCACAAAGAGTCGGACACAACTAAACGACTAAACAACAACAACAAACAAGCTATAGCTTAGGGCCCCACTCTCTTGGGGGCCCCAAAAAACATTTTAAGGGGGGAAAAACTGGATGCACATTTCTAAAATATAAGATAAAAACAAATAAAATAAAACCTACATACAGCAACAGTGTTTGTGTTGTGTAGGCTCCTATGATGTAAGTCATGGGCCCTGCCTGCTAGCCTGCACCCTAAAATATCACTGGTTTGCTCATTTCTATATATAGGGTGCCTACATTCTGCATGTGCAAATGGCTTGAGATACCTATTAGGGCCATAAATTACCATATAGCATATATTCAACACAAAAAAACAGCAACAATTTGTTGTTGACAAAGGGCAGCTGGACATATAAAGGGCCCCATTACCTTCAGTAGCTTAAAGGTAAAGGTAAAGGTACCCCTGCCCGTACGGGCCAGTCTTGACAGACTCTGGGGTTGTGCGCCCATCTCACTTAAGAGGCCAGGGGCCAGCGCTGTCCGGAGACACTTCCGGGTCACGTGGCCAGCGTGACATCGCTGCTCTGGCCAGAGCCAGAGCCAGAGCCGCACACGGAAACGCCGTTTACCTTCCCGCTGGTAAGCGGTCCCTATTTATCTACTTGCACCCGGAGGTGCTTTCGAACTGCTAGGTTGGCAGGCGCTGGGACCGAGCAGCGGGAGCACACCCCGCCGCAGGGATTCGAACCGCCGATCGGCAAGCCCTAGGCACTGAGGCTTTAACCCACAGCGCGCCACCTTAGGGCCTCATCAAACCTAAATCCGGCCCTGCACAAAAGGCTAACAGTGGATTTAGTCTGTTACCAGACTATGGAGGGGCAAACATGTCCATTTCTGATTCTCGTTTTCCAGTCTACAGTTCAGTTCTGCACAATCTGCTATTTCCCTAAAAGCAGCTACTATGGCAGGGCGGCTTGGTTTGCAGGCCCAGTACTGAAGGAGAGATGGATCAGGCCTTAAAGACATACTGATTCTCTGATGCAAATCACTCCTCCCTCTCCATGGAACTGCTTTTAGCTAGAAACTTGTAGTATATCTATGTTTCTTCCTTCACAGCTACCGTATTTTTCGCTCTATAAGACACACCAGACCACAAGACGCACCTAATTTTTGGAGGAGGAAAACAAGGAAAAAAATATTCTGGATCTCAGAAGCCAGAATAGCAAGAGGGATCGCTGCACAGCGAAAGCAGCCATCCCTCTTGCTGTTCTGGCTTCTGTGATAGCTGCGCAACCTGCATTCGCTCCATAAGACGCACACACATTTCCCCTTACTTTTTAGGAGGGAAAAAGTGGGTCTTATAGAGCAAAAAATACGGTAAGTGCTGGGAGGGGACTTGCATCCAGGAAATAGTTAGCTCCCCTAGCCCTGATCAGAGTGCCACAGCCTTGTTCCAAATCAGCTTCCAAATCATTTACTTTTATGTAAATGAAAAGATGTCAAGAGATCTCGGGTTGTATTTTTACAATAAAATTATTTATATGCTGCCATATCATAACAAGATAGCAAAGTGGTTTACAGTGATATCTATATATAATAAAAACACATTAAAAATAAATAAATCAGAGACCATCAGTTAACCATTATGGAAAGATATGTTTTTCCACATCATGTGGCTCCTTGATTCCAGATTTATTGCAGACACCTTTAAAGGAGAAATAGCAACAAATCTCAGCTGATAAAAGTTTTTGTCGGACCCATTGCAAAAGCCAGCAAGGAACAATCCTACCAATTCTTGGTAAGATCTATCTAGCATTAATATTTTTCTGTGCAGAGATGGGTGTTCTTGAGTAAACAATACAAAAAAATCCCGTTTGCATTAAATAAAAAGATTAAAAAATGAAAATATTACGATGTTAGAGCTCAAATTCATATTTTCGGCACTGCCACCACTTCTGAGGTTAGACAAATTCCATCAGAGCAAATGAGGAAAAGTCAAAAAGCTAACGTGAGCTGAAGTTGGAGATTTGAGCTTCTTTTTCCAAGACAGTATTGTTTATGCATTATTTGTTATTGCAGTATTATTAATTATTTTATCATATTTATATCCTGCCCCTCCCAGGTCATACCGGAAGACAGTGACTAGTCCCAGGCTGCTCATGACATAAGCCTCATTTATTTTTTAATTTATTCGTTTAATTTTTTAATTTTAATATTTTAATGTTGTATTTTAATTTTGTTTTTAAGTTGTATTCATTCAACTTGTTTTTATTATTGCTTGTTAGCCGCCCTGAGCACAGCCTTGGCTGGGGAGGGTGGGGTATAAATTATTATTATTATTATCATTATTATTATTATTATTATTATTATTATTATTATTTCTGAGTGATGATTTGGACCCAAGCATCCCTGGTCCAAGTTCTGTCTACAAAGCCAGCTCTCTGGCACCAGTAGCAATCGCTGCTCACCACCCTGTGCATACAGTTATTCTATCCTTCCCTTGGTTCCCCCCTCCCCCCAACTCCTGCACTGGCTCTGTGTACCATCCACCTCTGCTCTAGCTCTCCCCAACATCATCTCCTAGCATATGCAGAGTGCCCACTGACTGACTCTGGCATGTTTCCCAGCAGTGTGCCAGTAGGCATAGGGGGAGAAGGAGGTTGATAACTTTTCAGCAGCATGAACCAGCCCACTGCTCATTCACAATAAGCATAGCTGTCAACCGTCCCTTATTTGGGGGAAACTCCCTTATCCCAGCGCAGTGTCCCGCTGCTGTCCCAGATTGATGATGTCCCTTAAATTTCCCGGGTTTCAAAGGAAGCAGCTCCTCTCCCTCCCTCCCTGCCGGCCAGGGAGGAGGGAGGCTCCAACTGTGTTGCTTGGCTGCCCCCCCCCCCCGGCCTCCTCTCAGCAGCCTTGGCCCCCGGGAACCCCTCCCCGCCGGGACTGGTGGGAGCCTTGGGCCCTTCCACCGCCATCCTCCTCGCGGCCGCCAAACTGAGCGTCTCTGCCCATCGCTGCCGCTCCCACTAGGCCATACTGCAGTTGCGCCGCCGAGGGACCCGGATGAGATGGGCAGCCTGGCGCGGCCTATGAAATGCTGAGGAGCCTTGAGAGGAGAGTGAGGGCAACCATAGAGAAAGCAGTTCAGAGAGAGGAGGAGGAGGAGGAGGCAGGTGTTCCAAGGGTTAACCGTAGAGGGGGAAAGCGGAGGAAGGACCGCAAGCGCTTCTCCCATAGATTTGTAGTGGTACACTAGCATAGATGGTCTGAGCTGCGGGTTTACTTCAGTAGCTATTCCCCCCCCCCCGCCCCGCCTGATGGAACTGAGAGCTGCAGATGGAGCATGAGAGAAAAGATACAGAACTGCGGCAGCATCTTCGTAGCTTGGACTTCATTTTGCACGAAAAGTTGTTGCTGCTTGTAGTTATTTAATTGCAGTGTTTCATGGTGTCTTGAGCAGCAACCTCTGGAAACGAAGGGCTAAAAACCCTTTGGGCGCTGCTCTCCCAAATTATCTGGTCCCTTTTAACTTTGTATTTCAGCTGGTTGACTAAAATCCCTTATTTTGGCTGCTGATTTTCGAGGCTGCTGGTCCCTTATTTTCAAATCTGTAAGTTGACAGCTATGACAATAAGCCATTGTTTGTTTTTTAACTATGGTTCAAAGTGATGTGCGAGAACAGAAAAAGGCTCTTGAAGGTGGTGTTGAAAGAAAGAGATTGTTGCATGGACTGAAATCCACTGTTTAAGCCGCACACACATCTGGCCATGCATAATCTCATCACATTTTCTCCATACATTTTTTTTTTATGTTGTGAACCACCCCAACATCTACGGATGAAGGGCAGTATACAAATTTAATAAATAAAAATAAAAATAGTACATCTGAGATTTAAAAAACAGGCTTTTATAATTTTCATTTCAAGGAGAAAGCCATGGTTGTAAAATGTAACTGGAGGTTACAGATTGCCTTTCTACAGGCTGCAGAGCATGGTTCGAAACTCACATTATCCTAGACGCATTTTGCGACAGGGAATTTCATTAGTGCGAGCAGTTTCTGGGGTCTGGGCGCGGTACTGCGCCTAAGATTTCAGATTAAAGCTGCTGAGTGGAAGAAAAGGAGGAGCTTTTTCTGCCTCCCCACTTCCAGCTCCTCTCTGAAGACTAGAGAAGAGACCCTCTTAAGAATATTAGGGGGGTGGGCAGAGGAAGAACTAGACCATGCGAAAAATGAAAACAATGTTTTAGCCTTCATTCACTCATTTTCAGCTGTGTATTCTTATAAAAAAGCACACCTAGACATTCCATTGTGACTCCCATAACCTAGATTTAAGGTGCCAATGAGCTCCTAGCTTTCCTGTCTGTTTCTAACACTGCTGCAGAGTGTTCTAAGCACAATAATGATGTTCTAGGTATATTAGTGAGCATGCAAAATATGGAAGTGGGGGAGAGTTTTTGGACAGGACCAGTTTTTGGAGACTGGTTATATGTTCTGAATCAGAGAACTTAAAGCCTTGTTAAAAGCAGCAGCACAGCACTCTAACCGGAGGGGTTGTGTTTTCATACAAATGAGATAAGTTTATTTTCTGAGTTGTGCCATTTGTTCTGACAGGCAGGGTGGCTGTAAAAGCTGGAAACGGAGCGGCAGGGGGGCCAGCTCCGTGCACAGTGAGAATCCGAGAAGAGAAGAGACCGAGCTGCATGAGATCTTGGACCCGACCCAAGTGCCTGCCTCAACCGTCTGTTGCAGCAGCTTTGGAAAGCAGGGGAAAAGAAACAGCCGGCTGTAATACTGTGGAACAAATGCATTCAGCTGAGAAGCACCTGGCCACCTTACAAGCATGCCCTACTCGTGCCTTGAAAGCGATGCTCAGTCTGCAGGGGGCCCATAGGGAACACCAGCCCACAAAGTCAGCATCTGATCCCGAGCAAGTGTCTTCCAAGCACTGGGGTCTAGAAGACACCGGATCTATTAATTTCTCCAGCTCAGTGGGACAGGTTCCTCATGTGTAGCCCAGTCAGTATAGTTTGTCAAGTCTGAGACCAACTTTCTCATCTTTCCCATTATTCCTCCCAAGCCCTCGTTGGCTCCAAGAACACCACCAGAAGCATAATTCATCAGGCCCTTGCTTCCTTCTCCTCTCTTTTGACCCCCAATTCCAGTCAGTAGCTTCTTCCTTTAAGGAAAAGGGACCCCTGACCATTAGGTCCAGTCGCAGACGACTCTGGGGTTGCGGCGCTCATCTCACTCTATTGGCCGAGGGAGCCGGCATTTGTCCACAGACAGCTTCCGGGTCATGTGGCCAGCATGACTAAGCCACTTCTGGCGAACCAGAGCAGCACACGGAAACGCCGTTTACCTTCCCGCTGGAGCAGTACCTATTTATCTACTTGCACTTTGACGTGCTTTCGAACTGCTAGGTTGGCAGGAGCAGGGACCGAGCAAGGGGAGCTCACCCCATCACAGGGATTCGAACCGCCAACCTTCTGATCGGCAAGTCCTAGGCTCTGTGGTTTAACCCACAGCGCCACCCATGTCCCTGCTTCTTCCTTTAGAACGTTAGAAAAATAGGGCCCTTCCTCACCGTCCTTTCAATGAAATCTCTTGTCTACGCCCTTATTTTGTGCCATGACTATTGCAACTGTATCAGGCCAAAGGCCTTTCATGTCCAGTATCCCATTTCCTACAGTGCCCAACCAGATGTGTCTGGAAAACCCCAAAGTAGGTAAAGGTAAAGGACCCCTGGACGGTTAAGTCCAGTCAAAGGCGACTCTGGGGTTGTGGCGCTCATCTTGCTTACAGGCCAAGGGAGCCAATGTTTGTCCACAGAAAGCTTTCTGGGTCATGTGGCCAGCATGACTAAACCTCTTCTGGCGCAACAGAACACCGTGACAGAAACCAGAGCGCATGGAAACTTTATTTACCTTCCCACCACAGCAATACCTATTTATCTACTTGCACTGGCGTGCTTTCAAACTGCTAGGTTGGCAGAAGCGGGGACAGAGCAACGGGAGCTCACTCCGTCGCGGAAATTCAAACCACCGACCTTCCAATCGGCAAGCCCAAGAGGCTCAGTGGTTTAGATGAAGGCAACAGCATTATCCTGCTTGTGCTCCCCAGTGGATGGTATATGGAATCTTGACCATTAGAGCCAGATGGGAAAGGCACAAAATAATATTATTTATTATTTATTATTTATTATTTATTATTTATTATTTATTATTTATTATTTATTATTTATTATTTATTATTTATTATTTATTATTTATTATTTATTATTTATTATTTTCCAGGCATCTAATCCAATTGAGAGCACAGTGACACTGTTGGCAGCCATCATTGCAGCTTGTGGTAGCAGATTCCATTGTCTAACTATTAAATAAAGAAATTTACGGTATTTAATGTCTCCTGAAATTTCCCACCATTAAGCTTCCCACCATGAGAGCCAGTGTGTTGTAGTGGTTAAGAGTGGTAGACTCGTAATCTGGTGAACCGGGTTCGCGTCTCCACTCCTCCACCTGCAGCTGCTGGGTGGCCTTGGGCTAGTCACACTTCTCTGAAGTCTCTCAGCCCCACTCACCTCACAGAGTGTTTGTTGTGGGGGAGGAAGGGAAAGCCGAATGTTAGCCACTTTGAGACTCCTGAAGGGGAGTGAAAGTCGGGATATCAAATCCAAACTCCTCTTCTTCTTCATTTGATGACCCTGTGTTTGAGGGAGAAAAAGCTCTATTCACTTCCTCCATGTTGTGCAGACACCTGCAATTGGGTCTCCCCTGTGCACACACCTTTGTTGTTCTAGGACAAAAAGCCCCAAATGTGGCTATTTTTTCCCCAGTAGCTATACACTATTATCATCTACCAGGACCTTTTCTACATTAAACAGATAAGGCACTTTTGCTATCATAGCTGTTCCTCTTTTCATAAGCTTCATGGATATTGCACAGACTTTCCCCAACTTTTCATGACTGTGAACTCAGTGATGCTTACTCCCAAGTAAGTGTGCACAGGATTACAGCTTTACTGCGCAATCCTATGCATGTCTACTCAGAAGTAAATCCTTTTCAATACAGTTCCATGGGAAAAACTCTCAGGTTAGTGAGTTTAGGACTGCATACTTAAACTTATTAGAAAATACCTACAATCCTTTCATATTGCTCCCTGTTTTTTAAAAACAAAAAATCATTCTTATTAGGGCTATTTATCCCTTTCCTATTTAGTAATATAATTTCAAATTTAGAAGATTCCCCTTCCTTTTCCAATTTTCCTCTCCGGGAAATTTTTGCACAGCTTTACCATTTGGATGAAATTCTCCCAAAACCTACCTCCTTCCTGTAGCCAACTAACTGCCTATCATTTCCCTTCAAAGAAAACCTAATGCTTGACCCGATATCTGCATTTATAGTTGCATGTGGTTCCCATTCGCCATGCTGGGGGGAAATGGGCTGGAACAGCAGTTTCTCTACAGCAGCCTTTGCCCAGACTGGTTCCTTTCAGCTGTTTGGGAGTCCATCTCTGGTCAGTGTCCACATAAGCTATCAGGAATGTTGGAGCTGAGGTCCAGAACATCTGGACGGTGCCAGGTTTAGAAAGAGGGCTGTAGAGGAATAATATGGTTGTGAAATTTGGGAGCATCTCTACTAACAGCGGGATGCGGGTGGCGCTGTGGGTTAAACCACAGAGCCTAGGGCTTGCTGATCAGAAGGTTGGCGGTTCGAATCCCCGCGATGGGGTGAGCTCCTGTTGCTCGGTCCCTGCTCCTGCCAACCTAGCAGTTCGAAAGCACGTCAAAGTGCAAGTAGATCAATAGGTACCGCTCTGTGCGCTGCTCTGGTTTGCCAGAAGCGGTTTAGTCATGCTGGCCACATGACCCGGAAGCTGTACGCCGGCTCCCTCAGCCAATAAAGCGAGATGAGCGCCGCAATCCCAGAGTCGGCCACGACTGGACCTAATGGTCAGGGGTCCCTTTACCTACTAACAGCAGGTAAGAAAGGTCCTTGGTCAAAGCCTCCAGCGATCCTTCTACAATATTATTCCCTCATGTTTCTAGCTTGGTGACCCCATTGCCTGTAAAAGCCCCCACAGAAGGAGCTATGTGTTTTAAAGCATAGAGACAAAATGGAGGGATTGCCACATTTTTAGAAAATGGAAGAGGAGTTGAATTCAGATTGAAATGGCGGCACAGGGTAGAGGGTGATTTAACCATTTTCCCATGGCAGTTGAAATGTCCCTTGTTGTGGGGGGGGGGAACATACAAGTACTTTAAGCACAAGAGTTTTCCTTAGCAATAAAGGGGGGGTGTGAAGCAAATCCTAAATAAACTCCTAAGTGCTATTTTGAAAGGCTGATAAATGGTGCTTTTAATTAGTCCATTCTATGTCACTTGGTATTTGGAGTGTAGACCCAGGGGAAGCGGCTGCGAATCCCTGGGAAAATCAATCTTAATTCAAGGCAGTCATAAAAACACAACTCCTCTTGGAAGGGACAGCATGGAGTCTGCTGGGTGCAAGCTGCCCGGCCTGACCTCTGACCCCATCAAGCAAGTGGGTGGAGGAGACGGTGAGAAACAGCTGCTTCTCCTAAACCCCCCACCCCACCCCACACTTTCTGTTTTTCTTTCCTCACTTTCCAGAGAGCTGCAACAGGGAAAGAGACAATGCACAAAGTTGCAGCGACTTCAGGAAGAAATACAATAGCACACAGGAAGAGACAGGGTTCAAGACAATGGAAAACAAAAGGCTATAGCCTGATTGGTTAACTTAAGGATGTGCAGTGCTTTTTTAAAAATCACTTTTAATTCTATTTAAATAATCAACGCCTAAATCAAGGTACCTAAATCAAACAGAGTGAGAAACGACTGCCCTCCTCACACTCCTATGGGGAGCCACACATCGAAGATGGGCCAAAAAAGGCCTAATAGAGTCCCCCAGCACCAAGCAAATGAAGTTGTTGTCATCGTTTAGTCGTTTAGTCGTATCTGACTCTTCGTGACCCCCTGGACCAGAGCACGCCAGGCACTCCTGTCTTCCACTGCCTCCCGAAGTTTGGTCAAACTCATGTTCATAGCTTCGAGAACACTGTCAAACCATCTTGTCCTCTGTCGTCCCCTTCTCCTTGTGCCCTCAATCTTACCAACATCAGGGTATTTTCCAGGGAGTCTTCTCTTCGCATGAGGTGGCCAAAGTATTGGAGCCTCAGCTTCAGGATCTGTCCTTCCAGTGAGCACTCAGGGCTCCTTAAGAATGAAGAGGTTAGATCTTCTTGCAGTCCATGGGACTCTCAAGAGTCTCCTCCAGCACCATAATTCAAAAGCATCAATTCTTCAGCGATCAGCCTTCTTTATGGTCCAGCTCTCACTTCCATACATCACTACTGGGAAAACCATAGCTTTAACTATACGGACCTTTGTCGGCAAGGTGATGTCTCTGCTTTTTAAGATGCTGTCTAGGTTTGTCATTGCTTCTCTAGCAAATGAAGTAGAGGATTCTTGTCCCAAGTGCCCTGAGTCAAGTAACCCCAAAGACCATTATGGAGAAACCTTCTTTGAGTGATGCCTGGGGGTACTCACCAACATCCATAGCTTAAACGTACCCCATAACCTGCACTGGCTTTGCCATTTATTCACTGCCAAAAAAAAGAGGGTGCCAGTTTGCATGAAATATGCATAGGGACATTTAGGAAGAATCTTTTAAATCAATAATTTTATCATCTTCTCTGCTATATATAGGCTCTATCCTAGGCATAGGCAAACTCAGCTAGGGATCATGGGAGTTGTAGTCCCAAAACATCTGGAGGGCCGAGTTTCCCTATGCCTGCTCTATCCGTTATGTTCGAACTTGATTTGACTAGCAACTCACTGAGCCAGAAGAACCCAAAGGTAGCCATCAGTAGAGCTGCTTTAAGCACCAAAATGCTGAACGAAACAATACCTGCTTGAAACATCTTAGTCTAGTCATGAACAGAACAGGATAAATGTGACACAGTACCAGCTCTCCTAAGAGCTCTCCTAGGGTTGCTACCCATCCCTAGAAAAATGTTATTGTGCTTTCTTGGGGGGGGGGAGTGTCCCTTGTCCTGTTTGAAGCCCAAACGGCATGCCTTTTTTCACATATTTGAGCTTCTCTTCCTCAAAACGACGCAGGCAGAGGTGGGTCCAGTGGGAGGAAGAGAGCAGAGCCTGAATTGGGAGAGGCAAGAGTGAGAGTTATTGTGGGACACAGACAGAGGGTTTTGCTCGGGCAAGGGGGGTGGCAGGTGGGTTGAAGAGTGAGAGAAGGGGTTTGCAGGTGTCTGGTACAGTGGGGTGGGGAGTTTTTGCATGGGCAGAAGAGTCAGGGTGCGTCAGACTCCGAGAGAGGGAGTTTGAGCAATCCTGGTGGAGAGCAGGGGGAAAGAGGGGTGGTTGGGTCGGAGACAGAAACTCGGAGTCAGAGAGCGAGAGAGAGGGTCCCACCCCCCTTACAGTTGCAATTCATAGCGCTTTGTGTGGCATAGCATGGAATTTATTAGGGTCAGAGACCAGCTTGAGAAACACAAATGGAACTACAAATCTCAATAGCAAAACAAACATTTAAAACAATATACAGCAATGTAATTTAAATTTAAAAGTGTGATAGGCATATAAACACATAAAAACTTTAAAATAGACTACCTTAGAGAAATGACCCCAAGTCGCCCATGGATCCGGGTTTGGGAATTTTCTTAACAAACCAGATTGAATCGGGGGATGATCTGTGTGCAGAATCTGGTGACAATCTGGGTCATCTTGTAGTCTTTGCCTAACAGAAGAAGATCGAATTTTTGCTTTACTGGGAGGTCAGCAAGCCTCACCAGCAGGGGGGTCAATGGTTTCTCTACATGCCTCATCGTAAAAGGGACATATAAAAAATAGATGTGTTTTTTGTGTGTGTGTTTTCAATTGAATAAACCCCTGTAACTGCTGTGTGCCATTGCAGTGGATGGCTTTGAAGTTATTTCTGCACCAGGTTAAGTAATTTTTACCCAGCCACATCCCTCCCTCCAACCCGTCCTTTATTTTGCCCGACCAAAAGTTAGCCATCTAACTTCTCAGAGGCCTTAAAAACACCACTAGGGCCACCTAGGGACCTAGGGATGCGGGTGGCGTTGTGGGTTAAACCACAGAGCCTAGGACTTGCCGATCAGAAGGTCGGCTGTTCGAATCCCTGTGACAGGGTGAGCTCCCGTTGCTCGGTCCCAGCTCCTGCCCACCTAGCAGTTACCGAAAGCACCCCAGTGCAAGTAGATAAATAGGTACCACTTCAGCAGGCAGATAAACGGCATTTCCGTGCACTGCTCTGGTTCACCAGAAGTGGCTTCATCATGCTGGCCCCATGACCCGGAAGCTGTGCACCGGCTCCCTTGGCCAATAAAGCGAGATGAGCGCCGCAACCCCAGAGTCGGTCACGACTGGACCTAATGGTCAGGGGTCCCTTTACCTTTACCTAGGGCCACCTTGCCTAGCACCTTGACATAAAATGCCAACGTAGGTCACACTGCCTGTCCTTGAGCACAAAGACCTACAAGTACCCTAACAAGTGATAAATGGGAAACGCCTCAAAGCTGCTCACAGAATCTAAAGTATCAGAAATGATGCAGGGCCCTAGAGAAGACTTGCCATACGGCTAGATCATGGGTAGGCAAACTAAGGCCCAGGGGCCGGATCTGGCCCCATTGCCTTCTCAATCTGGCCTGCGGACGGTCCGGGAATCAGTGTGTTTTTGCATGGACAGGTGGAGTCCCCCAAACCCTGGGCGCCCCCCACCCCATGTGGAATAAAGACTCAAGACAACATGCTATGGGATTAAATTGGCCACAACTTTATTATATTTCAGATGTGGGTAGACCTTGGCTCAGGCATTGGGCGTTTATCCCTCCCAGTCCCCAGCCGGGGATCTAGGGAACACCAGGGTTATCCAGTGGGGGGACTAAAGGATTCCGCCCAAGGCCTGAGGGTGGGTAGGGTGGGAGAAGCTCTGGAGCCAACTGAGGATTCCCAGGTAAGATCCTCCCTCTATTGTGTGGGCAAGTAGTCCCTCCCCTACCTGGCCTGGTCTCCCTGGCAACGGTTCCCCCAGGCGGGTTTGGACAACTGACTGAGGTAGGCGGAGACCTCCAGGTATCCCACCTGAGGGAAGGCAAAGCCAAGCCTGTGCTAATGGTGCCGCATAGGGTCCAGGGGTCTGCGCGCGACCATGCAAAGGGTGCCCCCATTTAATGTGGGGAGCAGTCATTACATGAGCAGAATGTGTGCTTTTATTTAAAATGCATCTCTGGGTTATTTGTGGGGCATAGGAATTCGTTCATTCCCCCCCCCCAATATAGTCTAGCCCCCCACAAGGTCTGAGGGACAGTGGACCGGCCCCCTGCTGAAAAGGTTTGCTGACCCCTGGGCTAGATGCTGCTACAGATGCAGAGCAACACACCTTCGTAGGTTCCAAAAGCACCTCTAGCCTGTCCCTCTCGCAGTAAATCGTTGATAGAGCCGAAGCTGGAAAATGCTCCACCTGGTGATGTGAGGGGGCCCTGGCCATGCCACCATCCACATTGGAAACATAAGGTAAAGGGACCCCTGACCATTAGATCCAGTCATGGCCGACTCTGGGGTTGTGGCGCTCATCTCGCTTTATTGGCCAAGGGAGCCAGCGTACAGCTTCCGGGTCATGTGGCCAGCATGACTAAGCCGCTCCTGGTGAACCAGAGCAGCGCACGGAAACACCGTTTACCTTCCCACCGGAGTGGTAGCTATTTATCTACTTGCACTTTGACATGCTTTCAAACTGCTAGGTTGGTAGGAGCAGGGACCGAGCAACGGGAGTTCACCCCATCGCGGTGATTCGAACCGCCGACCTTCTGATCGGCAAGTCCTAGGCTCTGTGGTTTAACCCACAGTGCCACCCGCGTACTGTGGTACAAACAGAATATTGAATTGCAAGCGCCGCAAAATACATTCCTAACGAATCGCACAACCCTGGAGGACTTAGAAGTAAGGGAATTAATAAGGGCAGGGCCCTAATTACTCCACAAGAAATGCATTGCGCAATTAGAAAATTCCTCAGCATACAGGTGAACTGTGACTAAAATGGGGGTGGGAATCCTAGGAAAGCTAGGTCTCTAATCACCCCTTCCCTTCCCTGTTCTGGAGGGCAGGCCTAGGGACACCACCTGCCAGCTAAATCAGGAGGAGGCTGCAGCTCAACTTCAAACAGTATCTCATCCCTTCGGAACAATACCCCATTGTAGTTCTCAAAAAATTCCACCCAGACCTGAAAATCAGCTTTCGGGCCCACAGTGACCTAGAGATTGTGATGCTGGGCCCATGCGCCCCTCCTTGCATCGCACAAATGCTCGCCCTGGAACCACCAATCTAAAGGAGAAGTTAACAAACCAGCTTCTCTAGTCCCTTTAGACTCAGACATAAGGAAACACTCTTAACCAGGTCCTCAGATCGCACAGCTGATCCCTAGGCAGCATAAATGATAAGTCTGTTTCCTCAAAATGCCAAACAGGTAAACCGGAGGAATTTCTACAATCTATGGGCAGGGAAACACCAAGTTCCTTTGAAAGACCAGAGAATTATTTTGGCAAATAATACTTGGATACAAGTACATTTGGACAAATGTACTTGGATAGCATCATGAATTGATTCACCACTGCAGTAAGACACTTGATGAATTAGATAAAAGCACTCCTTTTCTATCTTTCTTTCTTTCTTTATTTCTTTATTTCTTTCTTCTTCCTCCTTCCTTCCTTCCAACATTCAATGGAGAAACGCTGAACATGTGTCTGGTTTCCTCATGTAATTTAACCTTCATAACATTTTTCAACTACCCACCTGTGACTGAGCTCAAGGTGATATAACCGTCAGCCTGATCACCTAGTGCGCAGAATGGCTCATAGATTGCCTCCTCAATACAGTGAGGGCATATCCCCAAGTCAGAGCTAGATTGAGTACAGTACTGTGTGTATTTGGAAGTTCTTGCCAGAGTAAAGTAAAGCCAGACCAGCAAATGCCCTGAATGATGTTGAAAAATAGCCAGAGGTTTGATGAGTTATGGAGCCCGGCACACCAGTAAAATTCTGCGTACTGAGGTTACGAAATCTGAAAGCCCAGTTATGATCACCCTGTTTCCATTTGACTCTCTCTTGCTCTGAATAAGCACACATGTTGTTGTTTAGTCGTTTAGTCGTGTCCGACTCTTCGTGACCCCCTGGACCAGAACACGCCAGGCACTTCTGTCTTCCACTGCCTCCCGCAGTTTGGTCATACTCATGCTGGTAGCTTCGAGAACACTATCCAGCCATCTCGTCCTCTGTTGTCCCCTTCTCCTTGTGCCCTCCATCTTTCCCAGCATCAGGGTCTTTTCCAGGGAGTCTTCTCTTCTCATGAGGTGGAAATCAGAATCCATTCTGATTTCCTTCAGAATGGATCGGTTTGATCTTCTTGCAGTCCATGGGACTCTCAAGAGTCTCCTCCAGCACCAGAATTCAAAAGCATCAATTCTTCGGCGATCAGCCTTCTTTATGGTCCAGCTTTCACTTCCATACATCACTACTGGGAAAACCATAGCTTTTACTTTGTTGGCAAGGTGATGTCTCTGCTTTTTAAGATGCTGTCTAGCTTTGCCATTGCTTTTCTCCCAAGAAGCAGGCGTCTTTTAATTTCGTGGCTGCTGTCACCATCTGCAGTGATCATGGAGCCCAAGAAATTAAAATCTCTCACTGCCTCCATTTCTTCCCCTTCTATTTGCCAGGAGGTGATGGGACCAGTGGCCATGATCTTCGTTTTTTTGATGTTGAGCTTCAGACCATATTTTGCGCTCTCCTCTTTCCCCCCTTCATAGATCACTGCCTTGCCGTGGCGAAGGGGCTTGAATAACTCAGAGAAGCTATGAACTATGCCGAGCAGGGGACCCAAGATGAACAGGTCATAGTGGAGAGTTTTGACCAAATGTGATCCACCTGGATGAGAAACCAGCAAGCCACTCCAGTATCCCTGCCAAGAAAACTCCATGGACAAAGACAACAGGCATATAAGCACACATTTATGTCATCGCCCAGATAGTGTCATTACAGTGTATTACTTCGGCCACCAAAACATCTTGGGGCATTTCTTGGGGCAGGTGGTAGAACCACACACGAAAGCCCCAAGTTTGTGATGTGAAGTCATTCTTTCTGTGCTCAAGACCAACTGATGTCCAGATCTCAGACTGGTTGGACTGGCCTATCATGATGGGACTGTATTCTTTTTCTAGGGACGATCCCTTTTCTCATTTCCCCACCTAACTCTCTGCCTCCTCATCTGATCATTGGAATTCTGCCTAGGTCCTTGTTAAAATCCTCAGTTATAAAAGAAATCAATAAATGTTTATATGCTGTTAAGACAGTAAGATGGTATGGGAGTGATTTAATACAATATGCCAAGCTGTAGAAAAGGGCAGGTTAGGATTTCCCAATCTGATAGTTTGGGGGAAATCGCAGGGAATGATTTGTTGGGTCTAAGGCACTGCAGCAAAGAGACATGACAGTGTCTTTCAGAGATTCCAGGAACACAGGCAGGCAGGAGGGGGGTCTGTGGGTGCTGGCCCCACCCTCAACCTTCCCTGCCCCCAGTAGCTCCACCCCCAGACCTTTGACTGTTGGGTGGAAGACATGCAGTGTGCATGCACATGAAAGCTCATACCAATAACAAACTTACTTGGTCTCTAAGGTGCTACTGGAAGGAATTTTTTTATTTTGTTTTGACTACTAATCAATTTGATTCCCTCCCCCTTTCTTTTTCCTCTCTCCTCCTGTGAAGAGGCTGCATTTTAATGTTGTATTTTAATCTTGTCTTTTAAGTTGTATTTTAATCAACTTGTTTTTATTATTGGTTGTTAGCCACCCGGAGCCCAGTCTTGGCTGGGGAGGGTGGGATATAAATAAAATTTACTATTATTATTATTATTATTATTATTATTATTATTACGGCAGACCAACACGGCTACCTACCTGTAAGTTGAAAGCATGTAAGCTACTCTGCATAACTGGAGCCCCTTTTTAAGTGCATCCGGCACTTACAGGCCAAAGCAGATGTGTGGGCAGGGCTACGCACCTGTCAATCACATCAGTTCACAATCATATCCTGTTAAGGGACTTTGAAGTCCCAAAGCTGGGACTTCAAAGCACCTTGCAAGCTGCTGCTAAAAGGGAGGATTTCCCCCCTCTTCAGGGGGGCTTCCATGGAATCCCCTGCTAAAGAGCCCCTCCTCTTTAGTAGGGGCTTCCATGGAATCCCCTGCTAAAACAATGGGGAGAGCTCTGAGGGCCAGACAGAGGCCTTGAGGGCCACATTTGGCTCCCAGGCCTGAGTTTCCCCATGCCTGTAACAGATCATTATCAGCTTTCAGGTGTTGCTTTGTATTTTGTATACGTTGGCTGCAGTTTTAGCTTAGCAAAACTTCAGCATAATTGAAAATTGTCTTCTTTCTTCCTATGGCTGCAAGCACTGCAATGGGCTCCAGATATTCCCTTTAAAGGGGAGCCTTGATCCATTTTATAGAACACACCTCTACAAGTTCCTTCCACCCTGACAAGCGGAGCTGCTTTTTGACAAGACTGAAAACGAAACTAAAAAAGGACTTTCAGCTGCGCTCCGCAAACCCCCCCTCCCTTATCCTTGCCTGCTCGGGACAACTTCGGTGGGTTTTCGAGCTGAGTGCAGCAGCGCCAGGGCTGGCACAGCCGCCTTTATCATGCAAATAACAAGAGTAAATGGGCAAATTCTCCAGTGAGCACTTGACTGAAATGCGGAGCTTCTGGCAGTGGGGAGTAGGGAAGGGAGGGGGGACGTTTATTTGTAGGTCTCTGTTCTCATTTAACTAAATGGCAATTAAAAGAGGCACCAGGGAGCTTCTCTTGTCTCCAGCAGTCTCTGTTGCCAACTGCCAGGAATGGCACGAAATGAGGAAAAAAAGGAAAGGGGGGATAGTTCCGGGGCCAGAGGCTGGAGGTGTAGGGGGAGATGATGAAGTCTTCCCCTTCATTACCTTGTAAGATCCCCTTCATTACCTTGTAAACCGAGCCCTACACAAGTAGGGATGATGCTAAGCGGGATCTTGGAGGAGGTAGGTACGTGCCAAAGAGGGATCCCATTCCCGGAGACTGTCCTTCATTTGCGATCAGATACGACGCAGAGGCACGCTTGCCACCCGGGTGGACAGCTGATTCAGCAGGATCTGGGCGGCTGCTGCAACTGGCTGGCAGCTCCTTTTGAATCAGCAGAGCAGGGACTCGGACAAAAGAGGGATCTGGAAGAAATTCGTTCCAGAGATTAGGGCTGGCTGAGCTTCAAATGCTGCTGCCAGAGGCAGGTTGTTCTTTTTCACAGCACAGCACAGCCCAGGAGTGGGATGGAGACTGGACACAATCGAGATAAGGGATGGCCAATTCGGTGCCATCCCAGTGTTGTTGGACTACAAATCCCATCAACCCCAGCCAGCATGGGCAATGGTTGGAGACTAACAGCATCTTGGAGGGCATCACATTGGCGAACCCTGATCCAGAACCATCTCACTTAGGCTCACAATCTCCAAATACCAACCTACGCTCCTATTGTATTAATTTATTATCCACTCTTCAGCCTAAGATCCCAGGGTGGGTTACTTATGACAATTTAAAATGCAACGTTAAGGGCAGTTTTTAAAACTTACAATAAAAAATAGAGTCACAGAAAATAGGGTGGGTGCCAAGCAGGAATCTGCAGTCGAAGTGAACTGCATTATGCCACAAAAGAAGGGAACAAATGCTCTGCTCCCGAAGAAATTTCCTTTTTCCTACATGGGTGTTTTTACCCATACCTATTCTACTGCATTAGGGACGTGGGTGGCACTGTGGGTTAAACCCAGAGCCTAGGACTTGCCGATCAGAAGGTCGGCGGTTCAAATCCCCGTGACAGGGTGAGCTCCCGTTGCTCGGTCCCTGCTCCTGCCAACCTAGCAGTCTGAAAGCACGTCAAAGTGCAAGTAGATAAATAGGTACCGCTCCGGCGGGAAGGTAAATGGCGTTTCTGTGTGCTGCTCTGGTTCACCAGAAGCGGCTTAGTCATGCTGGCCACGTGACCCAGAAGCTGTACGCCGGATCCCTCGGCCAGTAAAGCGAGATGAGTGCCACAACCCCAGAGTTGGCCACGACTGGACCTAATGGTCAGGGGTCCCTTTACCTTTTATTCTACTGCATTGTAGCTTTATCTATTACACAAAGTTCCTCCATTACAATTATTTTATCGTTTTTCTTCCACTGAGTTTATCTCGAATCCTGCCCGCAATTTCATTTGACCACAGTAATTTTTAAAAATAGCCCACGAAAGGCCTCCTTTCTTGTGTGAAAAGTTCATCATTTTGATATCTGAACAGAAACCACCTTTGGTCTCATCTGCTCAGTCCACCAGAGCCTGTCTTCGCATGCAGGGGAATTTTCTCCGAGCTGTATATTCCCTTGTTAAGTTACTGACACCTGTATGGAGCCTGAATTCCATAGTCAAGATTCAGACAACACAAATGAGAGCCACCACATTAACTTTCTGTGATTCCACATGGTGTCGTGTCTCTCTATATGCTACGCTTCCATCTTGGCTTGTGTTTGGCATGTGAATTTTGGCACAGTGGTGTGACGGAATAGCTTCAGGGTGTTTTGCAAGAGCGAAGGAAGATGTATGTCAAAGTACTAAGGGGGTTTTAAGGAAGCTTGGTTCTTCCTGTTTGACTCCAGAAGTGAGTCCTGTGTGTAATCAAGGTGAACTCTGCCTGACAACCAACATCCAGTCCGGATATTTGGCAAAGGCAGCCAGCCCATAAAATGGCATTGGCGCTTTCTGGCACTGGTGGGGAAAGTAGAGTTGTTGCAATTCTGTTGGCATTTGTGACTGTGAGAAAGAGATGCACAGCCGCTTTGTGCTGGCAGGGGGTAAATGACCGCAGACGTGAGTTATTTGAGTACTTGCTTTACCAGATTCTCCCAAATGCAAGGGAAGGATAAACTGTTATGTTGCAAAGAAGGGGGAGCTTGCTGTTTCCTCAGTACCGGTGATCTGTGCAGCATCAATGTTGCACCTGAGTTCAGGATAACAGATGCAAGACCAGCAAGCAGAGCTTCATATATAGTGATCTCCGGTGGTAGATTTTAGTGGCAGCTGTAGTCACAGTACTTGACTAGAACTGTTTCGAAAAGGGCACACCTTGCGCTTTCTTTCTGGGTGCAAACAATCCACAGCATCAAACACCCCTACTTTATCTCTAGGCCATGTGGTGTGTGACCCCCCCCTCCTTTCAGTCCCAGTGTGTTCCTAAATTGCAAGAAGCCAGGGCCCAGAAAGTGCTTCATGGGATGAAGAGCGTACCTAAACCAGGAGCCAGAATACCCCCCCCCTGCAAATATTTCTGAGAGAAGTTGCAGAAATTAGAAGGTCCTGTTGGCAGTTGCTAAAACTGCCTGCCCTCCATCATTTCTTTGATTAAAATAAAGGTAAAGGTAAAGGGACCCCTGACCATTAGGTCCAGTCGTGACCGACTCTGGGGTTGCGGCGCTCATCTCGCTTTATTGGCCGAGGGAGCCAGCGTACAGCTTCCGGGTCATGTGGCCAGCATGACTAAGCTGCTTCTGGCGAACCAGAGCAACGCACAGAAACACCATTTACCTTTCCGCCGGAGCGGTACCTATTTATCTACTTGCACTTTGATATGCTTTTGAACTGCTAGGTTGGCAGGAGCAGGGACCGAGCAACGGGAGCTCACCCCGTCGCGGGGATTCGAACCGCCGACCTTCTGATCAGCAAGCACTAGGCTCTGTGGTTTAGACCACAGCGCCACCCGCGTCCCTTGATGAAAATAGAGATATCCTATTCAGTAACAGCAACAACAGTTTTACAATTCATACCCTGCCCATCTGACTGGATTGCCCCAGCCACTCTGGGCGGCTTCCAACATATATAGAAACATAATAAAACATTAAACATTTAAAAAAACTTCCCTGTACAGGGCTTCCTTCAGGTGGATCAGGACTTGGATAACTCCATATGCTCCAACATTTCTCCAGTGAAAATAGGGACAGCCTAAGGAAAAGTGGGACATTCCGGGATCAAATCAGAAACTGGGATGGCTTCTGTAAATCTGGGACTGTCCCTGGAAAACAGGGAGGGTCTGTAACTGCCTGCATTAACTGCTGGCCTGGACAAATTATTCATGCCCAGCTGATGTTTCCCATGCCGCCCTGTCACCCACTCTTTTACTGAATGGGATTTTAAGAATTAAAGTCTAGCTCAGTCAGCTCACTGCATTTTGACCTCAGATGGCCATTTGTACTGGAGAGGGGACAACCTGGTTGCGTATTAAAAAGGAAGGAGACCATGGCAATGTGACAATCCATAAGTCCTTCCTCCTCCTTAATTGCTAAGCAAGGTGGAATGGGGTCTGCGGAGGTCTTCTCATCTGTATAGTCCACCTTGCTGCCTTAAGTGTGAGGTCAGTTAGAGCACTTGGTGCCAGGGGCGTACCTAGGGGTTAGTAGGTTGGCACCTTCCAAGGGCATATCTTTGGGATGTATGTGCAAAAGTAGTGCCTCTCCGCCTCTCCATTCTGGCTCTGTCACAGCAGCCTTGTGGGGCCCCCTTCCCAGTCAGCTCCTTGCCAAGGGGACCAGGGAGCACTGATTCAAGGGCCCTTGCCAAGGGCACAAGCGAGCTGTTATGTACTAAGCTTGTATCCTAGAACAACAGGCAAGTAGGATCCTAGAATGCAACAAGTGATTGGCTTGAAGGAAAAGACCAATCAGGCTCCAGGAGAAAGTTAATCAGCTTATTAGGCTGGTAGGATCGTAGAATGCAACAACTGATTGGCCTGCAGGAAAAGACCAATCAGGATCCAGGAGGGAAGCAGAATCCAGAATCAGCCAATCAGATGGAGCTCATTGTGTAAATAATGTATATAAAAGTCTGAGGTTGGGATGCAATTCAATCACTGTTTTACAAGCTGCAATGAAGATCATGAAATCACTACAGGACTCCGAGTACATTTCAGGAGCCTAGGTATGCCTTTGCTTAGTGCCTCCCCTGAACATCACGCCTGGCACAGGCGGGTGCCATGCCCCATCATTTCCAATAGCAGGCCTGATCTTGGTTGACATTAGAAGATAGTCCCCATGCCCCATCTCCAACCCTGCTTTTTAGCCTCTGTCTCCCGTGAAAAATCCAGTTTGCACAGGGGTGGATTTAGGTTTGATGAGGCCCTAAGCTACTGAAGGTAATGGGACCCTTTATATGTCCAGCCGTCCTTTGTCAACAACCAATTGTCACTGTTTTTTGTGTTGAATATTTGCTATATGGTGATTTGTGGACCTAATAGGTATCTAAAGCCATTTGCACATGTTGCCATGCAACCAGTCCATGCAGAATGTAGGCACCTTATATATAGAAACGAAGAAACCAGTGATATTTTAGGGAGCAGGCTAGCAGGCAGGGCACATGACTTACATCACAGGAGCCTACACAACACAAAACACTGTTGCTGTATGTGTTGTTGTTGTTTTTTAGTCGTGTCCAACTCTTCATGACCCCATGGACCAGAGGACGCCAGGCACTCCTGTCTTCCACTGCCTCCCACAGTTTGGTCAAACTCATGCTGGTAGCTTCGAGAACACTGTCCAACCATCTCATCCTCTGTCGTCCCCTTCTCCTTGTGCCCTCCATCTTACCCAACATCAGAGTTTTTTCCAGAGATTCTTCTCTTCTCATGAGGTGGCCAAAGTATTGGAGCCTCAGCTTCATGATCTGTCCTTCCAGTGAGCACTCAGGACTGATTTCCTTCAGAATGGATCGGTTTGATCTTCTTGCAGTCCATGGGACTCTCAAGAGTCTCCTCCAGCACCATAATTCAAAAGCATCAATTCTTCAGCGATCAGCCTTCTTTATGGTCCAGCTCTCACTTCCATACATCACTACTGGGAAAACCATAGCTTTAACTATAATAGACCTTTGTCAGCAAGGTGATGTCTTCTTTTTAAGATGCTGTCTAGGTTTGTCATTGCTTTTCTCCCAAGAAGCAGACATCTTTTAATTTTGTGACTGCTGTCACCATCTGCAGTGATCATGAAGCTTAAGAAAGTAAATTCTCTCACTGCCTCCATTTCTTCCCCTTCTATTTGCCAGGAGGTGATGGGACCAGTGGCCATGATCTTCGTTGTTTTTTTAATATTTGTTGTGTTTGTTTGGGTAGAAATCGGACAGGAGAGACAAGTCCAGCTCCAACATTGGGCAGAGTGAGGCAGCTACCTCAGATAGAAGATGCTGGGGTGGAGTAAGGAGAAGCATTAAGTTCAGGTGATTGGTAACATAAACACCTTCCACATGCATATTTGGATTATTCGACCTGGTGGCCTAAGTCTAGTGTGAAGAAGGAGAAGCACACTTGGACAAAGGATAGCTTGGAAGTAAGCCAGTTATAAGTAGTCAATTAATTGGTTAGGTTAATTTCAAAAGAGCCTTCATAGAAGGTAGCCATCTTTTACGGAATCATTGTAGAAGAGTCATTCCTCCTGCGACACCTGGGTGCATCATCTAAAAGCAACGCATGCTTCCCACCCTCCAGAACTTCCATTTTGATAATATGCAAACCGTCCAATTAATAGAACGAAACTGACATGATTAATCAAAACTCCTTGAACAGGGAGATGGCCTTCATTGCAAGCCTTCTTACACTAGCCCCTGCAAATAGCTCAAGCCCTCCTGAAATCAAGGGAACGATGGTGGAAAAGCTACTCCAAAAAACAATTTCCTGCTGTTGAGCAAAGCCAAAGCAGAACCCTCATCTGCAGGAGCTTCTCCTTCAGAGGAGCAGATCATACTCACAGTGTCTCCACCTCCATCGTTCTGCCCGGACACTGAGGTCCAGCACCGAGGGCCTTCTGGCGGTTCCCTCGCTGCGAGAAGCCAAGTTACAGGGAACCAGGCAGAGGGCCTTCTCGGTAGTGGCACCTGCCCTGTGGAACGCCCTCCCACCAGATGTCAAAGAGAAAAATAACTACCAAACTTTTAGAAGACATCTAAAAGCAGCCCTGTTTAGGGAAGCTTTTAATGTTTAATAGGTTATTGTATTTTAGTGTTTTGTTGGAAGCCGTCCAGAGTGGCTGGGGAAACCTAGCCAGATGGGCGGGGTATAAATAATAAATTATTATTATAACAACTGCCATTGTAGCCAACCAAACCCTACTCAATGAATCTACTCTACGTTAACCAGATCCATTCATGTCACAGATCTCCTCTGAGTAGGATCCACACTGGATACAGTTGTGGGCTCCTGAATAAAACAATTTCCATGGAGTACAACTCCAATCTGTGGCAATTTCAAAAGCTGTGGACGTGTTTATCTGGGAAAGAATTCATTTTTCCCAGACAGAAAACATTCTGCTTTGCACCTTGACTGCTATCTGTGCAACAAGAAGTACAGGGGGCAAAGTGGGGAAGCTGTTGCACCTTCCAAACAATATTATTGGGCAGCAAAATCCCTGTAGGGCAGGAGCGGTGGAGACTGGAGACGAACACTATAAGCATTTTGAAATTCAGTCTTACACACAGTATCTCAGTATCCAACATTTTGGTTCCTGAATCTCACACATTACATTTCAGAATCCAAATATAATTTGAAGAATACATTTATTTATTTTGCCGGGGAGGGGGGGGATAAAGGTAAAGGTAAAGGGACCCCAGACCATTAGGTCCAGTTGTGGCCGACTCTGGGGTAGTCCCTTGGGGGGGGTGATATTTTCCATTAAAAAGGAAATCAGTACCAAAACAGACCTTGTCTAGAAGCAGTGAGATATCATGACAGACTAAACAACTTCCTCTTTGAGATACGTTGGCCTTCAACTTCACCAAGGAGTGCACTTCAACATTCCGTTTTCAAAGTCTCAAAACACCCGATTTTCACTGCAAATGCAGTTCGGTTTCATAGTTTTCTTAAGCTAATTTGAGTTTTTTGCTGGGTTATAGATTTGGGTTAATGCACTTCTATAAAGCCCAGGGATTCTCTTAAACAACGAAATGTTTGGAGTTCAGTACCCAGGATAGCACATCATGTTTTAACTAATTTTAATGTATTTTTAAATGGTTGTAACTGGCAACTTCCCCTCCCTCACAAAAAAATGTTTAAAATGTGGCATTTACATAACCACTCTCCCCTAGTGGGTAACTGATTCCCTTTCCAATACTTAGCCACCAGGATGGTTATGTAAGTTCTCAGAATATTAAGAAGTAGCCAAATTGACAGACGTTAATAAGACAAAAACCAAAAAGTGAAGTTAAAAAAAAGAATGGGAGTGCCTAAATGAATACCTTAAAAGTCAAGGTTCGAGGACAGAAATCTGGCTGAGTCTGGAATAATCTTGTGAAGTGAAAGGATAAGAAAGAGGGATTTATATCTAGATGTTATATCTAGATGTTAGGATAGAGATGATAAGGAAAAAAGGAAGACACAATGAGAGATAAAGGAGGTGCTGTGGGATTGGTGGAAGTCAATGTTTGTTTTTCATTTTAGTGTTTATATTGTTAACTTGTAAGATATGGATTTTTGTTTTGTTTTCTGAATGTTGGTTTTTGTGTATTGTTATTCTTTGATATTTTTCGTGTTGTTGTGTGGAAAATACTAATAAAATTTATATTAAATTAAAAAAATAAAAATAAAAATGTGGCATTTATAGTAAGCTTATCACTTTATGGTGAGTACTGGCTCATTTTATTTTATTTTAAAAAGTCCTGGAATCTTATTCTGAGGGGCAGGTAATTATTATTATTATTATTATTATTATTATTATTATTATTATGACTTTTAGCTGGTATATAAATACAGAGGAGCAAAAGGACTGAAATTAAAGAGGTGCTCCCACTGTTTACTGAATTGTTCCTTCCTTCCTTCTGCCACCACCCCCTCGCCCCCAATCCGCCACAGTAAAATTGCAGGTGTTGCTGCTTCTCTGCCCCTTGTCATTGGGAGTCAGGCAGAAGGAAAAAAGCAGAAAGAAGGGCAAAAGGAGAAGCGGAATAGGAAGAGAGATTCAAGAGCTGGCTGGCTGCTGTGCGGCAAGCCTTGTGTGTGGCAGAGATTTGTGTGTGTTTGTGTGGAACAGGCACTGTTTAGATAAACAGATGGCAACAAATGGCATAAAATTATATACCCATAATGTCAGTTCATAACATTTTGTTCGACATACTTGATTTAATCGCCTAGCTGACGATTTTGCTTTTGGGCCCATATGGTGGCAAATGGCAAATGAACACTTTTACACAGTAACTCCAATCTGGTACTTTTTTTCTTTTTTTTATCACAGAGACTTGGGGAGGAATCCAGGAAAGGAGATGCAGATGGAGGCTAGATGAGCAAAAGCAGTGTGTGGTGTGTGTGTGTGTGTGTGTGTGTGTGTGTGTGTGTGTGTGGTGTGTGTGTGTGTGTGTGTGTGTGTTGGGGTGGTGGCACTCCAGTCTGAACTCTGGAGGCAGAGAGAGAGAGAGAGAGAGAGAGAGAGAGAGAGAGAGAAAGAGAGAGAGAGAGAGAGAGAGAGAGACCCCAGGACCCCCTTCTGATTAACAAGCAGCAAATTAAATGGATGACCTCTAAAGATGGGTCTGGCGAGGTTTCCTTGAAAAAGGGGGAGAGCGAGGAGACAGGCAAAGTCAATTGGCAGAGGGGAAATGAAGGAATTTCAGAGCGCAGCTCAGTGAATGAACTGGACAAAGCAAACTCTCAGCCGGGAAGGGATGGAAGACTGCTAAGGCTCTTTGACAAAAAGAGCAGATAATGTGCAAACTCAGTGCCGGATTTACGTATAAGCTAAACAAGCCATAGCTTAGGCTCCTACTCTCTTGGGCCCCCCTAAAAAAAATGTAAAGGAAACAAACCTGTATGTACATTTCCAAAAAATATGATAAAAAACAAATCGCCAAAGAATTGATGCTTTTGAATTATGGTGCTGGAGGAGACTCTTGAGAGTCCCATGGACTGCAAGAAGATCAAACCTATCCATTCCGAAGGAAATCAGCCCTGAGTGCTCACTGGAAGGACAGATCCTGAAGCTGAGGCTCCAATACTTTGGCCACCTCATGAGAAGAGTAGACTCCCTGGAAAAGACCCTGATGTTGGGAAAGATGGAGGGCACAAGGAGAAGGGGACGACAGAGGACGAGATGGTTGGACAGTGTTCTCGAAGCTACCAGCATGAGTATGACCAAACTGCGGGAGGCAGTGGAAGACAGGAGTGCCTGGCGTCCTCTGGTCCATGGGGTCACGAAGAGTCAGACACAACTAAACGACAAAACAACAACAACAGCTGAGATGGGGCTCCTAACAAAGAGCAGTGCTCTTGAAGCTCGCTCAGGTAGGGTGTCATCTGGAGACATGGATTACAGCTGTGGATATGGAGCAATGGGGTGCTCTCCACTTGTTTTTGGACGCTAATTCCAATGATCTTTGATGAGCTGTGCTGGCTGGAGCTCCTGGGAGTTGGAGTCCAACAATATCCAATGGGTGCCATTTTGGCTGCCCCTGCATAGAGTCTCCAACTAATTACAGTACTGGAGACATACTTTCATGCTGTGCTTTCCTCTGATGGAGATTTATGCTCTCTTTTACATATTTTTGGGGGGTTGGATCCAACAGTAAGACTTAACAGTAAGGCTTCCGTCAATGGAATGGGGAAAGAAACAATTTTCAACAATCCCCCACTTCGCTAAAGTCCCCTTCACCCCCTGTGTCAGCTATGGAAGGTCCCCCAATCTCCTGGATCAGGCTTAGTGGGGGAGGGATGTATAACTGAAAATTATTTTCCTTTTGGCCCCATGAATAGATGCCTTACCATTGGACAGAATGCATTGTTTATCAATGTTGGTGCAGCATAAAGTTGTGCTAGAACTGATTCTCAGCCAACTCAGAGCAAAACAAAGCTGCTTCTCCCTTCTCCACTCTCCCAAAGGCAAACTGGGATGGCTTCCGCACACCACAAATGTGTGTGACTCGATCTTCTGCTGTCTTGTCCGTGAGTTTGTGCCATTTGCTCAAGAGAAAAAGAAATCTCTCTCCTTTGCACTGCAAAACTTTATAGCTGCAATGTACTACTTTTCCAAAGCATTGTTGTTGTTTAGTCGTTTAGTCGTGTCCGGCTCTTCGTGACCCCATGGACCTGAGCACGCCAGGCACTCCTGTCTTCCACTGTCTCCCACAGTTTGGTCGAACTCATGCTGGTAGCTTCGAGAACACTGTCCAACCATCTCATCTTCTGTCGTCCCCTTCTCCTTGTGCCCTCCATCTTTCCCAACATCAGGGTCTTTTCCAGGGAGTCTTCTCTTCTCATGAGGTGGCCAAAGTATTGGAGCCTCAGCTTCATGATCCAAAGCATTACCCCCAGCTCATTCTCCCCTGGCCTCCTCGCTGGCCCAAGTAGGACCAATTCATCCAGCTAGCCCTGGGGATTATCTAATTGATTTTTGATTTTTATTGTTATTCATGTTTTTATACTGTATTTTATGCTGCTTTTATAATTAAGTGTTTTAAAGTGTTTTAAATTTGTTGTTAGCCGCCCTGAGCCCAGTTTGTGAACTGGGAAGGGCGGGGTATAAATAAAATTTTATTATTATTATTATTATTATTATTATTATTATTATTTATTATTACTGTTCAGGATCAGAGCAAGATATTCCTGGTTGATTGGCATGGGTGTAAATCCTCCAAAAGTATTAAAAAGCATTAAAAATCTTAAGAAACTGAGATTCTACCTCTACCACCCCCAGCAGAAGTCTCCCCCCCCCAAACAAAAGTCTGCTCCCCGTAATGTATTTTGGGGGGGCAGATTTTTACATTTTAAAGAAAATGTCTGTGATCTCCCAAAAAAAGTTCAGCATTTTTTAGGATCTGCTCCCCCCCCAAAAAAAAAAATATCCTGGCTACGCCCATGGTGGTTAGTAAAGGATACCAAGACAAGGCCCCCTTTTCAATTCTGTAGTCTTCTAGTCCTTATCCTTTTTTTTCTATTTTTGTTTTTCATGAATTCTCTCAGAGGCAAGATTAAGAGCCACCAATCAGAAACTGTCTGGCCTCCCTTGACTAGATTATCCTTGCACATCTCGACATTTATAACTCTGCCTTTAATGATTTACTCAGCAATTCTTCCTGCTCCAGATGTGAGGCTCACTGAGACCTGTAATTCCCATGATTGCCCTTAACACCTTTTGTAAAAAGACGTGAGTTTTGCAGGCTCACCTCCAGCCCTCACTTTGTCAGCTCTTTTTTTAATGATGGATGACGCAGCTTTTCTTAGATCTCCTTTAAAACACACACACCACATGCTTCCAGAGTTGTTGTTGTTTTAAATAAGGACTATCAGTTCTTGGGAAACTCACTGCAACATATTTGTTTGAAACAATATTTCAATATCCTTCACTCCAATCATTTCAAGTAGAAGGGAACCTCTGCTACCATCTTTCAAGTAGGGCTGAGGTGCCCAAACTCTTTTCAAAGAGGGCCAGATTTGATGACGTGAACATGCGTGAGGGCCGACCAAAGTTGTTGACCTTTTCTTAGGATTGAAGTTGTTGCGCTCCTTTTTGCATTTTACATCAAATTTGTTCAGCTTTTTTAACGATTAAGGTTCTTGAGCTTTTTTTAGCATTCAAGTCGTTGAACTTTTGGGGGGATTTCCCCCCGATGTTGCCGACCTTTTTTTAGGTTTGAAGCTGCTGACCTGGTTTTAGGATTTTACCTAAGAAAATAAACTGACGCAGGGGATGGATTCAACCGACGGGCGGGCAGGATTAGGCCCCGGGGCCTGACTTTGGACATGCCTGAAGTAGGGCAATTGTTGTTTGCATCTCTCTCTCTCTCTCTCTCTCTCTCTCTCTCTCTCTCACACACACACACACACACACACACACACACACAATCACAATATCTGTATCACCACCACCCACTACCTCATAAGGTGTTCTGGGGATTCTCCTGAACTTCGGGGCCAAAGCAGTCCATGCAGCAAAATATTGGGGTCCAAGCCATTGCTTGCTCTCCCATGTAAAGACACATGTACTAAATATCATAGGGACGCAGGTGGCGCTGTGGGTTAAAGCCTCAGCGCCTAGGGCTTGCCGATCGAAAGGTCGGCGGTTCGAATCCCTGCGGCGGGGTGCGCTCCCGCTGCTCGGTCCCAGCGCCTGCCAACCTAGCAGTTCGAAAGCACCTCCGGGTGCAAGTAGATAAATAGGGACCGCTTACCAGCGGGAAGGTAAACGGCGTTTCCGTGTGCGGCTCTGGCTCTGGCTCTGGCTCTGGCCAGAGCAGCGATGTCACGCTGGCCACGTGACCCGGAAGTGTCTCCGGACAGCGCTGGCCCCTGGCCTCTTAAGTGAGATGGGCGCACAACCCCAGAGTCTGTCAAGACTGGCCTGTACGGGCAGGGGTACCTTTACCTTTACCTTTACTAAATATCATACACACCCATTCTTCAAGGGTGTCTCCCTGAGCTGGGAAGAAGGCAAGTCCATTGGAAAGAATGTGCAGGTTGAACATCCCCACTCACCTGTGCCTCATTTCCCCTATTTGAAGAATGACAATAATCGTCACCTAACTTGCAATGTCTTGGAAAATGAGGTGATGCATTGCTTTCCCCCAAGGAACTCCTTCTGTACTGTGGCCAAGGCTGAAGGCATCTTCAGAGGTTGACATCTTTCAGGAGAAACTCAGCCCTTAGTTCTCCAACACTTTCCCTCCGCTCTTTGCAAGTGCTCCAAGGCTGAAGAAGAAGCGCAGAAAAGGGAGCAGGACCCTGAGAGTCAATGTCTCTTCTCCCAGTTGCTGTAATGTGATTGTATAATACCTTCTGTTGAGAGTTCCACCTCAAGTCAAAGACCTTGGTATCTCTCCCCTCCTAACCATCAGTGGAGATGGTTCTTTGTGGTCAAGGCTAAACAAGAGGCAAGAGGGGCAGCAATATCATATCTCCTGCCACTCTCTACTTCCTTTCGATTTCATATATAAGTCATTAGTTGTTGTTGTTTTAACAATTGGCCCAGATCAGGAAAGTATGGGACAGAATACAGTGGAATCTCGGTTTTCGAACGTAATCTGTTCCAGAAGACAGTTCGACTTCCAAAATGTTCAAAAACCGAAGATCAAAGGGCAGTCAGCAAAATCCTTTGAAACAATGGAGAAACATGCCTCGGAAGCCCTTCGACTTCTGAGGCACGTTCGAAAACGGAAGCAATTACTTCCGGGTTTTTGGCATTCGAGTTGTGAATTGTTCGTCGACGGAGACGTTCAAAAACAGAGGTTCCACTGTATTTTTAAATGTTTGGCAGGCACACCCTCCTCAAACGCAGCATCTTCTCGGTTCTGGCACATGGTGTGTGGGGAGAACCTGTGGCAACTTAGGAGCCCTGTTTTGTGAGTAACTACAACATACAGTGGTACCTCAGGATAAGTACTTAATTCGTTCCGGAGGTCCGTACTTAACCTGAAACTGTTCTTAACCTGAAGCACCACTTTAGCTAACGGGGCCTCCTGCTGCTGCCTTCTGGGTTAGCGGAGGCTGTAACCTGAAGCATATGTAACCTGAAGCGTATGTAACCTGAGGTACTACTGTACGTCTGAACGAGAGCAAAGTAACCCAAGCAGGGATCAGCACAGGTGTGTAGATAAACAGAGAACTGTGAGGAGGTGCGTAAAAGCCAAGTTGCCATTACCCTGCCTTTTCCTAGGCCTAAGACCCTCGTAGGAAAACGGCGCGCTTTGGTTCCAGCAGCTCTCTGCGACTTGGAACGCAGCCCAGGCTCATTCCCTGTGCAGCCCCTGCCTCCTGTTCTGGTCCCCGTTCCTTCCTGCTGTCAAGCTCTTTGCGAACAGAGTTTGCTGAAAGAGAGCATCGCCTCCCCTCGCCCTCCCCCTTGCCGCAGGCAGGCGAGCAATATGGTACAGTGAGGTCTCCAGCTTCCCTTTAGCCCCTTCCCCGCTGCTGTCAATGTCATAGGGGCCAGTGTTTAAGCATTTTCACGCTGTATTTGAAATGAGATTATAGACTGGTCCACTCAATTGACTTAATGGATTTTAAGAGAGTAGATCCTATTAATGCGGTTGGTGCCCCAGGGCGTCTCTCCTACTGCAGACAAGATAATCTGCCATGCAAATTAAATCCTGCCTCAAGATGCAGGGTCTGCTTAATGTGATCCATTACACAGTTTACTTGTTTATATCTAATATTGTAACAGGAATAGGCTTCTGAGCAGCAGGACCCAACTGAAGAGAAGAGTAAATTACCAGGAAAATGAGCTTTTAGCGCCTCTCCCTCTCTCTCCCTTCTTTTCTCTTTTCCTCCCTCTCTCTTGAAATCAGGCTCTTCGCACACAGGGAGGCAACCAGGAACATAAAGGAAACGCAAATGGCTGGGTGGTGATTTCAGTTACCTCCCTGGCTGGTTGGCTGGCTGGCTGGCTAAGGGCATTAAGAGATAAAAGGTGCTAAACTAGAGGCAGTGAAGACATTAAGAGCCCCAAAGAGGCTCAATTCCTTCTTCAGCCATTCAGGAACAGAATCGTCTCTTAAAGGTGGAGAGAAAGAGATTTACCAAGAATTGCTGTCCTATCCTAGACGCACTTGAACTAGCTTCTTCCCACGAGCTACCAATCTGTAGGTTGATAATCATAATAATAATAATAATAATAATAATAATAATAATAATAATTTATTATTTATACCCCGCCCATCTGGCTGGGCCTCCCCAGCCACTCTGGGCGGCTTCCATAGAAACCAAAAATACAGTAAAATATCACACGTTAAAAACTTCCCTGAACAGGGCTGCCTTAAGATATCTTCTGCATGTCAGGTAGTTGTTTATCGCTTTGACATCTGCTGGAAGGGCGTTCCACAGGGCGGGCGCCACTACCGAGAAGGCCCTCTGCCTGGTTCCCTGTAGCTTTGCTTCTCGCAATGAGGGAACCGCCAGAAGGCCCTCGGCGCTGGACCTCAGCGTCCGGGCAGAACGATGGGGGTGGAGACGCTCCTTCAGGTATACTGGACCGAGGCCGTTTAGGGCTTTAAAGGTCAGCACCAACACTTTGAATTGTGCTCGGAAACGTACTGGGAGCCAATATAGTTCTTTCAAGACTGGTGTTATATGGTCTTGGCGGCCGCCCCCAGTCACCAGTCTAGCTGCCGCATTCTGGATTAGTTGTAGTTTCCGAGTCACCTTCAAAGGTAGCCCCACGTAGAGTGCATTGCAGTAGTCGAAGCAGGAGATAACCAGAGCATGCACCACTCTGGCGAGACAGTCTGTGGGCAGATAGGGTCTCAGCCTACGTACCAGATGGAGCTGGTAAACAGCTGCCGTGGACACAGATTTGACCTGTGCCTCCATGGACAGCTGTGAGTCCAAAATGACTCCCAGGCTGCACACCTGGTCCTTCAGGGGCACAGTTACCCCATTCAGGACCAGGGAATCCTCCACACCTGCCCGCCTCCTGTCCCCCAAAAACAGTACTTCTGTCTTGTCAGGATTCAACCTCAATCTGTTAGCCGCCATCTATCCTCCAACCGCCTCCAGACACTCACACAGGACCTTCACCTGATATTATATCTCATGTTGTTGTCGCTGGGTGATCTTTGAGCAGTCTCAGTTATCCCCAGAGAACCATTCTTCGCAGGATTGACACCAAGTTTTGAAATAATTACACCAGTGCCTCTCTCAAATGAGTACACTTTAATTCACTGCGACTGGATGATATCCACTCCAGTTTACACTAGGGCTGAGTGATGTATCGATATATTGTCCAAAACTGGTTTGGAGTCCTTATCGTGATATCGGCTTCATAATTTTTGACCTGGCAATATATTGCGAGTCATGATGTGTGTGTGCGCTATGCAAAAATCCAGTGCTTTTTTCCTGGGGGGACGCATAGCCTTAAAAGTTTTGTGAATCTTAAGTTTGGCCTCATTGAGGGGCAGTATTTCAATATGAGGAGGAAAATGAGAGTACCCCAAACATTTTTTAGGGAAAAAGCACTGCAAAAATCACAATATGGGAAACACTGTGAAGCCAGCAAATGCTTCTACATAGCTCCAACCTCATTTCAGGCATTGTGACATGTATCCGTGCAAGAAGGTGGTATATTATTATTATTATTATTATTATTATTATTATTATTATTATGGCTTTTTTCAGCTAAAACTCAGTACTGGCACCTCTCAGGTAGGTGCCATAGCCATTATAAGGGTGGTGTTCATGGCACCTCTTTTTCTAAAAAAATAGCACTCATTACTGTTGTTGTTGTTTGTTTGTTTGTTTGTTTGTTTTAATTCCACCTGCTGCACCTCCTGCTTCCTTCTTCTTAATGGAACAGCAGAGGCACTGGTGTCTTCCTGCTCTCCCCCAGGATTTTTTTATAAGAAAGAGAGAGAGTCTATTCCAGGAGTCAGCAAATTTTTCAGCAGGGAGCCAGTCTACTGTCCCTCAGATCTTGTGGTGGGCCAGACTATATTTTGGGGGGGAAATATTAAAGAATTCCTATGCCCCACAAATAACCCAGAGATGCATTTTAAATAAAAGGGCACATTCTACTCATGTAAAAACACGCTGACTGTCTGCGGGCCGGATTGAAAAGGCGATTGGGCCGGATCCGGCCCCTGGGCCTTATTTTGCCTACCCATGGTCTATACTACTGCAAGAGACAGTTTCTCTGCGACCTCCTTGCCACCTGGAGTGGAAGATAAGTGGGGAGGGGAGCTGAACTGATTCATTCAGCTCAGGTTTGGGACCTACCAGTGCGTGGAAACTTGAGCTTCGTTTTTTCTTCATTAGATATAACCAAACCCCCCCCCACACACACACACACACTCACACACAAAAAAAAAACAACCATGGCCATCTATGAGGGTGGCAGAAGAAGCAGAAGCCATTCCTCCCCCAGCCCTGCACCCCCTTTGATGTTTTAAATTAAAGCATGCATACTGAGAGCAGGGGAACTGGATTTTGGCTGAAGCCCTTGCTATGGCCATTGTGGTTTTAAAAAACCGCATGAGTTGCAGAAAGGAGAGGACAACGGAATGGGAATCCTGGCACTGCAGCTGGTACAGTGCTCCATACGTTCTTCCCAGAAACAGACATCCATGTTTCCATACCCTCCAGAACTGGCAAAACGGACATACAAGCTACGGGACAAGGGTAACTGTGACTTTAAAGATGAATGGGAACCCTTGACAAAGTATTTGAAGACGCAACAAAGCGAACTGGACTCCTTGGCTGGTTTTGAATAAACATTCACAAACTTTTTATTGATAATTATTACTTAAATAGTTTGAGGATCTATACAACTGTGTAACATGCAGAAAACAGCATTTTTAGAGAAATCAAAGACTGGAACTGAGGGAAGTCGGGGGGCGGGTTTCTGTGGGGGGAGGGAGGGGGAGGGAGGAAAAAGGGGGGAAATAAGGATGATATGCTTCTGGACAATATGTTTTGTTTTAATTTTGAATAAAAAAGTAATTTTTAAAAAAGCAGGCTGGCAGCCCTCTCCTACGCCAGCATCACTTTGCACCTTCAGTGGTTGGTGAAAAGGATGTGCTCCTCCTTGTTGCAAACTCTGTGACTCAGCATCAACGTGTTCACACATCAGCCATAAACAGCTGCAGAGGTGTGACATATATTACACTGTTCCAGAAAGTGGACGTGATGTAGATTATTGGAAACACCCAAAGCAATAAATCAATAGCGGGGGAGAATGCACAAAATGCCGTTGCACCGGACACTGACCAGCACAGAAGCGATGCTACAGCTTTGTTCACATGTACATAAATCAAAAGATTTCAAGGCAAAAGGAGGTTAGTTAATGAAATAACGGTGAACAGGCCAGATCAATCACAGACTTGTGCAATAAAGAGAAAAGAATTAAAGCTAGGGCCGGCCCTACCATTAGGCAGAGGGAAATAGATGGCAAATGCTCACAGGACAGCAGCAGCCCCTCGGTTCTGGACCCCCAACTATTCTCCTTTGTTGCCACATGACCTCTTCTGTGCTTTCTCATCTGGCCTGCTGTCTCAGGCGTGGTGGGATGCTATCCTGTCACCAGTGTTGCAGCAAGATTTAAGTGCAGTCCAGTTGGCTCCTACACATGAAACCGGGAGGAGATGCCAGCTTGTCCTTTGCCTCAGGTGGCAAAACATCTTGAGCTGCCCCTTATTACAACCACATCAAATTATCCTGTGGATATCTGTTAAGTATTCCAGGGATTGGGCCAGGTAGACACAAGGATATCTATTATCATGAAACTGTGGGTGTTAAGTAGAAGCAACAGTTAAATGACACAAATTTTTTGCAAAGCACTCAAACATGAATCAGGCCCATGAGAAGTGGTCTCTCGCATCAAGTGCTTTATGAGAATCACACAAGAGGCATTTAGCAGAGGTCAAGTCTCTTCTTTTTTCTTTTTTAAAGAGTGCTTTCTTTTACTGAAAATCTGGAGATTTTCAGGACTAAGCGACTCCTGGCATTGCGTGCTTTGGTTTAAGATGTGTGGATCTTTTAGCAACTGCAAATGGCAGGTTGGGGTGCGTAATCAGGATCAAGAATTCGGGAAGCAGGGAGGGAGAAATTAACCCTTCTGTGGCAGTTCTGCTGAAAATCACACACACCAAGCATTGGGAGGGGAAGGTGTTAAACAGGGAGGAAAATAAACAATGGAAGAGGAGCCCCAGGGTACTGACAGGCAGCTACCAACAACAGCAGTGCCTCTATGCTTTTATTTGCAAGACACCTGTACAAAATAGGGCAAACTTAGTTGGATTCTACCAGTCAACGGTCTGATGGGGAAAGAGATGCAGGGGAGATTCAATCAAGCCTGTCTCAAACAGCCAATAGGTGGGGGGAGACCCTTCAATCCGAGCAACCCTCATTTGTTCACATAATTTCTGATCCAGCTAGGAAGTTTCAAGACATGGGAAACCATATTAACAAATTTTAAAATATCCCCTCAACACCTCACCAGAACCAAGAGACTGCATACAAGGCGAGCATGAATTTCGGTGCATTTCAAATTTCAAGGTGAAATCTCCAAATTTAGGAATCTCCCAAAGTTTTGTTTTCCACAATTGTTCATACTTTACAAAGGCTGCTAGTTGCATGCTCCTGTATGGTACCTTATGTTTTGGAAACAGTTTGAGCCAGACATCTTGTTGCAGATGAGTAGAAAACAGGGAAAGACGAACATTTCTCCTGGTTGTTGCCGTTAACACATATAATTGCCAAAAACACTGGTATGCCTTTGAACCAGACACATCCAACGGGTAGTGGCTGCAAATGTCAAACAATTAGAAGCAGTTATATGATTTTGCCTCTGGCACACTTTTTAAAAAATAAATAAATTCATGATTGCAGTAACGCCATCTTTGTCCAAGGCAGACAAAGGAAACATCTCAAACAAGCAGCGTCCGCATAGGTCCCATGATTCTAAGACCTCTCTCTCTCTTGTCTCCCAGTCTCACAACTGCGCTGGGTTCAAATCCTGTACACTGTTCAAAGAACGCTGGTGGTCCTTTCCCTGCTCCCTACTCAAAGAGGCTTTCATCGCCGGCATTGCTACATGTTGAAAGTTGATGATCTGCCCCTCTGTTCTGCGCTGTCATAACCCTTTCGTCCATTATGAAACTCCATTGAGATGGGAGAGGTAAATTACGCCATCCATCAACAAGAGTTTGTGACAGCAGGTTTTTACGCGGCGACCACCAAACCAGGCATCTGTCACTAACTTGCCTCCTGGTGAAGCAAGGTGCACTGTTCACTCTTCTCCCACCCACCTCCTGCGCCCCAGCTGAGGTATGCCGGAGCTGCCACATAAGGCCGGTTTTTTTATGGGATGCCTTCTTATCAGGAATCCTGAAACTATTTGAGACATGCAGGCAGACAAAAGGCCTGTCTCTCAGCCGCCAAGCAGACTGAAGGGATCTCTTTCAGCGATCACAGATTGCTCTGTGTTCTCTTAATTGACAGACCTGGCCAACTCTGACAGCAGTGGCATGCAGCTGCTTCTGGCTACTCCTCCTTCGTCAAGGCCACCTTTCAGCTGGGAAATTGCTCTTGATTGGTGTTATCGAGGTCAGCTTCTCTTTTCCTGCACTCGAGGCCTGAAAGATGCTAACAGCTTCTCGTCGGGGACCTTTCCTCTCCTGCGGGCACCGCTCTCCTTCCCCAAGACCACAGGGCGGGGTAGCCACTCCCTGTAAATCCCTTCCCCTAGCGGTAAATCGTTCACCCTCATTTTCAAATGCGGTCCAAAATCCCAAGGCCATTCAGGGGTCCAAGATTCTCTTTATTTTCACTTGCGGGGTCATAGTAATAATGATGATGATGATGATGATGATGATGATGATGATTTCATAGAATCATAGAGTTGGAAGAGACCACAAGGGCCATCGAGTCCAACCCCCTGCCAAGCAGGAAACACCATCAGAGCACTCCTGACATATGGTTGTCAAGCCTCTGCTTAAAGACCTCCAAAGAAGGAGATTCCACCACACTCCTTGGCAGCAAATTCCACTGTCGAACAGCTCTTACTGTCAGGACGTTCTTCCTAATGTTTAGGTGGAATCTTCTTTCTTGTAGTTTGGAGCCATTGCTCCGTGTCCGTTTCTCTGGAGCAGCAGAAAACAACCTTTCTCCCTCCTCTATGTGACATCCTTTTATATATTTGAACATGGCTATCATATCACCCCTTAACCTCCTCTTCTCCAGGCTAAACATGTCCAGCTCCCTTAGCTGTTCCTCATAAGGCATCATTTCCAGGCCTTTGACCATTTTGGTTGCCCTCCTCTGGACACGTTCCAGTTTGTCAGTGTCCTTCTTGAACTGTGGTGCCCAGAACTGGACACAGTACTCCAGGTGAGGTCTGACCAGAGCAGAATACAGTGGCACTATTACTTCCCTTGATCTAGATGCTATACTTATACCTGCCCATCTGGCTGGGCCTCCCCAGCCACTCTGGGCTACTCCCATCAGAATATTAAAAATGCCATCAAACATTACAAACTTCCCTAAACAGGGCTGCCTTCAGATGTCTTCTAAAAGTCAGGTAGTTGTTTATTTCCTCGACATCTGATAGGAGGGTTTTCCACAGGGCGGGTGCCACCACCAAGGAGGCCCTCTGCCTGGTTCCCTGTAACTTCGCTTCTCGCAGGGAGGGAACTGCCAGAAGGCCCTCGATGCTGGACCTCAGTGTCCGGGCAGAACGATGGGGGTGGAGACGCTCCTTCAGGTATACTGGGCCAAGGCCATTTTGGGCTTTAAAGAGCAACACCAACACTTTGAATTGTGCTCGGAAACATACCAGGAGCCAATGTAGGTCTTTCAAGACCAGTGTTATATGGTCTCGGCAGCCACTCCCATCAACTCTTCCGGCTTCAAACTGTTACAGGTGCCAATTAATGCTCATTCAGTCTTTTAGTGCCGCGACACCTACAACTTGGGAACTCCCTACCTATTTACATCAAACAGGCATCTTCGCTGTACTTTTTATTTGGTAACACCTTCTAAAAATATTTTTAATCCAGCAAACTTTTCCAGACACATATCAGTTACATGTGCTTTATCATTTTAGCTCCTGTTGATTTTAATCACCTTCTGAATATTTTTAAATGCAATAATTTTAATGTTTTTAAGATAGGTTTTATTAAATTTCCAGAAATTTCACATAAACATTCCAATAAATAATAATTTGTTTTGTTTTGTCAACTTCTCATCCCATCTCCCCCTTGCTGCACCTGATCTTCCCTCTCTTATATCATAACAATAATACAATAATCTCTCATTCCTTCTGTTGCTCATAGTTCAAATCCTTCTGGCAAATTCATCATGCTATGATATTTCTTTAAATAGTCCATTTTTTCCATAAAGCAATCATCATTAAGTTCTCTTAGCTGTTAACTTGCTCGGTTCAGCATAACCCATCACTTTACTTGTGCATTCTTCTTTCTTTAACGTTGTAATGATAGTTTTAATGTTTTATTTTATATCTTTGTAAATCCCTTAGAGGTGGGGCTTGTTTTTTTGTTTTACAATCCAGCGGTATATAAATTCTGTTAAAGAACAGCAGCAGCAGCAGCAGCAGCTTATTGGGCCCATAACTGGACAGGCTTGCAGTTTTGCTGAAAACAGGAGTTTTTCGTTTCTCCTGCTTTAAAAGTGCATGTGAGCACTTCCATAGTGTAGAGACACCGTGAGGATTGTTTGGCATCTAAAGCAGTCAGGAGTCAGTAAATTGTTTACCTGATCACTCTCTTCTTCAAACAAGGTGGGCATTTATTTATTTATTTCATTTAAAACCAGTTTTTTTCCTATGTAAAACAATAGAATCAAGGTGACCACCTATGATAGCATTTTAAATGATGATGATGATGATGATGATGATGATGATGCAATTCTAAAATAAAACTAAAGTATAAGGCAGTTTACAATGGAATAAAAGCAGCAGTAAAAGCTAGGGGTGCACATCAGCTCTTTGGGGGAACCAAATAATGAGACATGAATTGTTGGGGTGATAGGTATTCTCCCCCCAAGTTGAAGTGTGATGTCAGTAACATACCCAACCCAGTTGCCTGATGCTACTATGCTGTTCCTGTACCGTATAGCTTTATGTTTCCATCTGTCTCTATATTTCTGTAGGTTCATGGGCTCTGCCTGTAAATTTCATCCACTTTGGCCCCCAAGGGGGGAAAGTTAAGGTTTGTAGATTCCTTGTTGGGATGAATAGAGATCACAGAGCCTTGTTTTATACAAAGCAGCTCAGGACCCAAAATACAGATAGATAGATAGAAAGAGAGAGAGCACAGAGTGACTCAGAAACAGATTGGAATTTTTAAAAACACAGAGATACAAAGCAAAACCTGTTTCAAAAGACTGTGCCTAAAAAGACCTATGCCTGGAAGCAATCTTAGCTGCCTGCCAAAAGATGAGCAGGACCAGCCAAACATCTTTGGATAGGGCAATCCATTTTCTTGGCACTGTAAAGACTCTCTCCTTGGAGTCTATTCACTATAATTTCACCAATGGGTGGGAGATACTGAGGCATCTAATCATAAGCCTGCATTTTTATTAAAGCTTATATGTTTAATCAGGGCTTGTATTTTAAAAATGAGTTCAAATTCATAAATGTTTTATGCCAGGCAGAAGACCAGCTGCCTAAAGAACCTTGGCAGAATGTTTTTCTCCTAGACAAAGGGGCCCCCTGATTTATAGTAGAAAACAATTCTCAAAGTCGTAAAAAGGGAATTACAGGCTGACAGCCAAGGTTACACTGACCCTACAAATTAAGGGTGGATAAATAGTAAAATGAGCCATATCTTCTTCCTAAGGTTAAGAAGGTCAAGAGCAGTGAAAAAGCAACTGGTCTGGCTGGCAGAAACAGAACATTTTTGGGAAGTCTTTTCTAAAGCTGTTTCTTTCTTAAACTAAGATCCTTTTAAGATTTCTTTTCCTTTTAAAAGGTTATTTATGTATTAAATATATTAGCTTAAATATAATTATGCAAAGGATTTAAGAAATGCTAGATTCTTATTTCATATAGTTGTAAGAGTTGTAACTATCCTGAAATTAAGTCAGCCACCAGCCCCCCCCCCCCCCTTGCCAGACAGGAGACGCCATCGAGCACTCCTGATATATGGTTGTCAGGCCTTTTGTTTAGAAACCTTCAAATGAAGGAGATCTCTCAATGTTGATGTGAACTCAAAATCCTTGACATATGTTTAAGATAAAAATTCAAGATTAATCATCTGTTTTGGAAGGCAATAGGGCAAGGAGGGCAAGAGGTGAGCTGGTAATTAAGATTCCTTGTTGAGACACATGTAAGATATATTACTACTTATTTGTCATTTATAGATAGAAGAATATATAGCTTTTTGATTTCCATAAAAGGCAAGAGGAAATGGGTGTATCTTTTGTGATTGGTTCTAGCAAACAGCCAATAGGAATTTCAACCAGGCTGATTGGACAGAGGCAGCCACAGGAGGAGCAAGGGGGCTGGATTAAGGAAATATAAGTGCTGGCCAGAATGGCAAGAGGCCAGGCCAGAGCTTGGTAACCATATACCACTGTGCCTCATATTTATTTGTCTGACAAATAAATTACTATTTTAATTTCTCTATTGCTGCGTTGAATATTTCATTCCAGCTAAGCGTTAACCACAAGCAGGATGCTACAATACTGAGCAGCCTATTAGGAGATCTTAAGATTTGGCCAATTTCATACGTACGGAGACAATTACTCAGATACTCCGATCCTGGATCGTTTAGGGCAGAGGTGGAGAACCTCCAACCTACAGGCCAAATTTGTCCCAGGAGGGGTCCCAAATCGACCCACCATGGGGGTGTTTTTCCTGATGAACCAAACTACTCCCTATCTGATATCACATTTTATGTCAGGTATAGAGCACGTACCAAAGTTGTTGGGTGGATTTCAATAAGCAGGAGAGGATATATAAAACTTAATTTATCTCCCCAGTCTCAGTTGAGTGGGGTTTAGAACTCTACTGATTTAAAATATTGCCATCCCTTTGCAGAGTAAAATGGAAACTTGAGACTAGGCTGTTTAGCCTTAAATATGCTTATCAAGACTGCCTTAGCAGTCCGAGTTTCCCCTTTTTCTCTCCTACAAAAATAATCAGGCAACAAACTCTGTAGTAAGTATAAGAAAATGCTATGTTTACTCACATTTAAGTCTTGCCAGGCTTCAGCAAGGGGGTTGGACTCGATGGCCCTTGTGGTCTCTTCCAACTCTATGATTCCATGATTCTACGGTGAAGAATCAGTGGCGTAGCGTGGGAGGTGCAGGGGGGGCCGGCCGCACCGGGCGCAACATCTGGGGGTTAGGGTTAGGGTGCGCAAATCCATGGGTTAGGGGGCGCAAATCCATGGGTTAGGGGGCGCAAATTACTTGCCTTGCCCCGGGTGCTGACAACCCACGCTACGCCACTGTGAAGAATACAAGGCAGGCAGTGATACTGTATTCTTACTTTCTACATCCTAAAATGTGCTAAGAGCAAACCACACGTCCATCTCCAGCAGGCAGATGAAAAAGAGAGTGATCTGAGGCAAGGAGGAAATACTAAGGATTTAAATCTTTTGCCTATGTTTCCCGCCACAGAATTAAAGGGAAATGATATCACAGAGGTGCTCTCTCTAGGCATTCAGCTCTCTTCATAAACTTGTGCAGTAAACATAAATTGGCATTTTGGCTGCAGATCTTCCCTACAGATGTGGTTTCAAAGGAAGAGTCAGAAGCTTAAAGTGAGCTCCTGGTTGCTCCCAATTTGCTGGAGCAAAGCACAATCTCACCATTCATCAGCTGATGGGAGCAGGAAGCGATTTCCATTGAAACCACAGCTAAGGACCCCTGACCATTAGGTCCAGTCGTGGCCGACTCTGGGGTTGCGGCACTCATCTCGCTTTATTGGCCAAGGGAGCCGGCATACAGCTTCCAGGTCATGTGGCCAACATGACTAAGCCGCTTCTGGCGAACCAGAGCAGCGCACGGAAATGCCATTTACCTTCCCGCCGGAGCGGTACCTATTTATCTACTTGCACTTTGACGTGCTTTCGAACTGCTAGGTTGGCAGGAGCAGGGACCGAGCAACGGGAGCTCACCCCGTCAAGGGGATTCAAACCGCCAATCTTCTGATCGGCAAGTCCTAGGCTGTGTGGTTTAACCCACAGCACCACCCACGTCCCTAACAGCTACAGGGGAGCAAAAAACCCTCCATTTTAGCAGTGCTTTTGATAGGAACAGCTTCCTGCTCTTGGAGGAATCCTCTTTGGAGGTGCACTGGAATCCCATTAGGAACGATAAGGCAGAAGTCAAGGAAGCCAACAGAAGGCGAAGACACAGCCTATGATAGGTACAGATGACTAGTTGTTTCCCAACCGCCATCTTCCTTGCTGTTGAGTTATATAGTGACCATGGGGGAAGAATCTGAGAGCCAATGCCACACCCTGGGCTGGTTGTAAGTAAGAAGGAAGGCAGATGGGGGTTGGCTGAGGGCAGACTGAAGTGGGGGGGTGCCCCATTCTCTGCATTGGGTCAGCCCCCAATGCTTCACTGATTCAGTAGCCACCCAGGCCCCAAGGGTGGTGAGTGCCGACTGAGAAGATTCCTTGTTTGCATTGCATGCCGCTCTGAAAGAATCGAAAGCTGCTCGAGTGGAGAATGGACTGTCTCAGGCAGTTTCAGAGCTAGTCCTGTTTTGCTAGTACTGTATTGGGTTGTTGTTTTTAAAAGCAATATATGGTCTCCTTCAACATGCACTATGCTGTCTCTTTCAACATGCGCACATAGGTTATTAAATCAGCTCTGATCCAGAAAAGTATCAATTAATGGCATCTAAACATTATAGAAAGGACGTGGGTGGCGCTGTGGGTTAAACCACTAAGCCCCTCGAGCTTGCCGATCAGAAGGTCGGCGGTTCGAATCCCCGCGACGGGGTGAGCTCCTGTAGCTCTGTCCCTGCTCCTGCCAACCTAGCAGTTCAAAAGCACGTCAAAGTGCAAGTAGATAAATAGGTACCGCTCCGGCAGGAAGGTAAATGGCATTTCCGTGCGCTACTCTGGTTCGCCAGAAGCAGCTTAGTCCTGCTGGCCACATGACCCGGAAGCTGCACGCCGGCTCCCTCGGCCAATAAAGCGAGAGGAGTGCCGCAACCCCAGAGTTGGTCATGACTGGACCTAATGGTCAGGGGTCCCTTTACCTTAAACATTATAGGCAAGCTGGGTTCCTGCAAAGCAGCGTGGGTCAGAGGCACCTTGGCAGGGGGATGGCTACTCCTGAGACCTTCCCTGCCTCCACGGAAAGTGGCCGTCGTTCTCCCAACCTTGCAGGGTTCCAGATGCATTGCCTGTGAGGTCAACGTGTCTGGAACGCTGCAAATGATTTCCATTGGGTGGAGAAAGCATGGAGGCACCCCTCCCTTATCTGTTCCGAGATCTCCCTCCCATCACTGCTTCTCAACAGAAGGAGCAAGCAACGAGGCTTTTAATTCATATGGCTGCGTGTTATATTTAGTTAGCACCTGGTTATTCCCAATGGGAAGGAAGGACCCAGGGAAGGCTGAGCCCAGGGATGGGGGTGAGGGCAGGCGAAGGTGGGAGGGCAGCTCAGCTGTAGCAGAGCTGCACAAAGTTGGTCTGTTTGGCCGCCTTTGTGCCACTCTTGTATTTACTGGAGGCAGCAGCAGTTTGTTCTGTTCTTTCAGCTACTGTATGGGACCCGATCGGGGTGCAGATGGAGCTACAAAGCAGCCCTTGTTGTCCGTAATCTGAGTCACATGTCAGACTCTTTATTTGCTGTCAGTGGCTTTATTAAAGTCTACAGTTTCAGACCCTCAAACCTTGCCTATTGTGTCCCATGGCCCCACAGATTCTCCTAGGGAGCGCTCACAATTATCAGCTCTCACACACGAGCACAGAAGCGCACTCGGGGGAGGAAGGGCTGACTCCTGCAAACCCGGGGGATGCGTTTCATAAATTCGGCAAGCAAGGCCAAAGGAGCTGGTGCGCACACAGGGGAAGGCGATTGAGGGAGAAGGAACAGTCTCCTTAATGCAGGGAATATGCTGCATTTGGGCGGCAGGGACTTTGGGGGGCCACGATTCAACACAAAGGACACAGACTTGTGTAAAGCAAGGCCACCAAGAATTGGAATGCAAAGTCCTATACAGTGGTACCTCGATTTACGAACTTAATCCGTTCCAGAAGTCCGTTCTTAAACCGAAACCATTCTTGAACCGAGGCGCGCTTTCCCTAACGAGGCCTCCCGCCACCGGTGCCCTTCCACCGTTCGGCTTCCGTTCTTAGACCGAGGTAAAGTTCACAAACCGGGACACTACTTCCGGTTTTGCAGAGTTCGTAAACCGAATCGTTCATAGACAGGACTGTTCTTAAACTGAGGTACAGTGGTACCTCGGATGCGAACGGGATCCGTTCCAGAGCCCCGTTCGCATCCTGAACAGAATGTAAGGTGCGATGGTGCATCTGCGGGTCACATTTTGCCGCTTCTGCGCATGCACGTGATGTCATTTTGAGCGTATGCGCATGCGGCGAAACATAGAAGTAGCGCGCTCCGTTACTTCCAAGTTGCCACGGAGCGCAACCTGAAAGCACTCAACCTGAAGCACATTCAACCCGAGGTATGACTGTACCACTGTATAGAATTTGGGGGAAGAATTCCTCACAATCCTCACTATTTGGACTGTGTTTCCAAAGCAGACCTTGCTGAGCCCCTGCTCTACTGTTTGGACCAAACTCTAAACTACTTGCCATTTGTTGTTGTTGTTGTTTAGTCGTTTAGTCGTGTCCGACTCTTCGTGACCCCATGGACCAGAGAACGCCAGGCACTCCTGTCCTCCACTGCCCCCCGCAGCTTGGTCAGACTCATGCTGGTAACCTCGAAAACACTATCCAACCATCTCGTCCTCTGTCGCCCCCTTCTCCTTGTGCCCTCCATCTTTCCCAACATCAGGGTCTTCTCCAGGGAGTCTTCTCTTCTCATGAGGTGGCCAAAGTACTGGAGCCTCAGCTTCACAATCTGTCCTTCCAGTGAGCACTCAGGGCTGATTTCCTTCAGAATGGAGAGGTTTGATCTTCTTGCAGTCCATGGGACTCTCAAGAATCTCCTCCAGCACCATAATTCAAAAGCATCAATTCTTCGGCCATACACACACACAAAAAACCCTGTCTCTGCTGTGATTGGTGTTCAGGGCCCCAGACTCTAACTGGCATTTTATTTTACAACTGCAGACCCTCCAAGTGCCCCTATTTTCCAAGGACAGCCCCAGTTTTACAGAAGCTGTCATGGTTTCTGATATGATCCCAGAGAGAGACCCGCTTCTCCTATTTTCACTGGAGAAAAGTCGTAAGAAAGCATATCTCATCTAGATTAACTTCATCCAAAAGGAAAGAAGCTGTGTTACTGCCATTGCTAATGGGTCATCATCGTGGAGTAGAACACCCCTGTTTTCATCGGAGAAATGTTGGAGGGTATGTTCTTAGGGGGGTTTATCTTTTCCCCAGACACAGATTAGTCAGCCTTTCGTACTGATGGAACCTTCAAATAAAAGATGATTCTTTGACAGACGATAAAATAGAGAACTGTTCTCTGTTAGGTAGGGAAAATGGACACTCTAGAATGTCACGCTCAGTTGTTGCTCCTGTATCTTAAACTATCGTTAGCTACTGCTTTCAAAAGCAACGGAAAGATGACAAAGCACCTCTGCACCCCCCACCTGAAATGTAATGTACACCAGGAATTAGAAGCTCTGGTAAAAGGTGCAGTTTTTTATTCCCAATCACTGCAAAGGTTTGAGACAGAAACACAGCGCACTGGGAGGCCTCTCAAAACCAACAGATGATTAGGGTTGCCATATTTCAAAAAGTAAAAACCAGGACACCTTTTTTTTTTTTTTTTTTTTTTTTTTTGCCTAAAATCCAGAACGGGCATGAATTCCGTCTTTGAAATCCCATTAATGTCTGGATGTATGGCAGCCCTACAGATGATGCTATCTAGGAACCCACAGCCTCCACCTTTTAAAATAATATTATTATAGACTGAAATAGACGCCTGTCAATGCACAGGGCAGGGGCTCGTTTATTCGCTGCATTTACAGCAAGAAGAGGTGGCAAGTTTTATATATTTTTGCTATATTGTTTTAATGGGAGATGGGGTTTTAACTCGGGTGGGTGATGTTTTATTTGGGAGTGGGGTCGCTCTAAATTGTTTTTAAATGTTATATGTTGATTTGGATTCTTGTATTTGTACTTGTTATATGTTAATTTGGGTTTTTGGGTTTGTTGGGGGGACTGCTGGGGGCTTTTGCTAGGGAGGGTATTTTTCATTAGTTTATATACATTAGAATTGTTTGTTGTTTTAATTATTTTTATTATGTATGTTGTGCTTTTATATGGTAACTTTCTGTTGTGAACAGCCCTGAGACCTATGGGTATCCAACAGTTTACAAATTATCATTATCGTTATCATTATTATTGGATCTGAGGAAATTGAGTCTCTTTAAACCAAAATGTTTTTTATGGTCTCTCAGTCCAAAATCTTTAATTTTTTAAAACTTTAAAGAAGCAGTTTTGAGCTTATATGGCTAGAAATGGACCGTATTGGATCATAGTAATACCAACTTTCTCAAAACATTATTGACCGTTGAATCGGAGGTATTTTTCTGTTTGTGCTGCTAAGATGCTTTCATGCCTATAACCAAAGAAAATGTGAGGAACTGATAGGAAAATTTCTGGCTATGGACAAAATTATTATTTCAATAAATAAATAAAATTCAATAAAAAAGGAAACTTTTGGGGAAGGCAAAGCTAATGCAAGCACATTTTGATGAGTTTTGGTTACTCTTTTTTGATTCTCAAAACAGGATGAATACAGAAAAATATATTATCACTTCCCCACTCCAATAATGGCAAGCTGCATAGCTTTTGTGATTGTCGTACACAAGATTAGTTTTGGTTAGTGATATACAGTGCTTTTTTCTGGGGGGACACAGTGGTACGCATACCCCTAAACATTTTGTGAATCTTTGTACTTTTGTCCATTTACTGTATAGTATTTATTTTCCCTGATTTGAACTATAAAATTTTGGTTTTCTTGAGCCAAAATGAGAGTACCCCTAAACATTTTTTTTTTTAAAGCACTTGTTGATATCCAACATGCTCAGAGCAGACGAAGTCTGTTGATTTCAGTGAATCTACTCTGTATTTTGGATATTATTCTGTTTAAACTTTAACTAACTGTAATAAACAAAGCAAGAAAAGGACAAGCCCTTTTGGAGGCGGTAAGGTGTGCTCCTCATGGCCACGGGCACTAAAATTATAGACAGACTCGATTCAGCTAAGAAGCAGTGCTGACAACAGAAGATGCCTTGAATGTGGATGACGGATGGTCCCAGGTTCCATTCCTGCATCTCAAGGTAGGGCTGAAGGATGCTGAAATCCCGGAAAGCCATTGCCAGTCACACCAGGCAGTACAGTACTGGGGTAGAAGGACCACAGATCTCACTTTCTGCAATCGCCCCTTATAGTCTTATGCTGTAGTTGCTGATTTGTGGGGATTTTTTGGCATGCTGCCACACAAGGTTGCTGTTATTCAGCTAGTATTCTGGAACAATTTCTTTGGAAATGCTTTTTCTTCTGCTGCAAAATGACTTAACTTTTGTTAAAGATCCAAAACGGAGCCTCAGTATTTTCATTTGCAAAATCATCATCCCAGTTTCTGAGAGGAGTTTCTGTCTGCAACTAAAGCGGCGCTTCTGCACATGTGCGAAGCATGTAGAATGCTTCTGTACGTGCGGCAAAACCCGGAAGTATAAACTTCCAGGTTTGCTGCGTTCACAAGCCGAAAAGACACAACATGAACCTAACACAACACAAGGTATGACTGTACTACCCATGGCAGACGAACTTTCAGCGCAGTAACGAAGTTTGCCATAGTTCAGGCAGGCATGTAGTTGCTCCTGTAATCTCTGAAATTCCCACGAGATCCGAACTCTAGAATACTAGGCATGAGATGCAAAAAAAAAAAAAAGTTGTGAAATGTGCATATGTTTATAAAACTGACATTGACTGGCTGGAGGGTCACAAGGGTACACAATGGTTGTGACTACAACCATGTAACTTTTCCCAAATCAGGCCCCAACCCACCATTAGAGTAGAAATGGAAACCCCACACTCAGGGCTGATCTACATTCCTGCTTCCCCACCGCTTTCATACCCTCCAACATTTCTCCGATGCAAATAAGGATGCCCTGTTCCATCATGATGATGACGATAAAGAAAGATAATGATTTTAATAATTATACCCCGCTCATATGACTGGGTTGCGCCAGCCACTCTGGGCAGTTTCCAACATAATAAAACAGTAAACATTATAAAAAAAACTTCCTTATACTAGCTGCCTTCAGATGTCTTCTAAAGGTTGCATAGGTACTTATCTCCTTGGTTTGGGGGGGTTGCATAACTCCACACACTCCAACTTTTCTGCAAGAAAAATAGGGATGGAAATACGGACATTCTGGGATCAAATCAGAAACCGGGATGGCTTCTGTAAATCTAGGACTGTCCCTAAAAAATAGGGGTGCTTGGAGGGTCTGTCTTTCCACTTGATCTGAAATGTGGAGAAATGAAGGTTCAGCAAAATTCTGACTCAGTGGAAAGTGGGTCTCCAAAGCAGTTGGCACCAAATCACCCCACTATGCGGGTGGCGCTGTGGGTTAAACCACAGAGCCTAGGGCTTGCCGATCAGAAGGTCGGTGGTTCAAATCCCCGCAATGGAGTGAGCTCCCGTTGCTCGGTCCCTGCTCCTGCCAACCTAGCAGTTCAAAAGCACGAAGTGCAAGCAGATAAATAGGTACCGCTCCAGCGGGAAGGTAAACAGTGTTTCTGTGTGCTGCTCTGGTTCGCCAGAAGCGGCTTAGTCATGCTGGCCACATGACCCAGAAGCTGTACGCCGGCTCCCTCGGCCAGTAAAGCGAGATGAGCGCCGCAACCCCAGAGTCATCCGCGACTCTGCCTAACGGCCAGGGGTCCCTTTACCTTTACCTTTATACAAAGCACCGAAGCAAGCTCTGAACCAAATCTTGTCTTCCATGGACACCCCTGTTTTAAACATACCATTAAACATAACCATATTTTATATCGTCATTGTGAACTATAGCCGTATAACAATATTTTTAGGCGTGAATTGCTTATGGTCAATAGTTCTTACATTGTTCCATTTGTGATCCAAAATATACTGGACTTTTTAAAAAATCATTTTGGCTGGGAGGGCACCTTTAAATAATGCTTTAGATATAGAGTTTAATATCTGGATGTCTTGTACTGTACAATTTATTATTATATGATTAAGGCTTGGAGTTCTTGTACTATTTTTGTCTTTGCTCCGAAACTTAGTGATTCAACCTCCTTGATTTAAGACCTGCTTTCCCCCACCTCATCCCTTTTTATAACTTCTTCAAGAGATATAGATCAATTTGAACATGTCATGTAGTCATACAACGTTTTGTTTTGAACGGCCTCCGTTTCCTCCTGCACTTTTGCAGAAAAAGTACTTACCGCAAGTAGGGGATGTTTGGGTAATGTAGGGGATGTTTGGGTAATGATCTTTTTTTGATTAAAGTACAAGACAAAACGAGGAAAAGACTGGCATCTATGCTCAAATGTGGGGAATACCACCACTTCAATGAATTTTTGGATCTCTATGAACTATACCATCAAAGCATATTCAAAACACATTTCCCCCTTCAATGAATTCTGGATACTGTAGTTTGTCAAGGGGTTCTAGAAATAGTAACTCTGTGATAGCTAAACTGCAGTGCCCATAATTCTTTGAGGGGGAAAATGTGCTTCAAATGTGCTTTACAGGAATATCATACGTTCACAGCTTCATCCATTTAGCTTTTCATGGTAAAAATAGCAAAGAGAGGGTAGGGACATCAAACATTAAAAACTTCCCTATACAGGGCTACCTTCAGATGTCTTCTGAAGGTTGTATAGTTACTCATCTCCTTGACATCTGATGGGAAGGCGTTTCACAGGGTGGGTGCCTCTATGGAGAAGGCCTGGTTCCCTGTAATTTTACTTCTCGCAGTGAGGGAACCACCAGAAGACCCTCGGAGCTGGATCTCAGTGTCTGGACAGAACGATGAAGGTGGAGACACTTCTTCAGGTATACTGGGCCAGGGCTGTTTAGGGCTTTAAAGGTCAGCACCAACTCTTTGAATTGTGCTCAGAAACGTACTGGGAGCCCAGTAGTAGTAGATGGAACTGGTAGACAGCTGCCCTGAACGCAGAATTGACCTGCATCTCCATGGATAGCTGTGAGTCTAAAATGACTCCCAGGCCACACACCTGGCCCTTTAGGGGCACAGTTACCCCACTCAATACCAGGGAGTCCCCCACCCAGCCCCTGTCCCCCTAAGAAATATCATTACTTTGCGGATGAGAATGCCAACATATTTGTCTTCCTTTGCTATATTGTGGCTCAAGATTGAGTCAGGGACCTGGCTCAGCTTATATCTGTCCAGCAATTATTGAAACCTTAGAAATAATAAAACTGTTTGATGCCGTGAGATATAACTAGACTGGACAACAGAGCAGACCTTGTCTCCTATATGTGCCATATGTATTTTCCCCATCCTGCGCTAGGCAAGAGTTCCTCTTGAAAGGAACTGCTTTAGCTCCTCTGAGAGTGAACGTGCTTCATGCCTTCCTTTGGTCGCACGTTTGGGTGCTTGAGAGCTCGGTGGTTGCAGAGAGGAGCTGGACTTCTTTTGCAGGCACGCAGTCTGTGGGTGTTTGCACACACAACACTGCTGTGTGTTTGCCTTTGCCCAGTCAAGTGAGAAGCGTCAAGCAAAAACAAAGGTTATGGTGCTCCCTGCTGGCCAATTACCTTTTTCAAACCCAGGTGGTCAATCCAGCTTTCTGGCCTCCTCACCTTCTTAAAAGCCTTTGTTTGAATGTTGCAGGCGGCAGGCAGGGTGACCCGCTCTCCTTCAAAAGGACAAAGCAGGCCTAAAGTCCTTGATGTTCCAAAGCACTGCCAATTTTGCTCCTATTTTGAATCTTTGCTGGTTCAAAAAACTGGATGTGAATTAGTGTCATAGCATCGTGGAGTTGGAAGGGACCCTGATGATCATCCAGGGTCTCCCAAACTCAGATCTCCAGTTGGTTTTGGACAACAACTCCCATCATCCCTGAACACTGGTCCTGCTAGCTAGGGATGATGGGAGTTGTAGTCTAACAGTTAAAGACGCAAGTATGTGAAAACCTGATCTAGTCCAACCCCCGGCAATGCAGGAATATGCTGCTATCCCATACTGGGATCGAACCAGCGACCTTGGTATTATGAGCACCATGTTCTAACCAACTGAACTATCCAGTGGTCCATCTGAGCTATCATCTGTTCCATTTCCCTCCTATTCCTCACTCCTGTTTCCTGTCGGAGATGTTTCAGCAAAGCTTGCCAGCCTTTCAGCTCATCATTGTAACTGACTTCCAACAACAGCTTGATGTGCAGGCATCAGTGGGTGATAATGCATATCCCCCTGTTGCGAGCAGCTTCTCTGCCTGATGTTCTGCGCATCAAACCAATGACAAAAGCAGGGCAGGAGAGTTTCCAGTAAGATATCTGGCAACCAAAACTTCCTCTCTGGAAAGTCCAGGCTTTGCCTGAAAAGCACTGTCCCTCATTCTCCACGTTTGTTGTTGTTGTTTAGTCGTTTAGTCGTGTCCGACTCTTCGTGACCCCCTGGACCAGAGCACGCCAGGCACTCCTGTCTTCCACTACCTCCCACAGTTTGGTCAGACTCATGCTGGTAGCTTCGAGAGCACTGTCCAACCATCTCGTCCTCTGTCGTCCCCTTCTCCTTGTGCCCTCCATCTTTCCCAGCATCAGGGTCTTTTCCGGGGAGTCTTCTCTTCTCATGAGGTGGCCAAAGTATTGGAGCCTCAGCTTCAGGATCTGTCCTTCCAGTGAGCACTCAGGGCTGATTTCCTTCAGAATAGTAAAACTAGTTCTTCACCACTGGTTTAACATCGAAAGGTCGGTTCATTTCTTCAGTAATTGCTCCAGTCTTCGGCAGTGGAAAAGGACTTCAGCTGGGTGACTGTGGCAGAAGGGACAGGATGATGATGTCAGTTGTGTGGGACTGGTGAAGATTGACATTGGGGAACAGGAAGCTGCCTGATATTGTACCAGACCATTGGTCCATCGAGCTCAATATTGTCTGCCGGGGGTTCAAGCAGGGCACATACCTGGAAATGCCAGGTAGTGAACCAGGAACTCTCTACATGTAAAGCTTCTCCCTACAAGGGAGAAGCAAGATAAAGCAAGGAAGGCAAAGACAGGTACATGAGACAGGCAGGTGGCAGGCCCTCCAAAGGTCTCCATTTTCTAAGGACAGGTTTACAGAAGCTGTCCCGGTCTCTGATACAATACCGGAAAGACCTGCTTTTCCTTAGGACACCCCTATTGTCATCAGAGAAATGTTGGAAGGTGTGGTAGGACCTCCCTATTTTCATCAGAGAAATGCTGGAGGGTATGGAAACAACATGGATGGCTGTTCTGGGAAGAAGGCAAGGAGCACTGTGCTCTGCTGATATTCCATTAAATTGAATATAATAATAATAATAATAATAATAATAATAATAATAATAATAATTTATTTATACCCCACCCATCTGGCTGGGTTTCCACAGCCACTCTGGGCGGCTTCCAACAGAATATTAAAATACAATAGTCTCTTAAACATTAAAAGCTTCCCTGAACAGGGCTGCCTTCAAATGTCTTCTAAAAGTCTGGTAGTTGTTTTTCTCTTTGACATCTGGTGGGAGGGCGTTCCACAGGGCGGGTGCCACTACCGAGAAGGCCCTCTGCCTGGTTCCCTGTAACTTGGGAGGGAACCGCCAAAAGGCCCTCGGCACTGGACCTCAGTGTCCGGGCAGAACGATGGAGGTGGAGACGCTCCTTCAGGTATACTGGACCGAGGCCATTTAGGGCTTTAAAGGTCAGCACCAACACTTAGAATTGTGCTCGGAAACGTACTGGGAGCCAGTGTAGGTCTTTCATATGGTCTCGGCGGCCGCTCCCAGTCACCAGTCTAGCTGCCGCATTCTGGATTAGTTGTAGTTTCCGGGTCACCTTCAAAGGTAGCCCCACGTAGAGAGCATTGCAGTAGTGCAAGCGGGAGATAACTAGAGCATGCACCACTCTGGCGAGACAGTCTGCGGGCAGGTAGGGTCTCAGCCTGCATACCAGATGGAGCTGATAAACAGAACACAGAATTATATTAGAACTATTTCAGTTGAAGGGTCGCACCCCACCCCACGCTGGCAAGATCTTATGCTCCTGGGTGGAGAGGGATAGGCAGGGGGGAAACCACAGAGGTTCGCCTCCTTTCCTCTTTACCACATATACCAGCGACATATTCAATATTCAGTGCTTCATTTTGTTGGCCACCGAATATCGCACAATTTTTATCGCCGTTTGTTTAAATTGTATCAATAATCTGCCAAGTTTTAATGAGAGCTTTCTATGAATAGGCAACAAGCCATGAAATGTGGCGTTTTCATCATGAACGACCCAGGAAATGAGTTAGTGTTGCCCTTGATTTATATGGTGTACTGGCAAGTTCCTCGAGGTGACATGACATGGCGACATCGTCATTCCCTCTGATTCTTCTGTCGTCCTTGTCGTCTGCGGGTGGAGGGTATAACACTCGCACTTGCCTCCCATGGGTGTAAAGGAGGGAAAATGGCAAGGCCAGAGTGAGCAGGGAACTTCCATGCCTCAGAATGGGACTTGCGCAAAGTACTTCTAATAATGTTTGTTTGCTTGTTTGTTAAATTTGTATAGAGTGGTACCTCAGGTTAAGTACTTAATTCATTCCGGAAGTCCGTACTTAACCTGAAACTGTTCTTAACCTGAAGCACCACTTTAGCTAATGGGGCCTCCTGCTGCCGCCGCGCTGCCAGAGCACGATTTCTGTTCTTATCCTGAAGCAAAGTTCTTAACCTGAAGCACTATTTTTGGGGTTTGCGGAGTCTGTAACCTGAAGCATATGTAACCTGAGGTACCATTGTATTGCCCTTCGTCTGAAGATCTCATAAAAATGCAAAATAAAAAAGGACAATAAATAATAAAAAACAAGAAGAAAAACAAATAAAACCAAGAGCCCACCTCCCACAAACATGTTGAAAAGGACATTTCTCCGATGAAAATAGGGACGTTCTATTCCATAATATTACTAATAATAATTTTATTATTTATACCACACCTATCTGACAGGGCAGCTTCCAACATATATAAAAGCATAATAAAACAATAAAAACACTTCCCTATGCAGGACTGCCTTCAGATGTCTTCTAAAGGTTGTAGAGTTAGTTATCTCCTTGGCTTGAGGGTTGCATAACTCCATAGCTTCCAACATTTCTCCAATGAAAATGGGGATGTCCTACCATACCCTCCTATAGGGACGCAGGTGGCGCTGTGGGTTAAACCACAGAGCCTAGGGCTTGCCGATCAGAAGGTTGGCGGTTCGAATCCCCGCGACCGGGTGAGCTCCCGTTGCTTGGTCCCTGCTCCTGCCAACCTAGCAGTTCGAAAGCACGCCCAAAAGTACAAGTAGATAAATAGGTACCGCTCCAGCGGGAAGGTAAACGGCATTTCCATGCGCTGCTCTGTTTCGCCAGAAGTGGCTTAGTCATGCTGGCCACATGACCCGGAAGCTGTACGCCGGCTCCCTCGGCTAATAAAGCGAGATGAGCGCCACAACCCCAGAGTCGGCCACAACTGGACCTAATGGTCAGGGGTCCCTTTACCTTTACCTTACCATACCCTCCAACATTTCTCTTGCATGGTCTCTACTGAGCCAATGGGCAGGGGATGAAGACAGGCAAAAATCTTGGGCAGACTGGATGGCAACAAAACTCTGAGATAAGTCAAGCCTACCATATCCCACCACCCACCATAGCTATGCTGTTGCTTCTCATTCTATGACACACACACCCTGCTATTTTTGGCACTGCCATGAATATGTCTTTTTTTAAAAGAAAAAATTAACTCATATAGATCCTAGTGCCTGCCTTTCTATGAAGGCTGCCAAGTGCTACAGTAGCATGGGTTGTAATAATTGCTCAGCGGGCAGCTTGGCCCTTGCGATGAGATTCCCTGCTCTCTTGCACACACTCAAACACGTACACCCCTCTCTCCTCCCCCCCCCCTGGGCTTCCTGCTAGGCCGCGTACACATCTCCCTAGGTAGCAGCTGGGCTCTTCCGCCTCTCCTTTTGTGATACTGCCACTAAATGAGGCGATTCCCCCCCCCTCCCGCCTCAACTCCATCCTGAGCTCCTCTGCCTGGTTTCCCTACCCTTCCGCTCTCAACGTTTGCCCCTTAAAGGCTCATGTTTTGTCTTTCTTACGGCCCCTCTGTCCCCCACCGAGTCAGATTTTTTTACACCAAACAAAAATTGGAGTACAGGGAGAAAGAAAGAAAGAAAGAAAGAAAGAAAGAAAGAAAGAAAGAAAGAAAGAAAGAAAGAAAGAAAGCGAGCCCAAGGGGCTCCCGCCCAGCCATTCCAATCAGGTCAGTGTTTCTTTCCCAATTAGGATGGATGCAATGCACATTATTAAAAATAGGTCTGTGGCCCCATCTGTGTTGATTATTGTCCTCTGTTTCCGTCCTCTGGCCAACTCTGTTAATTAATAAAGAAACTGTCAGGGAAGGGAAGGGAGGGACGGGGGGGGGGCAGGGGACTTCCCTGACTGGAGCCTCCTGTTTAGAGAGTTCAAGAGAGAAATTGGACACTTGAATCTCCCTGTCATCCCCCATTGTGTGCAGCTCTCCTAATGATGTTGGGCTGGAAGTCAGCTCCCCGCACCAGCACCGACTGCCTCTTTCATTCAATTACTCACTTTGGAGTGGGGGGTGTGGGGGGCAGGAAGAAGAAGAAGAAGAAGAAGAAGAAGAAGAAGAAGAAGAAGAAGAAGAAGAGGAAGAAGAAGATTCTTGTGGTGGAGCCTAGCCAGGACAGTTCGACTGCTGCATCCCCAAGCCCTCAGTGGAAACAGCTTCCAAAACAAATATAGTGGTACCTCGGGTTACATACGCTTCAGGTTACATACGCTTCAGGTTACAGACTCCACTAACCCAGAAATAGTGCTTCAGGTTAAGAACTTTGCTTCAGGATGAGAACAGAAATCGTGCTCTGGCGGTGCGGCGGCAGCTGGAGGCCCCATTAGCTAAAGTGGTGCTTCAGGTTAAGAACAGTTTCAGGTTAAGTATGGACCTCCAGAACGAATTAAGTACTTAACCCGAGGTACCACTGTAACAGCATTGCAGGATTTGAGTGTGCTCAGTAACCAGTCGGAGGAGTGAGGGGATTGAGATATCGTTGTGAGGGGTGAAACGTGCCTTCATTGGCCTGGGTCTCATTTGTGTTCCACGCAACACACCTACTGCTGTTGCTCCATAACCTCCAACATTTCCCCGATTAAAATAGGGACGTCCTGCTCTTGCCAACCTAGCAGTTCGAAAGCACGTCAAAGTGCAAGTAGATAAATAGGTACCACTCCGGCGGGAAGGTAAACAGCGTTTCCGTGCGCTGCTCTGGTTCTCCAGAAGCGGCTTAGTCATGCTGGCCACATGACCCGGAAGCTGTACGCCGGCTCCCTCGGCCAATAAAGCGAGATGAGCGCCGCAACCCCAGAGTCAGCCACAACTGGACCTAATGGTCAGGGGTCCCTTTACCTTTCCCTTTAAGGAAACGCAGGACATTTCGGGATCAAATCAGAAACCGGGACAGCTTCTGTAAATTTGGGGCTGTCCCTGGAAAATAGGGACACTCAGAGAGTCTGTTGCTTCTGCTTCTTGGCTTTTCAGCACTGCTTTGTTAAAAGGGGGACAAATATCTTTCCTCTCTCTGTATTCGCAAGATATCTATACAGGCAGATGTACATACACACTTCAATAACCAACACGCTTCTGATCATATTTCTGGCCCATGAACACCTAAACTAAAAAAACACATGAGGAGTAAAAGGTAAAGGTAAAGGTACCCCTGCCCGTACGGGCCAGTCTTGACAGACTCTGGGGTTGTGCGCCCATCTCACTTAAGAGGCCAGGGGCCAGCGCTGTCCGAAGACACTTCCGGGTCACGTGGCCAGCGTGACATCGCTGCTCTGGCAAGCCAGAGCCACACACGGAAACGCCGTTTACCTTCCCGCTGGTAAGCGGTCCCTATTTATCTACTTGCACCCGGAGGTGCTTTCGAACTGCTAGGTTGGCAGGCGCTGGGACCGAGCAGCGGGAGCGCACCCCGCCGCAGGGATTCGAACCGCTGACCTTTCGATCGGCAAGTCCTAGGTGCTGAGGCTTTAACCCACAGCGCCACCTGCATCCCTTACATGAGGAGTACACTCCTCCAAAAACCTGTGTGGGTGACAATACCAGACTCCGACTTACCTGAAGGAGCTTCTCCACCCCCATTGTTCAGCCCGGACACTGAGGTCCAGCTCCGAGGGCCTTTTGACGGTTCCCTCCCTGCGGGAAGTGAGGTTACAGGGAACCAGACAGAGGGCCTTCTTGGTAGTAGCACCCTCCCTGTGGAATGCCCTCCCATCACATGTCAAGGAGATAAATAACTGAGTTTTAGAAGACATCTGAAGGCAGGCCTATATAGGGTAGTTCTTAATGGTGTTGACGTCTTACTGTGTTTTAATTTGTTGGAAGCTGCCCAGAGTGGCTGGGGAAACCCAGTCAGATGGGTGGCATATGAAGAATAAATTATTGTATTATTATTATTATTATTATTATTATTATTATTACAGTGGTACCTCTGGTCACGAACATAATTCGTTCCGGAGATCCGTTCTTAACCTGAAATCGTTCTTAAGCTAAGGTACCACTTTAGCTATTGGGGCTTCCCGCTGCCGCCGCGTCACCAGCAAATGATTTCTGTTCTCATCCTGAGGTAAAGTTCTTAACCCGAGGTACTACTTCTGGGTTAGTGGAGTCTGTAACCTGAAGTGTTTGTAACCCGAGGTGTTTGTAACCCGAGGTGTTTGTAACCTGAGGTACCACTGTATTCAAAAGTACTTCAGACACAATTCCCGCTACACCCCCCACCAACTAAATGCTGAGAGTACCAATGGCAGGGTTGCCATACGTCCAGAATTTGCCCATCAAAAATGGCATCCATAAAAATGTCAAGGGAAACCTGGGCGTATGACAGCCCATATCAAAGGTGGTGTTGATTTATTTTCAAATTTCAAAAAACAACAACACACACACACACCTTAAAACTTCTCTCACTTTTTTTTGGAGATTTTGCCAAAAAGCTCAACAGCTTTTGGCAACCCTAGCCAATGGAGGTGGAGATGGAGAGAGAAATCATGGAGGCATACAAAACAGGAAGTGTGGTATTAATGGTTAGCTTCCAGTACCTTTACATACGCTAGATTAGGGGTAGCCAAGTTGGTGCTCTCTTAGTATTATGGTCTGCAGTTCCCATCATCTCTGACTACTGGCTGCATTGACTGGGGCTGATGGGTGTTGAGAGTCGAAAACATCTGATGGGCACAATATTGGCTGCCCCTCCACATGTTCTGGTGAACACAAAGATGCAAAACTTCTAGATGCCCTAATTCCTGTGCCCTAGAGCAGTTGGTCATGGAACCAACCAGAAAGGAAATGCCCCCAGACTTAATCTTAAATGATGGCTGGGATCTGGTGTGAGAAGTAAGAACTGGGAAAATTCCCTGTGAAGAAAAGCTACTGTATTTTTCCATGTATAAGACGCTCCCATGTATAAGACAATGCCTATTTTTAACCCAAAATTAAGAAATGAAGTTGTTTAGCTTTTGGGGGGTGGGGGAGGTCACTTCTGCTAATCGCTCACTCGCCTGTCCACCACTGCCAATCACTTGCCACAGCCACTGCCGATTGCACACCTCACCGCAGCCGCCAATTGTCTGCCCACTCACCACCACCAACAGCTCACCCCCCCCCTTTGCCACAGCCTCCAATCACCTGCCCACCTTGCCACAGCTGCCAATCACCTGCCCAACTGCCACAGCCAATCACCAGCAGGTCTTGCCACAGCCACCAATCACCCGCCCAATCGCCACTGCCAATCTCCTGCTTGCTGCTGTCATTAATCGCACGTCCCCCCTCTGCTTTCACTGTCCGTGTATAAGACGACACCCAATTTTTTCCTAATTTCTTTGAGCAAAAAGCATCCTCTTATACACGGAAAAATATGGTATTTAGTTTAGTGGAGGGAGTAATGAGTAAGGGGAGACGCAAGCCAGGTATCTGAAATTATGCACACCGTTGAGTTTCTCTCCCTCTCTCATAATACTAGGCCTTGCGGCTCTCCTATCAAGTTGAATGTTGGTCTGTTCAGGGCAGACAAAAGGAAATATTTCACACAGTGGATTTCATGGATATAAAGGGGGAATTAGACAGATTCAAGAAGGCTAAGGTAAAGGTAAAGGGACCCCTGACCATTAGGTCCAGTCGTGGCCGACTCTGGGGTTGCGGCGCTCATCTTGCTTTATTGGCCGAGGGAGCAGGCGTACAGCTTCCGGGTCATGTGGCCAGCATGACTAAGCCGCTTCTGGCGAACCAGAGCAGCGCACGGAAACGCCGTTTACCTTCCCGCCGGAGTGGTACCTATTTATCTACTTGCACTTTAACGTGCTTTCGAACTGCTAGGTTGGCAGGAGCAGGGACCGAGCAACGGGAGCCCTCCCTGTCGCAGGGATTCAAACCGCTGACCTTCTGATTGGCAAGTCCTAGGCTTTGTGGTTTAACCCACAGCGCCACCCGCATCCCTTCAAGAAGGCTATGGATAATAGTCAAGATAAAGAGATAAAAAGAGCAATGCTGGATCGAGCCAAGGACCCACCTAATCCAGCACTGAGTTCTCCCAGTTTCCAACCAGATTCTTATTCTTTTCATATTTTTATTTGCACCCCCGTCTTTCCCCCTGACTGGACTCAACCCCAGGTACCAATGTGAAAACCTGCAAGCAACAGCTGCAAGCCCCACTTGGGGATTTCCATCAACTGGTCTTCAGAGGCGTATTGTTTCCACCAACGGAGGCAGAACACAGCTGCCATCGCTAGCCTCAGCCTCCATGAATTTGGCACATTGTCTGCTAAAGCCATCGCCACCTTCTGTGGGGCAAATTCCACAGGGATTACCCACAATTCTCTTTGCCCCGCTGCTTCCCCCCAGTGCAAATTTGTGCTTTAACGCTGAACTGGAACAAAGGGCAGTTTGGTTTTCCACGATTGCCGTTGGTTCCGATGCTAAAGAGAGAGCTTTCTTGGGGTAAGCAGTGGGGCAAAGGCAAAACTGCCCAGGACCTATGCCGGGAAAACAACCTGGAGCAGCAGAAAACCACTCAGATCCATGATTTTTAGGTGTGGGAAAGGCAGGTGTATGGAGAAGCCCACAGTTTAACTGTGTAGTATGTGATGGAATGCTTAGATGATGGGTCATAGGACAGAGAAGCCATCATGGGGAGAATTGCACCGATGTAGGATTAGTGGGCCAGAGGAGGGATGCCTTTGTGGGCGTCTTTTTGTTTGGGTGAGGTTGAGGGAGAAGTGGGGGGGCTTGATGTGGGAGTCACCTGAGTAGAAACCCCCAGTCTCAGCTATACAGCTGCAAATACAGTGGTACCTCAGGTTAAGTACTTAATTCATTACGGAGGTCCGTTCTTAACATGAAACTGTTCTTAACCTGAAGCACCACTTTAGCTAATGGGGCTTCCCACTGCCACCGTGCCGCCGGAGCACGATTTCTGTTCTCATCCTGAAGCAAAGTTCTTAACCCGAGGTAATATTTCTGGGTTAGCGGAGTCTGTAACCTGAAGCGTATGTAACCTGAAGCGTACGTAACCCGAGGTACCACTGTAAAACGTTTTGAACGTGTTGTGAAGTGCAATATGCAATTCTGACACTTGATGGCAACTGTGAGTTACAGCAAATTCAACGCATTTTTCAAAACGGTTATTTTTTTTTTATATAAAAAAAAAGCATTTGCACTTTTTTAACGTGTGTGTAGATTCCGCCCCTGACCGCAAAGCATCAGAGGTCCCTGCACCCCTTCCATCCAGCGCTGTTGAAAGGAACACATGGAAAAGCAGAGCAGTGCATTTGCCAGGAGAGGGTCATAACCTCCTCCATTCTTCTCTGGAGGGGGCTTGGATAATGAAGGGGAAAGCAGCGAAGCTGAGGGCTAATTTGTCGTGGCATTTCCTGGCCTCTCTTCTGCCAATGAAGCTCTGTTTCATCTTTTAGCCTTATCAATGCTGTGGTCATGAGGCTTTCCGCTTGCAAGCCTCGGGCCTCATCCGCCACCCCTCCCAACCTATCCACACCTACCCTGGTCTTTGATGGTAGTGGAAAGGTTGCTGATGTCATTTATCCACTGAGAGGTACAAATCAAAACCATAACCGCACACTTAAACGCAAGAGAGGATGGCATTCTGAGGATGTCCCTATTTTCATTGGAGAAATGCTGGAGGGTATGGAATTATCCAACCCCTGAGCTGCCTGAAGGCAATCCTGCATAGAGAAGTTTTTTTTTTTTTTAAGTTTAATTTGTTTATGTTATTATATATGTTGGAAGCTGCCCAGAGTGGCTGGGGCAACCCAGTAAGATGTGTGGGGTATAAATCATAAAATTAGCATTATGGAATGGGATGTCCCTATTTTCATCGGAGAAATGTCGTAGGGTATGGAGTTTGCATATCTTGATTGGCGGGTTTTTCTTCTTCTGTTCCTGAAATTCAGAAGGTTTCTGTGCCATCCCCCCATTTTTTGGGTCATGTCCGATGACTTTCCTGGATCTGAAGGCAGCCCTGTTTAGGGAAGCTTTTAATGTTTGATGTATTTCAGTGTTTTAATATATATTTTTGGAAGCCACCCAGAGTGGCTGGGGATGCCCAGCCAGATGGGTGGGGTATAAATAAATTATTATTTATTTATTATTTATGCCCGGACGCTGAGGTCCAGCGCCAAGGGCCTTCTGGCGGTTCCCTCATTGCGAGAAGCAAAACTACAGGGAACCAGGCAGAGGGCCTTCTCGGTAGTGGCGCCCGCCCTGTGGAACGCCCTTCCAGCAGATGTCAAAGCGATAAACAACTACCTGACATTCAGAAGACATCTTAAGGCAGCCCTGTTCAGGGAAGTTTTTAACGTGTGATATTTTACTGTATTTTTGGTTTCTATGGAAGCCGCCCAGAGTGGCTGGGGGGATGCCCAGCCAGATGGGCGGGGTATAAATAAATTATTATTATTATTATTATTATTATTATTATTATTATTATTATTATTATCTTCTGCATGTGTGCCCTGCCTCTGGCCCACATCCATTTTCACAGCATAAGGATGCACTTCTGCAGTGCATCCTGAGAGGGAGCAGAAAATACAGAAGGAGCAGCGCGTTTGCAGAAGACAGTGTGGCATAGTGGTTAAGAGTGCTGAACAAGGACCTGGGTGACCAGGCTTCAATTCCCTACTCAGCCCTGAATCTCATTAGGTGACCTTGGGCTAATCGCTTACTCTCAGCCTAACCTACCTCGTAGGGTTGTTCTGGAGGTGAAATGAGGGGAGGGAGAACTGCCTACATCACTTTGAGCTCCTTGGAGAAGAAGGTGGGATATGAACACAAGCAGTGAATAAAGCAATGTGATTACGCTGCTTCCTCAGGATGGAACTACACATTTGCAAGCCCATGTTTACCTGGGACTCAGCTACATTAGTAAAAAAAAGGTGTTTTAAATGCGTTATAACACTGTGGCACCAGGTGGCGCTGTAGAGTTTGATGCTTCGGCAACGTGATTTTCCATTATGAGCTTTACAACGTGTTTTCCTGAAACGTGTTTTTTTGATGTGTCTAGATCCAGCCCTGGTATCCCTAGGGTGGATGTGCAGGTGAGATCTGGAAGCAGGATTTGCCACAGCTGTTCAGCTAAGCAAATGGGGTTTGAAGATAGCCACTGATCAATAATAATTTATAATAATAATAATTTATTATTTGTACCCCGCCCATCTGGCTGGGTTTCCCCAGCCACTCTGGGCAGCTTCCACAAAGACCAAAAATACACTAAGATGTCACACATTAAAAACTTCACTGAACTTCCCTGAACAGGGCCTTAAGATGTCTTCTGAATGTCAGGTAGTTGTTTATCGCTTTGACATCTGATGGGAGGGCGTTCCACAGGGCGGGCGCCACTACCGAGAAGGCCCTCTGCCTGGTTCCCTGTATCAAAGATAGCCACACTTGCCTTCTCCTCTGGTATTGACACAATGTGTTCATCAATTTATTCATCGGGATCCAGGCACTGTTCCTCAAACAATGGTAGCCTTCCAGTGTTTTCCCTGTTGCTCTCCATTCCTGTGCCCCATGCTTCCAACATGACGTTTCAGGTGTGAACTGGCACAACACCTGTGGCTCCTGCGTTTTGCAGCATTAGTTGCCCTCCTGCCTCCTTGCCCTGCCCTTCCCTGTTCACCCTCTTCACTTTGCCCATTAGATATGATGTGGACGATAATGTGATTAGGCTCTCCCACAGTTTTTGTTTAACCAATTAGCAGCTCCGCAAGGCTACTTTGAAGATCAGCGAAGTGGTGCTTTGGGAGAAGACGTTGAACTCTTTCTTCCCATGACATTTCCTCAATCTGAATCCTCCCCCCTCCCTTTTTTTTTTTCACTGAAATGCTGATTAGCTCCAATTATTTCGCCTCTTTTTGGGGGGAGTTTGTATGGATGGTGTTGGGTTCTTTTCCAGAGCTTTTATTTACTATTTGCGTTTTATTCTGTTTTCAACTTGCAATAGCTTAATGCCATGAAGCGACCTATTAGTTTGCGTAATCATAATAAGGAGAGGAGGAAGATGTAGCCTTGCAGAGGGTTGTTTCTGTTGCTTCCACGTGCTTCCAGGTGACAACAAAAGGTGTAGAAGTGCATGATCTGATCTGTAGTTATTTGCATCACTACTAACCATTCATAGAGGGGACGCAGGTGGCGCTGTGGGTTAAACCACACAGCCTAGGACTTGCTGATTGAAAGGTTGGTGGTTCGAATCCCCGCAACGGGGTGAGCTCCCGTTGCTCGGTCCCTGCTTCTGCCAACCTAGCAGTTTGAAAGGACGTCAAAGTGCAAGTAGATAAATAGGTACCACTCCAGCGGGAAGGTAAATGGCGTTTCTGTGCGCTGCTCTGGTTTGCCAGAAGCGGCTTAGTCATGCTGGCTACATGACCCGGAAGCTGTACGCTGGCTCCCTCGACCAATAAAGCGAGATGAGCGCCGCAACCCCAGAGTCGGCCACGACTGCGGAAATGACTGGCAGAATCCGAGACCAGGGAGAAGAGTCGGTGGAGGAAGATTGGAAGAAATTTAAAGACTATTTACAGAAACATTGTAAAATTAACAATTGTTAGAAGGATGTTGGAATAATATTATATGAATTTAGCAGAAATGATATAAAGGATTTGGGAATAATTGACTGTTAATTGGTGAAAGGAGGAAAAGTAAAGTTACATTATATTAAGATAATTTACAGGATTAAAATTTTAAAAGAGGGAAAGGATTTGCTGAAATGGATAATTGAACTAGAATACAAAAAAGGGAGGTGTGAGGAGGTCAAGGAAATAAGCTAATGAAAGATAAGTAATGAGGAGATTTGATATATTTTTCCTTGTGTTTTTGTTTTTGCTTAATGGATTTTATTTTTCTGTTTTCTTATATTGTGATGTGTTGTTTTGTTTTTTGTTTAATGTGGTATTTTTCTTTTTTCTTTTTTCTTTTTGTAACCTTTAAAATTTTAATAAATATTATTTTTTATAAAAAAAAAACAGAGTCGGCCACGACTGGACCTAATGGTCAGGGGTCCCTTTACCTTTAACCATTCATAGAATCGTAGAATTGTAGAGTCTCCCATAAGTCCCAGATAGCACAATCTGGAGGGGTCTCAGGTTGGGAAAGGTTACTGCAAATTAATATTAATAATAATCAAAAACACACACTTATTGTTTAGCTCACAGTCCAGATCCATAGAGCCAATTTAAAATGAGGGCTTTGTCGTGGTCTTCCACTGATGCACCACATATTAATATATTGCCCATGGAGCCAATGGCTCCTGTTATGTCTCAAAGGAGTTCTGTCGTCTCCCTTTGAAAAAAAACTTGCAAGTGCTTGTGTTTCCGCATGGCAAACCCTAAAAACAAAATCTCCCAAACGTTGTGATAAGTGCAATCAATTTAGCACTCCTGTTTGTCAAGGGCATTTGTCAAAAGCTTCTTGGGGCATCTAATTTGGAAAATACTTTGGCACTTGTCCCTTTTGGGAAAAGGTCATCTAATACCAGAAATAAATATTTATCTCTGACTACAGCTTCATTAAGCTTTTTTAAAAAATCTGCACAGATGCCTATTCTCCCATTTTGTTTCCTGGTGACCATTGGTGAACACAAGATTGGTTTGGCAATTGACTTAAATTATACCACATCTCTCCACTCTTTTCAGCTCCAGAGCAACCAAATGGGAACTGTATGGTCTGTTTGTACATGATATGGCTTGGCATCAGGTCTTAAAGCAACATCCTGTGTCTTCAAACACGTCTTCCATTCATTGTGCTGTTTTCTGTCTTCCCATTCTGACAGCTACTCCCCTCAATGATGAGACTTCAGGTTATGACCTCATATCATATACACAATGAGCACAAACAGCTTCTCTTTGTCACTTCCATGTATGTCAAAGCATCCGAGATAGTAGAGGGTACCCCCTGGGCTGTGTAAAACAGTTTCTGCTTTATACAGGTCTGAAGGGTTCCTGAATCCTTGGTATTAACACCTGAAACTATTTTGAAATTAACAATTCCTCCACAAATAAATTCACTCTCGAGTCCAGGCTGGGTTAGGGCCTTTATAAAATATGGCGCCTAAGGGAAAATAGCTTTCTATTACCATGGTTATTTCTTGCACCTCCTGGGTATGACACATGATAACAAAATGTCCTGTCGTTGAATATTTCCTGCACTGTGCTCCTCTGGCTAGGCAAAGCTCTCTGACGTTAGGAACTTTTCCCACATACAGAGGTACCTCGGGTTACAGACGCTTCAGGTTACAGACGCTTCAGGTTACAGACTCCGCTAGCCCAGAAATAGTACCTCAGGTTAAGAACTTTGCTTCAGGATGAGAACAGAAATCGTGCAGCGGCGTCGTGGCGGCAGCAGGAGGCCCCATTAGCTAAAGTGGTGGTTCAGGTTAAGAACAGTTTCAGGTTAAGAACGGACCTCCAGAACAAATTAAGTTCTTAACCCGAGGGTACCACTGTATTGTACACCCTGTCTGAAAGCATGGCCAATTTTGCTGCAGAATTTTGGCACAGGGGTGTGAGTGATAACCATATTTTGAAGAGCAAAAAAGAGGATTCATGGGCTGACATCTACTTTTAACGATGGATCGGTAGGACAACTCTCTTTTTACATACCCCAAAAAAGGAGGATGCGTCCTGGGAAAAGAGGACATATGGCAACCCAGCGGCGGCCCACCCTTAAGGCAAAGGGGTGTGACTGCCTCGGGCGGCAGCACCCACAGAGACAACAGATCCAGCCTCCAAGGAATGCATTCACTAATAAATTTGTGAATGTTTATTCAAAACCTGCCAAAGGATCCAGTTCGTTTTATTGTCTTTTTAAATAGTTTGTAAAAAGTTCCCATTCTTCCTTGAAGTCACAGTTGTCCTTTTCATGCAGTTTATATGTCAATTTGGCCAGTTCTGCATAACTCATCAATTTTTCTTGCCACTGTTCTTTCGTTGGGATTTCCTCATTCTTCCATCCAATCCCTAACAAAAATGCTTGGGTTTTTTTTTACAAATGTCAATTAAAACTTTTTTTTTGCTGAAACACCACTCCTGACCATTATCTGTGTCATAGGCCAAGAGTTGGCTTCACCTGAAGGAGCAGAAGGCGAAGGGACTCCACCTGCTGCTGATCAGCCTTCTTGCTCCTGATGAGAGCCAGCTGTCTCCAGCTTTCTTAAGCAGGGTTCCCAACCTCAGTCAGTTGCTGGAAACAACATTCCTGGCCAGACCCTGCTGCTTCTTGTGACATTGGACCCTTGGCATTCTTGACACACACACACCCCAGATTGTCTGGCTATGTGAACAGAGATATTCCTGACCTTAGGACTGGACTGAACCTTGTATACGGACTCTGTCTCCAGCCTAAGACTCGGCCAGCTGGCTGGCTTCTCCCTCCCCTGAGCTCTGCCGTAGCTGGCAGCAGAGGACTATGACAATCTGAAGCGGTTGAATGCCTGCCAGAGCTTGAACATTGGGATGGGTTTACCCCAGGGCCGAATTTAGGTTTGAAAAGGCCTAAGCTACTGAAGGTAATGGGGCCCTTTATATGTCCAGCTATCCTTTGTCAACAACACATCGTCGCTGTTTTTCGCGTTGAATATATCATCATCATCAACCTTTACTGTATTACGGTCCAGAGACCGTTTTTCATGTTGAATATATGCTATATGGTAATTAATGGACCTAATAGGTATCTCAAGCTATTTGCACATATTGCCATGAAGAATGTAGGCACCCTATATATAGAAATGAGCAAACCAGTGATATTTTAGGGAGCAGGCTAGCAGGCGGGGCCCATGACTTACATCATAGGAGCCTACACAACACAAAACGCTGTTGTTGTATGTAGGTTTATTTCTTATCTTATTTGGGAAATGTACATCCAGTTGTTGTTTTTCTTTAATTTTTTTGGGGGGCCCCAAGAGAGTGGGGCCCTAAGCTATGGCTTGTTTAGCTTATACATAAATCCGGCACTGATTTACCCAATTCCTCCATGCCAACGCTTGCTGAATATCCCTTGCTACACCACTAATAGGGAGGGTTGAACTAACTTGCGCCTGGGTTATTCAACCTTGGGGAAAGTCCTTCTGCTTGCTCAGTCCACCAGCTGTATGGACTGACACTACTCACTGCCTTGTTGGTACCGTGAGACTCTACATTGGGGCTAAAATATCTCCCCAGCGCTGTTACTAAATCATGTGTTTTGTTCCTATGACTGGCCTAGTATGGGGAAACAGGCATGAGGTCCCTGTGCTTTCCCTATATTTCATTTGGGATAGGGAGAACGGCATGCGTTAACTGTGACAAGTTGCGAAAAGTGGGAGGGAAATACTGTATTTTTGCTCTATAAGACTCACTTTTTCCCTCCTAAAAAGTAAGGGGAAATGTGTGTGCGTCTTATGGAGCGAATGCACGCTGCGCAGCTATCCCAGAAGCCAGAACAGCAAGAGGGATCGCTGTGCAGCAAAAGCAGCGATCCCTCTTGCTGTTCTGCCTTCTGGGATTCAGAATATTGTTTTTCTTGTTTTCCTCCTCCAAAAACTAGGTGTGTCTTATGGTCTGGTGCGTCTTATAGCCAGGGCCAACTGCGCTACCAGGCTGGCTCTGGGCTGCTGAGGCTGCCGCTGCCATGTTTCCCGGGTACAGATTTGCAAATCTGGGGATGTTCCAGGGATGGAATTTGTCCGGGGACAGATTTGCAAATCTGGGGACTGTCCCCGGGAACCCTCTTGCTGTTCTGCCTTCTGGGATTCAGAATATTTTTTTTCTTGTTTTCCTCCTCCAAAAACTAGGTGTGTCTTATGGTCTGGTGTGTCTTATAGAGTGAAAAATACGGTAAGCTTGATAGATTGTAGATGCAGAGAGCGACAGAAGACTGGGGCCAGGTGGGCATTGGAGCATGTGACTGCTTCATGACAGGGTGACACACAAGCCAGCAACAGGAAGGAGGAGGTGAGTCTTGCAGTGATGAGTAAACATGCACAGGACTGGCCTTTTCAGCAAGTTGCCTCTGCTTAAAATGTTAATTACATCTTTAGAATTTACAAGCAGAACAGAGCAAGTCTGGTATCCTGATAGCTGGATGGCTGTTTTGTTAGTTTTACCTTTCGTTCAGGTTGCACAAGATAGACTTCTATAGCTGCAGATAAGGCTTGCAAAACGAATTCGAGAACTGAAAGCCTTCATCCCTCTAAGAGCGAACTGAGGTGGCTGGATGTACACTAGATTGGTGGCAGAATGCAGCCACATGGAAGGTTGTAGTTTCTATAAATTTGAGGAGCAACTCTAGGTATGTGGAAACCTGTAAGTCTATAAATTTTAAAGAAAAGAAAAAATTTAACCCCCCCAAAACAGACTGACAGGGACCTGCAACTTCCATAAGGGATGAACTGTTGAGGGAAAGGGAAGGAAGGAAGGAAGGAAGGAAGGAAGGAAGGAAGGAAGGAAGGAAGGAAGGAACAAACGAATGAACGAACTTGGGGTCTGGAATAGAAGAGAGAATTGGCCTGCTCAACCCTCTAACACATTTCACCTGAAAACCACATGGTCTCTTGGGTCTCCTTGGGCAGGAAGGGAGGCTGTGCTGGACAAGGTCAAATCCAAACATGAGTAGGACCAAGGGCAGGGTTACCGGACGTCCCTGGTTCCCGGGGACAGTCCCCAGATTTGCAAATCTGTCCCCGGACAAATTCCATCCCTGGAATGTCCCCAGATTTGCAAATCTGTACCCGGGAAACATGGCAGCGGCAGCCTCGGCAGCCCAGAGCCAGCCTGGTAGCGCAGTTGGCTCTGGCTGGCTTCAGTTGCTGCTCGCTGCCGTGGCGCCCGCCATTTTTCCTCACCGGAAGTCCCCACATGATGTGTTGTGCACAAGACATATCATATGGGGACTTCCGGGAGGCAAACTGGCGCTACCAGGCTGGCTCCAGGCTGCTGACTGCCGCTGTTGCTGCCACTGCTAAAAGGGAACCGGGGACGTCCAGCGGTATATATCTCCTGCCCCCTTCCTCCTTTGTTTTGACTGATTGGGGGAGGCTCAGGAGTTGCAGGTGGTCGGCCGTTGCCCAGTTTTTAAAAAAACTCTGCACATTTATGTTTCACAGGGTGCGAAAGAAGGGCTTTGCACCTTTATACAATACGTTTGCTTGGGCCCAGGGTCTTTTGCCTCCTCATCCCCACTACTGACTCCCTGTTGCTACTTTAAAAAAAAGTGTCCCCGGCTTCATTGAAAAAAATCTGGTAACCATAGCCAAGGGTGAACATGCAAACCATTCACACAATAGATACTTCATGTACTCTCCATTCATTAACATCCACACAGTCCACCCCAGTCACAGACTCTCACTCAAACTATTTGTAATAACTCACTCAAAAATAGAGAGGGTGGTGGTTACTTAGCTCCAGGCCTTGACTGTTCAGAGACTGTAGGCAGCCTTGTGGTACAACGAAGTGGGGGGGGTATCATCTTGCGAAATGCGCAGACTTGACACCATGCTACTTACAATTTTCAAACCATGTCCCTGCTCAAATCTGTGTGCTTAAGGAGGTGCCCAAGACTACCTCTCATACAAAGCAAAAGTGTGTGCTGATTTTATATACCTGTCCACACTTCTGTTTGGCCTGCCACTCCCCCCCGACCCCCCCCCCCCCGAAAATCTGCTCTTCAGCACCAAATGAGAGCAAACATCAGTCCGGAGAAAACCCAATTGCTGTTTGCTCCAATTCAACGGTAAATGGGATGGGCAGAAGGGTAGATGTGCTTCAAGTGTGTGTGTGCTTCAAGTGGTACCTTTTTTTTCATAGTCTTTCTTAACATCTCACATCACAAAAGGTTCTCCATTCCCATCCACCCTTTGCTCCAGAGATACACTAGACCAGTGTTTTGTGTCTCTAGCTGTTTATGGACTACAACTCCCATCATCCCTAGCTAGCAAGACCAGCGGTCGGGGATGTTGGGAATTGTAGTCCGAAAACAGCTGGAGACCAAAGTTTGGGAAACCCTGCTCTAGGCTACGGATAAAGTGTTTTAACCAGGGGAGGAAGGAGGACCAGCTAAGTAGCATCTTGTATAAGCCGTGTTTGTGCTTGGGCAATGTTCATTCATTTCAGTATTGATTTGGCACAACAGAAGTGCCCTGAAAGCACTTTCCACAAAGAGCAGGCTTTCCCTGAGACTTTGTACTTACATTGTACATGACTACCAAGCAAAGTGGGAAAACAGCCATCATTGAGTCCATGGAACAAAGTACACATTATCTACTTCCCTGTTTGGGTGCAATCTCTGTCACCCCTCTTATCTCCATAAAGTACCATATTGGCCAGTGTTCACAGTGGGGGCCTCAGCCAACCATCCAGCTTTTAAAGTTTAAAAAAAAAAATATTTTGGCACCCCACTCCACCCCCAGCAGCCTTTGAAAAGGCATCAGTACCAAAGGGATCTCCAGCTTCATGGCCCTTCTCTTTCAGCAGATCTCCAGGAATTTAGGAAGAAGCTTTTGACCATCTCCTATTGTTGGGAGGGAGACAAAGGCTAAGGACCTCGACTTAAGCATAATAACAAGAAATGCTTTCATGCAGAAAAAACTACCACAGAAAGAAACCCCCCCTCTCTGATATACACAAAGGGGGGGGAGGGAAAGGGGAAAGAAATCTTTGAAAATAACTAATTAAAGTTGTTTTAGCCTCTCTCACACGCCTCCAAGGGCACCTAATCTCACAGGAGCGGTGGCATGTGGAACAATGGACCCTCAGCCCCCGGCCCACCTCCCCCTTCTCGGAGCCCCCAACCTCTGCCTCAGAGTTTTTAAAACAAGAGGCCACTTTAAGTTAATGAGCTCTCAGCTGACTGGAAGAAGCTTCTAATGAAGGCTGGTGGTCACACATTCCCTGGCGGAATGAATGGGATCCTGCCAAACCCATAACTGTCAGAAAGTTTCATTCATAAAATCCACATGCCTGAGAGGTAGGAGGGTTGCAAGGGGGGGTGGGCTGTAATGGGTGGAGGTGTCTGCATGGAACCAGGCTGACCACGGAGCCAAGAAGCAGCTTGCACGCATGAGCAGTGGTGGCCAAACCCCAGGATTCCTGGACCCCAGCTCCTCGCTCCTTTGTTTGACGGTTAATTAGGAATATCCTCCCCCAATGACGCTGGAGAGGCCGAATGTTGGGATAATCAGTGAGACTTTGGGTTGGGGGGTTTCTACTTTCCCGCTGTTATGTCACCATCTCTACGAGGGCCAAAGTCTGGGTGGCGGTGGGAGGAGGAGTGTCAGAATTGTTCTAAGGAATAGGTGTGGGGACGCCGTGGGTTACCAACCGATGGGGTCCGGGTAAGAGAAAAAGGGAGGAATAGAGGCTGGTTTCTTGGGGGTGCCAGAAGATGGGAGAGGAGATGTGGGCGAGGACACGGTCATGCCCCAAAACATGGCAGACTCAAAATGGGATGCTTGGAGTATGCTACAAAATGGAGCAGATGCGTATTAAGCTGGGAAGAACCTTCAGTTTGCTTTTTGTGGTTTGGAGGAGCCAAACTCCAGCTAAAGTTAGGAGGTGGGGGTGACACTGTGGAAGGATTTAGCATCCACTGCTGAAGGTTGATGGTGACGTTTTTCCTGGCCCCCATTTCTTCTCCCAAGCGCTCCTAGCAGTGACATTACGGAATGATGTAGCACTGCCCTGATGGGGGCTTCTGGAAGGGCGGGGATGCTGTTGCCATCACAACTTGGCCAACACAAATTGGTCAAAATGCTCCCTATCTTGCTGCCTGTGAATTGGGGGGAGAGATCATTTTTGGTTGGTCTCAGTTGAATACATTCACACGTGCAAGACAGAAGACATTTGACAAATGTATATTCCAAAGGTGAATACGTAGAAAGCAGCAGCGAAACTGCATTTATGCTGCTGGGTGGCGCTGTGGGTTAAACCACAGAGCCTAGGGCTTGCCGATCAGAAGGTCAGCGGTTCAAATCCCCGCGACGGGGTGAGCTCCCGTTGCTCGGTCCCTGCTCCTGCCAACCTAGCAGTTGGAAAGCACGTCAAAGTGCAAGTAGATAAATAGGTACTGCTCTAGTGAGAAGGTAAATGGCGTTTCTGTGCGCTGCTCTGGTTCACCAGAAGCGGCTTAGTCATGCTGGCCACATGACCCGGAAGCTGTACACCGGCTCCCTCAGCCAATAAAGCGAGATGAGCACCGCAACCCCAGAGTCAGTCACGACTGGACCTAATGGTCAGGGGTCCCTTTACCTTTACCTAAGGAAGGAACAGAATCTGGCTGTGCAGAATATTGACTGGTTAGTCCTTGGGATATGACAACCTACTTCTCTCTGCCATCCCCTGCTTTAAATTTAATTAAAATAAGTGTTTAATTGAATGAACGTGTAAGGGGTGTGTGAGTAAAGGCAGACAACCCAACATGGGAGAAGGCAAGGCTTTTTTTCAGCTGGAACTCAGTTCCGGCATATCTCAAGTGAGCGCCATTGCCATCCTAAGAGAATGAGGGAGGCGTTCAAGGTGAGTTGTGGGACCTCTTTTTCTAGAAAAAAATAGCAGTGGGAGATGGAGAGATTTATTCATTTTTATCTATTCATTTTTTGTGTTGTGGTTTTTTGAAAAGGACAAAGCAGTTTCATAACAATAACACGATTTAAAAAACAAACAATATAGTATGACCAACAGCATAACAAATAATGCAGGAGAATTCTGCTCTGGATTTAGAGGCAACTCTGTGAGGTATTTGTGGAGCGAAAGCAGGGAAGAATCGAGCTTATCCAAGCCAGAAAACAAACTCCATTGACACAGTTTGTACTTACATCTCGAGCCAAGGAGATAAGTAACTATCTTATATTTAGAATATTACCATAACTTAAGAAGACATGTGAAGGCAACCCTGTATACGTTTCTTAATGTTTTATTCTTTTTTTATATATTTTGGAAGCCACCCAGAGTGGCTGGGGCAGGGCATGAATAATAAAATTGTTGTTGTTGTTGTTGTTGTTGTTGTTGTTGTTGTTGTTGCTGAATAAGTCCCTATTTTCATCAGGGAAATGTTTGAGGGTATGCAACTATTTTGTTCAGTATGGACCCTCCAAGTTGCCCTATTTTCCAGGGACAGTCCTGGATTTACAGAAGCCGTACCAGTTTCTGATTTTATCCCGGAATGTCTCTATTTTCATTGGAGAAATGTTGGAGGGTCTGGAATTATCCATCCCCTGAGCCATTTGAAGGCAGCCCTGTATAGGGAAGTTTTTAAAAACATTTTATTGTATTTTTATATATGTTGGAAGCCGCCCAGAGTGACTGGGTCAACCTAGTCAGATGGGTGGGGTATAAATAATAAAATTATTATTATGGAATAGAACGTCCCTGTTTTCTTCAGATAGGTATTGGAGGGTATTCAGTATCCATGGTCCACACCAATTTCAGTGGGTCTCCTAGGAGTATGCCTTAGTTGGATATCGTCACCCAAATAGAAGCATAGAACAGAAAGCCAAAGGCAAGATAAAGGGAAATATGTTGGGCCACATCCTGTGTTTCTTTTTCATTAGGCGAATGGGAAGGAATCATGGTTTCAGCTGCGTCTTGAGAGAGTACTTGTCTGGCGCAAGAGGTTCTTCATCGGGAGCAAGAGCTCTTAAATGCTCAGGAGAGACAAAGGCTTGTTTGTGTAGAGCATGCGTGGGACAATATGTCTTGGAGCCTGCAAATGGTTTGAGAAGTCAAGTGCGTCCCAGATTGACCATAGTTTGGATAAGCAAAGCAGAGGGTCATTGTGAAGCTCAGACAAGACATACAAATGCCTTCTACAGCCAGGGCTATTTTGCCTCCTGAAAATTATCCGCTGCCGATTCTATGGTGAAATATCCATTTGAAAATTCAGTATCTGGTGTTTGGTGTCAATATCTGACATCCAGTGAAATCGTTATTTGGTATTTGAGGCTATTTGATGATTGACACGTGGCATTTTATTTGACACCTATTTAGCATCTGGCACGATGTGAAATTTGACAACTGATAGCATTTGAGAGTTGACTTCTGACATTGTATATCTGACTTCATTTGATTATTTGAAGACCAGTGATGTTTATAGTTGGCTTTATAGGACCAGTAACATTTATCTTTTGTCATATATGAGGATTGTCGTATTTGAGAAAATGAAAATCTGGACACAAAAGTTGTTGAGCTTTTTTTAAAGCTTATATTTTGCATCGTGCATATTGTTGGAATTATAAAAATACGTAATGATATTATAATATTTAAAAATGAAACTGTTTGAAATACCTGGAGATTCCAGTTCATCCTTTGCAAACTCTTTTAGTGCTTGTATGGAATTCATTACTGTGCATCATGCATTTAGAATAGGTAGTTGAGCCTGCAAACCCTTATCTGGGGGTATAGATTGATGTTACCAGTTTTTGTTTCTCTGCATTTTTCATTTTCCCAATCTTTAGTTCATTGAATTTTTGCATCAATTTGTGATTTTTAAAAAAATACACATTTCTCCTAATATATGCTCCTCTGTGTGCAATTTTGCCTAATATGCACTTTATTAAAAGCAATTTTTACTAAGGTAATGTAGTTCTGAATATTATTTCCCCAGATATATGCATTTTTGTGCATACACGGAAGAACTGCATCACAAAATTCAGAGAACTGCAAGTGTTGAAAGAGAGCTATATTTTGGTCCACTTGTTCATTTGAGAAATGTGAATTAGGCAAGTTTGCATAAAAATGCAAATCAAACAAATTCCTCCCCAATCCCTGCCTGGGAATGTCCCGCCAAATTTACATATATAAACTCATGTTCTGTCATTAATCCTGCAGTTCTTGAAAGCAGTTCTTTCAGATTACCTTCCATATTTCACCCAATATTTTAAACTTGAGGATTAATATTTTTTTAAATGGGAAAACTAGAGCTGGGAGCAAACAGACAGTTATTATCTCTTATACCTTTAATTCTGCTCCAGTCTCCAAGTACATGGTTCAATAGAAAAAGTAATAAAATTAAGCAGCGCATATGGAACGATGACTTTTCAAGATAATGAAAGAATGGGTTTGACAGTTGTTTCTGAAATAGCCGTAGTCAAACCCAAACTAAAAGTTCCATGATATTCTTTGATGTTTCACAACAACAGATAGAAGAAAGTTGTGATCCTTCCACCTCTATTATGTATTTTCAGAGAAAAACATGTCTCATCCTTACAAAACAACCCTTCTTTACACCTGGAAAGAGATGGATTCATCATGACCATATCACTGGCTGGACAGGTACATATGACCTTGGTTTGTGAATGTTTCAATGCAACATGTGAGAGAACCTTTGTTTCAGAGATCCTTTGCCAGTAACTGGGACTTCCAAGCACAGATCTGCCCCCCTTAAAATGAACAGTGTTGTATGCCCTTGTGACACACAACATTTATCCACTTTAAGGATAAATTTTTGTCTATATTTCTTTCTGTGGACACATTCCTCTTTTAAAATAATAACAATGATAATAATTTGCACCTAACCAATCCCTAGGGACGCAGGTGGCGCTGTGGGTTAAAGCCTCAGCGCCTAGGACTTGCCGATCGAAAGGTCGGCGGTTCGAATCCCTGCGGCGGGGTGCGCTCCCGCTGCTCGGTCCCAGCGCCTGCCAACCTAGCAGTTCGAAAGCACCTCCGGGTGCAAGTAGATAAATAGGGACCGCTTACCAGCGGGAAGGTAAACGGCGTTTCCGTGTGCGGCTCTGGCTCGCCAGAGCAGCGATGTCACGCTGGCCACGTGACCCGGAAGTGTCTCCGGACAGCGCTGGCCCCTGGCCTCTTAAGTGAGATGGGCGCACAACCCCAGAGTCTGTCAAGACTGGCCCATACGGGCAGGGGTACCTTTACCTTTACCTTTAACCAATCCCTTCCTCCCCATTCCCCCCCCCAAAAAAAATTCTTGAGTTAAACGTTGTCAGGAGAAAAACTGCATCTCTAATAAGAGAGGCAATTCCATGGCAGTTTAACATAAAAAGATCAGCTGCTATCGACCCATTATTTGAACAAGTGTCGTGCTATTGACAGGAAGACAAAATAAGTTAGAGTGACCATGTTTCAAAGATTCTGTATGTACACTCAATCATTGCAGGAGAAATTGAAACCGGGTATATAACAACACGGCCATGTTTTCTATTTCCCCTGTAGATCAATGTTAACAGAAGGAGGGCCCCTAAAGATGGATGTTGCTGGAGGGAAAAGAAAAAAAAGAAAAGGCTCAAAATCTTCAGCAGGGTTTGGGTGGCTTAGAGGATAAAAACTTCGAGAGCAGCAGCTGTATTAGTCTGTTTCAGCAAAACAACAAAAGTTGTGTAGATCTCAGGGCTGTCTTAAGCATATGCGGTGCCTGGGTGCAAAGATTCGCCTGGTGGGAGCCCCCCAGTTGCCCAGTCCCAGGTGCACAGGAGGGCAGAGCCAGTCGACCACCTCAGCGTCTTGCTGGCTCGGTCGCCCCCAGCCAACAGGCAGGGTCTTCCCCTGACTCAACTCTCAGTCCCTGGACTCTCGGCCTGGCGCCCCTGAGAGCCTGGTCATAGCTGTCAACTGTCCCTTATTTGGCGGGAAACTCCCTTATCCTAGCGCCATGCCCCACTGCTGTCCCTTATTGATGATGTCCCTTAAATTTCCTGGGTTTCAAAGGAAGCAGCTCCTCTCCCTCCCTCCCTGCTGGCCAGGGAGGAGGGAGACTCCAACTGTGTTGCTTGGCCCAATAAGGAGTCTAAGAACAACTGGGGGGTGGAGGTTGCATGCCTTGTGCTGATCAAATTGCACGCATTGCCTGGGGACTCGCCTTTGCTCAGCGCTTCCCAGCGAAGAGGTGGCGGTGGTTTCCTTGCTGCATCCCCTTTGCCAGGTTGCTGCGCTGTGGGAACCACCGCTTGAGGCTTCGTTTGCTGGCTGGGCTTTCTGCCTTTGGCTCAGAAGTTGAACATACCTGTGCTTGGAAAATCCCTTATTTTGCCTGCTGATCCCTTATTTTCGAGGCTGCTGGTCCCTTATTTTCAAATCTGTAAGTTGACAGCTATGAGCCTGGTGTCTTGGTGCCCTGCACTCCTAGTGCCTATGGGTAAGACGGCCCTGATAGATCTTCCCCCTACGAGAAACTGTGGGCAGCTGCCGCCAATGAGCCCAAGCCATAAAGATAAAGTGGGAAGCCAAACATTTCTGTTTTAAGTACTTGCTATAAATGGAAATAGAAAATGCCGCAACTCATGGAACAAGACGTAGTTATCCACTTACGGTGAATGAATGTAGCCAGAAGCACTTTTTCCTACCCTCCCCACCAGGGAAGAAGAAACATTGGAACAAGGGGGACATGAAGATCTGCATCAGGATCTGCTGCCCCCGCGCATCTTGCCACCTGAGGCGGTCAACTCATCTTGCCTCATGAGTGGGCCCGTTCTGGTTCCTGCTATACAGTCTAGATAGATACTGTACACAGAGGCAGTTCATAGCGATTCCATTTAAATATCACGGTGGATTACTTTTTTTTTTTCTTTTAAAGATATTTATTAAAGTTTAAAGTTTAACAATTACAAAAAGAGAAAAGGGAAAAAAAGAAAAAAGAAAAAAGAAGAACAAACAGTAGTAATAAAAAAGATTACAATACTTCAAAAATAAAGAAAAATACAGCTAAACAATAACATTTAAAAACAACATCCAATATTTCCATATATTTATCTTTCCTTTGCTTATTTCCATGACTTCCTCGTGCCTCCCTTTTTGTATTCTTAATTCATAAATGTTTCAGCAAGTCCTTTCCCTCTTTCTCAAATTTTGTTCTATAATTTATCTTAACACAATTTAACCTTAAATATTACACTTTAACCCGTTAACAATCCATTTTAGCATAATTCTTTATAACCTTTCTGCTAAGACCATGTAAGTTCATTCCAGCATCTTTCTAACATTCATTAATTTTACAATGTTTCTTTAGATATTCTTTAAATTTCTTCCAATCTTCCTCCACCGACTCTTCTCCCTGGTCTCGGATTCTGCCAGTCATTTCCGCCATTTCCATATAGTCCATCAGTTTCATCTGCCATTCTTCCCTGGTGGGTAGATCTTGCGTCTTCCAGTATTTTGCAATAAGTATTCTTGCTGCCACGGTGGATTACTTTTGACTGGCATATGCTGTGTGAACTTGCCCGAACCATTTTAGAGCCATCTAAAGAGTGTAGCCATCTCCACATCTTGTGGCAAGTTAAGTACTTTGTAAAGAACTGCTTCCTTCTTGCATGTATCATCCTGAATCTGCTGCTGATCGGAGTCATTGCATATATCTGATTTCTAGTATTATGAGGGGGAGACAAAAAAATACAGCATCTCTCCCAATACAAGGAAGCCCACCACCATACTCTCTGGTCAGTTCCAACTCCTTTTCTCTTTTTCTCCCTTCTGGTCATTTTAGTTTCTTTTCTGCCACTTTCATGGCTCCATGATATACTTTCATTGAGCTCTGGTATCCATACAAAGTATTCCAAACATTGCTGTATGATTGCTGTATATAATGGCATTACAGCAACAGGAGATTTAAAATGGACAGTACTCAAAATGAGCTAAAGTTCTTGCGGTATAAATGAATGCAGAAGAGAACATTTAGGGATTAAAATCATTCTGTCCTTACAGTGGATAAATTTAGTGGATTTCATTGTGGCATTAACGGTTATGAATTTTAAAGATTGTACATCGCTTTGTGTGGTGATTGTTCCAAAAAGCAGCATCTTAAACAAGTAAATGACTTCCTGATTTGGGGGGGGGGGTGCATGAGAACAGCATTCTGAATTGTATTTTCTTAAATGAAATATTTGTTGTATGTATCTTGTGGAAATTACATTGCAATTTTAAACCTTTTTTTGTATAATCTGTATAAAATCTATCCCTACTGATTCGAAGTGGCTGAAACTGGCTGCTGAAGTATTTTGGAAACTTTGTGTCTGAACCAGAATTGAAAGAGCAGGTTTCATTTTCTTTCTTTCTTTCTTTAATGCTGATGAACCTAAATTAAAACAGAATTTCCAAAAAAATTCCCCCATGGGGACATTTTGCTACGCGTAGCGCTAGTTCTGTCATTATGAGTTGGATCCTTTGGCAACTCTGCAGGAGGCACTTTGCTGCTAATAATGTGGCCTTGGAGTGACATCAAGTGTTGAAATGTGGCACTGCTCTCTGTTGACGTTATTGTTTGTAGTCATAAATAGTGCAGCAGGGCCAAAATCGGGAAGTGGCGATTTAAGGAATATTTCCAAACGCAAAGTCAGAAATTGGCAGATACTCGTTCAGCAATATTTCATGCTCCTGAATTAACAGAATGTAAAACCATTACATCACCTTGCCGACAAAGGTCCGTATAGTTAAAGCTATGGTTTTCCCAGTAGTGATGTATGGAAGTGAGATCTGGACCAAAAAGAAGGCTGATCGCTGAAGAATTGATGCTTTTGAATTATGGTGCTGGAGGAGACTCTTGAGAGTCCCATGGACTGCAAGAAGATCAAACCTCTCCATTCTGAAGGAAATCAGCCCTGAGTGCTCACTCGAAGGACAGATCCTGAAGCTGAGGCTCCAATACTTTGGCCACCTCATGAGAAGAGAAGACTCCCTGGAAAAGACCCTGATGTTGGGAAAGATGGAGGGCACAAAGAGAAGGGGATGACAGAGGACGAGATGGTTGGACAGTGTTCTCGAAGCTACCAGCATGAGTTTGAGCAAACTGCAGGAGACAGTGGAAGACAGGAGTGCCTGGCGTGCTCGGAAACGTACCGGGACCCAATGCAGGTCTTTCAGGTCCAGTGTTACTGTATACGGTCTTGGTGGCCACTCCCAGTCACCAGTCTGGTTGCCGCATTCTGGATTAGTTATAGTTTCCGGGTCACCTTCAAGGCTAGCCCCATGTAGAGCGCATTGCAGTAGTCCAAGCGGGAGATAACTAGAGCATGCACCACTGTGGCGAGACAGTCCGCGGGCAGGGAGGGTCTCAGCCTGCGTACCAGATGGTGCTGGTAGACAGCTGCCCTTTATGCAGAATTAACCTGCGCCTCCATGGACAGCCGTGAGTCCGAAATAACTCCCAGGCTGCACACCTGCCCCTTCAAGGGCACAGTTGCCCCATTCAGTAGTCCCCCACACCCACCCGCCCCCTATCCCCCAAAAACAGTACTTCTGTCTTGTCAGGATTCAACCTCAATCCGTTAGCCGCCATCCTTCAGATGTCTTCTAAAGCTTGCATAGTTACTTATCTCTTTGGCTCAGGGGTTGCATAACTCCACACCCTCCAATTTTTCTCCAGGGAAAATAGGGATGGAAATAGGGACATTCTGAGATCAAATCAGAAACCGGGATGACTTCTGTGAATCTGTGACTGATCCTCAAAAATAGGGACACTTGGAGGGTCTGCAGCTAGTGAGTATATTTTGCAAAATTATATTTTAAAAATCTAAATTAAAATACATTTTCTTTGATTTGCTGAAAACCTAAAATTCCTCCTGTGTGCCCAGTGTGGTTTTTCTGCACACTTAGTAAGCACACCCACTGACGCAATGCTCCTCTGTCATTGTCGACCTTTGTTGTTGTTGTTTAGTCGTTTAGTCGTGTCCGACTCTTCGTGACCCCATGGACCAGAGAACGCCAGGCACTCCTGTCCTCCACTGCCCCCCGCAGCTTGGTCAGACTCATGATGGTAACCTCGAAAACACTATCCAACCATCTCATCCTCTGTCGCCCCCTTCTCCTTGTGCCCTCCATCTTTCCCAACATCAGGGTCTTCTCCAGGGAGTCTTCTCTTCTCATGAGGTGGCCAAAGTACTGGAGCCTCAGCTTCACAATCTGTCCTTCCAGTGAGCACTCAGGGCTGATTTCCTTCAGAATGGAGAGGTTTGATCTTCTTGCAGTCCATGGGACTCTCAAGAGTCTCCTCCAGCACCAGAATTCAAAAGCATCAATTCTTCGGCGATCAGCCTTCTTTATGGTCCAGCTCTCACTTCCATACATCACTACTGGGAAAACCATAGCTTTAACTATACGGACCTTTGTTGGCAAGGTGATGTCTCTACTTCTCAAGATGCTGTCTAGGCCTGTCATTGCCCTTCTCCCAAGAAGCAGGCGTCTTTTAATTTCGTGGCTGCTGTCACCATCTGCAGTGATCATGGAGCCCAAGAAAGTAAAATCTCTCACTGCCTCCATTTCTTCCCCTTCTTCGACCTTTGGCAGGTCTTTATTCTCCATAAGGTACTGAATGGCCACTCGGTGCGCGGCTGAGCAGCAGAAACGAGCAGAACTTTTTTTTTGTGGTGGGGTGAAAGATTTCTGCCTCTTTTACTTGGTCTGCTATGTTCAGCTCTTCTAATTGTTCTTTGCTGAGTTCCTTCTCCTTTCTAATGGTGTATTTTGCATTGATTTACTGGATTGATTTATTCACATGTGCCCATCCAATTTGAACTCGCAATATATACGCTAGCAGCCCACTAGGAAGGCGCACATTGGCTCTGACAGAAGAAGGAGCGAGTGAGTCTTCCAAAGCTACCAGGAAGTCTCCTATTCGGATGCGAGTGATCAGTCTGCATTTCTAAGTCTATGCGCAGTGATGCTAATCTGGACCACATCCTCCTCCTCCTCCTCCTCCTCCCGCTTTGGGATGAAGGAGGATTCGGAACCACGTGATTCTTTCAACATCTCTACGCGGGAGCGGGCGGAGGAGGCGCGCAGGTCGCCCGGCGGGCGGACAGACAGACAGACCTACAGGCAGGCACGCCCCTAGTGAGTGTTTCCAGAAGCCCTTGACTTTAGCTGCTTGTCGTCGTTTTTTTGCGCCGCCTCCTGAGCATGTGCAGAGTGCATTCACCCTCCGGCGGAGTCCCCTGCTGCTCTCGCGGCAGCGTCGGTGCCGGGTCTGTTTTGCGCCCTAGGCGAAGCTAAATACTTGCGCGGGCGCGCACCCAAAACGCCCCCCTCCCCTGCTAACTTCGATTTTCAAAAGCCTTGCAGGGTGGGGTGGGGGGTGGGGGCGGAATGAAAACTTGAAGCTGCAAAGTTTATTTTAAATGGCAAGAAAAAGCAGCGCCTCGATCTTAAATTGCCTTTCTCAAGCGTGAAAGAAAACTAGTTTGCCTAAAACTGTGCCCCACTTGGCCTAATGATGGCACCCTAATGATGGCCTCCCCCATCCTGCCTGGGCGAAGGATGCTCAGAGGCTGCTCAGACACCCTTTCCAAATTATTACAAAAGCACACATATCTATTTGGCGGTTACTAATATTATGATAATTATTTGTGTGTGTGTGCTTTTGCAACAGACTGCAGAAATATCCAGCTTCTTTATGGTCCTGCTTGCCTTCATATTTGTAAATTGGTCCTCTTTTAGTTCCTTTTCAGGGCAGCCTGACATGCAGAAACCGAGTTGGTGAGAACCTTTCCCTCCACCCCCCCTCCCCCATGACTTCACTGCCGTGCTAGGGAAAGTATTCTATGGCACTCTTTACAACGCAGGACACAAAATCCTTCTTACCGTTGTGGTACTTGCACATATTTACACCTGGTTTTAGTTAAACGCCATTCATTAGTATCAATGCGCTTACTCCCCCGGTACTCCTTCCTTTCCATTGGATATTCTTGCCGCCGTGCGCCAAGACAGATCATTGTCGTTATTCCAGAACATCTGGAACGCAAATGATTACGTATGGAGCCTTTGACAGCTCTAATCACATCATCCCGATACGAGCCCAGCAAAAACAAATGCTTGAATGTGCTATTCCTACCTCGCAGTTCTGTCCCTGAAACATTTTCATCTATAGCTAGATAAATTGCAGGTGGGACTGAGACTCCAGGGCGGAGGGGGTTTATGTAATGTTTACCTGATGAAAATCACACACCAAGTACTATTGGTGTCCGTAGTGGGGGTGAGGGGGGTGCTTTTCAACAGGAGACTGGGAAAAGATTGTATTCCTAGACACACATGTATACCTGAAGAAGCGTCTCCACCCCCATCGTTCAGCCCAGACATTGAGGTCCAGCTCCGAGGGCCTTCTGGCGGTTCCCTCACTGCGAGAAGTAAGGTTACAAGGAACCAGGCAGAGGGCCTTCTCGGTATTCGCACCCGCCCTGTGGAAAGCCCTCCCATCATATGTCAAGGAAATAAACAACTATCTGACTTTTAGAAGACATCGGAAAGCAGCCCTGTTTAGGGAAGTTTTTAATGTTTGATGTTTTATTGTGTTTTTAATATTCTGCTGGGAGCTGCCCAGAGTGGCTGAGGAAACCCAGCCAGATGGGCAGGGTAGAAATAATAAATTATTATTATTATTGCATGCAGTGGGGCATGATCCTGATCATGACTCCTGGTGGCTTAAGAGAGAAAACCCACCTGGTATGCTAAATGCACTCGTGCATTGATCATGCAGAATTTGGCTCTAAGCTGAGTTGCTGGCTGAAATATTCCACTTCTCCTTCACCTGAGGCCGTGACTCAAAATCAGTAGCTTCCCCAGGGAAGAACTGCTGTGGCCTGTGATTTTTCTTGACACATTTCAGATTTTGTACAGTACAAAATCATCTGAGTGGTGCCTTGATCTGTCAGAGGGAGCACGTCTCGTATTTTGGCCTGCAAATTCAGCATTATGCATTGGAGCTTGTGTCGGTTTGCACTTTGGAATTTTGTGTGTGTGTTTTTTTTCTCTTCCCCAGCACACACTCCTCAAAGGAAATGCAGTCGGAGAGAATAATCCAAGATAGTTTGTCAGTCTTCATCCAGAGTCATATCCCAGGTGCTGACCTGAGGTACGTTTTATCTCACTTTGGGTCTAGGACAGCCATACAGAAGCGTGTCATGTTTTCCATGCGAAATCACTGTGTGGATTTTCATTAGCGGTGTGTCGCAACTGTGTTACAGAGTGGGCTGGCATCTACTAGCCTTTGTGTCTCTGGGACCTCTATGGTGATATTTCAGTTCCAAATCCAGTTTACGGAAGCCAAGTTCCTAAATTGAAACTGCATGGCGCGGCCTTCACGGTGCCTGTTGTCCAACTGTAGGATTTCCTTCTTCTGAAACCACAAACCTTACGTAATGAGTATTTTTAGTTACTGTACTGGAGCAAAGCCAAAATTGGCTTGCTGTAGCACTGTGGGGATTCAATATGTTTTGTTTTTGTAGAAAATTAGAGTGATGGAGTGTATAATTTTAACAAGTTGTTATGGCTGAGTAAGCTGGATGTGTAAACAAATTAATTTATGGGTGCAACCTCCTTTTCTCCTTTCCTTTCCCCCTTTTCTCTGATGCTTTTCAAAGAGGGTCTTATTCACAGTATTAGAATGTCATCATGGCTTATTGATCCTCCTACTTCCATAGGTAAAGGGATACGGTGGAGTTGTGGGTTAAACCACAGAGCCTAGGACTTGCCGATCAGAAGGTTGGCGGTTCGAATCCCCGCGAGGGGGTGAGCTTCCGTTGCTCGGTCCCTGCTCCTGCCAACCTAGCAGTTTGAAAGCACCTCAAAGTGCAAGTAGATAAATAGGTACCGCTCTGGCAGGAAGGTAAACGGTGTTTCCGTGCGCTGCTCTGGTTTGCCAGAAGTGGCTTAGTCATACTGGCCACATGACCCGGAAGCTGCACGCCGGCTCCCTCGGCCAATAAAGCAAGATGAGCGTCGCAACCCCAGAGTCAGTCACGACTGGACCTAATGGTCAAGGGTTCCTTTACCTTTACCTTACTTCCATAGGTACTCCTCAGTCTTTATTTAGCTGTACTCATAGATGTCAGATGATATCGTCATTAATGGTGAATGTAACATTTAATTAATAATTTGTTAATTGCTATGAGTGCCTACAGTAGAAAAATAATTGCATAATTGTTAAATGTCTCGTGGGAGAAGCTTAAGTGTCAAAATAATTATCTGCTCCCCTCTCTATTCTTCACCAGTAAGCTTTCCTTCTGTCTATAGCTTACCTGGCACTCTGGACTTCAGGAAAGGTCAGACTCTTTCCTTTAAAAAATGAAAAATCCTAATTTTATAGACACACAAATTATGGCAAACCCAGTATTTTACATAAACGGCGTAACTGTACATTTCTGAGCCAACCTTCATGTGGAAATAGTATCCCTCAGCTTCCATTTCTATGAACTGTAAATAATCATTGATGTGGATATTTTAAATAGTTATTTTTAAAAGTTTCATTCTTGGGGCAGTAGAGCAGGGGAGCAGGCAGCAAATGCTGAATTATTCTAGAGGCTGAAGAGATTGTTGAAGATGGATTTCCAGTTTTAATTTCTGGCTTTGCCTTTGAATCAAAGGTTTTCTTTAAAAAAAAAAAAAACAAACGTTCCTGGCTGCAGCAAAAGCTTTTCCATAGGGACTTAATAGGCTGCCTCATAGCATTAGTCAATCTTGCTCAGTATTGTCTATGCCAGGATTTTACAAACTTGGGTTTCCAGCTGTTTTTGGACTCCAAATCCCATCATCCCTGACCATTGGTCCAGCTAGCTAGGAGTGATGGGAGTTGTGGTCCAAAAACAGCTGGAGACCCAACTTTGGGAAACCTTGGTTTACGCTGACTCAGGCAGGTTTCGTTCTCGGTCCTCTCTGGAGATACCTGACCGATGGTGAAGAATTTAGAGCAGGGCTGGGAGATCTGTAGCCCTCCAGATATTGTTGCAATTCAGCTCCCATCATCCCTCACATTTGGCCAATCTGACTAGGGTGGAAAGAAAACTGCACAGTGCTTATTGAATAGTGACTTAACAAAGCACATTGTTCACAGGATTCAAAATGTTTGGGTCGCTGCAACAACATAGCAAAAAGGAGCGGCAATATTTTTTATTGTTCCATTCATGGCTTTTTAACATAAACATGTTTTATAAAGCTGATTGGGGAAGAAATCTAAATGAAACATTAACTGCAGTTCATCTTAAGGAATCAGGTGGCTTTTATCCAACAGGGTGTGATAAGCAAATGGAATGTGTCGGGTTTCTATAATCTTTTTGCTTTGCTTTCCTTTCCCCACCCTCAGTGGTCTGGATGACATTGTTTTCTCCTACGTGGCAAGCATCCTGGAAGGGCTTGGGTCCCACGAGTCGTTTGAAGAGAATTTTGACATGGACACCTTTATGGAAATGATGGGAGCGTACGTCCCTGGCTTTGCGGAAATCAACAGGTAAATGTTACTGCTTTTAAAAGATGTGATCACACCTGAGCTCAGTGAGTGAGCTCTTCTGATATGTGCTGCCTAGGCCATACCTGTCAGAGTCTTGCTCTGCTGTTGTCAACATTTGGATCTCCTTCTGCTTGTATTTGCTAGATTTCAGTGGTGGAGAATTTCAGCTTATTAATTTTACAGCAAGTGCCAATCTTTTGTTTCCAACTTTGTCCCCGGTTAATTTGGAGACAAATTAGATAATAGGTAGGTCATCCCTACAAAGGTCTCCTGCTTTCAAGTTTCTGAACTTGTGTTCTAACTTTCGGGGGTGGGGTTACTGAACTTCCTTTTTTAAAAAATCATTTTTATTTGATTTTACAAATACAAATTTATAACATCCAAATGCATGTCCATATAGAGAGATTACTCTGAATCTCAAGACTTTTCCCCCCACATCCCCCCCATGGGTCCTATTGTCAACATTTACAGCTGCATATTATTCCATATTCTAGATTTTAAATCAATCCATATTATCCATGGTATTTGTTACATACAAGTAGGTTTCAAATCCTGCTAATGTTTCCATCTGCTTGCAGTGGTCTCCTAGATAAATTATAAATTTTCCCCATTTTTAAAAAGTTTTTGTCCTCTTGGTTTCTGAGTTTCCCAGTCAGCTTGGCCATTTTAGTGTAGTCCATCAGTTTAACTTGCCATTCCTCTCTGGTAGGGACTTCGTCTTCTTTCCATCAGGAATTACTGAACTTCCATGCCTTATGAACTCATGTCTTCATGGGAGGTCTCACGTAATACAGTCATCATCGTATAGTCCTCCTAGGTTTTCCCAGCGCTACTTCAGTCCTGCAGATTTCAAACAGTGGGGTCTGAACAAAGCATTTTGACTGAAGTTATTCAGAATGATCATGTGGCTACAAATTATATTGGTCTGCATGCCTTTGCCATTTTGTAATGTTTTGCGATGAATAGAGTCTCTTTGGCGTTTGCTCTCCTTACCTCTGTCTCCGCTAGACGGGATACTGCGATGGGAGAGGAAATTTCCCGGTTGCTCCTCAATCTGGTCTTTGCCAATAATGCTCTGTCCTTTTCTTGCAGTAGCAACGTTTGTGAAATGATGTTTTCTCTCTCAGAAAGGCTCCATGAAGCCCGCAGTAAACGTAAGTCGTGTGATGAGCACTCGGGTGACAGGCAGTATTGTCTGGCTAAAGGTGTTGTCCAAGAGGCTAACTGGAATACAAGGCTTGTAGCACACTGAATAAGAGGAGGTAGAATTAAGATACATCAAGGTCTTGGATACCACACATAATTTCTTAGTATAAAGTGATTTTGGGATGGTGGGAAGACCCTGGCCCTAGAGGAATACAAAAAAACCCAGCACAGTTGGCATTTTGCCACCCATTTTGAATCTTTTTTGGGTTGTGAGTCTCTTTGAGTTGCCTTGGGCAAGAGAAAGCGACTAACAAATTCAGTGAATGATAATAATAATTAATAATATTTAGCTTGAACTTTTAATACTTGATTACTATATTAAAGTTGTATTTAATATATGGTGCTTAGGGTGGGGGGCAGGTAATAAATCAAACTTACAAATGATGGTAACTGGAGATGTCAAGAGTTGAACTAGCTTTAAGAACAGTTTCAGGTTAAGAACGGACCTCCAGAACGTATTAAGATCTTAACCCGAGGTACCACTGTAATAGTGCCAGAAGAGACAAGCCAGAAGAGACAAGTCTTCACGGTGGAACATGACACTGAATATATGAAAACACTTGTGTAGAGTTCTGTGCCGCCAACTTCTCATTTAAGCCAGTCTACCTTGCCCATATGTGCAGCTTTAGAACGTGAGAGGTCCACGGTCCATTTTGACATCATTTAGATAAGCTATGCAATAAACACAGTGTTTCTAGTATAAATACAAAACTGCCTAGGCAGTGTTTCACATGGCTTGCTAAGATGTATAAGACTGAAGCAGATAAGTGCTAGAGATGCAATGAGGTCGAGGGTATGTTCTTTCATATGTGGTGGACCTGTAAAAGGATAAAAGAGTATTGGGAAATCATTTATAATGAATTGAAAAATATGTTTAAAAGCACGTCCCCCCCCCCAAAAAAAACCCCAGAGTCCTTTCTGTTGGGGATAATTCAGAAGGAAATTCCCAGGTGTCAAAAAAGGTTATTTATGTATGCTACTACTGCGGCCCGTGTTTCATTAGCCCCCAAATGCAAAATGAGCGAGGTCCCAACTAAAGAAGAATGGCAGCTGAAACTGATGGAATATGTGTAGCTTATTCTTACAGAATAAGAGAACAAGAGGAGCATACATTTAAAGAAGATTGGAAAACATATATTGAATATATGGGGGCGTATTGTGTACATTTGAAAACGTTGGTAGCATTAAGATAAATTAAACAGTGCACATAAGTTTTGATAGATGTAATAATGGAATACTGAATGGTTTAGTTTATATAAAATATGCAGGGATTTATGTTATGCAAAATGAACATGGAAAGAGAAGACAGGAAGTCACTGATATTTTAAGGTTGTTTAAATGAATATTTTGGAGGGACGCTGGTGGCGCTGTGAGTAAAACCTCAGTGCCTAGGACTTGCCGATCGTATGGTCGGCGGTTCGAATCCCCGCGGCGGGGTGAGCTCCTGTCTTTCTGTCCCAGTTCCTGCCCACCTAGCAGTTTGAAAGCACCCCTAAGTGCAAGTAGATAAATAGGTACCACTTTATACCGGGAAGGTAAACAGCGTTTCCGTGTGCTGCGCTGGTGCTGGCTCACCAGAGCAGCTTCTTCACGCTGGCCACGTGACCCGGAAGTGTCTCTGGACAGCGCTAGCCCCCGGCCTCTTAAGTGAGATGGGCGCACAACCCTAGAGTCGGACACGACTGGCCCTGACAGGCAGGGGTACCTTTACCTTTACCTTTAAATGAATATTTTATATTGTAAAACAGAAAATTTAATTTAAAAAATTAATAAAGTGGTACAAATTGTCTTGTTCTCTTTGAGCGGCAGGTAGGTGGGTCTGCTAGGGTCTTTTGTGTCTAAAGGTGTTGTGCATCTTCCAGAATACACCATGCAGAGCAGGAGCCATGTAAAATCTGAAGCAACGGCCCATTTTTATGAAGAGGGAGCAAGTGTGTCTGAGGACAACAGGCTGTCGTATTCCCCAGTCGAGGAAGCCCCAGCAGAGGTATGGACTGTGGGAGGTTCAACTTTAGTGGCCTCTTCAGCTAACTCTGGTTGGTGGATTTCCTTGTGAAATTCTTTTTTTCCTGTCCACCGTGCCATCGCAGCTGATTACTTCCCTAAAAACTGAGAGGGTTTGTTTTGCAGAGTGGGGTTGCAATAAATGTGTGTTTGGTCCATTCCTAGAACATATTTCAGGGAAGTTTCAGGGAAGTTTTTAACGTGTGATATTTTATTGTATTTTTGCTTTCTATGGAAGCCGCCCAGAGTGGCTGGGGAGGCCCAGCCAGATGGGCGGGGTATAAATAAATTATTATTATTATTATTATTATTATTATTACATCTCGGGATTGTGGGTTCAAGCCCCAGGTTGGCCAAAAGATTCCTGCATTGCAGGGGCTTGGACAAGATGACCCTCGTTGTTCCTTACGATTCCTTCTGTTTCTTCCTTGGCTTGACCAGGAAACACATGGTGATCCAGTGGAAATGATTCTGGAGATGTTTCCATCCTGCACGGTGAGCCAAGCCCAAAAGGCTCTAGGCATGGCCTTGGGGAACCTGGAAGAGGCAGCACAGCTCATCCTAGAGGAGAAGGTGCAACTCAACACCCTGGATACAACCATACAGGTAATAGTAATATTTTTATTATTCATGCCCCACCCATCTGACTGGGTTGCCTCAGCCTCTCTGGGCAGCTTCCAAGACATATAAAAACAAAACAAAACATCACACATCAAAAGTCTTTCCTATACAACGCTGCCTTCAGATGTCTTCTGAAGCTTATGTACTTACTCATCTCCTTGACATCTGATGGGAGGGTGTTCCACAGGGCAGGTGCCACTACCGAGAAGGCCTTCTGCCTGGTTCCCTGCTGTAACCTCACCTCTCACAATGAGGGAACTGCCACAAGGCCCTCAGAACTGGACCTCAGTGTCCGGGCTGAACAATGGGGGTGGACACACTCTTTCAGATATACTGGGCCAAGGCCATGTAGGGCTTTAAAGATCAGCGCCAGCACTGTAGGTCTTTCAGGACTGGTGTTATATGGTCTCAGTGGCCACTCCATCACCAGTTACCTGCTGTGTTCTGCATTAGTTGTAGTTTCCGAGTCACCCTGTAGCCCCACGTAGAGCACATTACAGTACAGTGGTACCTCGGGTTAAGTACTTAATTTGTTCCAGAGGTCCATTCTTAACCTGAAACTGTTCTTAACCTGAAGCACCACTTTAGCTAATGGGGCCTCCTGCTGCCGCCGCGCCGGCAGAACACGATTTCTGTTCTCATCCTGAAGCAAAGTTCTTAACCTGAGGTACTATTTCTGGGTTAGTGGAGTCTGTAACCTGAAACATCTGTAACCTGAAGCATACATAACCCGAGGTACCACTGTAGTCCCAAGTGGGACAGAATCGGGTATTGTCCCATAGCTGTGCCATGCCAGGAAGCAAACTGGGAGAAACCAGGTCATTTTTAGCCAGGTGAAAGAGGAGTTTCTGGACCGAACTGCCAAGTATTCCACCTGTGCTGGGAATCAAAATTCAAATGGTAGCCTGTTAGAAAGTCTACGTTTCAGTACAGAAGCTGTGTGTGATTCCACTTTCTTTATCATTGGAGAATATAGGTTTCCTCCATAAAACCTTTAAAATAAGAGTGGGGAACCCTTTTCAGCTCTCAAGCTGCATTCCTCCTTCCAGAGGTTGCACAGCAAGGCCACAGCAAGCAGAGTGACAGGTGCCAGTCTATGCTGCATGCAAGAGCCAGGAAAGCCAGAGGTTGCTATGCATGTGTGTATATCCATCCGGGCAAACGATGTCTTATCACATTTCAAAGGCTGTGTTGCAGCCATGCAAACATCACACAAGAACAGCACGGAGCAAGACTGGAGAGGGGCATGGCCAGGGATGGTACCAAGGGCCTGAGAGTGACGCCTGGGGGGGCCACACTCAGCCTATGAAACAAACGTGTCCCAGCTCTGCTTTAAAATGTTAAAGGTTTGATTAGTTCAAGATCTGTCAGTGTATGCAGTTGGAGCCCTTCCAGCATTTCCTATTCTTTCAGGTTGATCTTAGCCTTCCCAATCCTACAATATACCATGTTACTACCTCTGTGTTATGTTGTTGTTGTTGTTTAGTCGTTTAGTCATGTCCGACTCTTCGTGACCCCATGGACCAGAGCACGCCAGGCACTCCTGTCTTCCACTGCTTCCCACAGTTTAGTCAAATTCATGCTGGTAGTTTCGAGAACACTATCCAACCATCTCATCCTTTGTCGTCCCCTTCTCCTTGTGCCCTCCATCTTTCCCAACATCAGGGTCTTTTCCAGGGTGTCTTCTCTTCTCGTGAGCTGGCCAAAGTATTGGAGCCTCAGCTTCACGATCTGTCCTTCCAGTGAGCACTCAGGGCTGATTTCCTTCAGAATGGAGAGGTTTGATCTTCTTGCAGTCCATGGGACTCTCAAGAGTCTCCTCCAACACCATAATTCAAAAGCATCAATTCTTCGGCGGTCAGCCTTCTTTATGGTCCAGCTCTCACTTCCATACATCACTACTGGGAAAACCATAGCTTTTACTATACAGACCTTTGTTGGCAAGGTGACGCCTCTACCTCTGTGTTATAATCAAGCTTTAAACAGCCATGCACGTAATACATTTATTTTAGAACCTGGTGCAGGGGAATGGATAGTTCTCTGATGGACCTCACAAACTTTAGATCACACTCTTTTTTTCTTTTTCTTTTTGACAAGGCACCTTTCAGCTTTCCCTGCATAACAGCAGTTATGGAAACTGGTTGCTGGGATCATGATGCTCACAAATATCCAGTATTCTCTACATCTAAGCTGTATTAATACTCCCCAGGCAACAGCTGAATGCGAGTCTCACCTTCTCGTATTTCTGTTTCTGCGTTTCCTGTCCTGCTCTTTCCTTTTAGGAAGCTTCAAGATCCCAGAAGACACCCAAGCAAGGCGAATTAAAGCAATTTATCTTGGAGAAGTAAGTAACAAGGCACAAAAATCAATTCAGGAAGTGTGGTTCAAAGTGGTCAGACTTTATTTTGGCTTTCAGTCCAGCGCTAGAAATATGTGTGTGTCACCTCTAATTGGGAAAGAGCTTCCTTGCAGTCAGCGTTGCCAGGGCTGTAGCCACCAGCAAGGGATTATATATGGGGTCTGCCCCATAAGAGACATTCCAGGCCTGTTTCCTGAATGTTCAGCTTTCCATCCATAAAACAGTAGCAACAGTGAATTATCCCCCGGTGAATGCAGTACCCCAGGCACAGATGATGATGTGTCAAATGCAAATACTGATTTAAATGTACACAGAGCATAAGTGCTAGAATTATTAGTGTACGTTATTCTACTGCAGTTTAATGTCGTTCAGCGGGGGGCACAGATGCTAAGTCTCATGTTACTAAATATGACTGCTAGGTGCGACCCTGAAGCGCAAGGCAACTCTGACAATTTCTGGCTTTTTCGATATGAGCTCGGGACACCAAAAATGAACATCAGTGCCAAACATCAGCTTTCACAGAACCGTATAGTTGGAAGGGACCCTGACAATCATCTAGTCCAGGGGTCAGCAAACTTTTTCAGCAGGGGGCCTGTCCACTGTCCCACAGACCTTGTGGGGGGTCCAGACTATATTTTTTTTTGGGGGGGGGGGAATGAATTCCTATGCCCCACAAATAACCCAGAGATGCATTTTAAATAAAAGGACACATTCTACTCATGTAAAAAGACGCTGATTCCCGGACCGTCCGCGGGCTGGAATGAGAAGGCAATTGGGCCGCATCCGGCCCCCGGGCCTTAGGTTGCCTACCCATGATCTAGTCCAAACCCTTTCCCCCATAGTAGTAGCAGTAGTAATTAATGAATAAATTAATTAATTAATTACTCATACCCCACCCATCTGTCCGGACCTCCCCAGCCACACTCAGCGGCTTCCAACAGGATATTAAAAACACAATAAAAAATCAAACATTAAAAACTTCCCTAAACAAGGCTGCCTTCAGATGTCTTCTAAAAGTCAGACAGCTGTTTATTTCCTTGACATCTGGTGGGAGGGCGTTCCACAGGGTGGGCGCCACTGCCGCAATGCAAGAATATGCAGCTGTCCCATACGGGGATGGAACCTGCAGCCTTGGCATTATCAGCACCACACTCTAACCAGATGAGCTATCCAAGCTGATTAAATAGGTTTAATAAACCTATTTAAATAAACCAATGGGTTTCAAACAAAATCACTGTTCTAAGCATCCTGGACTGTATTAAACGGGCCTCGGTCAAGAGAAAGGAGTTGGGTGTGTTCCCAATTCCCTGTTGGCTCTCTTTATAGTGCAAGCCACACTGTATTTTCGATATATTGAATTTCTGTGGCTGGAAAGAAAACTGAACAGTGTGAGAGGAGAAAACATGTCCAGCTGTACTATCAAGAAGAGGAATACATCTCTCTCAACATTTGACCTTAGATGATCAAAATACCGTATTTTTCGCTCTATAAGACGCACCAGACCACAAGACGCACCTAGTTTTTGGAGGAGGAAAACAAGAAAAAAAATATTCTGAATCTCAGAAGCCAGAACAGCAAGAGGGATCGCTGTGCAGTGAAAGCAGCAATCCCTCTTGCTGTTCTGGCTTCTGGGATAGCTGCGCAGCCTGCGTTCGCTCCATAAGACGCACACACATTTCCCCTTACATTTTAGGAGGAAAAAAGTGAGTCTTATAGAGCAAAAAATATGGTACTTACTTCTGTACAGCAGGACCTACTGGGGGAGACAACAGCAAAAAGGTACAGTCACAAAGCTTTCCGGAGGCATTTTTATTTAAAAATCTATATGCTGTTTCATCTGCATCCTTACCGCAGAAGAGTCAATGGAATCAGCACTACACAGCAGAACTGGCTGCTAAATTTAAGTTACCTGTCAATCGCACATATGGCTCTGCCATGTGGGAAAGGGCGTGTCCTCTATATAACAAACTTTAAAACCAACAGGGTGGGAACTTTTCTCCAAAGGAAGAAGGGGAAACTTTCCACCGGCAAAGCGTTTTGCACTTTCCTAAAAGACCCACCTCTCAAGAGGGCTTTGTGCATTTCTTGTGTGTTTTAGGTACATGATGGTAGATAATGAAGAGGATCAGAAAACACACAGGCCAGCGCCCCCCAAAGAGGTAAGCAACACAAACGTATGCAAGCCAATAGCTGAAATAGGGGAAAGAACTTTTATAACGCAGCCTCACTGCTTTGTATCATTATTTACAGTGGTTTGAGGTCGGGCAGACAAACTGTGGGCATCTAACCTGTTACCAGCAAAAAGCAGACAAATGGCTTTAGAGTAGATTTGCCACTCAGAGCTAGGGGGATAGATAATAGCTTAAAAAGTTGCATCAACCCCTATCTCAATGTCTCTAGCACCAAACTATTGCTACCCCCATTTTACTGCCTTTGTGTTCACTTTTAGTAAACTGCAACAGATGCCAAGGTCATCGGGGCTATTTTATGTACACACAGGACTTGGCAATAGTAGATTTCAGTAAGCATTCATCCAGGCACTGAGATCAGATAGTGCCATGCTTTTCCAGATATACAATTGCTTCAGAAAGGAATCTCTGGGACAGGCACGTCTTGTAGGGGTCTTGCAAATAAATGGTAGGGGAAAACTATTTGCTCTGCATGAGTTCCGTGCATGAGTTCCATGAACTCAAGAGGCCAGGTTTCATATCACAGGATTTTTTTTGGGGGGGGGGGGGTGGGAGGGGGCCCTGTGAAAAACAAATAGTTGGAAGGGAACCCAGTCCACATAATCCAGCATCCCTCAGTCTCTTCAATTAAGTGAGATCACAAGTTAGATGTCCTCCAGAACTGTTCATAAAAGCAAATAACTTCAAGCAAAAGAATCCAATTACATCCTGAAAGCTACTTTCTTTTTATGGTGATTTTGAGAGTGTATCACTCAAGTACTGTCCCTACCCTTCTAGAATACAGCAAGATGTATAGCTCTACATCTTAAGTTACTGTAACCCCAAAGAGGATGCCCCCCCCCCCCCGCAATGAATTCCTATCTAAACACAGCAGCCCTTTTGGAACGAGTCCTTTACATGCAGTATAGTATTCCCCAAAGTATAACTAAAGCACATTTTCTGCACCGAAATTGAAGACACTCCGCATGAAGAGAGGCCATTTCCCTATGTACCGTATTTTTCGCACCATAGGGCGCACCGGACCATAGGGCGCACCCAGTTTTTTTTGGGGGGGAAATCAAGGAAAAAATATTTTCCCCCCCCCAGCCCCAAAGAGCAGCATACAGGCTGCACACAACCTCTCCCTGCCAGAGGGGTTGCGCAGCTATGGAAGAAGGCAAGGCAGCGAGCGGGATGGATCCTGCTCACTGCTTTGGCTTCCCCTTTAGCCCCCTGCAGCCTCTCCCTCCCGGGAGAGGCTGCGTGGGGCTAAAGAATCCATAGCTCCGTGCAGCCTCTCCTTGCGGAGGGGTTGCGCGCAGCTGTGGAAGAAGGCAAGGCAGCGAGCGGGATGGATCCTGCTCGCTGCTTTGGCTTCCCCTTTAGCCCCGTGCAGCCTCTCCTTGCCGGGAGACGCTGTGCAGGGCTAAAGAAGCCATAGCCCATGCAGCCTCTCCCTGCCGGGGGGGGGGGTTGCGCGCGGCTATGGCAGAAGCCTGCATTCGCTCCATAGGACGCACACACATTTCCCCTCAATTTTTGGAGGGGAAAAACTGCGTCCAATAGAGCGAAAAATACGGTATTTCCCTCTTCTGAGCACACGTTTTGTTTAAACAGCAGATTCTGCTGCGTCTCTTGTCTTGTAGGTCATTAAATAATGCAACCACAGCCAAATTCCCAGCAGAGGCCATGTGTTCTGGTCTTTCCAGCTTCCAGTGCGTCATGCAAAGATGTAGCAGCCAGTCTCCACTGTGGATGGGTCATCTTGAGCTCCCAGGAAGGAGCCTTGCGTTAGTGCAGTTATTTGTGCAAGGAATTAACTATTCCACCAACCAATTCACAAAGAAACAGCCCATTCAGATTGGAAAGCAACTCAGCTTCTGTTTTCGTTCTTTGCCCTTAGGCTCCCAAGAAGATGATTCGCTACATTGACAATCAGGTAGTAAGTACAAAAGGGGAACGATACAAGGATATCAAGAAGGCAGAGAGTGAAGAAATGAAGAGAACGTACATCAGTCTCAAGCCAGCCAGGAAATATAAATTCCACTAAGGGCCACTCAAGTCCATCACATGCCTTCTGCTTGGGTACTCGTTTTAGCCGTTTTCTCACCATCTACCAGCCAAGAGTGAAGAAACCCTTCTGCCTATTTATCTGGGGGATGAAATTTAGAATTAGAAGTTTGTGTTTACATGCTTGAGAACTAACTCTCCATATACAGAAGCAGGGCCTATGGTGACTGTAGGAGCTGCTGCTGCTCCTCCTGCTCTTTCCTTTTCCTTACAGCAGTTTACTACGCTAGTGTGCTGCTTGTGTTGTTTTATGACAAGTCATTTGAAATTTGTGCATAATGTATGATCACGTTCGCCTAACACAGTAAAGCTAGCTTCCCTGACTGCTACAGAGTCAAAAAGTGTGCTTCCTTTTAGAAAGCTATTTTCCGACTGGTTTCTAAAAGATCGGCTCTAAGAATTTCACTCGTTCATCCAATTCTCACCTTTCGCTGTGAGAAGGTGAGAATCTAATAAATATTCCCCCTTTAACCGCATACACAGAAGAAGCTACATGCACCAGCACAGGTGTGGTCCACATTTGCCCTTAAAAGCAGGAGGGTATTTGGAGAATGCCACTCTTCTCAGCACTCTGGTAGCAGCACTCCCCTATCTACCCTGAAGCCTTTAAGGGCACAACAGTCTGTTGCACACCTGAAGGAAGGATCTCTCCCCACTCTCTCTAGGAGGGTAAGGACTTCTCCAGCACTCAACTCAAAGCAGAAAGGATGTCGTACTAATATTGCCAGCTGTCAACCTTACTCCCCAGTTATTATAGATTCCGCCCACCCGCCCCAAAATCCCTATTTATCTTTGGAGGTCCACATGAAGTGCAGTTGGGTAAAATGGGTAAAACATCATTGCAACTGCCTGCCAGCAGTCGCTTCACAGCAGCAAGCCTGAAATCCAACTCTAGAATATCCTTGAACGTACATGCTATGTATCTGTTGGCCAGGATGCATCAAAACACATCCTTGTTGTCCATTGTGATGCAAGTGGGTTTGTTTTTCTAATGCGCGTACAGGTTTCCCAGCAAGGGGTATTGGTAGCTCAGAACCAGCCCGGCTTGAAGGGATGAGACGTAAACCCTCCTCAGCAGCAGAATCCGACAGGTCTTCCTGCAGGCAGCCACCAGGGACCACTGGACAGTGCCTTGCCTTCATTAGATCTGAAGATTGATAAAAGGGGCAAAACCCACTACATCTTGCAAGAGAACCAGGGCGCGCTGTAGTGGAGGTTCCACGTCTACCTCCACACCACGATTGCGAAGGATGCTGAGGCTGGATTCTACCACGTCGTGGCAGTGCTTCACCTTCAGAGCACGCAGCTTGGGGCAGTACTCTGCCAAGGTCCTATCAAAAGAGAAGATGCAAGAAGTTTAAGTTTGCAGTCTCCTGCCAGCATCAGAGTTGCCCAAACCAGCTGGGGTGGGGCTACTCCAATAAGGCACACATTTTACATTCAGAAGATCCTAGAGTCAATGCCTGTGGGAATCCTGCAAGAAATTCAACAGCAAGCAGCAAAAAACCTCCATCCCTCATCTCTACTACTGTCCAGCTAATATCCAGCAAATTGTCTCTGCCTATCATAGCAGAGAAAGACTAGGGATTAAGTTACATAACTGCTGTACGACGTGTGGGGGTTTTGCAGTTCTTCTGATACAGAAATTCAAGACAGAACGTGGTCTTGTAAATTAGTCAGCTTGGCCCAAGGTTACAAGAAGATGTTCCATATTGTAAAAAGAGAAGTGGCTGTAAATAGCCTTGGAGGGGCAGAGTAAAGTCTCTGGTAATCAAGGAAAGGGGTATTTGGTGTTCTTCCCCATGGCTTTCCCTACCTCTGCTAGCCCACAAGTCTCCAAGTAGCCTTTCAGAACACCAGTAATCTATTTCCATTTGCTGGTCTCTGAAAGTTGGCCCAGCCAAAATGATATGTGCAAACAAATTGTAAGCCCACGATGCTGTAGAATTTGCATTTGCTGCGGCTGGAGAAATTTAGGCTTCAAGCTGCAGAATCTGTACTTTTGATATAGGATTCCACAAACTCCAGTACTTTTACTGCCATTGTGAAAAGCCAAAATAATCCAAGGCTGATGTTTTACTTTTTACTTTTTCCCTGGATCAGGAGGGTAACAACACTATTTAAACATTCAAAATCAAACTGACCCTGCCTAGAAAAGACAGGTCCCAATGAATCATCGTTCATCCAAGAATCCCGCCGAAGGCAAGAAACACCAAAAACCAGCACAGAGAATGTCAACTTCCGTGTTCCAAAAATAAAGATGTAGCTCTCGTGGTGAGAACATTGTAAGGCAAAAGCAATTTTTAGTTAAAGCTTAGAATCATAGAATCATAGAGTTGGAAGAGACCACAAGGGCCATCGAGTCCAACCCCCTGCCAAGCAGGAAACACCATCAGAGCACTCCTGACATATGGTTGTCAAGCCTCTGCTTAAAGACCTCCAAAGAAGGAGACTTAAAACATAGCGGGGCGGATATAAGTTTCAAAGGCTGGAACTTCCACATCCTTCAAGCTAAAGGAACAAAAGTGGAGCGGGAGGGGACACAACTATAAAAATAACCAGAAGAAATACAAGGAAAAATAGCTGCAAAGTATTGTGGAAAGTTTGTGGCATTTTAAATACATCCATCAATGGAAAATGTGATTTACTCTTTCATGAAAATGGCCCAAAAAGGACTGCATGCCAGGTAATTTGAGAAGACCTCCATCTTTTAATTTATTGATTTATGCTTGACTGTTTTTAATTTCTCATTTCATTTGCCATATAAAATCTATCATCCTCCACCCCATCTGGTTATTTATATTGGAATGACCTGTAGTTATAAGCAATAAACTGAATAAAAGCTATCATAATAGGATAGGATTTATATTGACTAGTGGTTAGTATGTCCAACTAGACCTGGGAAGCCCTGGGTTTTAAAACCCACCCTACCAAAAGGCTCACCGGGTGGCCTTGGGCCAGTCACTATTTATCAGAGTTGTTATGAGGATGAAACCCTATATTTTGCCTTGAGCTATCTGGATGGCGCTGTGGGTTAAACCACTGAGCCTAGGACTTACCGATCAGAAGGTCGGCAGTTCGAATCCCCGCGACGGGGTGAGCTCCCGTTGCTCGGTCCCTGCTCCTGCCAACCTGGCAGTTCGAAAGCATGTCAAAGTGCAAGTAGATAAATAGGTACCACTCCGGCGGGAAGGTAAACGGCATTTCCGTGCGCTGCTCTGGTTTGCCAGAAGCGGCTTAGTCATGCTGGCCACATGACCCGGAAGCTGTACGCCGGCTCCCTCGGCCAGTAAAGCGAGATGAGCGCCGCAGCCCCGGAGTCGGCCACGACTGGACCTAATGGTCAGGGGTCCCTTTACCTTTACTATTTGGGTGAAAGGCATGATATAAACACATTAAATACACACGGAACTGTTGCACCCATTACCTAATGGAGTTGTTCTTGACCCGCAGGCAGCCTGTGAGGTCGAGGTGCTCCAGTTCGGGACAGGCTTTGGCAATCTCCTCCACTGCTGCGTCACCCACATTCGCGTTGACAGCCAGCGAGAGAGACTTCAGTCTGTTACACCTCTGTGCAAGGTAACAGATGGCTTCATCTTTCAGCTGCCGGCAGGCTGTAAGGTCCAGGGACTCCAGCTCCTTGCAGTGGTCAGCCAGGCTCCGCAGGGAGAGGCTGTCCACCCACTCGCAATGAGCCAGAGAAAGCCGGCGCAAATTGGGGCAACTCAAAGAGATGGCCACCAGGGCATGGCGACTCAGCTGTACGCAGCCATTCAACTCAATTTGCTGCAAATGGTGGTTCTGGCCAATCACAGGAAGCAGCTCCTTGTCAGACAGCCAATCGGAACAGTTCTGTAGTGCCAGCTGTTGCAACACCTCGTTGTCTTTTAGCAGGATGCAGAATGCAGCTTTCGGAATGTTTGGTCCCACCTGCCATAGGCAAGAAGACAAAATGGGTTGTTGCTGCAGCATTTTAATAATCCAAGCGCGCTCTCCTCCAGCCCTAATTTTTGTTTGCAGAGCTAATAAATGCAATTGGCATTAAAGGGTAGGGTGTAAATTACAGAAAGATAATATCTGTAAATAATAATTAAAAAATTGAAGGGAGCAAGTCTATTTTAACCATCCTAAAATTACTTTGCATAAAGTAACTATTCCTGTTTTGGCTCTGCATACTCCTCTTGAGAGTTCAAACTACAGGCTTGTGCGTTAAAGTAAGCATACTCTTCTAGAAACTTCTGCTATAATCTGGAGAATGCTTTTTTTAAAAAAAAGTCAATTTGTAGAGTTTATATGCATAATTGGAGATTTAAGCACCAACTTTACGTACACAATGCTCACATCACATATAGATGTGAATTTCTATATGACCAAATATCCCTGTAAAACTATTAACTTTCAAGCTATATTTTACATCCAAAAATCTGGTGGAATAAGGATCAGATAACAGTTTATTTTTCCTAGAAATAAATTGTCTTTCGTGCCACCCTGCTTTCTTCTGCACAGGATCAATTACTGAACAAACTCACTGCTGAAGCTCAAAAGTTCAGCACCAGGAATATTAACTCTTATCTTACACTGACTTATTCCCAACACTAATTGAGAAACCAGAGAGCTTGATCCAAGCACCTACAGCTAATTTCACAAAGCGTGGCAGATAGTGATGGTGTTGCCGCTCAGTATCTTTTTTCTAAATTGCTATATTAAAAACAACAAAACAGAAACAATCAGCCCCACACTCACTCTGCCATGTGACTGAACGCACACATTCTTACCACATGCACAACATTACCCATACCTGCCTAGAATCAAAGCAGCGCATGTTGGTGAGGTAAAGCTGAATTAGAGACTGAAATGCCTTGCTGACCCTCTGCAGGCTCAGGAGTTGCCTCAGAGGGAGATACGAGAGAACATGGGGGAAGAGGATGTCTTCCCAGGGCAGGTCCAATAACTGCTTTCTGGAATAAAAAAAAAGGAAGTCAAGAAAGCAGCTGCTTAAAAAGGAATGCGGCAGGGCAGTCCACCGTGCATGAAAGTAATCTTAAGAGAACTGCTTTAACAATCAAGCAGCGTGTGAACTTTGAGACAGATAAATATATGTAAGTAAATAAATAAATTTGTGCCCCGCTTCTTCCCTGACAGGATCTCGCCCCCCTACAGAGCAGCGCCGGATTTAGGGCAGTGCAGGCAGGTTCACCTGCGCAGGTCTCCTAGCTGAGGCAACATCATTTAACCCAAAGTTTTGCCTTCACCCCAGGGCCGGATTTAGACTTGATGAGGCCCTAAGCTACTAGAAGGTAATGGGGTCCTTTATATGTCCAGCTGTCCTTTGTCAACAACCAATTATGGCTGTTTTGGGGTTGAATATATGCTATATGGTAATTTATGGACCTAATAGGTATCTAAAGCCATTTGCACATGCAGAATGCAGGCACCCTATATATAGAAATGAGCAAACCAGTGATATTTTAGGAAGCAGGCTAGCAGGCGGAGCCCATGGCTTACATCATAGGAGCCTACACAACACAAAACACTGTTGCTCTATGTAGGTTTTATTTAATTTCTTTTTTTTATCTTATATCTTGGAAATGTATATCCAGTGGATTTTTTTTCCCTTTTATTTTTTTTGGGCCCCCCAAGAGAGTGGGGCCCTAAGCTACAGCTTGTTTAGCTTATACGTAAATCTGGCACTGAGAGCAACACAAGTCCTCAAGTGCCCACGTCCCTGCCTCGGGACACACCCCTCGCACAACCACCCTGGTGGATTGGGCAGGTTGGGATTCATAGAACTGTGGAGTTGGAAGGGGCTCCGGGTTGTCATCGGGGATGCGGGTGGCGCTGTGGGTTAAACCACGGAGCCTAGGACTTGCCAATCAGAAGGTCGGCGGTTCGAATCCCCGCGATGGGGTGAGCTCCCATTGCTCAGTCCCTGCTCCTGCCAACCTAGCAGTTTGAAAGCACATCAAAGTGCAAGTAGATAAATAGGTACCGCTCTGGCGGGAAGGTAAACGGCGTTTCCGTGCGCGGCTCTGGTTCGCCAGAAGTGGCTTAGTCATGCTGGCCACATGACCCGGAAGCCGTACGCCGGCTCCCTCGGCCAGTAAAGCGGCCAGTAAAGCCACAACCCCAGAGTCGGTCACAACTGGACCTAATGGCCCTTTACCTTTACCTTTTACCGGGGTGTCATCTAGTCCAACCCCCCCCCCCGTGATGCAGGGATCTCCAGTACAGCACCCATGACAGATGCCCATCCAACCTCCACTTAGCATCGTACAACCTGAGGAGTCGGGGGGGTGGGGGGGAGTTCCCTGGGGGGGGTCATCTAGTCCAACCCCCGCATGCAGGGATCTCCAGTACGGCACCCATGACGGGTGCATCGTACAACCTGAGGAGTCGGGGGGTGGGGGTAGTTCCCCGGGGGGGTCATCTAGTCAGTGGCGTAGCGTGGGGGGTGCAGGGGGGGCCGGCCGCACCGGGCGCAACATCTGGGGGTTAGGGTTAAAGGTAAAGGTAAAGGTACCCCTGCCCGTACGGGCCAGTCTTGACAGACTCGGGGGTTGTGCGCCCATCTCACTTAAGAGGCCAAGGGCCAGCACTGTCCGGAGACACTTCCGGGTCACGTGGCCAGCGTGACATCGCTGCTCTGGCGAGCCAGAGCCGCACACGGAAACGCCGTTTACCTTCCCGCTGGTAAGCGGTCCCTATTTATCTACTTGCACCCGGAGGTGCTTTCGAACTGCTAGGTTGGCAGGCGCTGGGACCGAGCAGCGGGAGCGCACCCCGCCGCAGGGATTCGAACCGCCGACCTTTCGATCGGCAAGTCCTAGGCGCTGAGGCTTTAACCCACAGCGCCACCTGCGTCCCCTTAGGGGGTTAGGGTTAGGGGGCGCAAATCCACAGGTTAGGGGGTGCAAATCCACAGGTTAGGGGGTGCAAATTACTTGCCTTGCCCCGGGTGCTGACAACCCACGCTACGCCACTGCATCTAGTCCGCCCCCCCCAAATGCAGAAAATACTGCCCTGCGTGGGCTCGAACCGCCCACCTTCCGGTTACCAGACAAACGCGCCACCGGCTCTCTCCACCCCCACCGAGGCAAGTCTATTATATGACTCGGTGGGGAGGGGTGTTTTTTTCCCTCCCCAGACGCCCCCCCCCCCACTCTCCAGCCGCCCATCCCCCGCCTCTCCGCACCTGACGCCCATCCCCCGCCTCTCCGCACCTGACGCCCGCCGGCCCCGAGTGCCGCGCTCCGCCCGGAGGCTCCATCCTTCTGAGCTGCCGGCAGGTACACCGTCAGACAGACAGCCGCAGCCGCTGTCGCGTAAATGACATCACGGGCGTCGAAAGCGTCGCTTCTTTTTTGCGTCCTCTACCGCTTCCTTACCCGGCGGGAGGGAAGGACCGCGCGCATAGAGCTATGAAGGGTAGAGTAAACCCGCCCAGGTTGTCCTGCTGATTTTTTTTTATTATTATTATTACCGCCAGTATTCTGCATTTAATTACTCACAGGGACTCAGGGATGAAATAAAGGCGGCTGGAGACATAGGGAGGGGTGGAGCAAACCCATCCAGTTGTCTTAATGCGAGTTGTTATTATTGTTATTACTATTATTTATTTGTGCCCTGCCTTTCCCATTCCTTCACAGGGACTCAGCGCCGCTGACAGATAATATAAAGGCAGCTAAAAACATATGGGGTGGGGAGTAAACCTAGGCAGTTGTCTTAATATGAAATTTTATTATTATTACGTATTTATTTATACTCTGCATTTTCTCCTTCACAGAGACTCGAGGCAGCTGATATAAAATAAGGGAAGCTAAAAACATGAGGCGGGGAGGAGTAAACCCATCCAGTTGTCTTAATATGAAATGTTGTTGTTTTTACTTATTTATGCCTTTTCCCCCTTACAGGGATTCAAGGCAGCTTACAGATAAAATAAGGGTAGCTAAAAACATGCACGGAGAAGGAAACAATCATTAAAAAGCAATTCAACATATGTATTTGCTTTTAAATTATTGCTCCTGTGTCATACCCTCCAACATTTCTCCAGTGAAACTAAGGACGCCCTATTCATCATCATCATCATCATCATCATCATCATTATTTATACCCCACCCACATGACTGGGTTGCCCTAGCCACTCTGGGAGGCTTCCAACATATATAAAAACATAATAAAGCATTAAACAACTTCCCTATACAGGGCTGCCTTCAGGTGTCTTCTAAAGGTTGTATAGTTACTTAACTCCCTGGCTCGGGGGTCATGTCATTCCATACCCTCCAACATTTCTCTGATGAAAAGCGGGACATTCTGGGATCAAATCAGAAACCAGGATGGCTTCTGTAAATCCGGGACTGTCCTTGGAAAATTTGGACACTTGCAGGGTCTGCTCTGTATGTGTGTGTGTGATCTATTGAAAACATACAAATTATTATAATAAAAACAGCATGGCACCAACCTTTTCATTTTAAGCACCATAGGCGTAGGCAGGATTTATGGGAGGGGGGGCAGGACACCCACCTGTTGTCATCCTCTGTCCGGCTCTGTTTAGCAGATTCGGAATGAAATGTCTCAACAACAGTTGTTTTAAATTACTTTCGTTTGACCCCAACTGCTCAGAAAAATCTCTCAAAATCTTTCTACAATTTCTACTTTTAGTTAATTATTTTTATTTATTTACTTGCTTTAGGTGGAGACAGTTGCCCTCCCGGCTTCGCCTATGAAAAGCAGTCAGTTGCCGAAGGCCGGTTGTAATAGGAAGGTCTTCGACTGCTGGCAGAAGGACAGACAGCAAGGAAGGAGACAGTCTGGCTTCTCCAGGGAGTTAGTTCTGGGAGCATCCACCAGTGAGAAGCCCCTTTCCCGCATCCCTACCAAGCATGCCAGTGAGGGTGGTGAGACCAAGAGAAGGGCCTCTCCTGAAGATCTCAAAACCCAGGAAGGTTCGTATGAGGGAATACAGTCTTCCAGATAGCTTGGGCTTTATAAATTTATTTATTTTGTCGAAAGAGTGTGTTTGTAATAACAAGGTTGTGCGCTGCACATGTAGTCTAAAGTAAGATTCCAAATGTTGCCATTTCCTTCTTTACCAATAGTCACAGGCCACAGATCGAAATCTTGCCCAACTCTTGCATTAAAATCACCCAGGAGGATATCCTCCTCTGATAGGATGGTATCCAGCTGAGAGTAAATTGTTTTCTCCATTGACATCCAGTGTTGGTGCATATGCACTTAGAATAGTAGCCTGTTGGTTTTGGGCGAGTTTTATTTGAAGGGTTGAAAGTCGCTCATTAATTCCAGCAGGGACTTTTCACAAGATTGTTTTTGATAGCAAAGCCTGCTCCGTGTATTTGACGTTCTTGTTCAGGTAGACTTTTCCAGAAGAAAGTGTAGCCTCCTTTTTCTTCCTTCAGTTGTCCCTCTCCTGCTCTTCAAGTTTCTTGAAGCGCTGCAATATTGATATTAAAACGTCACAACTTGCTTGCAATGATGGCAGTCCTGCATTCCGGATGCTCATTATCTGTGTTATCCAACACAGTCCGTATATTCCATATTCCAAAGCTCAATTGTCTTTTATGACCGCTGGGTGGCGACCCCACTGGGTGCAGTAATCCAGTCAGGGAAAATGGAAGGTAGATTTTATATATATGTGGTACCTTTTCTAGCCTCTCCCCCTTTTCAGGGTGACCAGAGTGGATCCTAAATAGGACTGCTCAGTCATGGATACAGCTGCCAAGATACTCAACTGCCGCATTCCTTGAGTCAGAATGACTGAATCTGTAATAATAATAATAATAATTTATTATTTATACCCCGCCCATCTGGCTGGGCCTCCCCAGCCACTCTGGGCGGCTTCCATAGAAAGCAAAAATACAATAAAATATCACACGTTAAAAACTTCCCTGAACAGGGCTGCCTTAAGATGTCTTCTGAATGTCAGGTAGTTGTTAATTGCTTTGACATCTGCTGGAAGGGCGTTCCACAGGGCGGGCGCCACTACCGAGAAGGCCCTCTGCCTGGTTTCCTGTAGCTTTACTTCTCGCAGTGAGGGAACCGCCAGAAGGCCCTCGGCGCTAGACCTCAGCGTCCGGGCAGAATGATGGGGGTGGAGACGCTCCTTCAGGTATACTGGACCGAGGCCGTTTAGGGCTTTAAAGGTCAGCACCAACACTTTGAATTGTGCTCGGAAACGTACTGGGAGCCAATGTAGGTCTTTCAAGACCGGTGTTATATGGTCTCGGCGGCCGCTCCCAGTCACCAGTCTAGCTGCCGCATTCTGGATTAGTTGTAGTTTCCGAGTCACCTTCAAAGGTAGCCCCACGTAGAGTGCATTGCAGTAGTCCAAGCGGGAGATAACCAGAGCATGCACCACTCTGGCGAGACAGTCCACAGGCAGATAGGGTCTCAGCCTACGTACCAGATGGAGCTGGTAAACAGCTGCCCTGGACACAGATCCACCGCCCATGTTCTAGTTCATGACTAGGGGCTTTCAGATATCATGGTTCCCCCATTACCATTTGCCAATCATCATTGGACTTTTTTGGGTTTAGATACTACACTTGATCTTAGCCAAAAGGCCGAGAAGCGATGACTTTTTTGGGTTTAGGATGAGTTTTTGGAAGACGTCTGTGCATGAATTTGTTTTGTGCACGCTGACCAATGCACAGTCTTCGCAGTAAGGCTCTATTCCTATGGCAGGAGTATCACAACAACCAGTAGATTCCTATCTGCTGCAGCCTTCGTCGGCCTTCCCAGCCGTTGTAACATGCCACTTATTATCTTTCTCCTGTTCTGCCGTTGAAGACTTCTTGGGTCATTCTTTGTCTAGCTCCTCCCCTTTGAGCTTACTGCCTTGGGTGACCCTGCTTAGAGTACGAGACTCCCGTCAGCTTCACTCACAAGGATCATAGGAACGTGCAAGCCCACTCACCACGACGAGGTGATGATCCAGTGAGTGAGGCATTTAAATAGTCAGACTTTAAAAGGGGAGCAATATATTTCACCAAAAAATAGGAGTTGGGTTAGAAAAAGTATGAACTCTCCTTTTTGCTGCTCCCTTTTGTTACTGGTTGGACATACTGCTGTCCAGGGACACTAGACTGTGGTATTAAAGCAGGGTGGGGGGAACTGAGTGGTCACTTTTCCAGGGGCCGCATGCCAATGGTGGGTGGGATAGTGACATCCATCTGTCTCAAGAGACAATGAAAGAGTGCACCATCGGGGGTAAAGTCAAATTGTTGAAGAGTTACAGCACTTGCTGTGGCTGTAGAGACCAATACAGGAGAGACATGTTTTATTGCAGCTGGGGCAGAGGAAGGCATCCCGTTTTGCTGTTACAGGTGTGCCATGGCTTTTCTTCTCTCTGTGCTCCTACCAGCAGTCATTTCTCCTCTGGTCACTTGGTGACCCTTGCTGTAACTTCTGCACCACCCTGGCCCTGTAAGTGCCAGGATTTCAAGTCAAAAGCAGCGAGCAAAGTTGTTGTTGTTGTTGTTGTTGTTGTTGTTGTTGTTGTTGATACCTTTTCCCTGGTTCGAAGATGCTTGATGCCATTTGCTTGTTCTCTGGCCCCTTTGGGAGCAAATAAATGGATGAATCAAGCAACCTTGATTATGAAAAATAAGTAAAAATAAATGCTTATCTATCTTCTTCAAATGGGATTCTATTGCAGTCCGCTGAAGTTTTCTTGAATCAGAGTCATGCCTCCTCCCTACCCAATTAGCCAGTTTCTTACTGGCATCACAACAATTCTCCATCAGCACAGGTAATTTTCTCACCTGAAGGATCTGAGCCAGTCCTGTCCATCCGCGGGGCAGTAGGCCACTCAAAAATGACGTGGACTTGGACTCATCCTTACAGGCCAAGGGATAGACTTTATGCTTTCAGCAGCAATGCCAAAAATCCTCCTCCATCTCTGCAGAGCTTTCTTTCTTCCTGAAACAAATACTCCAAAAACAAATACTTAGATTTTGCAGTCTAAGACAGAGTGAGAAGGTGGTAAGGAACTAGGGGTTTGGTGTCTTAATTCTCTATATCGCCGCACTAAACTTGGGACACCTGACACGTCCAGACTTAACATGAATTTGCTGTCACACTTGTGGAGAGTTCAACATGGGGTTGGGTCCACTGAGAATAGCTTGTCAAAAGACCCTCCCAAACTTGGATATGGTTTTCTTCTGACTATGCCCATGAAGGAGAAAGCAAGCCGTTTCACTTGAAGCATGTAAGCTGGTCCTGAAAATGATGTTTTGAGAATAATCCAGCCATGATTGGGGAGGGATGTTCCCCTAGGATTCTGAATTTTCATGGGTAGTGACAGAATCAGAATACAGAAACCACAGAGAAATTCAGCTTACATTTTAAGAGATGTGATTTTTTTCCTGTATAATTCCCCCTCTAATGCCACAAAGCTCTAGCTAATAAAAATACTAGCTAACGTGACTAACCCAGTAGCTCCCTCCATACTCCTGTTTGTCCCCTGATTTCAAGTCACAGATCTGAGATGGGGTTTTTTTGTCCCACCACTTTATCCTGGAAAACCTGCTGTTTCCTGCTGAATTGGAACAAATATCCATGGGGGTGGGGCTGATGGGACCCAAAACAGGCTCTTGGACCCATTAGTAAAGGTAAAGTTACCCCTGCCCGTACGGGCCAGTCTTGACAGACTCTGGGGTTGTGCGCCCATCTCACTTAAGAGGCCAGGGGCCAGCGCTGTCCAGAGACACTTCCGGGTCACATGGCCAGCGTGACATCGCTGCTCTGGCGAGCCAGAGCCGCACACGGAAACGCCGTTTACCTTCCCGCTAGTAAGCGGTCCCTATTTATCTACTTGCACCCGGAGGTGCTTTCGAACTGCTAGGTTGGCAGGCGCTGGGACCGAGCAGCGGGAGCACACCCCGCCGCGGGGATTCGAACCGCCGACCTTTCGATCGGCAAGCCCTAGGCACTGAGGCTTTTACCCACAGCGCCACCCGCGTCCCCTTGGACCCATTAAATCACTTCAAATCACGGGACAAACAGAAGTGTGGCTGGGCTGTAACTTCCTAACTACCCTCTCTTTTCCCTCTCTTAAGTCTGCTCAAATAGCTGCTTTTTCCAAAGACATCTGACAAGTGTTCCAGCAGGGGGAGGTGTCACAATGGAAGACATGTCACCATTACTGTTACTTAGCAACCTTGCTCAACAATTTACATTTATAGAATCATAGAATTGTTGAGTTGGAAAGGGACCCCAAGGGTCATCAAGTCCACCCCACTGCAATACATTGTTCCTCTAAATATTAGTGTTTTATATCTTTCTATTTAATTCCGTTCATTTTTAATTACTTTTTAAAAGATTCTAAACTCTTCCAGGGCATTCCAGCGCAGTGTGTCCAATCATAAAATCATAATATGAGAAAACAACATAATCTCCTTCAAAGAGAAACAATTTTAAAATAATAATAATACTTGAAGCAGAAGAGGCCACACCCAAAGTTGGTAACGTGGTGCCAGAAAGATTGTAGTGCAGCTGTTACCTATTCCACATGTGTTCTACTGCATTACATATTCCATGCTTTACTACATGAGCCTTTTCAGTTTTCTCAGTTGATGAAACCTTGAAGCCAAATACAGTGGTACCTCGGAAGTTGAATGGAATCCATTCCGGAAGTCCATTCAACTTCCAAAATGTTTGGAAACCAAGGCACGGCTTCCGATTGGCTGCAGGAAGCTCCTGCAGCCAATTGGAAACTGCGGAAGTCACATCAGACGTTCGGTTTCCAAATAACATTCGCAAACTGGAACACTCACTTCCGGGTTTGCGGCGTTTGGGAGCCAAAACGTTCGACTCGCAAAGCGTTTGAGATCCAAGGTACAACTGTATTTCAAATTGCCCAAAGGTTACAGAGTGGTGAGATATGGTTTTGCCATCTGCACATAAAGAAGATACAGAAACAATGAAAACATGTTTGCACCACAACATTTTTAGGTTGACCCCTTTGGCACCCAGGCTCTTTTACGGCAATTAATCAATTGCCTGCTCTTCACCAGCAAGTTCCAGGGCAGATTGCAACAGTTCAGGATTCAGGATTAAAAACAGTTCAGACCTATTGCAGTCACAAGAATGGGGGGGGGGGGTTTTCCTGAAAACACATCTCTCGGATGTCAAAGGCCAGGTGTACCTTCAGCATTCATGGAAAGCTGTATTGTGAAGATGCTGGGCACACACCTCTGTGGGGAAGGAATTCCACAATTTAGGGGCTGCCGCAGAGAATGCTCTCGCCTGGGCTATCACTCCCCGAACTACTGAGAGTGGCAGAACTATCAAATGGGTCCTCTCTGCTTATCTTAATGCCTGAGAGGGCCTGTAGGGAAGGATTCAGTCTCAGATATTTGGGACCCAAATAATTCACCTTACTGTGACCGGCTAGCTCAGTTGGTAGAGCATGAGACACTTACCGTAATCTCCGGGTGGTAAGTTCAAGCCCCGCATTGGGCAAAAGGTTCCTGCATTCCAGAGAGTTGGATTAGATGAGCCTTCTATGATTCCACCACAGCCTAATAATTAGAGTTTTAATCCATAAAGACGATTAAAGACCACAGCACTAAGTTTAAGAAGTAGGCAGTAACCCGTCCCCATATTTTAAGAAGAGGAAGTGTGTTTGGCATCTGGTCACCTGTGTCCACACCCTATTTGGTTTTAATATAATAAAGAACTATCTGAGGCTTGGAATTCTGGTCTAAAATTGTTGTGTTGAGAAAAGGATAACCACTGTCCTTTCTTTCCCTGGCACATAACTTACAAATGTCAAATCTTCCTGAAAACTAGAATTGCTTCTCTTGGCATTTCTGGATTTCTGGGTATCAGAAAATATCAACAATCAAACCAGAAATTCTCTCAAAGAGCCAACTAGAGTTAGATTTATATTAGCTTATCCCCTAACCAACGGCACACTGGTTTTTATAAAACGTTTTCAGTTGTTGTATCCCATTTGGAATGCTCTAAATGTGTTGTTAGTTTCTCAACCACTTTCTGGCCAGTGTTTTGAGCAGTTGGTGTAATTTCTCTATACATTATTATGATTTCAGTTTCTATCTTGCCCTTCCTCCCAAAGCAGCCCAGGGTGGCAGACCTTTCAATAAAGAAACATTTTATTTTTTTTAAAAAAACTGAAAACAGTTTAAACAGTCTAAAAACCCAGAGTTGCCAGAAACAGTGCCTTTCAGCCATCAAATGCATTATAAACGTATTTTTTTTGGAATTGCAATACAAACCAGGATGTTATACTGTATCTTGGAGGTTTGGACAGCATGTTGCCTCCCTGACATTTTCCTTTGAATGGCACTAACTGTTCATCAACTGTAACATTTGCAAACATCCCCCTGGTTGTACACAGCAGCGAGCTTGTCTCTGGCACTGATAGTTCAGCATTAAAGCTGATAATCAAATATGAGGACTTGACTGATTCTTCCAAAGAGGGCAAGTCAATAACGCATTTTGCAAAGATCTTCCCATGAACAGAGACAAGGTTTCAGATTCATTAAGTGCCTTGTGACATTTCAGGGGCTGAAAAAAATGACATTGTAATAGACAAATCACTCACTTCCTTTAACATCACCACAAACTGTATTAGAGTCAACAGCACTCCATGAAACCTTTATACAAACCTGAAGTGTACACTTGTAAGAGGAGAGCCAGGAGTTGTGCTGTGTACAGAACTGCAGGATCAAGCTGAGAGTCAGAACAAAGAGAATTCACTGGAACACACAACCATAAAGAGGACCACGGCTCCTTAACCAAACCTCAGTCCAAAGAGGAAACCTTTTATAGCTCTTTCTATCTAAGAGAGACCAGTGGGCTGTCTGGGTGGGTGAAGCCAGTCTGGGAAATGCTCCAAGCAGCAGTTCTGCGGTTCACCCAGAAGAGGCAGCTGCAGACAGCTGAAGATTCCAGATCCTAGCCCTAATGATTTCTGACAAAATAAGAGTGATTGCTCACATTTCATGTCAGGCAGGATCGTACGCCAGTGCCTCCATGGGCGGGCTACCTTCAACCCAAGACAAATGTTCTGGTCCAGAAAGGACAGAAAGCAAAGTCTTGTGAATCAGCATCAGGAGCTGGTACCATATAAAGCCTTGTAAATCATATTATAAATTCAGTGGTCACGCTGTAAAATTCTTGATGCTGAAGATAACAGAACTTTTAACTCCTTGATGAAGCCGTATATAATGGATCTCAGGGCTTTTACAGTAATTTCAGATTATTGGGTGTGCAAAATAATATTCCGTAGCAGAATGAGAGGAACTATCTAATAAATTCTAATGTGTGCCTGTGACAGCCATGCAACCACGTTCCATATGGCACTGACAATAGCAAGGGAGGTTGGGCGGGAGTAGAGAGAAATTGTATTTTCTGAGCTACACAGCATCCCATTTTAAGTGCTGAAAAAAATACCATACCATCTGATTTAACCACAATACCTTGGAAACTGATGCATATTCTTGACTGCCTGGCAATGCCCTTGTAGGGCAGTAGCCATTGATGGGCTGCTGTCTTTGCCCATGTGTTCCGGAGCTGTCCCTTCAGCACCACAGTAGCTTTTCCAGCCAAAGTCCCAGAACTGGGGTTTTTTACTTGGGTATGTAAGTAGAAGCCACACATACACCACCACCCAGAATGGCTACCATGAATGCTAAACAGAAGCTCCACTGCAGATATTGACACAGATGTTGAGAATTTCAACGTGCTACAGACAAGACTAAGATCACTGGTCACAGGGAACCCAATTTCTGATGATGTGGAACTTTCAAAGCAGAGAGGTCCTTTTTGAGAAGGAGAGTCCTGCTCCGGCCCCCAAATAAAGCCTTAGATATGAATTATTGTGATGAAGAAGAGGATATATTGTCCAGTAGGACACAATCAATACATCGTGAAGTCTCAGGTGGGAAGTTCCATTTGCTACAAGAATGAATAGATGTGGAGTCTACATGATATAAAGGGGGCAGCAAAAAGAAAGTCAGCTCTGGTGAGTTGAATCTGTCGGTTTTATCATTTTCTTGCCAAATATGGGACTGTGTACTAACAGCGCAGCTGCATTATAGTCTCCATCACATGCATAAATCCACAATGCTTATTTAGCTGAAAGGAGTGAAATAAGGAAGATGGGCACTGTACTCTCTGCTGCCTTATGTGCAGTTACCATAACAACTCCACATAAGTCTTCAATAAAAATAGAAGCTATTATTCCCTCCTGCATTTACTCTAGGTTTGGCCAGCCTCAAAATAACTAATCTCAAAGATTTATATGATGCTTTTAAATGCAGTTAGTTTCCAAATCAGCATACTTATTTTTTTTAAAAAAATGATTTAAACAGCAACCCAATGAAGTGCAATAGCAGCATTTTTTTTAAAAGCAGTATCTATTAATGAAATTCATTAGCTGATAAAAGCAAGAAAAATACTGATTGAAGTTTCAGCAAATAAGAAGTTTTAAGAACTGGCACCTAAAATTTAACAATGAAGATGCCAGTCAGATATCTGTGGCAGGGTGCCACCACAAAAAGGCCCTCTCTTCTTTTGTCATCTGCCTTGTCTTTGGAAGCAGAGGTACTAAGAGGACAGATTGAGACAAATGTTTTAATATTGGGGGGCTTAAAATCAGCTAAAATCGATCATTTAAATTTTGGATGCATCATTTCATTACATTTCCCATAGCTTTGCAGAAATGGAGGAAGATCATACTGGCACAGAATATTACATCTAAAAGTTTGATTTCTGGGATTTATTTATTTTTTAATCCCAGGTGAGATGTAAGAAAATACAGTGTATCTATGAAAGAATCTGAATGCAATGTTGGACAAAAAGGATAGGGAAGAAATATGCCAGAAGAATGCTTTTATTTAATTAAGGAGATGATCTACAAGATTACGGTCACAACTATATGATGTGTATATGATACTGTATCTGCATATCTCCCCTGAAGGGTAAATAGCAGCTTTAGGGAAACAATATGGGGAAAGGTTAACAATATTCCCCTCCATCACCCATCCTCAATGTCCCACAGTGAAAATAAAATACATTTGCAAAAGAGGTAATGTGTTACGATGGCAAGTGGGAGGTGGTGGACAGAGTCTTTTACATATGCATAATGTTCTTAGAAATTTATGCACAGGTTTGGAAAAAGACTTACCTTGTTTTGGATGAGACTAGAACAATTTCAGAACACAACATCCTGCCATCTGAAACTAACTTTGAAAGATGAACAATGGGGGTTACGCTGGAATTTATTAGAAGCAAGACTGTGTGGTTTGCCTCAGTCATGGAAGGAAAGTCAAGTGGGTGGGCTCAGGAGCTGGTATCATGGCTGGCGGTATTGACAGGTGCTATTTGCCCAGTCTGCCCCCAAGTGACCTGTTATAAGCCTGTGATGGGGTTAACTGGATATTTCTGTCAATGGTAACCTATGTAGAAGCATGGAATCGGGCATGTGACGGGAAGTGCTTCATTGACCATGCTGTGGAGCAGGGCATTTGGTGATTGTTTTACATTGTATTGTGCTTTCTGAACTGTTGTCCTGCGGGAGGAGCATGTATTTACAGGACGGTGGCTTGGAGCTTTCCCCATCCATTCCTTCCCACGCACCTGCGATATTTCTGTCATATGCTATTTCCAAAGCTCTGGGAATTACATGGTATGATTGTGACCCACCCTAGCTTGGGCTGCTGGGCTCTCCAATGCAAACCTTCCTTGTTGTTTTGCTCCACTTCTTCTCTGCTTTGGGCTGTCCTGACCCATGGGTTGACAACCACAATGTTTCAAGGAGACAGGAAGGTGAAGCAAAGCAGGATCAGCACCTTGGAGAGAAATCTTCAACTAAGTTTCAGAACCATGGACAGCGATCCTATAGCTGAGAGAAATATGTTAGCAGCTATGTCCTGGAGCAACTGGCAGATTTCTACAGCCTGGTCTAGGTATACAGTACCTTGAGTTGGGTATGTTTATCCCGGAAAAGAGGAGACAGGATGGTCACCTTCAAATATCTCAAGGGCTGTCACATGGAAGATGGAGCAAGCTTGTTTCTCCTGATTGGAGGGTAGGACCTGAACTAATGACTTCAAGTTACAGTGGTACCTCGGGTTACATACGCTTCAGGTTACATACACTTCAGGTTACGGACTCCGCTAACCCAGAAATAGTGCTTCAGGTTAAGAGCTTTGCTTTGGGATGAGAACAGAAATTGTGCTCCGGCGGCGAGGCAGCAGCGGGAGGCCCCATTAGCTAAAGTGGTGCTTCAGGTTAAGAACAGTTTCAGGTTAAGTACGGACCTCCAGAACGAATTAAGTACTTAACCCGAGATACCACTGTATAGGAAAGGCGGTTCCCTTCATTGCAGAGGGTTGGTCTAGATGAGCCTTGGGGAACCCTTCTTACGTCCCTTGAAGAAGTTTCTGAGACATTGCCGGCTAGCTCAGTCGGTGGAGCATGAGGCCAAGGGGTGGGTCAGAGGCAAAGGCAGGGAGAAGAGCTGCCCTCTACTGTCGGGCATCGCTGCTGGGCAGAAGTGGAGCCCGCTGCTGACCTTGGCTTGCCACCCGCGCACCGCGGGGCTCTAGCAGCTGCGGGGGAGGAGAGGAGGGCCCAGACTGCCACCTCGGTCACTGATTGGCTCTTTGCTAGTGGGGGGGGAGTGTCCGAGTGGGCGTGGCGCATCCGGGGAGGGCGGGTCTCCGCGGCCCAAGCGTGGCGCTGCTGGCCGCTAGCTGCTGGTGGCTCCGCGCGCGCTGAGCGGGGCGGAGCGGCTGCGGCACCTTCCCCTCCACCAGCCTCCTACAAAACGCCTCCTGGCGGGGCGGGCCGGCCCCTCGCCCGGGCTCAGGAGGAGGAGGAGGCGGCGAGCGAGCGAGCGAGCGAGCCTGCAGCACCAGCCTGCCCGAGGTGAGTGGAGCCCGGGGAAAGGGAGAGACAAAGGCGCCCGGGCTGCGCTGGGCTGGGCTGCGCTGCTCCCCCGGGCTGCCCGGAGCGCGACGCCCGTCATTGTCTCTTGCAGCCCGGCCACCAAGCGCTGCGCCCGGAGATCCGCACCGGGGAGAGGCAGGCAGGCAGGCAGGCGAGGCTTTGCGTTTCCAGAATAGCAGGGAATTAGCTTGCCGAGGAAGAGACGGACAGATGGAGGGAGGGAGGGAGCTGCAGACGGGCAAGCAGCGCCTTGGGAGGGGATCCTCTCTCCCTCCCTCCCTTTCTTTCTCTCTCTCTCTCTCTCTTTCTCCCAGTATTGGTGAGGTCCTTGAGTCTTGCGAAGCTCCATGAAGAGGGAATCCCCAGAGTGCATAGGAGCCGCCTCCCCCCCCCCCATAAAATATTTGTGGGGTCCAGCTCTCCCCCCCTCTCCGTGTGATAGGTATTGCCGTTCAAATGGTAGGTGCTCCCTATGTCTTGTGATTGATTGTGCGGGGTGGGGCTTCCTTCCCTCCCCCCCCCCCCAATATTTTATTCAAGTTGGCACCCTTGCACGGGTTGGTGGGTGCAGAGAGAGAAGCTGCCCGTTCTCCACGCAGCCTTTGTGGCAGCTGGAAGATGCTCTGCCTGCATCCACCTGCAAGGGGGAGGGGTTGCTATGGTTAAATCATGCCTGGACTGCGTGGGAGGGGCTGCTCGCGAGTTTATTGAGGTGGGGTGAGGTAGAGAATTGGGGAAGTTTGCACCCAGCTGCTTGGACGGTGCTCTGTGGAGGAGAACAGGGTGAGGGGGGCCACGTCTGCATCCATATCTTCAATAGCAGTGTACAGAAAGATTGAGATCTATGTATGGGAGACACCCCGAGAGCTGCCAATGAGATGACCAGCAAATCAGGGGAAATGCCATAAGAAGGGGCTCTGGGGACCCCGCCAGAGCTCCTTCAGTAGAGGAGGCAGATCCTAGGGGCCAAGGTGCTTTCAGCCCCCGCCTCCCAATAAAATATTTGAGGGGGCCAACCCCTGCCCCAAAGTCAATGGGTATTGCCATTCAAAATGATGTGTGTGCACTTCAACATGCAGGAAGGGCTTACCTGGGCCAATATTTTGTTCCAAGTTGACACCCCCAGCTTTCAGCTCTGTCAGAAGGATCTGCTGTAGTAGTAGCATATGGTGCAAGAGCACTGGTCCTGTGTCCAGAGCAAGCTGAGGATATGAGCAGCACCCACGCTGTGGTGTATAGCCTGGAGTGATAGGGACCATAGCACCAGCTGCGTTCCTTCCAGGCCATTTCCTGGTCAGCTTGGGAATTCTACCATCTACCTACAAAGGTAAGGGACACGGGTGGCACTGTGGGTTAAACCACAGAGCCTAGGACTTGCCGATCAGAAGGTCGGTGGTTCGAATCCCCGCGACGGGGTCAGCTCCCATTGCTCGGTCCCTGCTCCTGCCAACCTAGCGGTTTGAAAGCACGTCAAAGTGCAAGATAAATAGGTACCGCTCTGGCGGGAAGGTAAACGGCGTTTCCGTGCGCTGCTCTGGTTCGCCAGAAGCGCCTTAGTCATGCTGGCCACATGACCCAGAAGCTGTACGCCGGCTCCCTCGGCCAATAAAGCGAGATGAGCACTGCAACCCCAGCGTCGGTCACGACTGGACCTAATGGTCAGGTGTCCCTTTACCTTTACCTTTACCTACAAAGGTAGTTGCTTCGTGCATCTGATGTTGTCATGGGCTGAGCCCATCAAAGCTCTTGCTAAGACTCATTTCCTGGATGAAAAGGATGGCCTCAAGGCGTGCTGGCATCTTTCTCATAAGCAACCACGAGTACAGCTCAAAACAGCCCTGATGTTCATCACCTGGGTAGGTGACTCAATAGAGTTGGACAGTTGCTTAGCACATCCCAAATGGCTTCTTTGCTTGAAGTGGAAAACGAAACAGCAGGAGCTTCTAATGAGAAATCCAGCAACTACAAAAGAGATTATGGGCTCATATAACTGTACATAATTGGAGTGGTGGCAATTATGCTGCGAAAGTGCACTCAACATATTTTCTTCAAATGTGCCATCTTTTCTTCCATATCAAGCTGGAGGGAGAAAGAGAGAGAGAGAGATTGGTTTTAAATACTTGCAGGAAGCCATGTATGCATTTTCCTGGAACTGGAGATGCCAGAAAGCCACCTTTTCCTCTTCACCCACCACTTCTTGAAGCAATTCCCCCCCAAAGAAATGTATTGTTATTATATTAAATTAAGGGCATGAACATACATTTAAGTCATTGAATTACATATGGCATTTTAAAAATAAAGGACAGCCTGCCTGAAGCGTGAGGGTGGGGAGGTGCAAAGCAGACAGCAGAATAAGCTATTCAGTTTGCTACTCAGTACATCTCTGACATTTGCATTCTGAGCAGAAGGAGCCGAGCCATATAAGCCTGGACACAAGAGCCCCAGGAGATACAAACACCCTGTCTCCTAATAAGAAGAGGAGTGTGTACTGTATATATGTTGCCAATGGGTTTTAAAAAGAATCCTGGCAGGTAGGTCCATCCTTCTCAAAACAGCATTTCCCAGCACCCATCCTTGACTTTGTGTGCGCTTTAGCCAGTAGCCTCCACACTATCAAAGGCAGAATTAATTATATAGCTATTAAGACCAGACCTGCTCTGCTACTTATCTGCTAGGTGTGTTCCTGATCATATCAACAGCTGCCTTGGCAAGATACCATCACAGTAATCAAAAAAGCTTCCTTTGCCTCCCCAACTTAAACCGAACCTGCATCAGTTGACGCTCTTTCCCGTCGTGACCTGGAAGGCCCACCTTCACCTGCTTGGCTTTTTCTCTGAGCCTTGGAGCCTAAGGGTTAAAAGTGGCTCGGAACTTGTTTACTGTCTCTTGGATTCTCCAGGAGCTCATTCCCTCCTGGTACAGATGGATGTCACATCTATTCAGAGCTGATCCTTGCTGAGCCAAGAGAACTGGGCCGATCCGGGGTGAGGATCAGCTGTGTGTCTTCCAGTAGGCAGGTGGGAGGGACTGGCAGGCAGAACTGTAAATATCACTCTGGCCGGAGGCGAGGCTTGGTGAGGTGAGGTAGCAAGGGCAAAGGACTATGCCCAAGTCCAGGAATGCTGTGTTGTGTGTGTGTGACACTTCCTTCTTCTTTCATTGTGTGCTGCCCTCTCATCTATGCCTGGTTCAAGAGACTCCCTTGATGGTAACCCCCATAATTTGGAAATCCTAATCAGCTTGGTTAAAGACTGGTTTAAGAAAACTGGATTTCTTTCTATATATTTCCCATATTGATGGGGGGGGTAACTCTAGTTTGTGGGGTTGCATATATGGAGGATGGTGGTGCTTTGAGATTCATCTGTGGAGAGTTAAGCAGCATGAGCTTGTCTCAGGATTGTATATGAGTGCAGTCAGATGTGCCCACAATGTGTGCTGGGCAAGGTATTATTCATACTTGAGCAGAACTGAAATGATTCTTTGGGGTTTGATCCCCTGTCATGAAGTCTTTCCCTGCTGTAAAACATGTACTCTACTCAATGATGTGGGTTTTCCAGGGGGTGGGTCCAGTGCCCCAAATGACTTTGAATCTGACTTGGTGTGTTTATTTGACTTATAAGTAAACCAACAAAGCATCATCTTAATTGTAGGATATACTTCACAAGTGTATCAAAGTTTTTCCAACAACCACTGAAATAGTTGACCGGGTGGAAGGGGTGGAATCCAAGCACACTTACAGTGCAATCATGAGTATTTTCTGATAAACTGAGTTTTCGTCTCTAATGTGTGTTTAGAATTGTGACACGAATGTTGTCGTTATATTCAAATGAATGATACCTGTACATATTTTAAGACCTGACAATTCAGTGGTGTGTTCTCCACCTTGCATTATTCAAATGCAAGAACAAAATGTAGAACAGGAAAGCTGTTCACACCAGGTATTTCCTGGGTATGAACTCCCTTCTCATGTTGCAACCATGTGTTTGTCCAATGCATGCAGCGGGGGGCAGGGTGGGAGGCAGAATTGCACACTGATCTCTGTGTGAGATGCTTGGAAACCCCAGTCATGCCAAGGTACAGTCCTGCTATATATGTACAACCTGCTCTCACCTTCTGCAAAATGCCCAGAGGTGAATCCCAGGTCCGCAGTTGCCATCCTGCTTAATTCATTGGGGGAAGGACTGTAGCTCAGCATCTTCTTTGCCTTCAGAAAATAGTTCAATCCCTGGCATCTCCCGGTGGGCCAGAATGCCCCCTGCCTTAAACCCTGGAGAGCTACCACTGTTCAGCGTCAACAATACTGACCTACATGCAGTGACGTAGCATTGGTTGCAGGTGCCCAGGGTGTGTGCCGGGCAGGAGGGTGCATGTGTTGGGCAGGGGGTGCCAGCCCAGCCCTTGCCGTGCTGGCGTCACCTGCGTGGAGTCACCTGGATCATGCCCCCTCAAAAATTGTGTGCCCAGGACCACAACCCCCCAGCACCCCCAATGCTACAACCCTGACTACATGGACCAGTGGTCCAACTCAGTGCTAGACGGCACCCTATGTTCCTTGATCATAAAAAGAGAGAGACATGGTTATCTGAAAAAGTGAACAGCAATTTGAAACTTCCTTATTTATGGGTATTGCATCCATTCCTTACATTTCTAATTAATCCTATGAAACAATGCGTTTTTAGAAGTGGAAAAAAATCCGTGGAAAATCTAAAGTGGCAGTGGTGTTCTGTTTCTGACTCTGCTTCTCCTGCTTCCATTCCTGCATGCTGCCCCCCTTCATCTTTCTCTTACTCTCTCCGCTCACCCTGAAAGGATCAAAGTGACTACTACAAGCAGTGTCAGCCCTAATCCTGGGAGCCTCTGCCTTCCTGAAGGGGTGGTGGCAACTGCAGGTGCTCCCAGCCCCCAGCAGCACATCTTTTTCGCCACTGAGGGCTGGGATTTTGGGTTCCAGTTTTCCCGGTGGAAAAGTGCTGCTGTTGTCTATTCCAGGGAGAAGCCCCACCCCATAAATGGTGCAGTTTCCCTTGGGGCCTTGTAGGAAAAACAAAACAAGGCAAAATGTTCTGCTGAGCGCACCTGTGGTTACTGCTATCTCTGGATTTCCCTTTGCCTGCCCAAAAGTAAGGCTGAATACACACCATACATTTAAAGCAACACACACACACCACAAATCCTGGAGGCTTTTGTTTGCTGAAGGTGCTGGGAACTGTAGCTCTGCGAGAGGTAAACTACGCTTCCCAGGTTTCTTGGGAGGAGAGTGTGCTTTGAATGTGTGGCGTATATGCAGCAGACATACTCCACCTTGACCCCTTTGGGAATGAACCAGGAATGCCTCCATGACTCTAACAGACCTGACCTCTGTTCCTGTTTAGTGCAGTCAACCTCTCTCTCCCTAGGGAGGTTTTGGCTGGTGCCTTCACTATACACCTTTAGGTGTCAGGCAGAAACTTTCCTCTTTAGCCAGGCCTTTGGCCAATTGACATCCAATTTCCTTTTAAAATGTGTTGGGGAGGGGAGATTATTGGGCTGTTCTTGTGAAATATACTCAGAGTCGCAAAGTGATTTCATGCTCTTTATTCAGCTCATAGTGGTGAGGAGGAATGAATGTCCCCTCAAAGTATCTGCTTTATATACATTATTTACACAATGGGCTGCACATGATTGGCTAATTCCGGAATTCTACTGTAAGCCAATCAGGTTGTGGATTCACTTCAATCTGGAGCATGACTGGGTGGTTCCTGCCAACCAATCATACTGCTGCATTGTTCTAGGACCAATCAGACTGCTGCATTCTGAATCCTATTGTTCTAGGACCAATCAGACTGCTGCCTTTTGGATCCTATTGTTCTAGGACCAATCAGACTGCTGCAGTTTGGATCCTATTTGACTCAGTACATAACACCCCTCCCCTCTAAGTTCCAGTCCTGCCCGGGAGGTCGCATTCATAGTCCTCAAGGTACGCTGGCGGCCTACGTGTGCGTTGCGGCCTGGGGTGTTCCCTGGTCCGGGGTTCAGGTTCTGGCTCGTGTTCCAAGGATGCTGGCTGTGATGGGGCTGTTTGGTCTGGCGCAACCGGCTCGCTCAGTCGTGGTTCTGGTTCCGGTGTCCTTTCAGCCTCACGGGTCCTCTCTGTATTTACTGATTCTGCCTCTCCTGCTGGCCCCTGCTGCTCTATGGGCCTCACTGCCCCACTGTTCCCTTGGGACTCCTCTGACCTGTCCTCCTCCTCCTGGTTTTCTCCCGGGAATCGTCGGCGTATCTGGTCGCAGTGGCGGCGCCAGCATTGCCCCCCATCTGTTAGCACCTCGTACGACACGGGGCCAGTGACCCTGGTGACTGTGGCGGGTACCCATGCAGGGCCTGCCCCAAAATTCTTTGCGTACACTGGGTCCTGGGCCTCGAAGGTCCGGGGGTTCCTGCCTTCCCCCACCACTACCTCATCCTGAGCTCTATCGGGGTGAAGGCGGTCCAATCTGATTGCAAGGCGCCGACCCATTAGTAGTTCAGCGGGGCTCCTGCCAGTTGTTGAGCTGGGGGTGCTGTGCTGTGCTAGAAGGAATGTGGCAAGGCGGTACTCCCAATCCCCTTGCGTCATGCGGCGAAGGGTTTCCTTGGTGGTCCGCACCATGCGTTCTGCTTGGCCATTGGTGGCAGGGTGGAATGGCGCCGAACGGATGTGGCGGATGGCGTTCTGCGCTGTGAAGGTTTGGAATTCTCCTGACGTAAATGCAGTCCCGTTGTCTGAGACGAGAGTGTCAGGGAGCCCGTGGGTAGCAAACAGCCTGCGTAGTACCCGGATGGCTGCGGACGTAGAAGTGGACGGTACCAGTGCGACTTCCAGCCATTTGGTGTAGGAGTCCACCACTATGAAGAATGTTTTCCCCTGAAAGGGGCCAGCGAAGTCCACATGCAGTCGTGACCATGGTGCTCGGGCGGACTCCCAGGACTGGACTGGGGCCCTTGGGGGATCTGGGCGGGATTCTTGGCAGGCCTGGCAGTGTTTGACCCAGGCCTCTATCTCTCCGTCAATCCCCGGCCACCACACATAACTCCTGGCAAGGGCCTTCATTCTTACTACCCCAGGGTGTGTCTCGTGTAGGGCTGTGAGGACCCTTTTTCGGAGGGGCTGGGGAACAACGACCCTGCTTCCCCATAACAGGCACCCCTTGTGGGCCGACAGTTCATGTTTGCGGGTTGTGTAGCCGGCGAATTCTGGCCCGGGGCTGCTGCTGGGCCATCCCCTCCACACCCAGTCCAGGACCCGGGAGATGACCCTATCTTTCTTGGAATGGTGTGCAACTTCTTGTGCCTGAATGGGGCGGTCAGGAAGCAGCTCCAGGCTCATAACCTCTTGTGCAGGTGCTGGGTCAGGGCCTGTTTCCGGTAGTGGCAGCCTGCTGAGGGCGTCCGCATGGCCCATCGCCTTCCCAGGGCGGTGAATCAGTGCATACTGGTAGCTGGTAAGGAAAATTGACCACCTGAGGACGCGAGGAGACAGCACTTGGGGGGTCTGCTTTTCGGGGGCAAACAAGCCAAGCAACGGTTTGTGGTCAGTCACCACGGTGAAGGGCCGCCCGTACAAGAAATCATGGAATTTTTTAACTCCCTTCACGATTGCCAGACCCTCCTTGTCAATTTGTGAGTAGTTCCGCTCAGTTGCGTTGAGTGTCTGGGAAAAGTATGCCACCGGTACCTCTCTTCCATCTGGGAGTTGGTGTCCCAGGACAGCGCCAATGCCATAGGGTGAGGCGTCGCATGCTAGCACCACCGGCAGCCTCTCGTCGAAGTGTGCCAAGACCGAGTTTGAGACAAGCAAGTCCTTGACTGCCTGGAATGCGGCCTCCTGGCGCTGGCCCCACACCCAAGGGGCCCGCTTGTCCAGGAGTCTGTGTAGGGGCTCCGCTACCGCCGCCTTGTGGGGAAGGAAGGAATGGTAAAAGTTCAATAGTCCCAAGAAGGCCTGAAGTTCAGTCTTGTTCTTGGGCGCTGGGGCATCACAAATGGCCCGTACCTTGTCCCCAGTCGGGTGGACCCCTTCTGCGTCCACCATAAATCCCAGAAAGTCCACCTGGGGCACTCCTAGTAGACATTTTTCCCGCTTCACCTTGAGACCTGCTGTCTGGAAACGGTGCAGAACGGTGCGGAGGCGGTCCTCAAACTCCTCTGGTGTGGGCCCGGCAATCAACACATCATCGAAGAAGGGGGTGACGCCAGGAATCCCTTTAAGGAGAGAGTCCATTAGATTCTGGAATATGCCTGGTGCCACGCTGACACCGAATTGCAGCCGCTTTACCCTGAATGCTCATCTGTGCGTCACAATCGTCTGTGCCTCTGCTGTGGCCTCATCTACTGGCAGCTGTTGATATGCTTGGGCCAAGTCCAGCTTGCCAAAAACTTTCGACCCAGCCAGGGTGGCAAGGACATGGCTGACCACTGGCACTGGGTATGCATGGGCCGTGAGGGCCTTGTTTATAGTACATTTGTAGTCTGCGCAGATGCGGACTGAACCATTAGGCTTGACAGGTGTGACGATTGGGGTTTCCCAGGGGGCATTAGGCACCGGTTCCAGCACTCCTTGCTCCATGAGCCGGTCCAATTCCTCATCTATACGGGGTTTCAGGGCGAACGGGACCCGGCGGGCCTTGAGCCTGACCGGTCGTACTGCGGGGTCAAGCTGTAGAGCAATGGGGGGGCCCGTATACTGTCCCAATTTCCCATCGAAAACCCCCGGAAATTCCTTGCATATGGCGTCCACGTCCACTTGTAAGCTAGTGTGGTTCACCCCGGTGACAGCTAGCCCCAGTGGTCCAAACCATGACAATCCCAGTAGGCTAATGTAGGGGCCCTTGACCACAAGTAAGTCCAGTTGCCGCGTCCGCCCTCGGTATTGCACCCTGAAGGTCCCCACCCCCATTGTGGGGACCTTACGTTTCTGGAAGTCCCGGAGGGTGAATGGGGCCGGCCTGAGTTTGGGACCCCCAGTAGGACACAGTTTCCTTAAGGTCCTTGCCGAGATTATGGATAGAGTTGAACCCGTGTCAAGCTCCATGCGGCATGGGGCCCCCTCTATCTGTACCTCTACATAAATTTTTTCTACGTTGGGGTGGGGCAACTGGTATACCTGGAAGTCCGTGAGCTCCGTCGAGTTGCCTTGGTGCGTTGGGCCCCGGGACCTGGGGTTCTTGGATTGGTCATCTGATGCCTGGCATCGGGTGGGCCGAGCCCGACACACCCGGGCGATGTGTCCCACTTTTCTGCACTGCCTGCACTCTGCGTTGCGGAAACGGCAGGTCCTCCTCTCGTGACTTTCTCCACAGCTTGCGCAGTTCCCTCCTTCTCGTCGAGGCAGCTGTGGTATGTGGGCTGCTTGAGTGCGCTGCTGTACTCGGTGCACCTCCTCCCTGTCAGATCCTGAGTCGTCGGTGAGGTCTTCGTGGTGGACCCTCGGTTGGGATGGCTGGCTCGGCCGTGCCTCTTGCGTCGACCTCTCGGCAGCTTCCGTTGCCAGGGCCTCCTCCAGAGCGACCTGGAACGTTAGGTTCTTCTTAGCGTAGAGGCGTCGTTGCAGCTTCTCATCCCTCAGGCCACCGACGAGGCGGTCACGAAGCATGTTCTCCAGCTCTGAGAAGTTGCAGAACCGGGCGGCTTGGCGGAGAGAGGTCACAAACCCAGTTATGGTTTCCCCAGGGGCTTGCCTCTTTGCATAGAAGGCATTTCGACGAGCTACCACTGAGGGCTGTGGCGAAAAGTGCCCCTTCAGCTGTTCCATTATTGTTTTGTATGGAACAGTAGCAACGTCTTCAGGCGCAAGGAGAGCCCGGGCGATTTCAAATGTCTCCTCTCCGCAAACGCTGAAGAATATTGCCCTCTTCTTGGCGTCTTCTTCATCGGTGACCCCTTTGGCTTCTAGGAGGAAGGTGAAACGGGAGGCGTACGCTTCCCAGTCTCCGGATGCTGGGTTGAACGGCGAGAAGCTGCTGTCGGTTGCCATTCTGAGTTCCTTGTGTCCCGGAGCTGAAGCCTGGATACACGGTGCGAGGCAGCGGTGCGGCAGGTGGCGGTGCTGCGGTGCTGTGTGTGGCAGTCAGCTCAGCGGGATCCCATCCTCGTCGCCAGTGAAATATACTCAGAGTCGCAAAGTGATTTCATGCTCTTTATTCAGCTCATAGTGGTGAGGAGGAATGAATGTCCCCTCAAAGTATCTGCTTTATATACATTATTTACACAATGGGCTGCACATGATTGGCTAATTCCGGAATTCTACTGTAAGCCAATCAGGTTGTGGATTCACTTCAATCTGGAGCATGACTGGGTGGTTCCTGCCAACCAATCATACTGCTGCATTGTTCTAGGACCAATCAGACTGCTGCATTCTGAATCCTATTGTTCTAGGACCAATCAGACTGCTGCCTTTTGGATCCTATTGTTCTAGGACCAATCAGACTGCTGCAGTTTGGATCCTATTTGACTCAGTACATAACATCTTGTTTTATTTTCAATATGTACTTTGTGGTTTTTATATTGTGATTTTATGTTGCGAACCACCCTGAGACTAGGGCAGTATACCAATTTAAATAACAACAACAACAACAACTGTGCTGAGGGTAGGGCCAATGTGTGCAGTGCATCCGCCTAAAGCACAGATTTACGCCAGTTCAGGCTTTTTAAAAGAGGCTTTTAAAGATTGTAGCATAGCTTCCCTGTGAAGAACAGGACAACTGTATACCGTGTAATGCCCAAATAGACCTCTAAGCAGTTCACAAAACATAAAAACCAATTACACAACATTGTTAAAATACGCAATAATTAAAAACACGCTGCAATCAAAATACACAATAACACAATCCCATTAAAACAATACAATATAACCAGCCATTTTTAAAATATGCAGTACAGTATAACAATCCTATTAAAACTGTACTGCAATTAAAACTGTACTGCACAAGAGACTTGGGTCAAGAGATCAAAGGAATGCGTATGTAAATAGGTGCATCTTCAGAAGTCGGTAGAATGCCAGTACAACTGGAGTCTCTCCTATTTCAGCAGGGAGTGCCTTCCACAGCTCTGGTGCCATCAGTGGAGAAGCCCGTGTCCATATCACCACAAGCTGATAACTAGCAAGCTGTGGTACGACTGTCTTGGTTCCACTTGCTGACCATAATGCCCTTACTGGGCAATGGAGGGGAAGTTAGTTTTCCAGATAACCTGGTTCAGAGTTGCTTAGGGTTTTATATCATGAGGAGTTTGTGGGGGTCAGGATTGCACACAGATGAGGTGGAAGGGACCCTGAGGATCATCTAGTCCAAACCTTTGCAACACAGGAATATGCTGCTGTCTCATACAGGGATCAAACCTGCAACCTTGGCCTTATCAGCACCATGCTCTAACTGACTGAGCTATCCAGGCTGACTGAACCATATGTGAGTAATATGGCCTTAGAAGTGGATTGGTGACTAATAGGCAGCCAGTGCCTTAGCACAGGCATGGTATGGCACACCATTCATTCCCCGGGCAGCAGTATTCTACACCAGCTGCAGCCTGCAGATCAGCTGCAAGGAATGCACCAAATATAATGCATTGCAGTAGTACAAATGTGAGGTTACCGATGTGTCAATCACAGTGGTCAAGCTATCCCTATCCAAAACAGGGTACAGTTGATGCAACGGCTGAATCTGTTGATAGGTGCTCTTTGCTGTGGAGGTCTCCTATGCAAATATGGTTCCAGTAAGAACACCTCCATATACAATGGGAGGGGGATCCCATTTCAAATTTAAAAGGGAAAATCAGTGGTGGCTGTTATTTCACAGGAGCTGTCATGCTCCAGTCAGCTGATCCGTTCACCTAAGCTTTCCCCTCTGGATCAGGGTGGATTTTCCTTGAACACACTTGCCCCTATCGTGCTTAAGAAATCCTGGGGTGGGAAAATTCTCTTTAAGAACTGGGCATGTAAGCAAGGCAAGGTGCTTAAATGGGGTAAGGAGTAACTTAAGGAATTGTATTGTGTATTTATCATAAATGTCCATTAAAAGGCAGTAAAAGCTTCTGGGTCAAAGATTTAATTCTGATTTAATTTGTGCATTTCTTTGGTTAACAATTCCTAGAAATTAAGGTACAGGTAGACCTTTGGGCTTGGCAACAGAACTAAGGAGATTTCCATTATTTATAAAGAAATCATGCAATTTCCATTCAAATTGTTGGAGCCACAGCAGCAAAACAGTAGACCCACCTAAGCTAGTTAGATACAGTGGTACCTCGGGTTAAGAACTTAATTCATTCTGGAGGTCCGTTCTTAACCTGAAACTGTTCTTAACCTGAGGTACCACTTTAGCTAATGGGGCCTCCCGCTGCCGCTGCACCGCCACCGCTCAATTTCTATTCTTATCCTGAAGCAAAGTTCTTAACCTGAGGTACAATTTCTGGGTTAGCAGAGTCTGTAACCTGAAGCGTCTGTAACCCGAGGTACCACTGTACACCCCATTCAGAAGCTAGCACTGTGACCTTTAATGACCTAATAACCTGGGTCCTCAAAAAAATCCATTCCCAGTTCAGCGCAAGGTGTCAGGCTTATCTCACACCACTTAATTACATTTCAGTGCTGTGTTTTTGACTGACAGCTGTCCTCAGCATATTACAAAAGTAAAATGAAAACAATGAATTATAACTATATGCATAAATTGCTAATTCAGCTGCTGTGATCTAGGATAAGGCTTCAGTCTGGGAGAAGGAGCCAGCAGCCCGCAGGTCAGGTCTTGTGGCCTTTTCTCCTCAGCCCCAGTCATCACCAAGTGGCAATTTGGTGGCGGGGGGGGGTCTTCTTTCTAAGCTAAGTGCCGCACAGGGCAGGGGGAGGTGATTTTTGTTGGGGTGGCAGCTGGGGAGAAAGGAGGAGGCAGAGAAAATTTGGGACAGGGAAAGAGGGAGAATGAGGTGGCTATTAGGGAGAAAGACAAGGTGACCCCAATTTGCAGCCTGAGAGATTATCCTGGGAGAATGCAGATCTAGATAAAAAAACCACTTCCCCACCCCTGCATCCAATGTTTGTCTGTTTTATTAAACCTCCCAAAGGAGGTTTTGACTCTGTGGTGTTGACAAATCAAAAATTGTTTTGGAATAATCTTTTGGAACCCAGTGATTTTGTCCATATCTGTTGTTGTTGTTTAGTCGTTTAGTCGTGTCCAACTCTTCGTGACCCCCTGGACCAGAGCATGCCAGACACCCCTGTCTTCCACTGCCTCCTGCAGTTTGGTCAAACTCATGCTGGTAGCTTCAAGAACACTGTCCAACCATCTCATCCTCTGTCGTCCCCTTCTCCTTGTGCCCTCCATCTTTCCCAACATCAGGGTCTTTTCCAGGGAGTCTTCTCTTCTCATGAGGTGGCCAAAGTATTGGAGCTTCAGCTTCACAATCTGTCCTTCCAGTGAGCACTCAGGGCTAATTTCCTTAAGAATGGATGCATTTGATCTTCTTGCAGTCCATGGGACTCTCAAGAGTCTCCTCCAGCACCATAATTCAAAAGCATCAATTCTTCGGCGATCAGCCTTCTTTAAGCTCTCACTTCCATACATCACTACTGGGAAAGTCCATCTCTAGTGGTCCATGATTACTGTTTACAACTGTGAACAAAAAAGTCTATGGGGATTTGAGCGGGGGACAGACAGACAATAATCCAATAACTCCAGGACCACTTTCCCAGGAAAAAAAGTTTCCACCTTCAACCTAGACCAGGCATAGGCAAGCTCCGGCCCTCCAGATATATTTTATGTGAGTCTTTTAAAACTGGTTTAAGACAAGGCCAGCCTTTAAACAGAAATATGTCAAAATGTCACACACCTCTTACAAGTCAACCCAATACTTTCTATCTACGCATGCCTGCTTTTATATCTCCAAGGAAAACAAGAGCAGAAGATCTGAGAATAGATGCCTGACCCTTCCCTACAATTCCCATCATCCCTGACTCTTGCTAACTAGGGATGATGGGAGTTGTAGTCCAAAAACAGCTGGAGACCCAAGTTTGGGAAACACTGTGGGGCAGGCATGGCCAAACTTGGCCCTCCAGATGTTTGGGACTGCAATTCCCATCATCCCTAGCTAACAGGACCAGTGGTCAGGGATGATGGGAATTGTAGTCCCAAACATCTGGAGGGCTGGATTTGCCTTGCCTGAGCTAGACAGTTTTATCCACCCCCTGGGTCATTCTTCTAGCATCTGCCTTGTGAACTGGTACATGGGCAGAAGAAATGTTCAGTGCTGGGGTTTGGGGTTTTCAGCACCTGAATACAGCAAAGATCCCAGAGAGGCAATAGGGTTGCACTATGGTAACTGTGGTCGCAAAAGCGAATCGGACATTGCAGGTGCACAGTTGTGGGTTGTGAATTTGTCACAGTTGCTCTGTGTGCAATCACATCTGCCCCCATGTCTGCTGGGTAACTTCCCTTCTTTTGTATCGCTTCTTCTTGTAGTCCTGTCCCATTCCAGGGAAGCTACACCGTTCATATCTCCCATCAAGATTGTATTTTTCTTCAAATATTTAAATAGAATTTATTCAAGTCTCTTATAAAAGTCAGTTTTTTTCCTCATTTGGTGCATATACGCCTATTAACATTTTTTTTCCTCCTTGTGATGTTATCTGTATTATCAATATTCTTCCTTGCTCATCTTTAAATAATTGCTTTGGATCTAATTCTGGTTTTATATACATTACCACGCCTCTCTTCTTTCCTGCGTCAGAGGCCACAAGGTCCTTTCCCAATCTTTTATTGATCAGAATTATTCTATGTATCTTCACAATATGCATTTCCTGAAAGCAGATCACATCCAAATTTAACTTTTTTACCACATGTTCGATCTTATTCCTTTAAGTTTTATTGAGTCCATTTACATTCCAAGTTAAGATTTTCAACACCATCTTGTCCTTTATTTATCTCTCTTATCCACTTCTGTTGGTTCTTCTTCATGTCCTGCCACCAAACCAAATGCTCTTTCTCCTGCTAATTATTTTCCATATTTTCCATAGGGGTATTTTCTAATACTGTAGATGTAGAAGTAGACTTTGAAAGCAGGCAAGTAATACTTACAAAAGTCTCCAGATACCACAGCTGTTGGGCACATGGGTTTTGTATTCTTCCTCATTGCCCCGGTACATGAAGCCATTACTGCATTGTTCCTTTCTTTTCACAGTACAACTTTTATAAAGAGCCCAATTTTATATTAAGTCTGATTTTTGTAATCTCTTTTTTAAAAAAAATAGAATATGGGGGGAAAAGGATACAGAGATTACTATCAAATATCTGTTTTTATCAAAACTTAAAAGTTTATCTAATTAAAAACACAAACCAAAAAGAAAAGAAAGATAGAGAGAGGGATGATAAAGGGAAAAGAGAGAGAAAAATTAATGAAAGAAAACAAGAAAATGTGAAAAAGTTAAGAAAATAAAGAACTTCCAGTTCTGCACCTGTCAGCTATATATAAGTTATTCAATTCATCCATTCCAATATAACACCCAACAAAACTACTTTCTATGAACCAACAATATCTTCAATCCACAAACCCAAATGTCGTTTATTCATTTTCTTTTTCATGCAAAAAGTCGATAAGTGGCTTTCATTCTTTAGCAAATGTTAGCAATAGCTTTTCTTTGATAGAACATGTCAATTCTGCCGTCTCAGCTAAGTCCAATAATTTTAACAACCATTCCTCCATTGTTGGTAATGACATGTCTTTCCATTTTTGTGCATATAAAAATCTCACCACCATAATCATATATTGGAACCTATGATTTTTGCAATCACGGTGAGAGTGGGTTGGGGCATAGAAACTGGACTTCCTTTATGGAGAAACTGGGAACAAGAAGTATGGCGTACAACCACGCCTCCTCTTTGATGCCCTTTCCCATCAGTTTTCTGAATGTACTGGTGCCAATTCCTGTTCAGAATTGTTTATCAGCTGAATTTGTGACCCCTTACTGTGGTCCAGAGTGATTTAGTTCATGGAAGTTTTTAATATTTAACGCTGTACTGTTTTTAACACTTGATTGGGAGCCGCCCAGAGTGGCTGGGGAAACTCAGCCAGATGGGCGGGGTATAAATATATTATTATTATTATTATTATTGGTGGTGGTGGTGGTGTGCATTTGTGACACTAGCAACATCTCACTTCTTGAGAGCGCTCGACTTCCCAGATTCATGCCGGCGGAACAATTCAATGGGATTTCCAATAATCCAATGGAAAACAATATTGTAGACTGGCCTTTAATAAAGAAAAATAAAGCACATTCTACTCTCGGCAGGCAAGGTGGCTATCGTGAGCATCCTCCTTTGCTCATCCCTTCCCCCACCAGAGAAGATGCTGATCCCGACATTTCTACTTGTCCTGTTGATGAGCTTTCTGTGCCATAAGTAATGGGAGGTCTTGATTAATCCCTGTTGTGACTTGCTGGGGAGGCCATCTACTGCTGAGCAGGTTCTTAATCACCCCTTTTTTTTGCCAGATGCTGCCAAAGCCCATTACTGCTATCCCATAATCTCTTGCTCTTTCTGTGCTGAATGATGAGAGTAATTGGTCCTTGCCCTCACTTTTAACAAAGCCTCTTTACGTTCGGGCAGCTTATTTTGGTGGCTTCTGGCTAAAATCTCCGGGGCCATCTTGAAGAAAATGCTGCAGGTAGTTGGGACTGTCAGAGGCAGAGAGAGAAGATTTGGGGAGGTGGAGTGGGACGCAGACAGATCTCGCACCCTACACTGGGAGTGTTTCCTGCACAGGCACATCCCACTAAAATGGACAGAAGCTTTACACAACCATTAGTATGTACTCACTAGAGACAGGCAGAGGTCCTATTCTCATTTATAAGCCTCAAGTACCAACGTATGTTGGGTGAGCTCAAGATATTTTCCTTGGCCACTTCATGCAGGATGTCATTTCTATGTGGAGAGAGCCTCTTCACATAAGGGACCACATAACACCGGTCCTGAGAGATCTGCATTGGCTCCCAGTACGTTTCCGAGCACAATTCAAAGTGTTGGTGCTGACCTTTAAAGCCCTAAATGGCCTTGGTCCTGTATACCTGAAGGAGCGTCTCCACCCCCATTGTTCTGCCCGGACGCTGAGGTCCAGCTCTGAGGGCCTTCTGGCAGTTCCCTCATTGCGAGAAGTGAGGTTACAGGGAACCAGGCAGAGGGCCTTCTCAGTAGTGGCGCCCACCCTGTGGAACACCCTTCCTTCAGATGTGAAGGAAATAAGCAGCTATCCTATCTTTAAAAGACATCTGAAGGCAGCCCTGTTTAGGGAAGTTTTTAATATTTAATTCTGTACTGTTTTTAACATTTGATTGGGAGCCGCCCAGAGTGGCTGGGGAAACTCAGCCAGATGGGCGGGGTATAAATAATAAATTATTATTATTATTATTATTATTATTATTATTATTATTAATCAGCTTCCCAACCTGAGTACTTGGAGGAGCAAGATAACCATGGCGCCATTCCTCATACCTGATGAATGGTACATGTGTGCTCTTTCGTTCCCTGAGATCGATAGTACATCACAGCACCAAGTGTCCCTATTTTCCAGAGACAGTCCCAGATTTACAGAAGCCCTTCCAGTTTTGGATTTCATCCTGGAATGCACCGCTTTTCTTTAGGATGTCCCTATTTTCATCAGAGAAATGTCGGAGGGTATGGAGTTACATGACTCCCGAGCCAAGGAGTGAAGTAACTATACAATGTATAAGAAGACATCTGAAGGCAGCCCTGTATAGGGAAGTTTTAAAAAAATGTTTCATGTTTTTGCTGTGTTTTTATATATCCTGTTGGAAGCTGCCCAGAGTGGCTGGGGCAACTCAGTCAGATGGGCGGGGTATAATTATTATTATTATTATTATTATTATTATTATTATTATTATTATTGAATAGGACATCCCTATTTTCCTTGGAGAAATGTTGAAGGGTATGAGATTAATGGGATCCCCCCCCCCACCTAGAGTTTCACAACCTTAGAATTAACTATCGGAAACTCAAGGCAGTAGAGATATGAGATGATCAGAGCCCCCCCAAACTTGAAGCATGGGAAGTCCCAATAAAAAATTATAATTTGGCAGAATATTTGGGCTATACGATATGTATTTGTATAATTTGGAATATTTAATGTGATTTGATTGGATTGTTAAAATGGAAAATTTAATTAAAAAATTATTATTATTTTTTTAAAAAATAGAATTAACTATCTGTGGCAAAATTAACGAAGGCTATCTTGCAGTCAGCTGTTCAGATAAAAACATGGTTCCCATTCTTGCTGTTCTGTCTTGCGGAGGGGTGGGGTGACTAAAAATCAGCCCTCCTGTCAAGGAAATATCTCATTACTCACCCAGTGTAAGATATTCCACCTTCCCCTTCTTTAGTTTGTCTTTTCATTCAGTGAAGCAAACAGCTCACGTGTGTGTGTGTGTGTTTGTGTGTGTGTGTTTGTGTTTGTGACAAAGCATTAATAGAGAAATGTAGCATAGTAACATACTGGCTGAGAGAAATGAAACACCTTGAGGTATGTGACAGTTAGCCTCTTTTTTGAAAAAAACTGACAACCTGGAGGAGCCGGTTATAGATTCTAGATCACAGCATAAAAACCCTGCCCACTAGAAGTCGGGTATTCTATTAATCAAATAAGGCTTCTCCAAACATTATCTGCATAACTGAACAACTTAGGTCAAGGTTTACCTCAGGAATCGCCTGAGCCCTTATACCCGAGTTGGCGAGGCTCACTTGATAACAAGAAATAGTATCGTTGGCCCATTATCGTGGGGCATTTTGTCACTAGAGGTTCAGCGGGCACATTCTGTTTAAACTTTCGAATGCCTGCAGTATGTTGTAGTGGTTTGAGTGTCATACTGGGACCTGAGTGGCCAGGGTTCAAATCCCCACTTGGGTACGAAGCTCCTTGCACTGGTTAATCGATGTCTATAGTTAACTTTTTTTCTGTGGTGCTACACATTTTTTGTTGTAAACTGCTTTTGTGAATGAAATAGCACCCTATTAATATTTTAATAAGTAAAATAGAATAATTTTGTTTTAGAGATTTTTCCAAGAACGGGATGACTGGGCAGCATAATGCAATTCTTTGTGCAATTTCAAAGTAATTCACTTACAATAATGCTTCCTTATAGGAAGTTATTTTGTGAAAAATGAACCATGAAACCAAGTAAATATATATATACTGATCACTTTTGCCTCTGGCCCTGCCCATCACTGCCATGTGGGGCTCGGAAAGTTGTGCAGAAGAGAATGTGGCATTCAGGCTGGGGGGGATCCTTCTAAATTAAAAATCATGGAGTTAGAAGGAACCACAAGGATCATCTAGCCCAACCTCCTGCAATGCAGGAATATTTTGCCAATGTGGGGCTTGAACTCACAGCCCTGAAATTAAGAGTCTCGTGCTCTACCTACTGAGCTATCCCTCGTTCCCTGCTCCTTGTTCTCTAGCCTTGTTTGTGGACTCCTGCAATGTAGGTTCAGTTTGCAAGCTCTCCTTCCCTATCTCAGCGTGTCTCTAAATCAAATGTGGCGCTGAGATCCTCACCTCTGACTTTTTGCTATCGCTTTCAGGGCCACGTAGCACGGCTTACTCCCGCTGGATTTCTTACCTCAGCGCTGCTTGGGAAGTTCTGCTCCTGCTCCTCGCGTTTCTCCGTTCGGCTCCGAATCCGTTTCGCCTGCTCTTTCCTCCAGGATGTCCCAGGCAGGAGCAATCATGTGCTTCCACCCTGAGGGAGACCACGCCATGTCCCCTCAGCGCTTTGCCCGAGAGCTGAAGAGGAGGCCTTGGCTGTCGCCGTCCAAGAATGCAGAACCTGCTGCCTTGAACCCCCAGCACTGCCTCACGCCCAACCTCAACGCCGGCAGGATCCACCTCCTCCGCAAGGGGCTCACCGTGGAGTCCAAGCGCTCCCAACTGGGCATGTATAACAGCACCGGCTCCCTCATCCGGAAGGTCACGGAGATGGGTTACCTTGGCAACAGCAACTGCCCCAACTCCGGGAGAGTGACAGCTCCCTGCACACCGCTGAGGAGCAGGCCTCCACCCTCACTGGGCTCTCCAGGCAGCCGCATCCCTCTAGTCGCCTCAGCCCCCGGCGGTCAAAGCTCTGTGGTGACCTTCCGCTTCATTGAGAAGGCCAGCGTCAAAACTTTAAATGGCCTCCCTCTGGTGGAGTCCAGGAAGGAGAGTGGCTTGAGCAGGAGTCTGGAGTTCGGGGAAGCCCTCCATTTCGGAAGCCCGGCAAGGAAGCAGGGAAGCGGTTGTCCCATGGCCCAAAATCCGCATTCCCCACAGCGTAACGCCACAGCGTCCCTGGAGCCTGTCGCTCAAGAGGCAAGCGAGAGCATCAAAGTGAAGACGAACGAGTCCGTCTTGGCCGGTACTGGCCCTGCTGTGGAACAAGCCCCACTGGCCGTCAGTGGTAAAGGCCAGGAGCACCTTAGTCATAAGCTGAAGCTGGAGACATCTGCTTCGGACCCTCTCCTGACTGGAAACAGGTTCCTTTTGGGAGCACAGTCTTCCCTGAGCCTGGGCAATGGGAGCCCACATTCTCTCAATGCCAACTGCCTCTCCAGCTCCCTTACGAACGGCATGATCAGCCCTTCCAACGACATCTCAGCGCTCCGGAGAAGCCCACAGAGCGGGGAGTCCCAGTACCAGGTACTTCAGAGTCCCTTCCTTGCCAGGAATGGCATCTCCTCTGCCCCTTCTTCCTCCATCTTCCTCCATCCCATGCAAGGAACCTCACAAATAAGCATATTCTCTCTCTCTCTCTTTTCTACAGGGGAGTCCATGGGCATATTCCCGAGAGAGCTCCGCCCACGCCCAGCGCATCGCCAAGGCTAAGTGGGAATTCTTCTATGGCTCCCTGGACCCTCCTGGAACAGGTAATGGGCTCGATGCAAGTACTGGTAGGGGAGAGCGTTTGCATGTATGGAAATCAGGCATCTCTTCAGCATTGGACCCTCAAAAACGGTCTCCTGGCTCAGGTTCCACATACTGTGGTGGATGCAGTCACAGCAGGGGGGGCATTTGTTTTTTTAAAAAAATATATATATTTATTCAAATTTTAAAGATTACAAAAATACAAAAAATAAAAGGACAAAAAAAAGAAAAATTTAAAAAAACAGAAAAAATACAAACAATTGATAAAAAAAAAAGATCAAACCTTTACATAACTTCCTTTGCTTTGCTTATTTCCTTGACCTCCTCCCCCCTCCCCCCTTTGTATTCTAGTTCAATTAGATGTCTCAGCAAATCCTTTCCAGCTTTGTTTTTATCCTAATAATTTATCTTAATATACTGTAATTCTCGTCTCTCACCAATTAAAAAAAAAATCAATTTTAACCCAGTCCTTTATATCATTTCTGCTAAAACCACATTACTTCATTCCAACAACCTTCTAACATTCCTTAATTCTGCAATGTTTCTGCTGATAAACTTTAAATTATTTCCAAAACATTCTCTTCTTTCACCAATTAATCATCCATTTTTACTTTGTTTAATCTTATTTCTCATTAAAACTAATACATTTGAACTTAATCTCTTAAAACATTTCCCCTAGGGTCATAAAAATTTCATTCCACGACTTTTCCATCTCTCATTAATTTTTTTTTTTTAATTCCATATATACACTTCAAATTCCCAGCAGGGGGGCATTTGGATGCTGGCGGTTGCCGACTTTTATAAAGCAATGTCCAGTGTGGCTGCCAGATTCAGACAACGCTGGAACGGTAGACGTGCACCCTTAGATAGCAGGCTTGAAATGCAAAATGGGCTCTCATTAGCTGGGCCACAGGTTGGGTGGTGATAAGCTGAAATTCAACAAGGAAAATATGTAAGGAGAGAAGAATCAAATGCATGGGTGTGGAACAAGGCACAGGTATGTGTGGGAAAGACCTGAGATGAACAGGGGGACCTTCGTCCAACCCTTTGTAGGTGTTGAAATGTGAATTGCAGCATGAGGAAGTGGACCTACCATTTGCTAGAGATCCTGAGAAACTCCTCCTTTTGCATAGGTCCATCCCTGGGAATATTACATGCAAGGGCCTAAGGGCTAGGAAATCTGGAAGTGGTTTTCCATAGTGGTTTTCCAGCTATTTTTCTTGGGATATGCCCCAGAAGCAACTGATAAACTCTATACTTCCTGCTGGAGGTGCTCCTCATTCAGACTCTGTTACAGCTTTTTAGGTTGTGATCCACCCTGAGTTCTACAGGTATAGGGTGGTATACAAATTTTAACAACAACAACAAGCTTTGTAAAAATGGAGAGAGGTGCTCTTTCCCCCTGGAATACGTTGCTTGCAGTGTCTGGATAGACAGTGGTTGCGTTTGCACATCATGCTAAGACAAACCGTGGCTTAGTGCTGCCTCTCGAAGAGGAATCTGCAGCTACTTTGCTCCTTCCTGGACTTTTTTAACAAGTGCAGCAGCTAAGCCAAGGTTTGGTTTAGTGCATCGTCTGAACCCAGAGCATGGCTAAGCATCTCTCCACCTGAACCACAATCCATAGCCAGGGTTCCTCCTATGGTTATAAGAATGATCCTGAGTTTGGGCAAAATGCTAAGTTAACTGTAGCCTAGCTGCCATCCTAGGGACGCGGGTGGCACTGTGGGTTAAACCACAGAGCCTAGGGCTTGCTGATCAGAAGGTCGGCGGTTCGAATCCCCGCGATGGGGTGAGCTCCTTGCTCGGTCCCAGCTCCTGCCCACCTAACAGTTTGAAAGCACATCAAAGTGCAAGTAAATAAATAGGTACTGCTCCGGCGGGAAGGTAAATGGCGTTTCCATGCGCTGCTCTGGTTCGCCAGAAGCGGCTTAGTCATGCTGGCCACATGACCCGGAAGCTGTACGCCGGCTCCCTCGGCCAATAAAGCGAGATGAGCGCCGCAACCCCAGAGTCAGTCACGACTGGACCTAATGGTCAGGGGTGCCTTTACCTTTCAGCTGCCATCCTGCACTAACCTCAAAAGTCAGGGGAGGAGTGAAGCAGGCATGAGCTACTCTCTGGGAGCCATTTGTGAAGTCACAGTAAGCCATACTCTGACTTAGCAGTGATATGCAAACCAGGTCACTGTGCGGCGAGGAAGGGAAATATTAACTAAGAGATTGACAGTTTTACATGAGAGGCCTGGTACCCTCTTTGTTTTGGGCCACAGTTCCCATAAGCTCCAGTCAGCATGGCCGTGCTGGCAGGGGTTGATGGGTGAGGTAATTCAAAAGCACCAGGAGGGCACCAAGTTGGGAAAAGCTGGGCAAGAACCTTTCCTTGCAAGCAGATGCTGTGACTGTGGGCAGACAAAAACGGATAAGAGGCTGCAGGCACAAAAGGGAGCAAACGGAAGCGTTTCCATCCCCAAAAATCTACCCATTAGCTTCCCAGCAGAGCAACACTTGTGACTGATGCACATCTTTCTTGACTGCACCCGTACAAAGAACAGTGCGCAAACCATACAGCGACCAAGTGGAGCGGTGTAAAAGAAAGGAATGGCCTCATCCGTGCACAACCTCAGTCGCCTTGGAAGTATGTGACATGGCAGAGTGATTGCATGAACCTTCAAACAAAGAGGAGAGCGGGTGCTTACTGATAAGATATTTTTATCAGTAAGCAACAGAGCTTGCCCTGCTCTTTGTTTGATTCCGCCTGGTGCTTCTTAACCCCCTTCCTGCAGGCTGATTGTGTGAAGCTGCCTAATGCTGCATCCATAAATATTGGCCCATCTAGCCTAAGACTGACTTATAAAGTCTCAAGTAGAGATTATAAAAAATTTGAAAAAATAGTCCAGTAGGCACCTTAGAGACCAACTAAGTTTGTTCTTGGTACAGTGGTACCTCAGGTTACATACGCTTCAGGTTACAGACTCCGCTAACCCAGAAATAGTGCTTCAGGTTAAGAACTTTGCTTCAGGATGAGAACAGAAATCGTGCTCTGGCGGTGCTGCGGCAGCAGGAGGCCCCATTAGCTAAAGTGGTGCTTCAGGTTAAGAACAGTTTCAGGTTAAGAACAGACCTCCGGAACAAATTAAGTACTTAACCAGAGGTACCACTGTATAAGCTTTTGTGTGCATGCGCACTTCTTCAGATACACTGAAACAGAAGTCACCAGACCCTTTTATATAGTGGGAGGGCGGGGTGGGGTGGGATATCAACTAATTGCAGTTGTTAACTGTTGTCCGCAGGTTTACCATACCCATTGAGCCAATCACCCATCTCCTACTACCCTTCTGAGAAAAACCCCACCCCACCCTCCCACTATATATAAGGGTCTGGTGACTTCTGCTTCAGTGTATCTGAAGGAGTGTGCATGCACACGAAAGCTTATACCTAGAACAAACGTAGCTGGTCTCTAAGGTGCTACTGGACAATTTTTTATTATTATTATTTCGACTGCGTCAGACCAACACGGCTACCTACCTGAATCTAGAATCAAGTAGAGATTATTATTGTTGTTGTTATCTCTTTAGTTATACCCCGCCTTTTACCCTGACAGGGACTTAAGGCGTCTTAAAGATAAAATAAGAACAACTAAATATGGGGGTCGTTAAAAAACAACTCTGTGTGTGTCTGATAGCTATTAAAAACATATAGATAATTACAGTGGTACCTCTGGATACGAACGGGATCCGTTCCGGAGTCCCATACGCATCCAGAAGCAAATGTAGCTAGTGATGTTACGTCTGTGCACGTGCACGCCGCTTTTCGCCGCTTCTGCGCATGCGCGTGACATTATTTTGAGTGTCTGCACATGCGCAAGTGGCGAAACCCGGAAGTAACGTGCTCTGTTACTTCTGGGTTGCCTCGGAGTGCAACTCAAACGCGCTCAACCCAAAGTGCATTCAACCCGAGGTATGACTGTACCATAAACACAACCTGGCACCAGCCCCCTCAGTAAAATCAGTCAGCTCCCAAATGCTGAAAGGTCTTTGGCTGTAGGCAGAAGAACAGCACAGAGGGAACTAGTCTGAGGAAGGGAGTTCCAAAGTTGTCTAGGAGTAGCCCCCACAGAGAAGGCCCTTTCCTGCATCTCTACCAAGCATGGCTGTGAGGGTGACAGGGCTGAGAGAAGTCCCCACCCCCCCTTCTCAGAGACCCAGACAGGTTTGTATGAGGGAATATGGTCTTTCAGTGAGCTAAGATGTTTTTTCCAGTCTTGAGCTATTTAAACCATGGGTAGGCAAACTAAGGCCCGGGGGCCAGGTGTGGCCCAATCGCCTTCTCAATCCAGCCCGCGGATGGTCCGGGAATCAGCGTGTTTTTACATGAGTAGAATGTGCCTTTTTATCTTAAATGCATCTCTGGGTTATTTGTGGGGCATAGGAATTCGTTCAATTTTTTTTTTTCAAAATATAGTCTGGCCCCCCCACAAGGTCTGAGGGACAGTGGACCGGCCCCCTGCTGAAAAAGTTTGCCGACCCCTGATTTAAACAAACAAGCATACAAACAAACAAACAAACAGTAATGAGAAAGAGATGAAGAAACTGCAAGATGAAATGCGTATCTGTTAAGACAATTAACACTGACATTGAAAAATTTGGGATGGACCTTGATGAATGCTAGAATTGGTTTCAATGGACTAAAATGATTAAAAGCAAGAAGGGGAATTTGCAGATATGAAAAACTAATTAGAAAAGGAACAATAAATGCTTTCCTTCCTATCAATCTTTTCAATTATATCAGTTAGTCCATTACAAAACATAAATATAAAAAATGGTGGGGAAGTATTTCAGAAAGAGCTTCTGCTTATGATTTTTTCATCACCCCCACAGTCCTTAAAAGATTTAACAGTCTGTGAAATTGGAGTTAGAACTCTGATTACTCCCCAAGCACTATTCAATTTCAAGGAAGCTATGACGATTGAATAATGTGTGTTTTAGCTGATACACAAATAATCACGAAGTTAAAAGGTGGAATTAAATTCTTATTTGAGATAAATTAAATTCTTATTTGAAGGGGGGGGATACATAACACCGCGTATGCAGATTGTTAAAATATATTAGGGATACCTTTAAAGTAGGGCTGGAAAAGGTGCCCATACAAGGGCAAGTTGCAGGCAGATTTCATTGACTTTTTTGGAGGGGGGCAAAATTGTTCATATGGCTTAGGCAGGCATGGCCAAACTTGGCCCTCCAGATGTTTTGGGACTACAACTTCCAACATCCCTAGCTAGCAGGACCAGTGGTCAGGGATGATGGGAATTGTAGTCCCAAAACCTCTGGAGGGCCAAGTTTGGCCATGCCTGGCTTAGGGGTGCTTATCATTGCAGAAAGTGGTGGTGGTCTCCTCTCCTCTCCCCCACCCCTTGCTTTCTCCATCTGTCTCTAAGCTGTCACTATTTTGTGGGAGGGTTTCAAGTTTACAGAAGAAATACACTATAAAAAGAAAGGACAAACTTTTTGCAGTTAGGAATGTGACAGGGAAATGCACTCAAAAGTGTGAGATGGACGATTGACCAATAGGAAGGTGTGGAAACACCCAGCCAGGATGAATGTTCAATATAGGCCAGACATAGTCTAACCACTGCGTTAGCTCTGTGCAAAGCAAATTAGAATGAATGCTGAATAAACAGGTTGCCTGAAGTAAACCCCATCCCTCTCCTTTAAAAGTTTAAACTGTAAGAAAGAAAGAAAATCAGTGTCACTTCAGGAATATTCTGGGAGATGATGATGGCAGCCACCAACTGTGCTCTTGCAAATATAAAAAAGACATCTTTGTCAAGAGTGGTAACTTTTAAAAACTATTTAAAGTAAGAGAGAGAAAGGAACAAACCATTGTTGCTCACCCTACCCAATTCAAAACAGTCTTCCCCACTCCGGCTTAAGGCATGTCTACTCAGAAATAAGCCTTACCATACACTTGGCAAATTAGGATGAAGGGATAGCTCAGTTGGTGGAGACTTTTAATCTCAGCATCATGGGTTTGAGCCCATGTTGGGCAAAACATTCCTGCACTGCAGCGGGGGGTTGGACCAGAAGATGACCCTTGTGGTCCCTTCCAACCCTACAATTCTATGATTCTAACCGGTTCATTGGTGTATAACCTCCCCATAAACAAGTTGAATTGAATGCCCAGTAATGACCAGATATTGTCTGACCTCTGTGTAAGCTTTGTGCAAGCAAATTGGGGTTAATCTCAATAAATGGAGCCTTAAACAAATGCTAAACACTTTAGAATGTGGGGGAACCTGCTCCTTCCTTCCTTCCTCCCTTCCACTACCTGTTTTTGTTTTTCTTCACCATTTTTCTCTTTGTCTGATTGGGATACACAGTCTGTACTGTATAACCAGATGTGTTGACATATGGATGCGGGTGGTGCTGTGGTCTAAACCACTGAGCCTCTTGGGCTTGCCGATCAGAAGGTCGGCAGTTCGAATCCCCACAACGGGGTGAGCTCCCGTTGCTCTGTCCCAGCCCCTGCCATCCTAGCAGTTCAAAAGCACACCAGTGCAAGTAGATAAATAGGTACCACTGTGGCGGGAGGGTAAACGACGTTTCCATGCGCTCTGGCTTACATCACGGTGTTCCGTTGTGCCAGTAGCAGTTTAGTCATGCTGGCCACATGACCTGGAAAGGTGTCTGTGGACAAATGCCGGCTCCCTTGGCGTGAAAGCGAGATGAACGCCACAACCCCATAGTCACCTTTGACTGGACTTAACCGTCCAGGGGTCCTTTACCCTTTCCCCTCTTTGACATATGGCATATTTCTTTGTCAGTTCCATGGTTCTCATGTAAGGCTCAGAGATCCAGCATCTGCCAGGACTTAGTGGGTAGTTTTTATTTGTAACCCGGGATCTCTCTATTCCAGGGATGCGTCCTCACAACACACCTGATCCTCCACCTCAGCAGCTCAAGAAATCCAACCACCAGATTCAGCCAAAGCCAGATTGGACGGGACCCGAGCATAGCTTGTGCCACGTGGAGGTGGAAATTGAGATGGCTCCACCAGGCAGTGCAAAACCTGGAAACTGTGAAACGGGAATTATCCGCAGAACCATAAAGTACTCGGAGACTGACTTGGATTCTGTCCCTTTGAGGTGCTACCATGAGACCAACATTGATGATATATTGGCTGAGAAAGATGAAGCGGATTCAGCCATCGAGAGCCAGAAGGACAGCGAGAGCAATCCAAGTTTCACGGGAATCTTGGGGAAAGGGTGTGCTGTTCCAGGAGACCCCTTTGCTCAGCACACAAGAGAAGATGATGACAAGTGTCTGAGAAACAAGACACAGGACATTGAAGATGACGAGGTATTTGAAGCCATCCAACAGCATCAAGAGAGGTGAGGGTCTCTCTGGACTGGTCAGTACCAAGCTTGTCCCTTGTATTGAGCAATATTGTCTGGTTTTGTTCTTACAGAGGTCGAGATAGCAAGAGAAGCATAGGCTTTACCTGCTTGACTTAGTCTCTTCATACAAAGCTACCTCTTTCCTGTTAAGGCTGGGTTGGGTCTTGCCAAAGCTCATCTGGGGAACCTTTTCAGCCATTGAAGCTGGTGACAATTGTCATTATGAACTTCTCGGGCACAAAGTGGAGGCGGAGCGAAGCAGCTTCCCATTGTGTTGCTTCAATACTGCGACACTTTGGTGCTGCAAAGGCACTGGTTGTCTGCAATTAGCTGCAGCAAATTAGAAGAGCTGTTCCACACAGCATATTCCCGATAAAGCAAATCTCACAGTGTCCATTTCCATCGGCAAGAATCTATTATATATCCATTCTTTTGGGCAAATGCACCCTTCTTCCCGTAGCTATCCCTTTGTTTTCTTCTTTCTTTTGAAGTTGCTTCTGTTTCTAGCACTTTGACAGCTTCCTTTTCACTCATATGGGTGATGTTCCTGAATCAGCCCTTAATTTCCCATGTGAGAGGAGTTCATTGGAATGTTCTTTGTCTAAACTGAAACATTAACCGAAAAGTAAAAGGGAGAGAGAAAATTGTGTCCTCTTTGAAGCCAGACCAATTGCTTATTAATTATTTCATTTTCAGTATCACAGTGGCAAAATTCGGCTCATAAAAACTCAATAATAATAATAATAATGAACAATTGTTCTGGCCGCAAGGGGAAAGTACAATAATTAAACTTGTCCCTCTTTGAAGTGACTGGCGGACAGGCAGATTCAGGAATGCTGGCTATGTCAGTGAACAGGAACCAACCACTTAAAGTGACAGAGGCTGGGGCAGAAAATTAAAGGTTCTGGCAAATCTCAACAGCACTGTGAGATTTGGACAGGCTAGGCTGCAGTTGTGTTTTAACTCAAAACAATTGCCACGAATCAGGTCAGAGAAAAGGTAGGCAATAAAACAGAGGCTAGGACGCAACAGGTGGCAAGGTTGCTATCTGGTTACTTTGGGAAAACTCAATGAACAAATGATGTTGAGATGCAAGACAAAGGGTGGAATGCAATGTCGTACTGAGGAGGTTGTGTCATCAGTGCAAACATTTCTGCTTGCAAGGTGGAATTATTATTATTAATATTATTTATTGGGTTTATATATCGCCCTATACCCAAAGGACGCGGGTGGCGCTGTGGGTTAAACCACAGAGCCTAGGACTTGCTGATTAGGTCGGTGGTTCGAATCCCCGTGACGGGGTGAGCTCCCGTTGCTCAGTCCCTGCTCCTGCCAACCTAGCAGTTCGAAAGCACGTCAAAGTGCAAGTAGATAAATAGGTACCGCTCCGGCGGGAAGGTAAACGGTGTTTCCTTGTGCTACTCTGGTTCGCCAGAAGTGGCTTAGTCATGCTGGCCACATGACCCGGAAGCTGTACACCGGCTCCCTCGGCCAGTAAAGCGAGATGAGCACCGCAACCCCAGAGTTGGCCACGACTGGACCTAATGGTCAGGGGTCCCATTTACCCTTTATGCCCAAAGGTCTCAGGGTGGTATCACCTCCCTCCTCCCTGTGTGCTGTTCTGGAGGTTCTCCAAGCAGATTTGAGGAGGGTACAGAGGTACACAGGGATATTTTTTGTGGGGGAAGGAAACCCCATTGCACTAGCAGGAATCCTTGCTCTGGCTTATGCAAGCACAACAACTTAATTGAATCCTGCACTAACCAACTAATTACACACACACAGGGGTGTGTGTAGAGTTTTGGAAACTAAGGAATTCTTGTTCTCTAGAGGTCCATTAAATACCTTCTGGGAATGTTGACAGACTTTCCTATTTGGATTGGCATTCAGCAACTGAAGATGAGGTAAATCACTCATGATCAAATATACACATATATTTGTATTATTGAGTATGCCCTCCATCCCCGCAAAAAAAAAAGAGTTCTTAACCTGTCCTGAGCCCATGGGGGGAAATATTTATTAAGATTCTCAGCAGGGTAGGCCAGCTCCTGAGACAAGGTGAGGTGACCACCTCAGATGGCAACATCCACAGGGGCAGCAGATCTCAATGTAGATCTTTATTCCTCGCTTGTTGCTGATGTAGACCTTCACTTGCCGCTTCTTCCCTCACAGGGAGGGCAGACGCCATTTTGTGGTCTGCCTCAGGTGCCAAAATGTCTTAGGCCGGCCCTGACTCTTGGTATAACCACAAACATGTCTTGGCAGAGTGGGGGATAAATTCACCTTTTGTGTATTTCGTTTTTAGGGAAGCTTTTAATGTTTAGGAGACTACAGTGGTACCTCGGGTTACATACGCTTCAGGTTACAGTCTCCACTAACCCAGAAATAGTGCTTCAGGTTAAGAACTTTGCTTCAGGATGAGAACAGAAATCGTTCTCTGGCGGACGGAGGCCCCATTAGCTAAAGTGGTGCTTCAGGTTAAGAACAGTTTCAGGTTAAGTACGGACTTCCGGAACCCAGCCAGATGGGTGGGGTAGAAATAATATATTATTATTATTATTATTATTATTATTATTATTATTCCCCATGGAAACCCTGTTCCTTGCTGCAGACTCTGCACTCCACTGATTATGAGTAGAAAAAGCAGCTGAAATTCATTTTCTCCAGCTACGTCAGTTGTGGCTCCTTCCTTTTGACACTGAAAATCTCAGCTCTCCATAAAAATGCTCCATACATGCTAAAGTGTGCTGATCTCAGTAGTCTCAGCAGACTTCAGATTCTGACAGGATTTTAAAGCCTTGTCTCGGCGCAGCAAGGTCCCTGTCTAGGCAACGGTATCCCTGTATAGTGACTCCCTCTGTCGGCAGCGGAGCTGTCAAATCACACAGGGAGTTTTGGGTCTGGCGGAAGGGGAAGAGAAGCCATTGAAAGGATTTGAGGAAGGGCAAGTTGAATGGTTTGAACAATGGAGAGATGTGAATAGTTTTGATGGCAGAATTGTGCCTAGAGGTAGAAAGACTGGGGTGTAAAAAAAAGGAGGTCAGAGAGAAGTCTAGCGATGACCGGAATAATATCCCCTATTTCCAACTTGCTTGCAAAAGCAAAAGAAGCAACTGCAGAATAAAAGTGGCAGGAAGGGTTAAGAACCACTCTTTCCACCTGTTTTGAAGGGGAAACCTGCTCAATTCCCATTGCTTACTCTGCACCATTTTCCAAGAGGGAGAACATTTTAGTAAACAGCAGTGTCCTGACCTCCCCTCTATGAATTACAGATTTGATGTAGGACATTTAACCATTGGCTTTGCCTAAATTTAAACCCCGCTGGTCTACTACCCTTAGTATTGCAAGGTTGTCATGAGAGGGCTTGGACTAAAATTGTCAACCAAAATCTTTACTTTCCTGGTTTATCACCACAACAGTTATTAACCCTGGGCTTCAGTAAAGCAAATAATTTAATTAGACAACACCTATATGATATTGAGCGACAAAATAATCTGGCCACAATATGGAAATTTTGTCTGTGGTATGATTATTTTCCAACTAGTCATTTTGACACTTTGGCACCCTATTTGCGAAATTTAACAATTCCAAAATACAGACACACCTTCACTTTCACAAGATAGAATATACTGCCTTTGGCTCTACTTGAGGGTTGATTTCAAAAAATTCCACCAGAAAAGCTGCTATGTCCCTGTGGAGATGGCAGTATTGAGTCCGTGGCTCATGTGCTTCTGGCTTGCACTCTTTATAGAGATTTGAGGAGTGAGGTTATTACCCCTCTATTATTGTCGCTCAACCATTGCTACTGTGTCCTTTTCTTTTAGCAGATCAAGAAGATCAGGTGACAGCAAAAACTGCAAGATTTTTAGTGGGGGCAATTAGAGTATGATCTATTATTTGATTATTGATGTAAACCCCCAAAATGTATTTTCTATAGTTAAGTTTTTACCTCTATCTTCAGTACATTTTATTTTATTTTATTGCTAGGGCTAGTGGTTGATGTAAATAAAGATTCTGAATTCTGAAAGAGCAGTGTGGTGTCAGGAGAAAAAGGGGTAACCACAGGGGGAGATGGAGTTTATGAGAGTAAAATGCCTCTCAGGGACATGAGAGAAGGATGACCAGCTATGCAGGCCAAAAGAATACAGCTCCAGAATACTGAAAAGGTAGACACATGCCGTGTGCACTTGGCTTGGAGACAAATCATATCTCAAGGCAAATCTGGGTGAAGATGCACAACTCCAGACCCTCCAAGTGTCCCTGTTTTCCATGGACAGTCCTGGATTTACAGAAGCCATCCCGGTTTCTGATTTGATCCTGGAGTGTCCCGCTTTTCCTTAGGATGTCCCTGTTTTCATCAGAGGGTATGGAGTTATCCGACCCCTGAGCCATCTGAAGGCAGCCCTGTATAGGGAAGTTTTTTTAATGTTTAATGTTTTGTTGTGTTTTTATATGTGTTGGAAGCTGCCCAGAGTGACTAGGGCAATCCAGTCAGATGGGTGGGGTATAAATAGTAAAATTATTATTATTATTATTATTATTATTATTATTATTATTATTATATAAAAGGTAAAGGGACCCCTGACCATTAGGTCCAGTCGTGGCCGACTCTGGGGTTGCGGCGCTGATCTCGCTTTATTGGCCGAGGGAGCCGGCGTACCGCTTCCGGGTCATGTGGCCAGCATGACTAAGCTGCTTCTGGCGAACCAGAGCAGCGCACGGAAATGCCGTTTACCTTCCTGCCAGAGCGGTACCTATTTATCTACTTGCACTTTGACGTGCTTTCAAACTGCTAGGTTGGCAGGAGCAGGGACCGAGCAATGGGAGCTCACCCCTTTGCAGGGATTCGAACCGCCAACCTTCTGATCAGCAAGTCCTAGGCTCTGTGGTTTAACCCACAGCGCCACCCGCGTCCCTTTATTATTATTTAGGACATCCTTATTTTCATTGTTATCGGGACGCAGGTGGCTCTGTGGGTTAAAGCCTCAGCGCCTAGGACTTGCCGATCGAAAGGTCGGCGGTTCGAATCCCTGCGGCGGGGTGCGCTCCCACTGCTCGGTCCCAGCGCCTGCCAACCTAGCAGTTCGAAAGCACCTCCGGGTGCAAGTAGATAAATAGGGACCACTTACCAGCGGGAAGGTAAACGGCGTTTCCGTGTGCGGCTCTGGCTCGCCAGAGCAGCGATGTCACGCTGGCCACGTGACCCGGAAGTGTCTCCGGACAGCGCTGGCCCCTGGCCTCTTAAGTGAGATGGGCGCACAACCCCAGAGTCTGTCAAGACTGGCCCGTACGGGCAGGGGTACCTTTACCTTTTATTTTCATTGTTGGAGTGTATGCAGCTCCATCCTTTCCACTCCTCTTAGCTAAAAGGAAAGGTGGGGCCACAGCAGCCAGGAGCCACTGCAGAGATCACTTTCTCTGCCAGAGGAGAAGAATGGAACTGGATAGGTTCCCTCTTTTTCTTAGAAAGACAGAATTGCAGGTAGCGCCACTGAAAAGAACATTGTTTTTACTCATCAAAAGCCCTTGGGCCACTGTGGGCTATCAGTTGCATAAACTAAGCAAAAAGGGATTTATTCCCAGCAGAACTTGCCGAAGAAGCACTCCAAACCTGCTCACTGCAGATACACACCAGTCCATTGGGTTGGACCTCAGAAACTTCCCTTCCCAATGGGAGAGCCAGAATCCATAGATCTTCCCTATGCCTTAGCTTGGCTGGTACATACAGAAGAGAGGCTGACTCTGGTTAGCTCCTGACTATGGCCAGGATTTGTTGGGGGGGGGGGCAGGACACCCACCTGCCATCATCCTGTGCCTTGCTCTGTCTAGCAGATTTGGAATGAAATGTCTCAACAACAGTTGCTTTAAATTACTTTCTTTTCTGACCCCAAGTGCTCAGAAAAATCTGCCAAAATATTCGGTCACTTGAAAACTAGGAAGTCAAATAAAAAATGAAGACCAGAGAATCCCTTTCATGTATTTAACTGGTATATTTTGCAAAATTACAAAGGACATGAATTTTCCATCTTTTTAAAAAAATCTAAACTAAAACAAGTTTTCTTGGATTTGCTGAAAATCTTTTCAGCACTTCCTTTTCAAATTACTCCTTTTTCCCCAATGCAGTTTTTCAGTAATCACAGCCCGCTGAGATGCTCCCCTGTCATCGTCTACCTTAGCCGGGTCATTACTTTCCACAAGAAGAATCGCTAGAATATTCTGATTATTTCTACTTTTAGTTAAGTTTTTTTATTTATTTACTTGATTCAGGAGGGGCAGCTTCCCTCCTGTCCACCCCCCCACTATGCCCATGCTGCTGGCTGAGGAACCATTTCCTGATTATCACAGGGAGAGCTGTCTACCCCTTTGGAAAGACCCTCGTTCTGATCAGTGGTGTAGTAGAAGACACTTCCCTGAGTTGAGGACTGCTGTGTCTGTTTCTCTGCAACTTGTGCCTCCCTCTTTCTCACCACCTCATCCCCAATCTCCAGGATCATCAACAGAGACGCCCAAGGGCTGCTCAAGTCCCCAGTCCCCTTTCTCCTCGGACACAGCCTCTCCAGGGACGGCATGGATTCGTTCAGCAGGCATTTTGAGAGCATCATGGAGTCTCACCGAGCCAAAGGGACCTCTTACACCAGCCTCGACTCCATTGACATCCTGTCCTCCCCGGCCCAAACGCACAGCGGAACGTACTTCACCTTCGACCTCCCAACTCTCACCCCGGAAGTACAAGAGCAAATTCGAGACAGTGCCAAGCTCATTGAGCAGAACTTCGCCCCCCTGGCCCACCTGGAGCCAGATTCCGGGACAAGCTCCGCCACGGATGCCCCCTGGACCGAGCGAGAGGAGGAGCCGAGACAAGGTGGGGAAGGCAGCCTACAGAGTCCCTGTCACTCCGACGACAGCCTAGGAATTCCCCTGGCCTCCATCATAAGGTGAGTGAATGAAGCTAATTCTATCCAGGGGGTATATGAGATAACATCGTTGGGTGGTTTAGGATCCCAGCTGACCTTTTATTTTACCTGTGGACTCTGCAACAACTCTGCCATCTCACAAGCTGGCAAGGATGATGAAGGGATCATCCACGACCCTTCCTCTCAGACCTTTAGAAAATGATCTTTAGGCACCTGACGGATGTTGTCTTACAATGGGGCGTATCGCTCTTTGCCAGAGTTCTGTGGTGCATTTTCATAGCCTTGTGAAAGCTGCTGTTTTGACAGGTTTTTAAAGCTCTGTGAAAAACATGGTCTTCTGCTGTTTCACAGTGGGGGTTTCCCCCCATGCAAGCTTGGCTCAATTGTTCACCTGAGCTGATGTTTCCTTGATGCTATTTATTATATGCTTTTGAAAGGATCCTGTCCGCACTGCTCACCTGCCAAGTTGTTCCTATGCGTTTTACTTTTTGAAATCTCTTACTGTGTGCCTAGATGATGACGACGATAAGGGTGATGATTATAAATTCCCGCTCTGGGGACAGGTGAGAAGGGCCTCAGTTCTGCAATGATCCTAAGGCAGGTATAGGCAAACTCGGCCCTCCAGATGTTTTGGGACTACAACTCCCACCATCTCTAGCTAACAGGACCAGAGGTCAGGGATGATGGGAACTGTAGTCTCAAAACATCTGGAGGGCCGCGTTTGCCTGTCCTAAGGTGTGTGGCTTATGCAGAATTGCAAAGCCAGTGGTGGCAGCAGGCAGTGATGGCTGATGCCCATTGGGACTTGGTAGGGCAAGAGAGGGAAACAAACAGTAGTTAGAGCTGTAGAATTTGAAGGGACCCTTCGGGTCATCTAGTCCAACCCCCTGCAATGCATCCCCTAACAGATGGCCATCCAACATCTGCTTAAAAACCTCCAAGGAAGGAAAGTCCACCACCTCCCGAGGGAGATCATTCCACCGTCAAACAGCTCTTACTGTCAGAAAGATTTCCCTGATGTTTAGATGGAATCTCCTTTCTTGTAAGTTGAAGTCATTGGTTCGGTTCCTACCCTCCAGAGCAGGAGAAAACAAGCTTGTTCCCTCTTCCATGTGGCAGCCCTTTAGATCTTAGTCTCCTCTTTCCAGGATAAACATACCCACCTCCCTCATCCATTCCTCATAGGGCTTGTTTTCCAGACCCTTTGCCATCTTGGTTGTCTTCTCTGCACATGTTCCAGCTTGTCAATATCCTAATTAAATTGTGGTGCCCAGAACTGGACACAGGACTCCAGGTGTGGTCTGATCAAGGCAGAATAGAGCGGGACGTTGACAGGATCGGGACACTATACTTCTGTCGATTCAGCCTAGACCAAGGCTGGCAGGGCAGGCTTTCCCAGCAATGTTCATTGAAAAGGCTCAGAGCTTCTGCCTCTCTGTGATTTGGTGCCAATGCTCTCCTATCAGAGCATACTGCTCTCACAAGACATATGGTTTGCAAGACTCATGAATGTGACAGTTTTCTGTGCCCCCTAATGTACAGCAGTATGATTTGAGTATAAATCTTTTGTCTTAGGTGCTAACAAATTGAGCTGGTTTCCAACCTTGTTGCAAAAAAAAAATATTTTTCAGCAGGACTTGTTTACATTGGAATATAATGCGGATTCGAAATTCCTTGTGCAAAGAATTGTGATCTCGCATAATTTGTGCATGTGAACATTCAGGGCAAGATTGGTCTGATGTGCAGATGAGGAGCAATGTGTATCATCTTGGGAATGTGAAAATCTATAAATTGCAAGTGTCTTTGAGATGCCAGCCAAGAAGTTGATTGCCGGTCCTCCATCCATTTTCCCCATTCCCTATGCAATTATTTATTTTTCCCAGTAGGTGGCATCTGCCACTTTCAGTACAGTACAGTTTCCTTGTTTTGGAGCAAAGAGAGAGAGAGATGATGAGGATCAGGGTTTAGCTGAATGCCTTAGGATGAGTTCCTTCTCTCATGCAGACTGCAGAATATTGTTCAAGGGAGATGTCCATGCAGTTTGGAGAAAAGAACTGAATTGCCCAAAAGCAGCAAGGAAATGGGCCAAAGGGAGGACGTTTTCTTTCTCTGGCTTAAATTTAAATCTGAGCCAGAGAAGAACTTTAGGGGCTGCAGTGCTTACCTTTTATTTGAGGTGAGCATTCTGAGCCATGGATATACATATTTCCAAGCCATAGAATATGAATGCCGGCAATATTCCCAGCTACCACATAGTGCTCCATCCCATAATAACAAGATCATAGATGTGGCTAGAGCAGTGTTTCCCAAACTTGGGTCTGCAGCTGTTTTTTGGACTACTCCCATCATCCCTAGCTAGCAAGACTAGTGGTCGGGGTGATGGGAATTGTAGTCCAAAAACAGCTAGAGATCCAAGTTCGGAAAACACTGGGCTAGAACCTCTTTTGGGTACATTTTGTGTGACTGCGTGCCTGAGCAGAGCCTGAGCCTTTGCTCTTTCAGAACATGTGGAGCGACATTCTCTTCACAAAGGAAAAGGCCTCTGTACATGTTCAGAGACCCTTAGCTCTAAGTGCCAGAATTTTTGTGAAAGGAAGGTGTCAACCCTGAACAGAGGCCAGCCTGCCAGATGTTTCACCTGGAAAGCACAAGACGGAGAGGAAAGATGAGAGCCCTCTTCAAATACCTCAAGGCTGTCACGTGGAAGGGGAAACAAGCTTGTTTTCTCCTGCTCTGGAGGGTAGGACTCGAACCAGTGGCTTCAAGATACAAGAAAGGAGAGTCCAAATAAACATCAGGAAGAACTTTCTGACAGTAAGAGCTGTTCGACAGTGGGACGGTCTCCCTCGGGAGATTGTGGACCCTCCTTCCTCGGGGGTTTTGAAGTAGAGGTTGGGTGGCCATCTGTCATGGATGCTTTAGCTGAGATTCCTGCATTGTAGGGGGTTGGACTAGATGACCCTAGGGGTCCCTTCTGACTCTGCAATTCTATGATTCTATGATCATTCTGACTGGAGCTGGAGGGAGCTCTAGCCATAGCCCAGAACATTTGCAGGCTAGCAGCTTGGCACTGGATCTCGTTTCTCCAGCCTGCCGTTCTCTCCTGAGGGTGATGTATCACTTGTTTTTCAAGCAGCGCATTGATTATGCTCACAGTGTTTTGGGAATCTTACCTCTGCCGGCCAAGAGATCTTCCAGCATCCTCTTCCCTGCATTTATGGATTCTAGTCTGTTTTCTAACATGCAGACGTGCTTCTCCCTTTTCCAAGGTGCGAGGAAGCAAGCAGGAAATTCCTTTGGCGGTAGTCTGCTTCCCTGTGGTTTCCCAGTCTCCGCAAAGGGAGATTCATTCAGCCATGCTTTTTCAAAGAGCGGCAGATGTCTGCACAGATAAAAAAAACACAAGAATTCTTTTAAAACTGAAGAGTCATATTTCCCCCCATTTATTTTTTTCTATTTAAAATGTTATTTAGAAATCAGTCAGAATAAATGTCCCTTCAAAAAAATCGGGCTTGAAATAAAGTTTTGATGTTATGTGGTTGGAGGTTGGATGGCGGCTAACAGATTGAGGTTGAATCCTGACAAGACAGAAGTACTATTTGGGGGGACAGGAGGCGGGCGGGTGTGGAGGATTCCCTGGTCCTGAATGGGGTAACTGTGCCCCTGAAGGACCAGGTGCGCAGCCTGGGAGTCATTTTGGACTCACAGCTGTCCATGGAGGCACAGGTCAAATCTGTGTCCAGGGCACCTGTTTATCAGCTCCATCTGGTACTCAGGCTGAGACCCTATCTGCCTGCGGACTGCCTCGCCAGAGTGGTGCATGCTCTGGTTATCTCCCGCTTGGACTACTGCAATGTGCTCTACGTGGGGCTACCTTTGAAGGTGACCTGGAAACTACAACTAATCCAGAACACGGCAGCTAGACTAGTGACTGGGGGGGGCCGCAGAGACCACATAACACCGGTCTTGAAAGACCTGCATTGGCTCCTAGTACGTTTCCGAGCACAATTCAAAGTGTTGGTGCTGACCTTTAAAGCCCTAAACAGCCTTGGTCCAGTATATCTGAAGGAGCGTCTCCACCCCCATCATTCTGCCCGGACACTGAGGTCCAGCACTGAGGGCCTTCTGGCGGTTCCCTCACTGCGAGAAGCCAAGTTACAGGGAACCAGGCAGAGGGCCTTCTCGGTAGTGGCGCCCACCCTGTAGAACGCTCTCCCACCAGATGTCAAAGAGAACAACAACTACCAGACTTTTAGAAGACATCTGAAGGCTGCCCTGTTTAGGGAAGCTTTTAATGATTGATGTATTATAGTATTTTAATATTTTTTATGGAAGCCGCCCAGAGTGGCTGGGGAAGCCCAGCCAGATGGGCGGGGTATAAATAATAAATTATTATTATTATTATTATTATTATTATTATTATTATTATTATTTGGGCATGTGAAAGTACTCAGATGCCCAGTTCTCACCTGAGAAGAAGCACTTTCATTGAATGCATGGAGTGGACAGAATGGGATTGTGTCCACCAGCCTGGGACCCCAAAAAAGAGGGGGAAAGGATCCCTTTCCCTTTCTGCCTTCCACAAGCTCACTCCTCGCTAAGAAGCCTGAAGAGGAGCTAAAGGCTTTTATCCCAGGATGGCTGGAACCGTGGAGAGGAGCACTCCTCTTAAGCACAGAGAGATACTTCAACATTTTGTTGCAGTGTGTGGAATATTTTATTGAATGTAAGGGCATTCAGTCATGTGAGCTTTGTCTGAAGTCATTCAGCCTAAAAACAGGTTTACTGACTCAATGAGAAATGTACATTTTCAACCCTCTTTTCCCAGCTTCTCTCTCTTTCTCCCCCACCCCATATATCTGCCCTCCTACGTGCAAAATTGCTTTTTCATGGTGCTGTGTTGGATTTGGTATTTATAGATCATAATGAAAAGTTGCAAGAGTCAAGTTTCTCTGGAAGCTGAGATCCAGGGCCCTCCCTTTTATTCCTGTTTGGATGGTTGTGATTATTCTCTGGTAAGGGAAATAAGCTCTATAGGTGCTCAAATGTACTCTCTTTTTTTAAGAGTACAGATTCTGGGATTAATCCGTAGCTGGTTTGTGCCCACAAAAATTATGATCAGCCACCTGCTTGGAGCTATTTCCTCCTTGGGGTATTTGCTCTGCAGACGCTGGATGGTTAGAAAAGCAAGGTGTTGCTGGTGGAATGATAATCCTGCTTTAAAGAACAAGGCTTAACTGACTGACTTATGACTCCCTTCCAAGTCTGTTATCCTCTGTTGTGTCGAGCACAATGTCTCTAGAGCCAGTAAAGTGTGGGTGCTTCATGGTTCTACTTCATAGCTCGGTTGGCTAGAACTTGACGCTGATAACGCCAAGGTTGCAGGTTTGATATAAGTTTTGAAAGCAAAAGTGTTTGAAAGGACGCAAGGCATGGAAACACCCATTCACATCTATGGGTGTGGGGTTTCTAGTTTTTAAATGGACTGCGTATTGCTGGAGATGTATAGTGATCATGCCTAAGCCCATCTCATGGATGTATTGACTTAACTGTGTTCTTTCCAGTGTGTATTTACATACCTGGCTTGATCTGTACTCTGAGAACCTACACTTTTTGGCCTCTGCTACGGCAGGCAACATAACTTAAAACTGATGGGTGTTCCAGCCCGGCCCACCCATGAGGCATGGTGAGGCAACCACCTCAGGCGGCAGGATCCTTAGGACCAGCAGATCCTGATGTAGATCTTCACTCACCCGTCTTCCCTGGCGAGCAGCGGGGTACCATTAGGAAAGTGGTTGGGTGTGGTTGGGGAGTTGGTGGAGTGTGGGGAGAGAGCAGAGGAGGTTGCAGAGAGTTTTGGAAGCGACTGGAGAAAGATCAGAGGAGGCCAGAGAGAGTTGCAGAGGATGTTGGAGGGATTTGCTGGGCTTTTAAACATGTTTTGGTGGGCTTATGCGATTTTGCTGTACCTGAGATAGCCAGGGATAGTTACAGCTTTACAGAAGCCATCCCAGTTTCTGAATGTCCCGCTTTTCCTTAGGATATTTTCATTGGGAAAATGTTGGAGGATGTCATGTAACCTCCACATAAGATGAGATCTACCTGTTCATTTAAAGCAGTATCATACAACTTTCAACAGTCATGGCTCCTCCGTCTGCAAGAATCCTGGGAACTATAATTTGTTAAGGGTGTTGACTGAGAGTTGTTTGGAGACCCGCTATTCACCTCATACAGCTACAGTTCCCAGAGTTCCCTGCGAAGAAGGGTTGATCATTAAACCACTCTGGGACTTGTACCTCATTGAGGGGAATAGGTAAAGGTAAAGGGACCCCTGACCATTAGGTACAGTCGTGACCGACTCTGGGGTTGCGGCGCTCATCTCGATTTATTGGCCGAGGGAGCCGGCGTACAGCTTCCGGGTCATGGGTCCAGCATGACTAAGCCACTTCTGGCAAACCAGAGCAGCACACGGAAACGCCATTTACCTTCCCGCCAGAGTGGTACCTATTTATCTACTTGTACTTTGACGTGCTTTCAAACTGCTAGGTTGGTAGGAGCAGGGCGAGCAACGGGAGCTCACCCCATCACGGGGATTCGAACCGCTGACCTTCTGATTGGCAAGTCCTAGGCTCTGTGGTTTAACCCACAGCGCCACCCACATTCCTCTTGAGGAGAATAGGGGCCTCCTAAAAAAACAACTTCTCAGCACCATTAACAAAGAATCCCAGGATTCTTTGGAGCAATCCTGTTCAAAGTGGTATCATACTGCTTCTCCCCTCCCCCCCCCCAATAATTGATACAGTGGTACCTTGGTTCTCGAACTTAATCCATTCCGGGAGTCCGTTTGACTCCTGAAACCATTTGAAAACCAAGGTGCAGCTTCCAATTGGCTGCAGGAGCTTCCTGCACTCAAGCGGAAGCCGCGTTGGACATTCGGCTTCCAAGAAACGTTTGCAAACCGGATCACTTACTTCTGGGATTGCAGCGTCCGGGAGCCGATTTGTTCAGGCCAAGCCATTTGAGTACCGAGGTACCACTGTATACCGGTTGATTGTAGAAAAAAAGCTCAAGAGCATTTTTTGTATAGTGATAGCTCAGTTGGTAGAGCATAAGACTCTTAATCGCAGGGTTGTGGGTTCAAGTCCAATGTTTGGTTGGACTAGATCAGGGGTAGGCAACCTAAGGCCATGGGCTGGATGCAGCCCAATCGCCTTCTCAACCCGGCCCGCAAACGGTCCGGGAATCAGTGTGTGTCCTTTTATTTAAAATGCATCTCTGGGTTATTTGTGGGGCATAGGAATTCGTGTTTCCAAAATATAGTCCAGCCCACCACATGGTCTGAGGGATGGTGGACCAGCCCATGGCTGGAAAAGGTTGCTGACCCCTGGACTAGATGACCCTTTTGCTTCCTTCCAACTCTATAATTCCATGACTCTATGAAATGCGTAGTGGAGATGAAGCCCCATCTGCCCTGTGGCTAGCCTTTTCATTTATGGTTCCCCGCACACCACCGCTTCTCTGAAGTTCTGCCCGCAACTTGCTTTATTTTCTGCCGCAGAAGTGAACAGCAGCCGTCAGCAACAGGAAGTAAATCACTGCTGAGATGGGAGGCAGGTTTTGTCTTCGCCTCCGCTGTGACCCTGAGACAATCCGTTCTGTTCCTCCCCCCTCCCCCCCACACACACCCCAGCGGTTCCCTCATGACTTACGAGGGGAAAGGAAATTTAGCTGCGTCGGGGAAGGAACAGTGGCGTAGCGTGGGGGGTGCAGGGGGGGCCGGCCGCACCGGGCGCAACATCTGGGGGTTAGGGGGCGCAAATCCACGGGTTAGGGGGCACAAATCCATGGGTTAGGGGGCGCAAATTACTTGCCTTGCCCCGGGTGCTGACAACCCACGCTACGCCACTGGGAAGGAAGTCCTATCCCTGCTCTGGATGAACCAAGATGTGGGGCCAGGAGAACATTTGGCTCCTGCCACAACTTTGCCTCTCATTCAGCCCCTGTGCTTTTTCTTGTGACCCCCTCAGCGGCTCCCGTGGACATCTGCGGCCTATTGGCAGGCACAGCGCCAGTTAATTAATAAAGATGGGTTAGTTACCAGAATTGGCTCTCTGCTGCTGCTCACTGCTCTCTCCTGCTTGTTGCCTACCTTAACAGTGGGTGCCATGGCAACGAGGAGAAGGATGGAGGGGGTGCCTAGCAACAAGGAGGGTCTGGCAGCAGAATCCTAAGCAGGACCGTTGGGAGATGGCAACGGAATGAGAGCAACTGGAAGAGGAGTGGGAGAAAGATATGGAGGGGATGGAGGTGGAGAGGGGGGTCCTGGAGGGCTGTGCAAGATGGAAGTATCAGAAGCAGTTTTTCCCTTTGCTCCTCGCGAAACTTGCATCTCTCCACACCAGTATTCCTGTTGGCAAGTCCAATAAGGGAAGGGGGAGGGTACTGATCACAATGCTCCAACACACGGGATCTGACATGGTCCTTGAGTTCTCCCACCTCCTTCCCAAAGTGTAGTTAAAGCTTCCCCAACTTTGGGAAAGAGGTGGAACCCTGCCAGAGCTTCGTGCCTCCTTCCCAAGGCACCATTCAACCACCTAAGGGACTCCACTCCAGATTTGTGTTGCCTTTTCTTCTCCCAAAGATATCCCGCAAGGCAGCAGAGGTTTAGGATCAGAGTTTTCCTTCTCCACGACGGGCTAATTTCCCAGGTGGACGAGCCCCATCTGCCCCCTCAGTTCCCTCTCTAGCACATGCAGAAACCTTCTTGACCTGCTATTTGTCTCATACACTCAATCCACTAGTGTCTGTCTTCGTATGCAGGGGAAGTCCATAGCTCACCAAGGGTCTGAGACCCTCACCAGGGTGTGGCCGCTGTTGCATGTTGACAGCTTCTAGGAGCCACAGGGGAGAGCGGAGTGCAGGGTGGGGACCAAAGGTGGACAAACTACCCCAGAAAGAGCATGTGTCCCCCACCACCTTTCCCCTAACACCCCACTACACACACTTCTGATATCCTAGCTCAGTTGGTACAGCATGAGATCTCAGGGTAGTGGGTTCAAGCCTTATGTTGGGTGAAGGATTCCTGCATTGCAGGGGGGCTGGACTAGATGATCCTCGTGGTCCCCCCCAGCTACAATTCTGTGATTCTATCTGGGTTGATACTGCCTAGGAGAGTGGTCTTGTTGGTTCCAGAGGTTCTGAGGACCTTCCACAGCCTCACTTGTCTCCTGCTCTCAAGTCACAATCTCTCCTCTGCCAGTGATCAGAGCGACGTTTACTGCAGCCTGCGCACGTGCAGAGGCCCCTTCCCATCCCACGAATCTCATGCTTGAAATCTAATAAAGTGGTAATTCTCCTTGTGCTAAGCAAGCTACCAATAATTACTTTTCTCCACAACAAGGGGCAAAGCCAGTGCTTTCCTGTCTGGCTGATTTAGAAGCAGTGTCTGCAGCTGGCGTTTGTCGAAACCAGGGATAGCTATAGATCTCTCTTCTCCAGACGATGGCCTGAGGGCTGGGAGGAAATATTTTGACACGCAGAGCCAACCGCTTCCGGATCTATAACAAACTCAGCGCTACCAGTCAGAGCAAGCTGCAGAGCTGCAGAGAAAGGAAGCATAGGGAGATGCCAGGCAATTTCTCTTACAACATTTAGAATGAAAATGCTGTTTTCACCATAGACTACATAGAAACGAACTGCAAATTAAGATGGAACGGCTAAACCAGCATAAGAAGAAGAGTCAGCTGAACATCATACTGGTTGAAACAGAATGAATTAGCGTAGAAGCCCATCTTGCAATCAACACATTTTCATTAATGGGTTTTGCCAGCCCGTAAGCCGCAAGAGGTGTCTTTACTATCATTTGTCAAAAGCCATTCTGCTTTCTACTGGCTTGGCCAGTTTGCATATTCTTCCGAAATCTGGTGTGTGTATGTGTGTGTGTATCTATCTATCTCTATCTCTATCTCTATCTCTATCTCTATCTCTATCTCTATATATCTATATACAGTGGTGCCCCGCAAGACGAATGCCTCGCAAGACGAAAAACCCGCTAGACGAAAGGGTTTCCGTTTTGGAGGTGCTTCGCAAAACGAATTTCCTATGGGCTTGCTTTGCAAGACAAAAATGTCTTGCGAGTTTTTCCGACTTTTTTTCCCTCCCCCCCCCTTTTTTCTAAGCTGCTAAGCCGCTTATCTGCTTATCCGCTAAGCCGCTAAGCCGCTAAAAGCCGCTAAGCCGCTAATAACGCTAATCCGCTAAGCCATCAATGGGCTTGCTTCGCAAGACGAGAAAACCGCTAGACGAAGAGAATCGCAGAACGGATTCTTTTCGTCTTGCGAGGCACCACTGTATCTATATCTATATCTATATCTATATCTATATCTATATCTATATCTATATCTATATCTATATCTATATCTATATCTATGCCTAGCTGAAAGCATATAAAGAAGTGTGAAAGATCTACCAAGTAGTTTTGTGTTAAAACTTCTTCTGTACCACAGTGCTGTTTCTTCTGCTCCTAACAGACAGACACCCTGCTACATAAACAAGTTAAAGTCCAGGCTATGTGGATCATAAACGGAGTTCATGCCAGTGGCTCCTCTGAATGAATTTCTGGGTTCATGTGGGTGGACCAGAATGAGGCGCTTCCCCCCCACACACACACACTTTAGGGAGGCTCTCAGTTGTCATCTTTGTAATTTTAATCCAATAATTAAACACCCACAGGTGCTTAAGATAGCATTTAATACTCTTTTTATTGGCACAGAAAGAACATTAAATCCCCAAAACCTCAGTTCCAAAAATGAGCTTTGGATGGAGTTTAGATTAGAATTCGATTAGCGTTTTCAGGATTGACAATCATAAATCATGCAATTGATAAAGAAGGTAATCTGAAAAGGAGCTATTGTGCATCCTTGGTTCACATTGTTCTTTAGGGGGATGTTGCTCTTGGACACAACTAGAGTAGTGGCAGAATATACATTTTAAAACTAGGGTAAGAGTAGTCAGATTGGTTCTGGGTAACTTTTCCCACAACAAGTTTTCCATTTAGTTTATCAAATGCCGCCTTGACATCCATAAAGGCTACATAGTTCTCATCATCTTCCTGCCTACGAAAGAATTGCCAGAGATAGTGGAGCCGGGTGGGAATGGAGGGGGGGGGGCTGGTGACCATTGCGACAGGTAAGGCAGAAGGGAGGGAGCCCAAACTGTAGCTGGGAGCCAGACCCAGACCCAAGCAGAGCCAATTAATTCCATCCCCTCCCAACATTTCTTCAGTGAAAATAGGAACATCCTCTTCTACGTCAGGAAGCTTCTCTCGCATTTGATCTCGCCGCACATATAGGCGTCATATTCACATTGACATCGTTCACCTTGAGCCAATTGCAACTTTGCCGCCGAACCTACCTCACAGGATTGTTGTAAAGAAAAAATGACAACACCTTCCACAGACGCAGTGGAGATTTTCTGTCTCCTTGAACCAGTTCATTCATACAAACAGGTGGAACATTTCCAATTGGAACCACTTCTTTTCATGTTTAAATGGCGGGGGGCCTCCAAAATTGCTGCCTGCTGATTTCTGGCTTCCGGATATCATTTTGGTGATGTCTTTAGCCCTGGAACACAAAACTGGGAGTGGCAGGGGAAAGATCCTTTAGGATACCAAATACTTTTGTCACCCACGCTGCTCCTTCTAGCCTCTGGTTTACTATTTGGAATAATAGTAACCAGAACAGTATTTTTGAAATATACTCAGAGTCGCAAAGTGATTTCATGCTCTTTATTCAGCTCATCGTGGTGAGGAGGAATGGAAGTCCCCTCAAAGTATCTGCTTTATATACATTATTTACACAATGGGCTGCACGTGGTTGGCTAATTCCGGACTTCTCCTGTAGGCCAATCAGGTTGTGGATTCACTTCTATCTGGAGCTGGATTGGGTGGCTCCTGCCTACCAATCATACTGCTGCATTGTTCTAGGACCAATCAGACTGCTCCAGTTTGGATCCTATTCAACTCAGTACATAACAATTTTCCACAGTGCCAATCGGCATACGTCACACACATACACGCCTAAGATTGGGTGATATCTGGGTTTCAGCATCACGATATATCACCAGCTAAACATCACAACATACTGATATATCACAATGTCTGAAATAAGGATGGAGCTATATAGAGGCATTGGCTGGCTTCACAGTTTTTTCCCACATTGTGATTTTTGCCAGCCCCTGCTCTTTTGATTCACTGCTCCCTGCATGAGGCAGGGAAGAGATGAGCTGGCAGAGTTAACAGGGGCTTCAGGAATCGAGAGAAGCATTGGCTGGCTTCACGGTTTCCCCCACATTGTGATTTTTGCATAGCACACACACATCACAATTCGTGATATATTGCCAGGTCAAAAATTATGAAACCAATATCCTGATATGGACTTTGAACCAGTTTGCACATGCCCCAACTCCTCTCTATGTAGCCTTTGTCAACCTGGTGCCCTCCAGGTGCAAAACTGTACTAGCTGGGGATGACAGATGTTGTGGTCTAAAACATCTGGAAGGCACAGATTGATTCAGAAGCACCTTCGGGGAAGGGCAAGAGCACAAAGGCTTCTGTGACAGCTTCTCTCTCTGTGTGTGTTTGTGTTTGTTTCATTTTAGTGAACATCCTCTCAGCCAGCTGGTCTCTGACTCTGATTCCGAGATGGACAGCACAGAGCAACTCGCCCTGGGCAGCACAGACACCCTCTCCAATGGGCACAAGGCAGATCTGGAGGCCGCTAAACGCCTGGCAAAGAGGCTCTACAACTTGGATGGCTTCAAAAAGGCAGACGTGGCCCGCCACCTGGGGAAGAAGTACGTGTGGGTATTAGGAGAAAAGATTCTTCCCCCAGAGCTTTGTTAATTCCCCGAGGGAATGCAGCAGCCTGCTAACATCCTAAGCACAGGGAAGTCTTGTGGAGGAGGACAACAACCTTCAAAAGGGAGCCTTCCCTCCAGAATGACAAGCAAAGCTTTGGCTAGCTTGCCTTCATCACCAGGCACTCTTAGGAAGGCGGTGTTTTCTCTGTGGCCCACATAGTTATGCCCTAGGGATGGCCTGTCTCCTCTAGGCCTGGCAGGAACATTCACACTCGCCACATGTGCCTCCGCTCCTAACGCAGATGGTCACGGGAGAATAAAAGCTCTCCTGAGAGATTAAGGCACATAAAGGGGCGCATGACAAAGACCTGTGCATGCTTCTTGCGGATCTGGTGGTGTGTATTCTGCCTCAAGAATTCTGCCTTCCTCTTCCCTTGCTGCAGTGTCCCTGATGTTCCCCGAGATCTCATCTCCTCCGTGTTTGTCCCTCTCTTGTGTTAATACATACAGGTTTTAAAATATATCTATCTATCTCCCACCCGCCACCTTTCTCCTTTCCAGTAACGATTTTAGTAAGATGGTAGCAGGCGAGTACCTCAAGTTCTTTGAATTCACTGGAATGAGTCTGGATCAAGCCCTTAGGTAAGTGTTTAAGGGTGAAATCTCCAGAAATCTGTAAGGAGGGTTGCAGGGAGTCTAGTAGAACTTCAAGGGGAAATGGAACCTTCTGGAGCAGCAGTGAGACTGGTTTCAGGATTACCCTTTATTTGCATTTTAAAAAATGCGGCAGCACTCACGTACTTTCATCTGTCCTTTTATGAAGCCCGCCATTTCTTTCTTTGGTTCATAAAATTCATACACTTCTTGATTGTGTAGAAACCTCAAAGAAGTTCATGGTAACTCACCAGCACTGGATAAGCCTCCTGTTTCTGAAGCCTACCTGAAACTGCAAAAACAGGGTTTTGTGGTGGGGTGGGGTCTTTCTCTTGGTAGGCCACAATGCATAGTGGGTCGTCTCCATTAAGAAGGGGGCCTGACTTAGGCAGGGCATATACAAACTATTCTTTTTCGAAGTGCGTCTAGGCTAGGGTTTCCACCTATCCTGTATAATACAGGTTTGTCCCATATTGCAAGGTAAATGCTATGTCCTGTTTTGATACAGTTTGTCCTGTATTTCAGGTCTGCCCCCCCCCCCCAGGATAGGGATCCTCTTCAAATGCATGTGCTTGAAAGGGCATCTGAAAAGTCATGTATTTTAGCTCTGGGTAGCAAAACACAGGGACGCAGGTGGCGCTGTGGGTTAAAGCCTCAGCGCCTAGGACTTGCCGATCGAAAGGTCGGCGGTTCGAATCCTGCGGCGGGGTGCACTCCCGCTGCTCGGTCCCAGCGCCTGCCAACCTAGCAGTTCGAAAGCACCTCCGGGTGCAAGTAGATAAATAGGGACCGCTTACCGGCGGGAAGGTAAACGGCGTTTCCGTGTGCGGCTCTGGCTCGCCAGAGCAGCGATGTCACGCTGGCCACGTGACCCGGAAGTGTCTCCGGACAGCGCTGGCCCCTGGCCTCTTGAGTGAGATGGGCGCACAACCCCAGAGTCTGTCAAGACTGGCCCGTACGGGCAGGGGTACCTTTACCTAGCAAAACACATTTTTATAAATTCATGTCTATGTGTGTGCACACGTGTTTGTGACAGATTCCAGAAGCGCCGTCCTGTTAGGTTGCAATAGATTGTAGGTAAAGGTAAAGGCACCCCTGGGATTGTGGTGCTCATCTTGCTTTATTGGCCGAGGGAGCCGGCGTACCGCTTCCGGGTCATGTGGCCAGCATGACTAAGCTGCTTCTGGCGAACCAGAGCAGCGCACGGAAACACCGTTTGCCTTCCCAGTGGAGCGGTACCTATTTATCTACTTGCACTTTGACGTGCTTTCGAACTGCTAGGTTGGCAGGAGCAGGGACCGAGCAACGGGAGCTCACCCCGTCGCAGGGATTTGAACCGCCGACCTTCTGATTAGCAAGTCCTAGGCTCTGTGGTTTAACCCACAGCGCCACCCGTGTCCCTGCAATAGATTGTACTGGATTGCTTTGAAGTCGCTTCAGCACCGGATGGGGGGGGGGGGAATCTCCTCCCAATTGCCCCGCCCAACCCTGCCCTGTCCTGTATTTTGCCAGAACAAAGGTGGCAACCCTAGTCTAGAGCAGGAGTCAGCAAACTTTTTCAGCAGGAGGCCGGTCCACTGTCCCTCAGACCTTGTGGGGGGCCGGGCTATACTTGGGGGGGGGTGAACAAATTCCTATGCCCCACAAATAACCCAGAGATGCATTTTAAATAAAAGGGCACACTCCACTCATGTAAAAGCATGCTGATTCCAGGACCTTCCGCAGGCCGGATTTAGAAGGCGATTGGGCCGGATGCGGCCCCCGGGCCTTAGTTTGCCAACCCACACAAGCCCGCAGGCCGGCAGCGCTCCATTGCCTGTGCTAGTGGGTTTCTCTTACTGTCCATTTTTACTGCAGATGTCTGTTTTAATGTTCAGATTGAGTAGTTTGGTCATTCATTGCATACCTTCCAATTGCCCCTGTTTTCCAGGGGCAGTCCCAGAATTACGAAAGCTGTCCCAGCTTCTGATTTGATTCTGGAATGTCCCCATTCCCCCTGCCAGTGCCGCCACCACCACCACCGAGTTTGGGGAAGAGGGTGAGCCAGTGCTTGTCCTGTGTGGCGATGGCAGCCGTGGCAGCTGTATGGCGCATCCCATTGCCTCTCCATGGCCACCACTACCAGCCTCCTCTCTTGGGCAGCTCGTGGCAGCTTCTGGAGGGTGGGTGAAGGAGGAGGAGAGACTACAGCCGCCGAGGCCCAGTCCCGAGTGACACACCAGTTTCGAGGGGCATGCAGAGGGCAGGGGCACCCTGAGCGAGAAGAAAGGGGGAGTGGAGTAGAAGGAGTCTTGATTTAAAATAAAAAAAATGCTTTGTGCATCCATGTCTAATCTTGCCCCTTTCTAAAATTTATTTATTGGTGTGTCTTTTTCTTTTTGTCAGTCTGCCAAAGAATAAAATAAAATCAGGATTAAGGGTTTTTTTTCAGGACAGCGGAGGACATGTGTGCTGTGCCCCACTGGTGCCATGGTGGTGGAAGTGCTCTGAGGGGGAAGATACAAAAATGGGGTCAAGGAGGGCCATTTGGGGGGGGGGGTGAGAAAGGTCCCTATTTTCACCTGAGGAATGTTGTGTGGTATGGTATTGTAATTGCGTTTGATTTTATTCTTTGCAACTGGTTTCCTATTTGTCAACCTCTTGGCAAGCCACCTTGGCAATTAAGAGGCATGTAAATTAAATGAGGGACGTGGGTGGCGCTGTGGGTTAAACCACAGAGCCTAGGACTTGCCAATCAGAAGGTTGGTGGTTCGAATCCCTGTGACGGGGTGAGCTCCTGTTGCTCAGTCCCAGCTCCTGCCCACCTAGCAGTTTGAAAGCAGGTCAAAGTGCAAGTAGATAAATAGTTACCGCTCCGGCGGGAAGGTAAACGGCATTTCCATGCGTTGCTCTGGTTCGCAAGAAGCGGCTTAGTCATGCTGGCCACGTGACCCGGAAGCTGTACGCCAGCTCCCTCGGCCAGTAAAGCGAGATGAGCACCGCAACCCCAGAGTCAGTCACGACTGGACCAAATGGTTGGGGTCCCTTTACCTTTTTAAATTAAATGAAGATGATACAAGGGTGCTGCGTTGTCCCTGGGTGTTGACAGCGCCTGATAAGAGGGGAGAGAAGGGACGATCAGGTGGCCGTGGTAACAGCACTGTGATTGCCGCTTTAAACTTCGTATCTCCGAAGGAACAGAGGTTTCTGGTGCTCTGCTCAAACATCAGGATGTCAGAGGGCAATGGGTATTGTTTTGAGGAGTCACCATCGCTTCGTTTCCTTTCCAGATCTTTTCTAAAGGAGCTGGCCCTCATGGGTGAGACTCAGGAGCGGGAGAGAGTCCTGGCTCATTTTTCGCAGCGTTATTATGAGTGCAACCCCAAGGCCATCTCTTCTGAGGGTGAGATAATTGTGAAACTAGGAGGAAAGGGGCGGTTGAGGTTCTTGGACCAAAAAGTTGGTTCTGTTCACAGAGACGTCTCATGCAGTGCCACAGGCAGGCATCTCTATGCTTCATGGCAGTAGTTTTCAACCAGCATGCCATGGCACCCTGGGGTGCCTTGAATGATGGTCAGGGTGCCGCAGGCAACACTGGCCTCCGTCTCTCCTTCCCTCCCTCCTCTGATGCCCTCTTGTGTCTCTGCCTCCCAAAGGCTTGCACAGTTGTTTGTTGCAGCAGCCCTAGCTACAAGCTCCCCAGGTGAATGGCGCCTCTGGGGCTGGCCAGGGGGTGCTTCCTAGGCCCTTGCGGGGCAGCATGAGGAGGCACCTCTCTTTGGGGCAGGGGGGCTGTCTCAGAGACCAGGGGTGGCAGCTGCAGCTGCCCAGAGGACTCCCAAGGATAGGGAAGAAGAGAGGAGGCTGAGGGAACACTCTACAAGGGAGGGCATTCGAAAAAGGGTGAGGGGCTGCCAGCTCTGCAAGCAAGGGGTGACCTAACTAGGCTCTTGAGCCCCACAGGGATGCCACAGAAAAAATGTAGTTGGTCAAGGGAGCTGTAGACCTGAAAAGTTCGAAAACCTCTTCTTCGTGGGGTTGGAGTGAGTTGTTTTGAGGCACTACTTGCTGTTTCACAAAAGGGAAGCGATGGCCAAGAAGCTGAATTTCCAAAGATTAGAAGGGTTGTGAGAAGGAGGGAGGGAGTAGGTTGGGCTGGATAGAAGGATGAAAAGGAAGAGGTGAAGAATAGAGGGAAAGGCAGTTGAAGGATACTCTGGCAATTCCAACCTGGCCTGCTGTCCCCACAGTGCCTGTGCAGGTAACAGTAATAATGATCATTTTTATTGTAATTAATACAGCCTTAATGAGTACAGGTAAAGCATATTGTGTAACTGGGGATAAAACCTCCCCCGCACTGAGTTTTTAGGCTGCCTACAGCCTGTCTGGGTAGCTCATTCAAAAACACAGAGAGATTATCAACTGGGGAGGGGGGGCCACCTCCCATCCATTAGCTCCCATTGATGAAATATCAAGCAACGTGCCTAACAAAAAGAATGGTTGCCTGAATCACAGCATAATGAGCTGCTGCTATGGAAGCTCACATTGTCATCAGGAATACACAGAAAACACAATGATTCACCCAAGAACTAATATTGAGTGTTTGACTTGTGCATGAAGCTGAAAGCGTTTGAGAAGAAGACAACACTCTTTTGAATTTCAAAACCAAGATGAACATGGCACAATAAATATTTTAAAACATGCCCCTTTCTGAAAGTGACAGCAGGTGCGCAGGTGCCCATGGAAGCGTTTAGGAAAGCAACTTCTCTCATCTTAAATGAAAATTCTAAGATCAAATGCCCCCTTCTAAACTCCTTGGGCAATATGTAGATATAGGAAATATACTCAACCAGCTCTTAAAACTGTAAAGTATGAAAGGCCTGGTGGGGGGCTGGCAGTGCTGGTGTCAACCTCTCTTAATGTATCAATTCAACAGTGTCCCTCGTTGACGACCCCTAATTTTTTAGTGTTGTCCCTTTCTGATAGTCTCCTGAGAAATACTTATTTCATCTGTGTGTACATACCTCCAGTAAAGTCTTGTGGGGAACTGAGATCATATTGGGAAAAACTTGACCAACTACTCGAAAGTATAGACTCTCTGTCACCTAACCCTCGGCTTGTCTTGGGAGGTGACTTCAATGCCCGGATCGGCCTTGTTTCCCCACAAAATGCAATATTATCTGGACTAAACTTGGATATAGGAGATAACTGCTTCAGTCACTTGCGGTGTGCGAAAACCTCGTGTTACTTTCCTTCCAAATATCCACTCATGTGGCTACGAATCTAGTTCTCAGAGTTGTTGTTGTTTGTACAGGGGCTTTAACCTGTCTCACGTTCACTTTCCTATATGTGCCATGCACGCAAGACATAGAATCTTAGAGTTGGAAGAAACCACATGGGTAATCTGGTCTGCAATGCAGGAATATTCTGTTCATCGTGGGGCCATGAGATTAACAGTCTCATGCTCTATCGACTGAGCTATCCCAACCCTTTGAGCTAGTTAAAAGAGTCTTTTTAGCTCCGGTGTGGTCCTCATTGGGGAAGCTTTTGACCAGTGATGATGATGATTTATTAAATTTCTATACTGCCCTTCATCTGAGGATCACAGGACAGTTTACACTATAAAAACACAAAAATGCATAACATAGCAACAAACAGCAGAAGCAACAACCCCCCACCCAAAGAATAACCCCCCCCACTTCAGCCATTTTTTCTATTAAAGAATGCTGTTTTACCTATATCAAGCCACAAACCAATGGCCAAATCCTGTAACACTGGGATCAAGCTCTATTTTCTTAACTTACATTTTTTTTATTATTATTATTATTTGTTAAATTTGTATACCACCCTCTACCCGTAGATCTCGGGCTGGTTCGCAACATAAAATTACAAAATAAAAAACACAAAATGCGTAATCAAGATAAGAACAAAAACAAACCAATAATCCCCCGCCCACAACACATCTAAAAAGGCATCGGGTGTCAATCAGCCAAAGACCGGGTTGAAGAGGAACGTCTTCGCCTGGCACCTAAAAGTGTGTAATGAAGGCGCCAGGCAAACGTCTCTGGGGAGAGCATTCCACAAACACGGAGTCACTGCAGAAAAGGCCCTTTCCCATGTTGCTGCCCTCCAGACCTCTTGTAGAGAAGGCACACGAAGAAGGTCCACAGGGGACAATCTCAGGGTCTGGGTAGGTTCATATGGAGAGAAGCAGTCCTTGAGGTATTGGTCTCTCAGGCCTCTTTTATTTCATGTAAATTTTGGAATGGTTCATGCAGCATGTAAACACACATGGCAGAGAGAAAGTTACTGAGCTGCAAAAGGGGTCGCTAAATTGAAGGGTGGCTGGATGGGGGGCTGATGATCTCTCTCTCTCTCTGGTGCTTGTGCTACAGATGGAGCTCACACTCTGACCTGCGCCTTGATGCTCTTAAACACAGACCTCCACGGCCATGTAAGTGCTTCTATCCTCCCACTCTCTAGCTGGTATGCTGAAAGCCTTTTACTGACATACGTCAAGGCAGCTATGCAGGAAAATGTCCTTTGCTGAGCTGGGAAGGCTTTCTACTAAGCTAAATGAGCTATGGTGTATTGTCGCAGCCAGATTGTGCAATTGTCTGGAAGCTCCCCTGTGTGCCAAATATGCCTGTTCTGCTTCCTACAACCTTCCTTTAGAACTCCCTGCTGCCCAGAACACAGTGGCAATTTCCCCATGGCAAATCAAAGGAACATGGGGGATTTTTAAAAATGCCAGTAGCTGACCTAGCTCAGAAGCAGAATAATGACATTTGCTGAAAGACATCCTGATTCTGAATCTGGAAGGGGGTGCAAAGGAGGGTTGGCTCGCAATGAGCCACCTTCCAGAATATGACACAGTGCTCCATGTCCCTGCAGCAAAATAGAAGGGGTGATTTAGGAGAAGGGGGGTTGTAAACAAGGATGGGGACAAAATTAAGTAAGCATGGTGGGGGGTGGAGAAAGAGGTGAGAGACTGCAAAGAATGGGTGGCAAAAGATGACCAACACAAAGGCAAGAGGAAATGATTGGCTGATGTATGTATAAATACATGCATACATACTTGCAGCATCCCAGAATAAGAGATGGTTGTTCTAAGACTTAGAAAGGTCTCCAAATGCTTCCAAGCCAGAATCAGCTCAGTACATTTAGCAGCCAGAGGTCAAGGTAGTGGCGTTGCGTCGTTTGCCAGTGCCTCGGGGCATGTGTGCTGGGCAGGACCAGGGGCAGGACGCAGAGGGGGAACAAAACCTGCCCACTAGCCCAGCCCTTCCCACCGATGCTGCCAGCCGGGTGCAGGGCACAGAGGCAGGGCCGTCTTACCCATAGGCACTAGGAGTGCGGGACATCCGGGCACCGGGCTCTAAGGGGTGCCAGGCCAAGAGTCTGGGGCCCAAGAGTTGAGTTCAGGGAAGAGCCTGCCCATCGGTCAGAGCACCGTGGCAGGCTCTTCTGCTGCAGGTGGCTCTGCAGCGCACGTTTGGGGGCGACTGAGCCAGTGAGACGCTGAGGCAGCCGGCTGGCTCTGCCCTCCTGCGTGCCTGGAACTGGGCAACTGGGGGGCGCTGGGTGGATCTTTGCACCCCGGCACCACATATGCTTAAGACAGCCCTGCACAGAGGGTTCACGGGGCCGCACTGCTCTGCCTGCCCGCCCACCCACCCACCTACGCAGGGGGGCGCCCAGCCGATGCGGCCCTTGCCAGGAGGATCCCCCCAATGCTGGCCAGGCGGCCATTCAGCACAGGGGTCAAGGACGTGGCGGCCAGGCCAGGCTTCAGGGCCACCTAGAGACCCATGACAGCAAGCAGGGCGGGACGGGGAGCCTGCATGGGGGCACTTTGTTTACGCACCCTCAAAATTGTGCGCCTGGGGCTATGGCGCCCTGGCCCTTCCCACACTGCGTCCCTGGATAAAGGACAAGATCCCTACACCCAAGCTGAATTTCACATAAAGAAGGTGACCAGAATGACAGTTGAATCTTTCCTCACCTCTGGCAATGGGACAGAATACTCCCATCATTCCATACAGCAAAGTCTTCCAACACTGCACCTCAGCACCCCACACTGCAACAAGCAGCTGCCACCTTAGATATGTAGATTGTGTTAAGCAACCATGGCTAAAAGCCATCATTGGACACCTATCCTCCATTACATTGCCGAAGCATTTTTATTTTATAAGGCTATACAACCCAGCATTTATCACCATATCTTCTGACATCTTAACCTAATAAATCTGACTTCATGGCTTCTGTTTCTCATGACTCTGTCACTCTTTACTCCTTCCCCCTTTCCTCCTCAACAGAACATTGGGAAGCGGATGTCCTGCTCGGATTTCATTGGGAACCTGGAAGGACTCAACGAAGGCAGTGACTTCCCCCGGGAACTGCTCAAGGTAAATCCCATTAAGAGCTCTTCTTGCGCAGGGCAAGGAGAGGCTGTGGTATCTGTTTGCATGGCATTATTTCTGGGACAATCGCCCAGGCCAATAGGGGCTTCCCTACTCCCCAATCCAAGAGAGGCCATTTGAATAGGAAAAAGTGGCACCATTGTCCTGGCCTGCACCGTTTTCAAACAGAGGCTTTCTGAAGCCAGGACATTTATTCTGTGATATGGCTATGAGATTGCTGTGCTTGGAAACAGAAGAGGATCTCTACTCTCCACACTGAATCCCAGAAGATGCACACTGGTAGTTATCAAAGTGAGCAGAATCCTCCATGCAGTGGCATAGCACGGGGGTGGGTGGCCCCGGGCCCAGAATTTCTCAGTGCTCCTGGTGCTGGGCTCGCCAGCAGCGGGGAGCCATGGCTGGAAAGCAACAGCAGGACACACGAGGGCAGCCCTGAGCTCTCCTGGTTCAGATGCCTGCCAGCATGCCCCTCAGCCCCGCACCTCGCCACCACCACCTATGTGCCACCTGGCCTGGCCGAGAGGAAGGCAGGAAAGCACCTGAGGAGGGAAGTCTCCCCCCCCCCACCGGTGCATGCCTCCATCCCTGCTGCCCAGTCCACAAGGGGGTGCAACACTTGCCCCACTCCGGGCACCAGCAACCCATGCTATGTCACTGCCTTCATGGAATCTAGTATGTGGCTGAGAACCCTAAAAACCTCTGGCTTCTTCAGGGCTCCCCACCTCTAAATAAAATGCAGGCCTTGCATTGGGGAAGACTCCTTTGAAAATGCACATACTGTGTCTGCCAAAATTTCCCAATGACCTGAGTTTCTATGTCTTGCAGGGCTAACCTACCCATAGGATAAATAGCTGGTGGCTCTCTTTGAATTTCCCACCGGGGGGATGCTGTTGGTGGTGGCTGAAGAAGTTGCAGGGGCCACCAGCTCACAAAGTTTGGAAAGAGGGGTGCTCTTTCAAGTTGCTTAGCCCTTCATAAACAGACTGCTTGGGGACTGAGCTAACCAGGGGTGGCAAATAGATAAAGAACAGGGGTAAGGCAGAGGTAAAGAGAGCTCTGCTGGTCCTGACTCAGCTACCCTAAAGCCCAAGGGCAGCTGTGATCAAAGACTCCCCCTGCTGTCACAAAGTTGGGCTGCCCTTAATATTGGGTGAAGCAATCAGAAAACAGATGAAGAAATGCATTTTTTGCAGTGTCTGATAATTTACACCAAAACATACAAATTTACACCCAAACACCTTTTAGAAGATCTTGGAGGGTAAGGGGAGGTCTTTGCAAGATGTGGTTCAAATGTCACATTTCAAATATGCATTTCTGCTGCTGCCGCTGCTGCGATTTCCTGGCCACTTTCCTGTCAACTTACTCAATATATAATAAGGGGAAATATGGTGTCAGACATAGCCAAGAAGTCTTTATTTTGCTGAAATGGGAATTCTCCCGACTCCTTCGGTGCCTGAGCCTGATAAAAAGCCAAAACCTGTAATAAGTAGGGCTACAACATTTATCCAATTAACTTGCTTTGGAGCAATTAAAAGGTGACTTTTTCAAAGGGCATTTCTTAATTATTTTCAATACAAGAATGTACAGGAACTATGGGTGGCAGGTACCATCTTAGGGTAGAACTAGACCTTATGGGGGGGAACCCCTCCGACCTCATTTCCTTCATATCACTAATCCAAGATCTGAGGAAGGGGAGCATTTGAAGAGGAGAATCGGGAGGCAAGAAGGGATACTAACTACCACCCCCTATATCTGGGCTCCTAAAGTGGAAGGGGGAGGTGCGTCGGGAAGAAAACAGCCTGTGGAGGCTTTTACAGAGGGCAACTGGTGACAAGAAGTTAGGCATCCTCCTGGATACACCTATTTGCTAAAATAGTACCTGGTTTCACTTCTGGGGGGAAACGATCCCTCCCACCTCACGCAGAAAGGAATGCTTTCGTAAGGCGGTACTTATTGTGACATGTTCATACATCATCCGAAACAAAGTGAGATCGCTATTATTAATAAACACTTATGAAAATCGCTCCCCCCCCCCCGACACACACATTTTCTAACAGCTGTAGTAAAGGTAAAGGGTAAAGGGATCCCTGACCGTTAGGTCCAGTCGTGGCCGACTCTGGGGTTGCGGCGCTCATCTTGCTTTATTGGCCAAGGGAGCCGGCGTACAGCTTCCGGGTCATGTGGCCAGCATGACAAAGCTGCTTCTGGCGAACAAGAGCAGCGCACGGAAACACCGTTTACCTTCCTGCCGGAGCAGTACCTATTTATCTACTTGCACTTTGACATGCTTTCGAACTGCTAGGTTGGCAGGAGCAGGGACCGAGCAACGGGAGCTCACCCCGTCACAGGGATTCGAACCGCCAACCTTCTGATTGGCAAGTCCTAGGCTCTGTGATTTAACCCACAGCACCACCCGTGTCCCATTTCTAAGAGCTATACAGCATCGTAAAATAAGACCGCTCTGAGCACAGACTCACAGCCTAATAGAAAAGAAGCAAAAATCAAAGTTATTCAGGAGGGAAGAAGGAAGCACACATTCGGGAACCATTCCCACTGCTATTGCTTCAGTGTGGTTGTATACTGGGGGCGGGGAGGTGCGATTGCCTACGGATCCCGTCTTGCAGCAAGGGCTTGAACGAAACAAGCATGTCGCAGACAACGGCCTTTATTCTCCCTTGCACCCGTGTGCTTTCTCTGTTCTTTTCTCTCCGCAAGAAACAGTGTCTCAGTACACACAGTGCAAGTGTCAGAGGACAAACTCTTCTGTTCTGCTTGTTCATCTTTGTGTTGACACCAGTCTCATGGTGCCGCACAGAAGGAAACAGTTTCATCTTCTCAGTAGCACATCGGTCTAGGAAGCAGTTAAGCAGTTTGTATTCCATATACAGATCTGCTGCTATGTGCTTTCTACAGCACCCATGCCTCAGTTTCCCCACTTAATTTTGCAAGGACCCGTTCCCGTCAGGGATGTCCTGAACACACACAGTTTGGAGTTTGGGCTGGTATGCATGGTTCTCTTCCCCCTCCCCATTTTATCCACACAACAGCCCTGTGGAGCAGGTTAGGCTGAGAGTTTTGGTATTTGCCCCGTGGTCACCCAGTGAGGTTAACAGCTGACCGGAGAGGCAGGGTGTCCTTGATTGTAGAACACACCACACTTGTTCTACATAAGAAAAGAAGGGTGCTGCTGTATCCCTGGGCACTGGATCCCAGGAATCTGAGAAAATTATCTTGGCTTTTCTAAGAAAAGTGAGTTAGGAATATGCAAAAGAAATGCATGTTGAGCAACCAGCCATTTCTGCCAAGGAGGTGGGTGGGTGGGTGAGCTTTGCACCTCTTCCTTCTTTCTGGCAGAGGTCCTGGAACAGGCTAGACATCTCTTAAAGGTTTGTTGGCTTAGCAATGCAGCCTTGCAATGGCTTCCTGCTCAGATCTCCTGCTACTCCTGCACGCACTGACACAACTTGTGCAAACAGCCAGTTAGCAAGGGGCTTCATCTGCCCTCGGCAAGCAAGGAATAAGAGCATCACAGGCATGATTCAGGCGTCTGAGAAGAAGCCTGAAATTCTTCCATCATCACTCTTTCCACAATTAGAGCAGCGAAGAGGACCCCCGCCCCTGCTCTCCCACACGTACCAAGACAGTGGGTACGGTCGCTGACCTTCTCGGCGTCAGCTAAATGGTGTTCTTAGACAGTGAGGCTAAGTAAATTAGAATAGCTTCTGATTCATAGTTCAATAGTGCTTCAAGGACGTAGGAGCACAAGGTCTCTCTCAGCTGCTGGTCACAGCCTCTGCCTAAGAGCGGTCCCTTCCGCCAGGATATTTCTTCGCCCCATATGCTGGGGTGTATGGGGTGTTAGGGGAGTGGTAGCACCTCTGGTGGGAGATATGTTGTGCTCCTTCAGGGGTTGTTTGCCCACCCTTTTGGTCTCCACCTAGTAATCATCTCTCACCTTGGCTCCTAGAAGCTGTCTGTAGGCAACAGCGGCCACACCCTGCCAACTTGGCCTCATAACCGTGGGTGCCCGGGACCATGAGCGCCGTGCAGCTTGCGTGGCCCTGGCACAGAAATTTGAGGGTGCTTGGCCTCTTCATGGCAAATTTTGTGGGTGCTTGGGCACCCAGGGCTCCAGGGCGTTGGCACCTGTGCCCTGGAAGGTGGCTTCAACTGGCCAACAAACCAGATGAGGGTATCTGATAGGCTTCGAACCTTCTGCGAGTTAGGGACTTGGGAAGACAGGCTGTGGCGGATTGAGCAGACGAGACCAATAGTGGGTCAATGGCCAAGGCGGCAGTTACTGCACTTGCCATAGAGGGAAATGAGGGGCAGATGGGGCTCATCCACCTGGGAAGGTAGCCCATCTAGGAGAAGGAAAACTCTGATCCTAAACCTCTGCTACCTTGCGGGATATCTTTGGGAGAAGAAAAGGCTAAGGAGTAAACCCTGCACAAATCAGGAGTGGAGTCCCTAAGATGGTTGTATGGCACCTTGTATGCCTCCTTGTATGCTCCTGCCGTCAAGGTAGTGGCAAACGTATTACTCTGCTTTCGTTTGGACCACATCAGCGCAGCCGAGAGGGCAGGGGTCTTGTCATCCGAGCAGCCCAGCACCTCCATACACACTTTGGCGCTGCTAACGCAGGGGTTTCATAGAATCATAGAGTTGGAAGAGACCACAAGGGCCATCGAGTCCAAGCCCCTGCCAAGCAGGAAACACCATCAGAGCACTCCTGACATATGGTTGTCATGCCTCTGCTTAAAGACCTCCAAAGAAGGAGACTCCACCACACTCCTTGGCAGCAAATTCCACTGTCGAACAGCTCTTACTGTCAGGAAGTTCTTCCTAATGTTTAGGTGGAATCTTCTTTCTTGTAGTTTGGAACCATTGCTCCGTGTCTGCTTCTCTGGAGCAGCAGAAAACAACCTTTCTCCCTCCTCTATGTGACATCCTTTTATATATTTGAAAATGGCTATCATATCACCCCTTAATCTCCTCTTCTCCGGGCTAAACATGCCCAGCTCCCTTAGCCGTTCCTCATAAGGCATCGTTTCCAGGCCTTTGACCATTTTGGTTGCCCTCCTCTGGACACGTTCCAGTTTGTCAGTGTCCTTCTTGAACTGTGGTGCCCAGAACTGGACACAGTACTCCAGGTGAGGTCTGACCAGAGCAAAATACAGTGGCACTATTACTTCCCTTGATCTAGATGCTATACTTCTATTGATGCAGCCCAGAATTGCATTGGCTTTTTTAGCTGCCGCATCACGCTGTTGGCTCATGTCAAGTTTGTGGTCAACCAAGACTCCTAGATCCTTTTCACATGTACTGCTCTCAAGCCAGGTGTCACCCATCTTGTATTTGTGCCTCTCATTTTTTTTTGCCCAAGAGCAATACTTTACATTTCTCCCTGTTAAAATTCATCTTGTTTGTTTTGGCCCAGCTTGACTTCATCCCTGGAGGCGCATTCCATTGTCTCTTGAGACAGACAGATGCCAACAACAATTGGTTCATATATTTGGACACATACTTCTATTTTTTTATTTTTAGAATTAGGAAGAAAATATAAGCAGAGATAGTGATGCATGGTTGTGGGCGACCCTGTAGCTGCCTTTTTGAAGTGCTCCCCGGGGGCTCCTGCCCTTTAGTGGCACAGCAGTGTGAGTGCTTCCCATGGACTTTAGGAATGTAACTCCTAAAAACTGTTGCAATCTGGTGTAGCTGGGCTTGGGCAGTTGCAGTTGCGCAGCTTTTTCACCAGTGATGCTCTGGGCACGTTTTGGGTGAGGGCCCATTGCTACCTGAGCTCTGGGCAAGCAGGGATACCTTTGGAAGGAAGGCATCTCAGGAAGAGTAATCACCTGTTTGTGACACCTGAAACTCACCTTTTGAAAAGACATTCACTTTCAAATCACCTGATATCCCAGGTGTTCCCAAACACCCAGATTGACTCACTGGATTCAGAAAAGCAGTTTCTCTGCTGCTTCTTTAAACCAAATCTTTTTTCCCCCTTACCCACCTTTGGGGCCCAAATGAGAGTCACAACCAAAGACAAGGTGTTGAGTGGACCTGTGTTTGCCTAGAACTTCCTTTTGTGGACAAGTTATACTAAATGATATCTGTTGGGTGGGATTGATTTTAACCCCATGTCAGACTTCACTCTTTGTATTGCATCTTTCTGGAGTGTTTTGGCGTGCTGCGATGCATCCTTGAAATTTGACCATCCCTGTTTGTCCCTTACCTGTCAACATACAATGCAGCTTGGTTTTCTTGCTCTTGCTCACATCAAGTGACCTTTCCTGCAGGTGCCAAGAGCCTGGCATACAAAAGTTTTTGGATTCTCCAGATTCTGTCCACACACTACTGGGTCCACTGAAGTTCAGACTCACTTCAGGAAGAATTACCATTTGAAGGGAACATAACTTTGGTCTTTTTCCATGTTTTATTTATGTGTTTCATTTCTCTTTCAAGGATCTCAAGGTAGTATGCATGGTTTTCCTCCTCCTCCCTGTTTCATCCTCATAACCAGTGCTATTTTTCTAGAAAAAGAGATGCCGGAACTCACCATGAACACCTTCCTTGTTCTCTTATAATGGACCAAGCTCACCCAGTGAGCTTCGTGGTCGAGTGGGGAATCGAACCCTGCTCTCCCAGGCCTTAGTCCAACACTCTAACCATTGCACCACACTGGCCCTTCCTCTTTTCATCCTTCCAGCAAAGGGATGGGGAACACCTGGTCCAGGAGCCAAATGCTTCTCTCCAGGCCATTCCTATTTGGAATCTATCTCTCCAGGCCACACACACACACCAACCACACACCTCACTGGCCTAGCGCTGTCCTTGAACCCTGATCGTGCTTTTTGTTTGCCTGGATGGAGGCCAGAGAGGGCTGGGTGAGTGTGTGTATACAAACAGCAAAATCCACACCTGTCACATTGCCCACTGTTGCTTCTTGCCTCCCCACTACTGGCATGTGGAAGGTAGCTCAGAAGGGAATACAGACCTAGGGTTGAAAATGATTCTGCATTCCTCTGCTAGCATACATTTGCAGCAGGACCAGTGTGCTTGCTGCAGGAAAATGCACTGGGTACCATCAAAACATGTCTCACCAGTAAAGCGTAGCTGGGGTGGGGGGGCAGGGAGATGTGATCATCCAAGTTAGCATTTTCTCAGTCTATTGAGCAGGAGCCAGCATTGCAGAACAGGAACACACTAATATGATAACGTCACACAGCACAGGCTTTCAATTCAACATTACTGGGGAGGTGTGGATCAGTGATGCCCACACATCTCTCTTTAACATCTCACTAGGGCTTCAGATCTCTCGTTCCTTCAGATCTCTGCACTAAAAAAGAACAGCTTTTCCTAAACCAAATACAGTGGTGCCTCTGAAGACGAAAAGAATCCGTTCCGCGATTCTCTTCGTCTAGCAGTTTTTTCGTCTTGCGAAGCAAGCCCATTGACGGCTTAGCGGATTAGCGCTATTAGCGGTTTAGCGGCTTTTAGCGGCTTATCAGCTTAGCGGATAAGCGGCTTAGCAGCTTAGAAAAAGCGGGGGGGGGAGGGGGAAAAAGTCGGAAAAACTCGCAAGACATTTCGTCTTGCGAAGCAAGCCCATAGGGAAATTCGTTTTGCGAAGCGCCTCCAAAACGGAAAACCCTTTCGTCTAGCGGGTTTTTCGTCTTGCGAGGCATTCGTCTTGCGGGGCACCACTGTAGAAGATGTTAGCAGCTTTTCATCTGCACCATGGCTTCATGTATGAACTCGAGATGCTTGGCCCTTACAAGCACCTAACTGATGCACACTGGCAGACATGGGGTGTTCTGCATAAGGTTTTAGTGACAAAATGCAATTTGCTTCGTGCCCTGTAAGATATGCTAAATCTGTAACCTTGGGGTGTTTTATGGATGAACGCAATGCAACATCTCCAGTACAACTTAGTTCAGGGGTTAGCAACCTTTTTCATCCGTGCGCCAATCCACCGTCCCTCAGACCATGTAGTGGGCCGGATTATTGGGGGGGGGATGAACGCATTCCTATGCCCCACAAATAACCCAGAGATGCATTTTAAATAAAATGACACATTCTACTCATGTAAAAACATGCTGATTCCTGGACAGTCTGTGGGCCGGAATGAGAAGGCGATTGGGCCGCATCCAGCCCACAGACCTTAGGTTGCCTACCCCTGACTTAGTTGAAACTTACATTTCACTTTCATGACCACCTCCCAACCACCCCACGTTTTTTGTATCTGCTTTTCACTGCTCCTTGAAATGTCATCTATTTTTCAAACAATTTCTCATGCATATTGCTTTATATTAATCAAGTCCACAAGGCTGGCTTTTAGAACTCTGCAGCACTGTGAAAACCTTGAGTTAGTCCACCAACTAAGACATTCCCCCAAAACTGGGTTTAAATGACCTTCATCATTCCTTAATTTGCAATTCCATTTTCTCAGAGTCTCCCTGACCAAACAGAGGTTTGTCGGCGTCTATTGATACAGTCTCCGTTAGCAATGGATGAGTTTTCATTCCCCAAGACAACCTGAATTCTACCCCACCCCACTGAGTCATTAACTCATCCCGCTATCTACCCAGCCCTTCCCCCACCCTACTTATCCCTTAATAATCCCCCATTTTTCCTACCCCAAGCAGCAGAAAGGTCTTCCATTTCCCCCTCTCCTCCTTTTGGAGCACCGCATAGAGATGCACCAAGCCAAATAACACATTGGAATTTAGTTTCCAAGGACTATTACATTATTTCCCAGAGGCTACTTTGCATTGCTAAGCAAAGCAACTAGAACAACAGATTGGGAAATGGAAGACCTCAGTTTTCTACCATCAGTTCACGCTGACACATGGAGTAAGTGGGGATTTGAGAGCAGGCTGGCTGACTGGATTTATTATCCAACTTGGATTAAAATCTAAGCCGAAGAAGGGGGGCGGAATGGGAACAGGGTCATTGGGTAATATGGATTTACGATAAACACATAACATGAAACATATTAACAGGTAATTAAAACAATAACCAGATACGGCTACTAAGGATTAAACATCGCACTGTCACACTGCAAAGCCTGGGTAAATAAAAAAATGTTTTATTGATGTCTGAAAGCTAGCAGTGAGGGTGACAGGCCTGGCTGTTCTGTGGGTATCATTCTGAAGTTTGGCTTCACCATGGAGATGGTCCTCCCATTTGTCCCCTCTCCCCAAATCCTGCTGTTGACTGCAAACAGAGCCTCACCTTCCCCCACCAATTTTATGCATCAAATTGGCTGGTATTGGAGGAGGCACTCCAGCAGATATTTGGCTACCAAGCAGTTTAGGGCTTTCGGTAAACTACAGTTTCCCAAACTTAGGTCTCCATCTGTTTTTGGACTACAATTCCCAACATCCCTAGCTAGCAGGGAAGCTAGGACTACAATTCCCATCATCCCTAGCTTAGCATGCAGTAAACCATTAGTAACAACTTGGGACTGAGCTCAGAGCTTTGGGATCAGTGTTCCATGGAATGAGGATTCCATCAGACTTCCACATTTAATAAACCGACAGCAGCATTCTGCACCACCCCCAGTTTCTGCAACATTTCAACTGCAATTCTCATGACTTGGGTTTGGGTGTCTTACAAGGAGTATAAAGGCTCTGCCTAACCTTAAACTCATTTAAGTTGCTCATATAAGCTCAGGAACGATGGATCCATAGTGTTTCCAAGGCTCAGGCATTGTGGTCTAGCCCAGGGACTGCATGTTCCCTGGAGCCTTAAACCTTTGGGGCATTTGCACAGCTGTGTTAGCCAGAACTTGGATAAAAAGCAGTTTTCCCCTCCACATTGTCTATACAAATTATAATACAAAAGTCACCTCCCACAAAAAATTCATCTGGGATAGTTTTTCTCAAAAGTGTTGTGGGCAGAATCCTGGTTGTGTCTTCAATTGGGTCTGCAAAGTGTGGTAGCTCAGAGCTTCTGAAATCCCTTGCAGTGGCCCCAGCTGAACTGAGTATTGTTTATTTTTATTTATATCCCAGCTTTGCTCCAAGTTGCTCAATGGGGCATGCATGGTTTTCTACTCCCCATTTTATAGCTACCCTGTGAGGTAGGTTAGGCTGAGAGACCGTAACTGGCACAAGGTTACCCAGTGAGCAAGGATTCCAGTTTAAGTTTGGCTGCCATTCTAGGTGGCAAATGCTGACAAGTGTCTCAGGAGTTGGCTGATTGGAAACAAATGGAAGAAGCAAATGAAATGAGTGCCTCAGGAAGGGTGGGTACCATTTTCTTTGTTGTACCTCCCTTTTTGTCTTGTTTCAGGCGAGTGTTTCTTGCTTTACCCGTCCACTGTACCCGCTAAAATGCGAGGGTGAGGGCAATTCACAGCTCTGCCATTTGTGAAGTTTCCTCTCCACTTTTGCCGTCTTTTGGGATGCGCTTCTGCCCCGAACATTGAAATGTGCACCACCTGTTTGTTTGCTTGCTTCGCTTTTTGTTTTTAAAAGCTATGGGCCATAGGAGCCAATTGCTAGCGGCTGAGGTCCCTTGCCTTGCCCCCCCAAAAAAATATTTGAAGGGGCTGCCCCCCCTCCAAGTTGATGGGCATTGCCATTCAAACGGTGTGTGTGCACGGCATCATGTGATCAGTTATGCAGGGTAGGGCTTATCTACCCCACCTCACCCCCAATTTTATTCAAGTTGGCACCCGTGGCCTAAAGCAAGCATGCTTGGCCGGAACTGTCCCGAAACCCTGCAAGACAAGGGTCTGTCTTGCAGGAAAGGCACTGTACAGCTGCAAGCCCCGCGCTGCACCAAGGCAGGGCCGAAACTAGAATTTCTTTCCCCCAGTTTGGCACCCTCCCCACATATTTGCATACACAGGCAGAGGTTGGGAGCTTCCATGGCGCCCCTCTGAAGGCTGCACCCGGGGCAGAAAAACCTGCCTACCCCCCACCCCCGCTAAGGCTTTGCAACAAGGTGGTCATTTGAGAAAGGGCTCCCTTTCTCCTCGCGGCGCACGCCTTTTCTCTCGGCATTGCGCTCGCTTCTCCACCATCTTCCAAGCGCGACTCTGGAGGTCGCACGTGTAGCCGTGCCGCCGCCGCCGCCCTCCTCCTTTCCGATCGCAGTCCCCTCCCCTCCCTCCCTCCCTCCCTTCTCCCCCTCCCCTGCGTTCCGGCAGCCTCCTCGGCGCGCCGCTCGCCTGGCTGCGCAGCGCTCCCCGCCCGCCGTTGGCCGCTGCGGAGAGGGCGAGACAGGAGCCGGGAGACGCTCGCCAGCCCTTGCGCGGAGCCGGGCCCCGATTCCCTGCGCTAGGGTGGAGGCTCCGCCGCCTTCAAGCCCGCGGAGCCCCGTTCCCGGGAGGCGAGGCTCTTGGCCAGGCAGCCGGCCTGCCGGAGCCGCGCACCGGCCGCGATGATCGGCGTGAACAGCATCAACAGCAGCGGCAGCGCCGGGCGCCTCCGCTCGCGCTCCATGTGCTCGGTGCGCTACGGGCGCAACTGCCGCGGCATGGAGACCTTCTGCTACGGCTGGCCGCAGCGCTCGCGCACCCTCAAGCCAGTGCTCTACACCGACCTGGTGGTCAGCCGCCTGCAGAGTCGCAGGAAGAAGAAGCAGCCGGTAAGGGATCGGGGTGGGGTGGGCAACGGGAGAAAGGAGGCGGCCCGCCGCCGGAGGGAGCCTCGCCCCGGGTACTGCCGTCGGAAAAAGCCGGAGCGTGGCGCGCGTCTGCGCCACCGCCGGCCTCGCTTCTCCGCTCCACGCGCTCCCGCCCAGCCACAGGAGCCAACTCCTAGGGACTAAGGTCCCTTTCCCCACCCCTTCCAGTGAAATATTCTTGGAGCCAATTCCTAGGGGCACAGGTCTCTTCGGGGGCCCCCAATAAAATAGTTGAGGGGGCCGACCCCCCCCCCCAAAAAAATTGATTGGGATTGCCATTCAGATGTGCGTGCACGGCATCTTGTGATTGATTATGCAGGGCGGGGCTTACTCTCCCCCCCCCCAATATTTTATTCAAGTTGGCATCCCTGCACACCCAGCAACGCCCAGGCGGAGGGGGCTTGGCTGCCCCTGCTCTCTCTCTCTTGCGCACACAATTGGGGCCGCGTGGCACCTGAGGCTTCCTCCCCACAGGTGTAAACGGGCATGAGTTGAAAGCAGAGCACGGATGACGCCTCTCCCTCTCTCCCCCACCCTGCTTTTCCTCCTCGTCTCGTGGCCAATTGCAGACTCGCGGCTGCACCTTACGCACGTATAGTTAGAAATGCAGCGGGCAGGTGCGCAGAGGATGGCAGCTCCTGTCGCCCATACCGCCCCCGTCGCCCATACAGTCTTGCATCCTGCGAGTCAGAGTAGGCATGTCATGTGGCAAACCCACGCACAGCCCTGGGTAGCTCCCATCGACACCCACTCCTCTGGGTGCACGCCTTCGGGTACATTTGTTTCGCGCAGGGGCGATGGGCAGGGCGGCTTGGTACGAATCGTGCTGACGTAAATAGTCCTTTTCAATCAGTGGTGTGTTTTTTTTAAAAAAAAAAAAGTTTCTCCTTTCGCAGCTGCTACGTTTTCTGAACGAGAAATTCCTGCACACTGCTAACTGGTTGCTGTAAGATATAGAAAAATTAGTTTGCAGCTAATTAAGATATTGGTTCTACCTGGAAGCATCGTGCAAAACCTCTGTAGTCTTTTTGTACATTTTGTCCTTTGACAAATGGGGCTGGGGAAAGGGAGATTCGGAAATGAAGGGGTTTCTATTTTGTTCTCTGGGCTAAGGGTCATAATTCATTGTAGTCTGGAGTGGGCAGCAGCACTGGCGGAGAAACGGGGTCCGTGGGGCTGCCTAGGAACTTGAAATTTGTGTGCAGAGTCTGCCTCTGGGTGATGCGTCATTGGGGATTGGGCTGGACCAGTGGCGTAGCGTGGGGGTGCAGGGGGGGCCAGCCGCACCGGGCGCAACATCTGGGGGTTAGGGTTAGGGGGCGCAAATTACTTGCCTTGCCCCGGGTGCTGACAACCCACGCTACGCCACTGGGCTGGACTTGGGAAGCCCTCCTTGCTGCCCTGCCAAGAGGGAGAGAAAGAGAGGGCGGAGGAATGGGGTGGAGAACTGGCAGCAGCAACCACCCCTTGTCCTGTCCTTGCTGCCTGGAGAAAACTAAGCTGAGCAATTATACGGAGTTAGCAGCTGCCATCCTCTGGCTCCGTCTCCCTCTGGGTAGCCCAGCAAGAGGGCTTGGGCTGGCTGGGCTGAATCCCCACTGCTGCAGCACTCAGAAAGAGAACCTGGATCAGCAAAGATGAGGTGTCTTCCCTTTGCATGCTCAGCCCTCTAAGCTGCACTGAGAGAGAGAGAGTGCGCAGATAGCAGTGGCAACTTGAACATTCTTTCCAGCCTAGGTACTCCATATTGAGTTGCTTAAAAGAGGAGAAGGCAGGAGTTGCTGCTGCCCCTTCTTTTTGCTTCCCATCACAGTTCAGCTCAGAGGGAGAGAACTGCAAGACAGCCAGAGTGGTGTAGTGGTCTGAGTGCAGGACTCGGACCTGTGAGATCAGGGTTCAAATCCCCACTTGGGCCAGTCACTGCCTCGCTCTCAGCCTAACCTACCTTACAGGGTTGTTTGCGGGATTAAATGAGGAACGGGTAAACGACATGCTGGGCCTTGAGCTCCTTGGAGGAAAAAGTGGCTTATAGGGCACAAAACAAACATGAAGGGAGTTTATGGGGGGTTCCTGACTTTGTTGGGGGGTGCCCTTTGCCCCCTCCTGCTTTTTCTAAACTCTGCTGGGAGGTTTGGATATGCTGTTTGGTCAGCTCTCTAACTCAACAGCTGAGCTCAGAGCTGCCTGTCTTCGGCCATGTCAAGTTTTCTTTCTTTCCTGCTTCAGAGCTGCTTCGGGCCACAATATTTTTATGAAGAGATGCAGCACTATTTGATTAGTTTTCCACTCATCTTTATGGTCCAGTTATGGGACGTGGGTGGCGCTGTGGGTTAAACCACAGAGCCTAGGACTTGCCGATCAGAAGGTCAGCGGTTCGAATCCCCGCGACGGGGTGAGCTCCCGTTGCCCGGTCCCTGCTCCTGCCGACCTAGCAGTTCGAAAGCACGTCAAAGTGCAAGTAGATAAATAGGTACCGCTCTGGCAGGAAGGTAAACGGCGTTTCCGTGCGCTGCTCTGGTTTGCCAGAAGTGGCTTAGTCATGCTGGCCACATGACCTGGAAGCTGTCTGCAGACAAACACCAGCTCCTTCGGCCAATAAAGTGAGATCAGCGCTGCAACCCCAGAGTCAGCCATGACTGGACCTAATGGTCAGGGGTCCCTTTACCCTTTACCTTTATGGTCCAGTTAGTTGGGGATTTGGACTTCTTCTAATTTTTATTTTATCTTTGTGTGTGAGAGAGCGTTCAGTTCTGTTCATACAAGGGAGTAGGGGGTGTTTTTTGAGGGGGTGGGGTAGGGAAGGATACCAAGCCTAATGGCGCACGCCATATGAAAGTGTGGAGCAGTTGGAGGCTCGGTGCTCTCCGTCACTCAGCTGACGTGCACAGAGATTTTTGGCACATTTTTGCTTCCAGGCAGAAGCTGCAGCCGCCCCCTCCCAGCATGTTTGCCAGCATGCAGCAGCTCTTGGCACCCAACACTCAGTGGCAGCTATTGAGGATAACCTTTTTCAGGCAGAGGACCCATGTTCCTTTTGGGCATTCTTTGAGGTGGAAAGGACCATGTCAGTGGTGGGCAGGACCCAAACCAGAAGTGGGTGGAGCAATAAAAATGCACCTCTGTTGAGTAGGCTAGTTTCTACACAAGCCCCTTCTCCAACTTCCATCCAGGCAAGAGACACCATCAGAGTTTGAGGACACATTCCAGCTTGGAAGAGGCCCTCAAGGGTGGCATCATACAGGGACTGTGAAGGGCGATGGGTGTGGCCAAGGAGCACCCGAGGACCAGGTAGGGTACCGTATTTTTTGCTCTATAAGACTCACTTTTTCCCCTCCTAAAAAGTAAGGGGAAATGTGTGTGCGTCTTATGGAGTGAATGCAGGCTGCACAGCTATCACAGAAGCCAGAACAGCAAGAGGGATTGCTATTTTCACTGTGCAGCGATTCCTCTTGCTGTTCTGGCTTCTGAAATTCAGAATGTTTTTTTTTTCTTGTTTTCCTCCTCCAAAAACTAGGTGTGTCTTGTGGTCTGGTGCGTCTTATAGAGCAAAAAATATGGTAGTTAAGCTGCTAATTCACCCGAAGGCACGGCCATTTGGAGAGCCTTCTAACTTGCAATTACAGTCCTACCTTGGTTGTTGGAACAGAATCCGTTCTGGAAGTCCATTCGACTTCCGAAAACATTCGACAACCAAGGTGCGGCTTCCAATCGGCTACAGGAGCTTCCTGCACTTAGTCGGAAACCTCAGAAGCTGCTTCGGACGTTCAGCTTCCAAAGAACGTTTGCAAACTGAAACACTCACTTCCGGGTTTGCGGCGTTCGGGAGCCAAAACATTCAACTCCCAAGGCATTTGGTTTCCAAGGTACGACTGTATGTGGTTCAGTGAAATGTGTCCCCCTGCCATCCCTTGTAGGTGCAAGGGACTTCCTGGAGGAAGAGCAGGAGCGACTAATTAGTTCCCTTAAGGGAGTTCTCCTCCTCCCTGTCTCCCCTGGTCATTCCCCCCAGCCACAGCTCAGTAAGTGGAAGTATATAGGACAATGCGGGTTCTAGGACAAACAGGGAGAAAAGCATAAGGAAAAGGACCACAGCTGCTGATATGGGCCTGATTCAGAGAGCACCAGCTCTTTGCTAACACGTCCACAACATTAGAGTTATCTTTCCCCTTTGCAGGCAGAGCTCAGGTCCCGTCCCCCTGTCCCCCATCATCACACAGAGACCATTACTTGAGAGGTGAGGAATGCAATTACCCCTAACTTGGTGGATTGATTGAGATGTTCAGCTTCCCTTTCCTTCTGCAAATCATTCTCCCCAGGGTGAGGGAAACGGGTGAATTATCTGGTGAGAAAGGCTATCTCTTTGATTTTGCTTTACTCACAGTTCAGCCAAATATTTGCCTTGCCTTGCCTTTGAAAGCTGCTCGCATCCTGTCTGCACAGCCTGCCGATGGGTCGCAGGTGTTTCCTCTATGCCAGGAGTGGCTAACCTCAGGGCTTCCAGATGTTATGGAACTCCTGCTTGCAGTATGGCCACTGGTCAGGGTGAAAGGACTTAGATTTCATAGAATCGCAATGCAGGAACCTGTCCACAGCCATCGCTGGGTGGGCTCGAACCGCCAACCTTCTGGTTAGCAGCCAGGTGCATTAACCCACTGCACCATGAGGTTTCCAGCATCTGGAAGGCAACAGGTTTCCCATTCCTGTTCCAGAGCAAGACCTTCAGAACAGTTCATCTCTTTCCCTGAGGTTTTTGAAATTGCCTGCCCCAGCTGAGGGAAGAATATTTTTGGTGAGGCCGGCAAGTTCTGTGCTCTTCCAGAGAAGGCTGTGACCTTCCTAAAAAGTCTCTCCCATCAATATTGCTGTGGCTGCTTTAGTTTTTGACGTCTGCCTGCCCAGAGCTAATGAAGAGCTTTTAACTAACTCAGGTGACAAGAAAAATGAAGCTGTTTTTCTTACGGTTCATAAAGCCTCATCCTGGGCAGCTATATAATTGCTTCTATTTTTGACGGCACATTTCATCTCCCGGGGGCAGAATGGTGCATTGGTTGAAATTCTTCAAGGTTTCAAATATGAGGAGGAAAGGATCCGTGTATTTAATGATGGTAGCTGGTTTTGTGAGTGATTTCAGCTCAAAGTGCAAGAGGTTCACATAACATTAACAACGGTGTTCGAAATTAGCCAGGCGCATTTTGCACCTCGCTAATGACCACCTGGTGGCGCTGTGGGTTAAACCACAGAGCCTAGGATTTGCCGATCAGAAGGTCGGCGGTTCGAAACCCCACGATGGGGTGAGCGCCCGTTGCTCGGTCCCTGCTCCTGCCAACCTAGCAGTTCGAAAGCGTGTCAAAGTGCAAGTAGATAAATAGGTACCATGGGGAGGTAAACGACGTTTCCGTGCGCTGCTCTGGTTCGCCAGAAGCGGCTTAGTCATGCTGGCCACATGACCCGGAAGCTGTACACCGGCTCCCTTGGCCAATAAAGTGAGATGCGCACCACAACCTCAGAGTCGGTCACAACTGGACCTAATGGTCAGGGGTCCCCTAACAACCACCTGAGACCAAGGGAAGATATCTGGTGCCTGACAGGATGGTGCCTGACATTTCCACCATCTGGAGATGTGTGCCTGGGGATCATTGGATCAGGACAGTTTTCACACACTAATACCCCACCCTGTAGAGTTCTATCAGTTATATTTCATCTGCACAATCAGAATTAATTCCAGGAACCCAAATGCTGTTTCTGTGCAGCCTGAGCAGGAGCAACGAACAGTGTTACAGTTAATTGTTGTCGCTTGTCTTCACTTACCCACCCATCTGCCCTGCTCCCAGTTGTGAAGAATATTCTTATTTTATGAATGGTTCATGTCACCATTAAGAAAAAGAAGTCGGAATAGGTCAATAGATATGTAGACTGACTGTCCCTGGATCAAGTGACTTTTCTTCCTTAAGTTCTTAGAGTTCTAAACCTAGCTCAAGATTGTCATCTGAACTAGCCAGCTGTTTACCTGAGAATCAATCACAGTCACTCCCACCATTTGAAAAAATAAGACTTTAGAGCCGTTTTGCCCAAAAATGGCAACTAGACTTTCAATTTCAGCAATTGTAACCTTGGTTTAAGCAGCCATTTGGCGCCCAGCTTATATATCTGAGGTTCTAACACTGCATAGTAGATGTAACCCATGGTTGAGCAATCCAACTCTGATTTAGTTTCCCCCTTGGAAATGGAGTTGTAGCCCAGGGAAGGCCCTAGCTTAGTTGTAGAATTTAGCTGTAAAAATTTAGTCCCCAGCATCTCTTTCAGGTTTGAAAAGACCCCTACCTGAAACCGGAGGAAGTTGCTGTTTAGTGTCAATGATACCAGGCTAGACGCACCAGTGGTCTAACTCTTCTATAAAGCAGTTTCCTAGGGCCCTTTCTACCTGGCAAATCCCTTAAATGTGTCTCGGTGAAAACCGAAGACTTAAAAGGAAGCCACATGTGCGCCACACTTAAGAAAGGATCATACAGTGAATAGATTTGGTTCCTTTTGACCCTACAGCAGGCATGGCCAAACTTGGCCCTCCAGCTATTTATATATATATATGGTAATTTTTATTGGTTTTTTCCACACGTTTTCCAAACATAACATCCCATCTTATACAAACAAACCTTTGGCTATCACAGCCTAGGACTTCCGTCAGCCTCGACTAATGGTTTTCTAACTTTCTTTCTGATTTTGCATTTTATTTTAGTAGTTATTGCTATAAAATCCAAATCTTAAATAAACTCCTCCTTAGTCCTTTTTCACAATAATTCATATAATTCAAAACTTCTTGCAACCCTACAAGCGATGTCAATTCATTACAATTGCCTTTCAAATATATCATTCTTCCAATCTTTCAGGAAAGTCTGGTCTTGCTGGTTCCAAATTTTTCCAGTTAATTTCGCCAACTCGGCATAGTTCATCAGTTTCATTTGCCATTCTTCTTTTGTTGGTATTTCTTCTTGCTTCCATCGCTGGGCTAATAGTTTTTTTGCTGCTGTTGTCACATATAAAAACAATTTTTTATCATGCTTATAAATCTCTCTATCGACCATACGGCCCTCCAGCTATTTTTGGGACTATAATTCCCATCATCCCTGACCACTGGTCCTGTTAGCTAGGGATGATGGGAGTTGCAGTCCGAAAACAGCTGGAGGGCCAAATTTGGCCGTGCCTGCCCTACAGTGTTTCCTATACTTGGGTCTCCAGCTGTTTTGGGACTACAACTCCCATCATCCCTAACTAGCAAGAGTCAGGCTTGATGGGAATTGTAGGAAGGGTCAGGTGTCTATTCTCAGATCTTCTGCTCTTGTTTTCCTTGGAGATATAAAAGCAGGCTTTTATTCAGTGTGTGTGGATAGAAAGTATTGGGTTGACTTGTAAGAGGTGTGTGGTATTTTGACTGTTAAAAGGCTAGCCTTGTCTTAAACCAGTTTTAAAAGACTCAATATAACTGAAACTCCTAAAGCATATCTTTTTTTAAAGTCTGCTTTTTTTATACACGTTGGGGAGTAACCCCACCTCCTTAAAAAAAAAAAAACTACCATATTTGAGGGCAAGGCCTGCAGGTGTCTGCATTTTACTTATCAGCAACCTTACACAAGCTGCTCCATGGTTTTTGCTCTTTCAGACTTCTGTTTAGAATAAACAAGCAGGCTACTTAATATTATTATTATTATATTATTATTATTATTATTATTATATTTATATTTATTCATCACTTTTCTCCCCCAAAAAAGTGAAGCTCGAAGCAGCTTACCAAAATGAACATTGGAAACAAATATAAAAATTCACAAAGATGGGAAAATGCAGCCTTACCCACTATAGAAGACTGACTGATAAAACTCTTGGACTTGGCTGAGATGGCAAAGTTAACATGCTTAATTAAAGAAAATTAGAGAAAATGCCATTACTGGCATTTGTTAAGGATTAGAAGTTTCTTATGGACCTTTTGAGTGAAAGAGAAAATGAACTTGTAGTAGCTGGAGTTGAAGATGGGGATAAATACTGGTTTATAGGAAGAATGGTTGGATCTTACAGACTGAATACTGTATCTTTATTCTTTATTCTCAATTCTCTCTTTCTTTCTTTAGTTTTTTTTCCCTCGTCTTTTCTCCTTTCTCCTTTTTTGCTTTTTTTTTTTTAGACTAAGTAGCTATTTTACATCAGCCTATTATAAAAAAGATACTTTGTAATGGGCATGTATTTTTTGTGTATCTCTGAATAAGTATGGGTATCCTAAAACATGCAAGTACTATCCGGATTAAACAGATCCGGCTCCACCCCACTCAAAGATAGGTAGAAAATTAAGGTCCAAAGCCCTGGGTGAATAACAATATTTTTGCCTGGCACCTAAAAAAAAAGGCAGTGATGGTGCCAGGTGTGCTGCCCTGGGGAGAGCATTCCGTAAATGAGGAGCCACCACAGAGACCAGGGGTCAGCAAACTTTTTTTAGCAGCGGCCCGGTCCACTGTCCCTCTGACCATATGGTGGGTGGGCCGGACTATATTGGGGGGGGAATAAATGAACGAATTCCTATGCCCCACAAGTAACCCAGAGATGCGTTTTAAATAAAAGGACACATTCTACTCTTGTAAAAACACAAATAACCCAGAGATGCATTTTAAATCAAAGGACACATTCTACTCATGTAAAAACATGCTGATTCCCGGACCGTCTGCAGGCTGGATTTAGAAGGCGATTGGGCAGGATCCGGCCCCCGGGCCTTAGTTTGCCTACCCATGCTCTGGACCTCTCTCAGATGGGGCACAGCCACAGTTTCTGAACTGTCTTCAAAAGCAGCCCCACCTATAATGCATTTCCGTAGACAAGAAAAGTAAGGATATCCCAGTCCAGATAGGGACATAGCTTGGCCACCAGCCCAAGCTGATGGAAGGCCCTTCATGCTACCACATAAGGCTCAAGCGACAGTAATGGCTCCAGACGTGCCCCCAAGCTATGTACCTGCACCTTCAGAGGGGATGTAATCCAAGGAGAACAGGCCGTGCCTCATCTGTCCAGCTTAGGACCCCACACACTGACAGAACTCCAGCCTTACCTGAATTGAGCTTCAGATATCAGTCTAATACAGGCATCCCCAACCTTCAGCCCTCGAGATGTTTTGGACTACAGTTCCCATCATCCCTGACCACTGGTCCTGTTAGCTAGGGATCCTGGGAGTTGTAGGCCAAAACATCTGGAGGGCGGCAGGCTGAGGATGCCTGGTCTAATACATCCACTGCCCTGGATATTAATAATAATAAAAAAAATGTGGGCTCTCTTTTGTAACCTTTGGAAACATTTTTGTTCCCCTTTAAATGAAGTGGAGGAAAGCTTTTCATCACTTGTAGTTTGGCATTTGGCAGGGTCGTTGGGGTTTCGAAGCAGTTGCATTTGGAGAATCAATCCAGCCCGCAGACCCGCCAGCTGACCAGAGGGCTAGATCCAGCCCCCTAAATGGCGCTGAGGACCATCACTTCCAGTCCCATAATTATTCCCTCCAGTGCTTTTGGTGAGCCCACACAGAACAGATCTACCGTTTTTCCTGTATCTGGTAAAGTAGGTTTCTGGGGTGCATTGTTAGCAATATGCTGATGATATACAGATCTTTTTTTTATTAAATTTGTGACTTCTATAATCGGAGTAAACATTCGTGAGATCTCTCTGTAAGCCTGCAATCTCCCAGCGTGGTGTAGTGGTTAAGAGCGGTAGACTCATAATCTGGTGAACCAGGTTCAATTCCCCGCTCCTCCACATGCAGCTGCTGGGTGACCTTGGGCCAGTCACACTTCTCTGAAGTCTCTCAGCCCCACTCACCTCACAGAGTGTTTGTTGTGGGGGAGGAAGGGAAAGGAGAATGTTAGCCGCTTTGAGACTCCTTCGGGTACTGATAAAGCGGGATATCAAATCCAAACTCTTCTTCGTCTTCTTCCCTGTTAATGAGGGTAAACACTATAATTAGCAGTGCAATGGTATGTACAAGGACCCTGGACCAGGGCTGTCTTAAGCATATGCAGTGCCGGGGTGCAAAGATCTGCCTGGCGCCCCCCTCCCCCGGGTTGCCCAGTCCCAGGCACGCAGGAGGGCTGAGTTGGCCGGCCGCCCTAATGTCTCGCTGGCTTGGTCTCCCCCAAACTCACGGCACAGAGCCGCCCGCAGCAGAAGAGCCTGGCGCAGTGCTCTGACCAGTGGAGATTGAGACCCCAGACTCAACTCTCTCTTTAAAAAAAAAATAGAATAATTTTTTTTAGTTTTTTTTTAACATATCATTTTCAACAGTAATTAAACATACTTTCACATCTTATTCAAATTTTTGACTTCCATCAATCCTGTCTGAAAATTTTCCAATCTAATCTCTCAGTATGCATTTCTTATCTTCCCTATTACATTTCAAACTCATTACCGATATCTCTATATTTTTCTACTTTGTAACAGTTCGTATATTTCTCCTTACGAAACTTCTTGTAGTCCTACTAGCATAATTTGTTGATTACAGTTGCTCTTCAAATAATTCATATACTTCTTCCAATCTTCTGTAAATCTCTGGCCCCGCAGGTTTCGAATCCTTCCTGTCATTTTGTCCAATTCTGCATAGTCCATTAATTTCGTCTGACCCCAGACTCAACTCTTGGTCCCTGGACTCTCGGCCTGGTGCCCCTGAGAGCCCAGCGCCCGGGTGCCCCACACCCCAGCCCCTATGAGTAAGACAGCCCTGCCCGGGAGGAAAGTCTAGGTTTTCAACGAAGCTTACTTTCACATAAGCACGTGCAAGATTGTGACACTACAGCTACGAATTCAATTCCCGCTGATTGTGGAGGAGAAATTTTCAGCACTGCTAACCCCTGGAAACTGCCTTTCTGGCTCCCGTAGCTTGTTTGCCTCTGCTACTCACCTGTAGCATCATTTTGGATTGCGTATCTTTTATCTGAGCTTCTGTGATTAGTTTTTTTAAAAAAAATAATAACCTCTGGTCTTCCTGGAGGCAGTTGACCTTCCTGATTCCCCCCTCCCCCACTTCAGCTCCCTTTTATCTAATCCCTTCTTATCACCGTGTTGCACATTCTGAACAATTTTCACTCCCATGCATACGAACTGGGCTAGCGTTGGTTCTCGTTTCCAAGCACTTGACATCTCAAACTGGGCTGCATCCACTGTTTAGGATTAAATGCTGAGTTGCCTCTTATCGTTACTCTAAAAATGAATTATATACGCATCTTAAGAACATTGGGCCGAGTTGTTGCACTTGTGGAAGCAAGCACAAAAAGCCCTGCTAGTGAAGCTGGGAACCTCTCACAAGCCCCTTGGAAGGGTCCGAGGACCCCCAGAACAGTGCGCAGAGGGGGGGAGAGAGGAATTTGCTCTGTCTGGATTGGAAGCAGAAATGTTGGTGTTAAGTTGTGGGTGAACATATCAGACGACACAGCAATTCTTCAAACAGCTCTTGTTTATTCACAGGCCAGAACAGAACTGAACTGAAGGGTTCAGCCAGCCTGCTTATATAGAGCTCCACTAGAATGCAACAGTAACCATTTTCTGTAACTATCCAATCACTGAACGTCACTTTCAATCCCTTATTTGCATATGTGGACCTGAGTGAAAACTATCTACAGTATCCCCCTGCTGGCCCAGGGTGAGAACTTCAGTACATAACAGTTGGTTCTGAGGGAGCACTGTCCCTGGCGCCTGGCTGAACTCCACTCATTTTTCTCTTTGTAATGACTCGGTTAAAATTCTGACGACACATATATTTCTTTTTCTCTCCGCAGGCTTTGTATAGCTCCATCAAGAACGAAAAGCTACAGTGGGCTATGTGAGTACCTCTGCTTATTTTTCCCTTTCTCTGAACAGCCTCTTCTTTTCTCCTCTTCCTTGATCTCTTGCTGTCATCATTATTTGTTCAATTTTGATGTATTTTTAATGTTTGTTGGAAGCCGCCCAAAGTGGCTGGGGAAACCCAGCCAGATGGGCGGGGTACAAATTATTATTATTTTTATTATTATTATTAATTTGTATCCCACCCTTCATTCGTAGATCTCAGGGTGGTTCACAGCATAATATAAAGAACACAGAATGCATAATAAAAATAAGAATGAAAACAAGCCAATAATCTCCCCTCCCACAACAACATCTAAAAGGGCATCGGGTGTCAATCAGCAAAGGTCTGGCTGAAGAGGAACATTTTTGCCTGGCGCCTAAAGGTGTATAATGAAGGCCCATTCTCATGTTGCCACCCTCCAGACCTTTTGTGAAGGAGGCACACGAAGGAGGGCCACAGATGATGATCGCTGGGTCTGGGAGGCGGTCCTTGAGGTATTGCGGTCCTGAGCCATTTACCTTCAGCATTTATAGCAGGAAAATGGCGAGCTTGTCATGCAAGCACATGCAAGAAGTATGCTGCAGGCGCATATTAATCCTGCCTGTATTAATTACAGAAATTGGTATTTGTCTTTCGGAGTTCTTGAATATCCACATCGCTCTCCTGCAAAAGACTGGGGGACGAGGAAGGGAAATGGTTTGTTGTAGACAGAAGGTGCATCGCAGTCGCATCACTTTCTTTCCATTGTCTGCAATCTTGCTGCATTCAGATGGCACTTTATTCTGTCAATTATTATTTTTTTGCATTTTGTGTGATCTTTTACACACTATGGAAGCCATTTCCGGAATCTAAATTTATGGCTCACTTCTATGTTAACTGCTTCCAGAAAGGGGGGCGGTGGGGAAGCATCTACAACTCTGTTACCGTGGAAGATCACAGGAGCTTTCAGTTGTAACTTTCCTGTGGTTTTAACAAAGATGCCACCCGTTACTTTGGGGTGATATTCCGGCAAATGGTTATTTCCCACTGTGCAAAATTTCACATTCCCTGGTGGTAGCATCAAAAAGCCACACTTCCATAAAGCAAACAGGTACTGCAGTATAAAAGGAAAGTTAGAATTTGGGGCAGAGATGCTAGCATTATAGCCAGTAAAACTAAATGCAACCTGTGCCTTGATGGAAAACATTAATCTATGTTAGACAAGCATAAAGGAGTCAAATTTTTATCTCGTGGACTATTCCTGCAACTCTAAACCACCTAGGCCCATGGACCAGAACACGCCAGGCACTCCTGTCTTCCACTGCCTCCACAGTTTGGTCAAACTCATGCTGGTAGCTTCGAGAACACTATCCAATCATCTCGTCCTCTGTCGTCCCTTCTCCTTGTGCCCTCCATCTTTCCCAACATCAAGGTCTTTTCCAGGGAGTCTACTCTTCTCATGAGGTGGCCAAAGTATTGGAGCCTCAGCTTCAGGATCTGTCCTTCTAGTGAGCACTCAGGGCTGATTTCCTTAAGAATGGATAGGTTTGATCTTCTTGCAGTCCATGGGACTCTCAAGAGTCTCCTCCAGCACCATAATTCAAAAGCATCAATTCTTCGGCGACCAGCCTTCTTTATGGTCCAGCTCTTACTTCCATACATCACTACTGGAAAAACCATAGCTTTAACTATATGGACCTTTGTCGGCAAGGTGATGTCTCTGCTTTTTAAGATGTTGTCTAGGTTTGTCATTGCTTTTCTCCCAAGAAGCAGGTGTCTTTTAATTTCGTGGTTGCTGTCACCATCTGCAGTGATCATAGAGCCCAAGAAAGTAAAATCTCTCACTGCCTCGTTTTGGACCAAACTGAGGTGCCAGGCTGCTTTTTTTGCTGTTGTTAGACGAAAAGTAGCTACAGTATAGGAGGCTGCAGTCTTAAGCAGGCAATGAGTGGATGGGGAAGTTACTCAGTTCTTTTTTTCTGCTCAACATCCCACCCAGCTTCTATTCTTCCCAAAGAGGGAAGGATACAGGTTCCCATATCTTTTTCTCCTCTGGGAGAGAAGTAGCTGGAAAATTACCCCACCCACCAGTTCTCTCTTTAAGATTCCAGCCTTCTGTAGTTGCTTTTTGAGTGTTAAAAAAAATCAAACTGCACACCACAGTCCTTTTGTGAAATTGCAATCTTGCATATAGGTTTGGTTGGCAATTGGTTTAGGTCTTCAGAGCACAAGTGTCTAATTTGTTGTGAATGTTTTGAGAAAGAAGGTTTGCCATTTACAAGAACTTAAGTCAGTTTCCATCGGGCATCGTTTAAAAGTGTAAAGCTGCCACATTGCGTTCTTGGTCACTGTCTTCGGGAGTGAGTCCTTTGTTTTTGGTGGGAATCTCCAACTGTTCCAATGCAGTAAACTCAGTTTTTTAGGTCTGTGGCTTAAAAATATTGCCCAGATTAAACCAGAATAAAAGGTCAGTTAGGCCGACTATACTTTATTTTCTGTTGCTCAGTTCTGTGTTTGTATTTGTGTTTTCTTCTTAAAATGGACATTTATTTAATTATTTTGGAAGCATCTGGAAGGGCACCAGTTTGGGAAAGGCTGTTCCACAGGATATACGAGTACTTTAAAGAGTTGGGTAGACTCATGACTTACATCATGAGCATTACTATTATTATTAGTGCTCTTTTTCTAGAAAAAGAGGTGCCAGAACTTACCATCAACACCTCCCTCGTTCTCTTAGAATGCCAATGGCGCCCACCTGAGAAGTGCCACAATTGAGTTCCGGCGAGTTTCAGCTGAAAAAAACCCTGATGATGATTATTAAAAATAAAGATATCATTGACTTATTAATCACATTCTAAACAATCATCTCAAGGGGATGCACACTAAAGATAATTGAAGAGAGTTTAAAAGTCATAAACAGCAAATATTTTTAAGATGAAGCTAAAACCATACAAAGTAGCCTTATCAAGATAACGACACATTTCTCTGTCTGGGAAAGCCATTCAGAACAAAAAAGCACCGATAGTGGGTGCCTATCCAATTTTGATGGGAATGTTATTCCATAGAACAAGGGCAGCAACACTAAAAGTCCTGCTCCAAGCTGTGGAACGGGTTTCTGAGATCTTTGCTGGGGGTGGAATAGATGACCATTTGGGTCAATGATTAAGCTATTCAATATCATCAACAACATCAACAAAAATGTCACATGGTCAGTACTTAGTCACAACAACAAACTAATCATCCAGTATATATCATCCAAAACCACTTTGAAGTCCATATCATTATATCAGTTTCATAATTTTTGACCTGGCAATATATTGCGAAACATGGTGCGTATGTGCGTATGCTATGCAAAGATCACAATGTGGGAAAAGCCATGAAGCCAGCCAATGCTTCTCTCGATTCCTGCAGCCCCTGTTGACTCAGTTGCCTCAGCTCACCCCTGCCTCATGCAGGAGGCAGTGAATCCCAAGAGCAGGCACTGGCCAAAATCACAATGCAGGGAAAACTGTGAAACCAGCTAGTGCCTCTACATAAGGTAAAGGTAAAGGGACCCCTGACCATTAGGTCCAGTCATGGCCGACTCTGGGGTTGCGGCGCTCATCTTGCTTTATTGGCCGAGGGAGCCGGCGTACAGCTTCCGGGTCATGTGGCCAGCATGACTAAGCCGCTTCTGGCGAACCAGAGCAGCACATGGAAACATCGTTTACCTTCCCGCTGGAGTGGTACCTATTTATCTACTTGCACTGGTGTGCTTTCGAACTGCTAGGTTGGCAGGAGCAGGGACCGAGCAACAGGAGCTCACCCCGTCATGGGAATTCGAACCGCTGACCTTCTGATCAGCAAGTCCTAGGCTCTGTGGTTTAACCCACAGCGCCACCCGCGTCCCCTACTGCCTCTACATAGCTCCATCCTTATTTCAGACACTGTGATATATCTGTATAATGTGATGTTTAGCTGGTGATAGATTGCGAAGTTGAAAACCAGGTAGCACCCAGCCCTACCCAGTACATCAAAGGAGAGCCTTCACTGAAGTTCTCAGTGGGCAGGCAGAATCATGTAGGCATCCCTTCTTAAATACCCCAGTCCCAGTCATTTAGAACTTTAAAGGCGTAAAAACACAGCCAACACTTTGAAAGGGGCCTCAGAAATAAACTGGGAGCCAGTGAAAATTGGATTATTATATCAGTTTAATATGCCCAGGCTCCCATCAGCATTCTGGCAAAACAGCTTCTGCATCCGCTGCCGTTTCCAAACACATTTCAAGGCCCAGATCTGCTTTCTCCAGGAAGAGTTGCAGCTGACTCCCAAGCTGAAGCCGGACAAATGCACTCCATCAAAACAACACTCAACACACTACTCTGCACTGGTTCCTACTAAGCAAAAGGACTTCTGTCTTGTCTGAATTACCGTATTATATTCTGCTCTCACAGGTAAATGTTGGATCATAGAACTGTAGAGTTGGAAGGGACCCCGAGGGACATCTAGTCCAACCCCGTTTTCTGCTGCTCCAGAAAAGCGGACACGGAGCAATGGTTCCAAACTACAAGAAAAAAGATTCCACCTAAACATTAGGAAGAACTTCCTGACAGTAAGAGCTGTTCGCCAGTGGAATTTGCTGCCAAGGAGTGTGGTGGAGTCTCCTTCTTTGGAGGTCTTTAAGCAGAGGCTTGACAACCATATGTCAGGAGTGCTCTGATGGTGTTTCCTGCTTGGCAGGGGGTTGGACTCGATGGCCCTTGTGGTCTCTTCCAACTCTATGATTCTATGATCTATGATTCTAATGCAGGAATCTCAACTTAAAGCATCCATGACAAATGAATCTCCTTGAAGGGAGGTGTTTCTACTTTCATCTTCCCAGACTTTAGGATCTACAATATGAAACTCCACAACTGAAAATAAAGTAACCCCAACAAGGCATTGATTTCCATCTCGGTACTAATTTGGGCATGAATTATACATTTCCCGTTTGATAGTGTATTTTCGAATCTAGTTACGTTATAACAAATCCAAAAGGAACAAAGAGGTAATAAGACAAAATAGATGTATCTTTTTCATTCTGTCCCATTCCTGCAGTGTTGCTGACATTGGCAGGGTTGATTTTTCAAGCAGACATAAATGTCTGGATTTTTTTTTTTTTTTTTAATACCATTGACAAAAATTCAGTGTCATCCTAGAACACTTTGTTTCCGCTGCATACTATATGGGATCTTCATTTATTTGGCATTAAGAGATGACTTTCAGACATAAGGCGTAAACCCCAATGAGCACAATAGGACCTGCTTCTGAGTGTGCTCTAAGGATTTATTATTATTGCCTTTGGATAATAGCTGATGGGTCTGTTGATGGAGTTGATTTACTTTTCTGCTCTCCTGCAAACCGGCTAGCTTATTCATTTGATATATACCTTGCCTTTTGAACGAATGATTCTCGGCAGCTTACAATCAGTTGTAATAATGTACGTGTACACACACACACACACACACACACACACACACACAAATATATATCGTTCCAATTTTTTAGTATATGTGCTGCCAAAGCGAGCACACATATATGTATATGCGCACAAAGACACACAAGACCCCAAACCCACACAATTGAACAGTCCTTGGTTCCCTGGCCAATTAATGAGCCAAAACATGCTTTTCTTCAGTTCTGCCATCCCAGAGCATGAAATAATTTGTCTGCCTAATTACATTTCCCCAAAATGCTCAGTAACTCCTGCTAAATTGTGGTGCCCTACTTAGATAATTCTCTCCCTGGAGAGGCCCTCTGGTACCCACTTTGCTATCTTTCGGGCACCAGGTTTTTAAATAGCAATAATCGCTTTCTTTTCTCAGGCATTCACTTGTTAACTTTGATGAAGTTACTGCTGCCCAGTTTTTATCCACTATTTTAATGCTTTTAAAACTTGTTACTCAGGTGTGTTGTTTGTTTTTCTGAAGGTCAATTAAGTTGCCTGAAAATTTCTATGGAAGGGTGGCATAGAACTTTTAAAGAATATATAAAATTTAGCAATATTCTTTGATTTTGGCTGAAGCACATGAATGATAGATGTCTTCTAATCTCAGACTTGGCAAATAATGCAAATGCTGCTGTTTGATATTTATGCACAAGTATAATATCCCCCTTTTCTCTTTTTAAATATTTTGTTATTGTGATTCTTTTTGTTTATATTTAAAAGCAGTGTGTGTGTTTTTCTGGGGGTGGGACCTGGGGGTATGCATACCTCTAAACATTTTGTGAATCTTTGTACTTTTGTCAATTTACTGTATTTATTTCCCCCGATTTGAACTATGAAATGGTGATTTCCTTGAGTCAAAAGAAGAGTACCCCTAAACATTTTTTAAGAAAAAAAGCACTGCTTAAAAGTATTTGTTGTTAAGTCGTTTACTTGTGTCCGACTCTTCGTGACCCAATGGACCAGAGCACGCCAGGCACTCCTGTCTTCCACTGCCTCCCGCAGTTTGGTCAAACTCATGCTGGTAGCTTCGAGAACACTGTCCAACCATCTTGTCCTCTGTCGTCCCCTTCTCCTTGTGCCCTCCATCTTTCCCAACATCAGGGTATTTTCCAGGGAGTCTTCTCTTCTCATGAGGTGGCCAAAGTATTGGAGCCTCAGCTTCAGGATCTGTCCTTCCAGTGAGCACTCAGGGCTGATTTCCTTCAGAATGGAGAGGTTGGATCTTCTTGCAGTCCATGGGACTCTCAAGAGTCTCCTCCAGCACCATAATTCAAAAGCATCAATTCTTCGGCGATCAGTCTTCTTTATGGTCCAGCTGTCACTTCCATACATCACTACTGGGAAAACCATCGCTTTAACTATACGGTCCTTTGTTGGCAAAAGTATAACTATACTATTAACAACAACAACCCACTCTTCAGCCCGAGGTCTCAGAGCAGGTTGCAACATTAAAACATATTAAAAACAATTTAAAGCAACATATAATCTCAAAAATACACGTCTCAGGTGTTGCAAGCGTTTACAAGAGACACAGATGCCATAGCTTCTCCAATATTTACTAATGAATCAGTAATGTAAAGGGATGAATTATTTTCTAGTTGGCTGGCAGTAGGGTGGCCAGGTGAAATAGAGAGGACAGGGGTCCTGCAGCTTTAATAAGTGCATGTAAGAGATAATTTTATCAGGTGTAGCTTGTAGTTCAAGGAACACTTTCTGTGATCTCCTCTTCTACACAACTTCTGAAGGTGCAGAAGACCTGACCCCTCTCTTTCTCTTTCTTTTTCTCACCTGGCCACCCTAGGGGGCGGTGTGGTATAAGGCTTTGAGGGTTTCCCAGGGACTTCCTTTTATCTTTATGAATGCCGCAAAACTTTGTGACTGTCCCATTAACGCACGGCTGTGTGACTATGTCATCTGAATTTGTGTTTCATCATGCACAACAACTGTGTCGGTCATCTGTAGAAGTCAGTATCGCTGCTTTAGTTCTTATCACAAGCCACCTCTGTTTAAATCTAACCGAGGCTGAAAAGAAAACCCCACTTGCAATGATTTCATTTAATAAATTACCGTATGCATTTATATTCTGTCCTTGCTATCAACAGAATGGGGCAGATATCACCCCCGCCCAGAATACAACCATACTTTAAAAAAGATTTTTATTAGGGTTCCTCAACAGTATTTTTTTAACATTTTGGATCACAACGTACAGCAGAGCTTTCCAAACTGTGTGTCGCGACACATTAGTGTATCAGCTGCAGTGTGTAGGTGTTTTGCACGAATGCACCCTGTTACTCCTCCCAGGGCTGGAAAGAGGTTAGTTTAACTTCCGGTTTGCTAGTAAAACTGAATTTCTGTGTCGCGAAATGATGTGTGTCTAAAAATGTGTCACCAACGTGAAAAGTTTGGAAAGCTGGCATACAGTACATTTCTATGTGATGTCTCTGCAGTGGGATTAATACGATCACAGCTTTTCAGTTAGTACCATATTTTTCGTCCCATAGGACGCTCCGTCCCATAGGACGCACCTAATTTTGGGGGGGGGAATAAAGGAAAAAAATATTTCATTTATTTACCCCCCAAAACCAGGTTGGGGAACAGCGGGATGGCGGCGCTGCGCCTCCCCGCTGTCCCCCGAGCTTGTGGGGCTGGCCGATGTCTGCCCGGCGCGCAGGGCACTCTGCTTCAGGGCACCCTGCGCGCCGGGCAGCAGGCTGCTATCCGCAGCGTGGGAAGCCCTGCGGGAACTTCCACAGGGCTCCCCACACTGCAGATGTCTGCCTGGTGCGCGGGGTGCTCTGCTTCAGGGCATCCTGCGCGCCGGGCGGCAGGCTGCTATCCGCAGCATGGGGAGCCCTGCGGGAACTCCCGCGGGCTCCCCAGGCTTGCTGATAGCTTCCTGAAGCCTGGAGAGCGAGAGGGGTCGATGCGCCTATATTCGCCCCATAGGACGCACACAGATTTCCCCTTCATTTTTGGAGGGGAAAAAGTGCGTCCTATAGGGCGAAAAATACGGTATATCTGATTCTGAAACTCCAAGAGAGGCAAAGAAGGAATTTCGGCAGAAGGAACAGCTAGGCAGAATTAAGGAGATTGGAGAGAAAGTTCAGACTGGTTCAGCTCAGTAGGTAGAGTAGAGAAGAAAACAAGCAGCTGAACTGAGCCATGATGTTACAACCTGCCGTGCTTGATGACGTCGCTTGGGAATTGATGGTGGTGCATATATCATGTGTTTTTTATGCCACTCACGATACTAGGAGACCTAATTGGATAACTGCATCCTCCAACTGCCACCTTCAGTGCTTCATTCAGAAAGTAGATCTGCAAAAGGGTCTGACTGGAGACCATTGTCTTCCGGTACGTGGAAGCTCCAGAGATCAGAACGATGAAAACTGTAGGAGCCTTTCTTGACAGGGTTCAGGGGCAATAGCTAAATGCTAACAAAATGCAAATCGAGGTGATGCAAGTAAGCTTCAGTCACATCTAGGAAAGGGGGAGGGCATGGGACCAGATCCAAGTAGAGTGGAAGCAGTAGAACAGAAAGGAGATGGGAATAGGGATGGTGACATTCCTCTTGAGCTGCTCCGGGACCATTTCTGCTGGAGAACAGAAAGTGCTGGTGGCCTAGAACCAATAGCTGGTGAGCATATTCAGATTCCTGGACCCTCATCTCAGCCAGAGAAGGAAACCAGCACATCAGTGGTACCTTGGTTCTCAAACTTAATCCATTCCTGGAGTCTGTCCGACTCCCAAAACCATTCGAGAACCAAGGCACAGCTTCTGATTGGCTGCAGGAACTTTCTGCACTCAGTCGGAAGCCGCGTCAGACGTCTGGCTTCTGAAAAGCGTTCGTAAATCGGAACACTTGTGTGTTTGCGGCATCCGGGAGCTGATTTGTTTGGGAGCCAAGCCATTCGGGAACCAAGGTACCACTGTATGTTGTCCAACACGGCCATAGGGGCAAAGTGAAACTGTTACACGCTTCAGTTAGGAGAGGCGTTTCAAGCCCAAAAGAATGGAAGGAGCATTGCAGCGTGAACAGGAACATCGCCAGCTCTGTGCGACCTCCTTTTCTGTGTATTGAGAAGATGTGTTGTATCGATGAACAGTCCAGGCTCCCCCTTTCTTCCCTTGGACTAGCAAGAATTGGGCCTGTGTTTCCGAATCCCAGCAATGAACTGTGTTACATGATCAGCACCTGCCAGGAGAACAGGGAGGAGAAACGTCTGCTACCCTGCAGCGCAGCAGAAACGGGTGCAAAGCGACACGTTTGGCAAGATGGGAAGGTTTGGATCTCGTTGTGATCATCTGACATGGAACGGATCTCTTGTCTTCTGCCAAGTCATGCCGTTCGCATACTGTTCCCCACGGCCGCTCCCCTCTCCTGCGCAATGTTAACTCGTGCATAGAAATGAGTTACTCCCACGGTAGCTAGCCCTACTTCGGCTCTGGAGCTGCCTCCCTCTTGGTTTGCAGCAGGGAGGGGCTTTTCTTCCAAGGCTGTGCAGCTGTTGGGGGCTGGGGCAGACCGATTGCTTTCCAGTCTTCATCCCTACAATTCCAGGTGAGGGAGCCAGAGTAGGAATGGCACCGAGGGGGAGTGAGACTCATCACCCTAATGCTCAAAACATTAGAAAGATCTGTCTTCTCTTGTTATTCATCATTGATGACTAGGCCAATGGTTATTTGCATGGCTGCCCCAATATATTCACTCGGAGCTCATCGGAATTTCCGTAGCAATTCTCGTATTTCTTCCTCTTTCCAGAAATGGAGGGGGGGGGACACTACTAGATATCTTTCCCCCGCTCTGATGGTAGGCATTTCTTTAAGGTTATTTCCCCCCACTTACCATATAATTTACTAGCTGATGGAAAGGAGTTTACATACCCTGAAAGTCTCAAAGTGAGTCATTTTGGAAGATTGTTAAGACAATATAGAAAGTAAGAGTGAACTGGGTTTCTTTTCATGTTTAAATCAGATTATCAGTGTGTCCCTTTCCTTCCATTTACAAATCTGGGGAATTCACATGCAGTTTTTCATGTCGCTCTCCAAAACACTCACACATCCTCACTGCCCAAGTAAGGAACTGCAAAGCAGTAGTCCTGCCTGCGATGTAACCTTGTTCACCCTAAGTACCACCTGCCTCCAGGTATTCTGATCAGTTAGAAAGGAGCAGGAGTGGTTCCTCTCCCTTGAAGTCAGAACTAGAGAAGATGTGTTTGGAACACATTTGAAGTGTTCCTCCTACAAAGTTTTGTTTGATTTTGGACTATTTGGTAGTATTCAACACCCATCCCACTCAGAGTGGAAGTTAATAGACACATCTAACTCAGGTCCATTCATTTTCATAGTTCTACTCTGCGTAAATTCAACCCACTAAGTCTGGGACCAGGATGAAACGGTTGCGTTGTCAATTTCGCCTTCACACGTGGAACTAAGAATCTGCACATTTGAGGCAGCGCTTAGAAGGGTGGTGGAGAGCAAGGCAGTGAATCTCAGATCTCTGAAGCCCCGGTTCCAGAAGAGTCGCAACTTCCACCAGAGAGAAAAGAAGTAGAGTAGATAGCAAAATGGAGGTCACTTGCTGAGACATGTTCGCTCTGAATGCAGTGAAGTAAGCATTTGGATCAAACCCCTTAGGTTTGAATTTATCTGGGTCCATTGCCTCTGGCAAGGTATAGGAAGTGTGGAAAAGTCAGGGCTGCATCTGCAGTCAATTCCAAGGCCTGGAATTTGCCCCTTGGTGATATTAGTGTGCTGCTGAACTTAAAAATAGTTTTATTGAGGGCATTTTCCCCTAGCCGGAACTCACAGGAACTCAGTTCTGGCATCTCTCAGGCGGGCGCCATTTTTACTCCTTTCCCCTTCCTTCATTGCTTTATGTTTTATGCTACTGCTAAATCTTGCCATTTTTCAGTTAGTTAATCTTTTATTATTTATTCACTTGAAAAAATTATGCTCTGCCATTCCTTTAAGAAGCTCAAGGTGGCATGTGAAGTGATTTAAAGACCAGGGACAGTAAAAACAAGAAATAGGAAAATACAACAGCAAGCAGGTACAGTGGTACCTTGGGTTAAGAACTTAATTCGTTCTGGAGGTCTGTTCTTAACCTGAAACTGTTCTTAACCTGAAGCACCACTTTAGCTAATGGGGCCTCCCGCTGCCGCCACGCTGTCGCTGCACGATTTCTGTTCTCATCCTGAAGCAAAGTTCTTAACCCGAGGTACTATTTCTGGGTTAACGGAGTCTGTAACCTGAAGCGTATGTACCACTGTATTTAAGACAAAACATACCCCCTGGTATGTCAGGGTATTAAAGCAGTCAGTGGCTTTGACCATCAAACACCTTCTTCTAGAAGAGGAAAAGGGTCCTCAAAAGATCTCAGAATGCCACCAAGATTTCAGAATGCCTTCCTTAGTGGGCTCCTCTTTACCAACCACCTGAATTTGGGAGGACTGCTTTGTTGGGGGCTCTTGAACACTTGGTAGCTCAGTCGGTAGAGCGCAAGACTCTTAATCTTAGGGTTATGTGTTCAAGCCCCATGTTGGGCAAAAGATTTCTGCATTGCAGTGGAGTGGACTAGATGGCGCTTGTGGTGCCTTCCAGCTCTACAATTCTATGAGGGACGCCAGTGGCGCTGTGATCTAAACCACTAAGCCTCTTGGGCTTGCCAGTCATAAGGTTGGCAGTTTGAATCCGTGCTGTGTTGCAAGACTGAGGGGCTGAGTGATAGCACCCTTTGCAGTTGCTAGGCAATTTAAAGGCACTCTGTAGCCTTTTTCAGATTTGCCATGGAACCTAGCAAAACATATAGGGACGCAGGTGTCGCTGTGGGTTAAACCACAGAGCCTAGGACTTGCCGATCAGAAGGTCGGTGGGTCGAATCCCCGCGACGGGGTGAGCTCCCGTTGCTCGGTCCCTGCTCCTGCCAACATAGCAGTTTGAAAGCACGTCAATGTGCAAGTAGATAAATAGGTACCACTACGACGGGAAGGTAAATGGTGTTTCCGTCCGCTGCTCTGGTTCGCCAGAAGCAGCTTAGTCATGCTGGCCACATGAACCGGAAGCTGTACACTGGCTCCCTTGGCCAATAAAGTGAGATGAGCGCCGCAACCCCAGAGTCGGTTACGACCGGACCTAATGATCAGGGGTCCCTTTACTAGCAAAACACGGCTGTCTCATGAATCTAGCTACCATGGGTGTAGTGGTAAGTATCCCCACCTGTCACACAGGAGACCGGGGTTCGATTCCCCGACAGGAAGCCATGGACGCGGGTGGCACTGTGGTCTAAACCACTGAGCCTCTTGGGCTTGCCGATCGGAAGGTTGGCAGTTCGATTCACCGCAACGGGGTGAGCTCTGTCCCAGCTCTTGCCAACCTAGCAGTTCAAAAGTATACCAGTGCAAGTAGATAAATAGGAAGGTAAACTGCATTTCCGTGTGGTCTGGCACTTGGCATGGTGTCCTGTTGCGCCAGAAGTGGTTTAGTCTTGCTGGCCACATGACCCGGAAAGCTGTGGACAAACGCCGGCTCCCTTGGCCTGAAAAGCAAGATGAGCGCCGCAACCCCATAGTCGCCTTTGACTGGACTTAACCATCCAGGGGTCCTTTACCTTTCACCTTTTACAATTCTATGATTCTAACAGGTTCATTGGTGTATAACCAATGAACTATGATTTGAAGGCATGGATCCTTGAAATGGCGGGTGGTTGGTCCAGACCATGCTGGTGTTTCTCAGGCTGCTCTCCGGAGGAAATAAGAGCACACTTCCTGCGGCTGCCGCCAAAGATACCAGCAGAGAGAAAGCCTTAGAAGCGCCAAGGTGATTACCCCACAGTTCATGTAAACCATGGATACATAGTGAGGGGTTTCAATACAATCCTAAAATGATGAGAAGGCACTCTTCCTTATACTGCTACTAATATGTTTCCAAGCCAATTCAAGGTGCTGTCTATAAAACATAAAGCCATTAAGTGGTCTGAGTCTTGGATATCGCAGGGAGCACTTGCAGAACTCCCCATAACGTGAGATTAGCTGGGGCAGCCATGCTTTTGGATCTATTCTGAAGGATCTGAAGGCAGCCCTGTCTAGGGAGGTTTTTTAATGTTTTACTGCTTTATTATTATTATTCTGTTGGGAGCTGCCCAGAGTGGCTGGGGAAACCCAGCCAGATGGGCGGGGTATAAGTAATAAATTATTATTATTATTATTACTATTGTACAGCGGTACCTCTGGATACGTACTTAATTCGTTCCGGAGGTCCATTCTTAACCTGAAACTGTTCTTAACCTGAAGCAGCACTTTAGCTAATGGGGCTTTCCGCTGCCACCGTGCCGCTGCCACACGATTTCTGTTCTCATCCTGAAGCAAAATTCTTAACCCGGGTTAGCGGAGTCTGTAACCTGAAGCGTATGTAACCTGAAGCGTATGTAACCCGAGGTACCACGGTACTTGGATGTGGTTTCTACTAACACGCTTAGCATTTTGTAAAGGTTATTAGATTGTGAACCTGTGGGTAACAGGCTTAGTTTTTTTTTTTAACTTCTGTATAGCTTTTTGTTTTTTTAAGTTCCGTATTATTTACTTTATCCTTTTCTTACATTTATGTACTGCCTTCCATCCATCATGGAACCCGAAACATCCCATATTTGGTATAAATAATAGAGTTTTAAAAATATTATTATTAGTGTTAGTATTGATTGCCATCATCCAATGAATCGCAGAAGCCGTCAGACCTAGCGATTTGGGCCCTGTGCTGTTTTAGTTCCCTCGGAAGCAAAAGCTGCGCCGAAAGGTGAGCTTGGGACAGGATCCATTGGGGGGGCCAGGGCCAAACAGAGTGCCCTTCACTCTGGCATTTGCTCTCTGCCAACCTGAAGTGACGTGGGCTGTGCTAGCTTTCTCATCTGCCCACTTGGCTTCCCTCCCCACCGACTTGTTCAATGGATTTGTTGGAATTAATCATCTTGGTTTGCAACCCTGGTGCCAAGTCAGCATCGCCGAGGCTGTCGCCATGGAGACAGCTCGGCTTGGGCTTGATGCATTTAAGCCTGCGTTGTGTTTGTGAGGGAAAATGCAGCGTGCCAGCTTTCCTCTGCCCTGGCGCTGTGTGGAGCCAGTACCGAGGCATGATTCACAAGGCAGACGGCGCATGAGACCCGTCACTTGTCCCCAACCCTGAAGGGATGTGTCACTGTGTGCGCACACCCCAGCCTGCTTTCGGGTCCTTTTCTATGTGTGCCTTTGTGGGCGGGGTGGGGTGGGGAGACAGAATCGACTCTCATCTCTGCGTTCGTGGCCAGGTTTTTGTCCATGCCGCCTCCCTCTGTATCTGCGAATCTCTCTCTCTTTTTTCTGTAGAGCTCCCTTTGATGCTGGGGAGCTGCAAGGCCTTTCCGCATTAAGAGATGTTCAGAACGCCAGCTTCCTTTTGAAATAAGAGGCAGGTCTTCGCCAAGGCTGCAGAAGCAGCAGATTCTGCTGAAGGATGCTGGGAAATAAGGCAGAGGAGCGACAGGTCATTCGCACTTAACCTAGCTCCTATTCTTCACTGCAGCTACGCAAGTCTCTGCCTCTGAGGCCTTTATGACCCCAAGATTATATTTCAACAAAGCTGGGGACTGAGAGAAAGGATAACCCAAACTCCTCCCGAGCCGTAACCATACTGTGGGCTGTGTGCAGATGATAGCTTAGTAGACTATTGTGGGGAGAACGAAAGACAATAGATGATTGATGGCTTGATTGACTGATTAGATGGATAAACCTGATAGGTTTATTATGTTCAGAGAATCATAAAATTGAGTGAAATATACTCAGAGTCGAGAGTGGATTTCATGCTCTTTATTCAGCTCATAGTGGTGAGGAGGAATTAACGTTTCCCCCAAAATATCTGCTTTATATACATTATTTACACAATGGGCTGCATGTAATTGGCTAATTCCGGGATTCTCCTGTAGGCCAATCAGGTTGTGGATTCACTTCCACCTGGAGCTGGATTGGGTGGCTCCTGCGGACCAGTCATACTGCTGCATTGTTCTAGGACCAGTCAGACTGCTGCATTTTGGATCCTATTGTTCTAGGACCAATCTGACTGCTGCATTTTGGATCCTATTTTGTAGAGTTGGAAGGGACTCCAAGGGTCTTCTAGTCCAGGCACTGGGGACATTTTGCACCTGGCAATCGGCCACCTGCAACCAAGTGAAGATGCCTGGGCACCAGGATGGCACCTGATGTCTCCACCATCTGGAGGTGCATGCCTGGGCATCCTTGGATCTTGACTGCTTTCACACACGAGCAACACATCCTATCTGTTATATTTCACCTGCACAATCAGGATGAATTTCAGGAACCAAAAAGTCGTCTTGAAAATACGACAGCTTTCAAACTATCTCGGCTCAAGCCAACTAGGCTTTTTGTTTTGGCATCTGTAACCTGGTTTAAGGAGCTGTTTGGTGACTAGCTTATATATCCTAACACGGATCTAGACGAACCCCCTGCAATGCAGGAATTCTGTTCTGCGCTTTCTTTCTCTCTCTCTCTCTCTCTCTCTCTCTCTCTCAGGGAGCTTGTTATCGTTGGCTAACGTTGCCTACAGTATAGGCATTGCTTTTTCTTCGCTGTGCTCTTTCAGCTCAGCTTCCACGATGAACAACACATTCCCCACCCACAAAGCTCGTCCCACCCCACTCCTCCGTGGTCAGATTAGTTTTGTGCATTTTTTCCCTACTTCTGTAGTGGGTGGGTGGGTTGTGTTTTAAGTAATGTACAGGACATTTGCATGCTTACAACTAATCATTTTAGTTCTTTAAAAATAAAACAACCCCCCCTCCATTGACTCACATGATGAGTAATATACATACAAAGTTTGGATCAGTTTTTAAAGTTTTTTCTTGGTTTTTAAGGTTAAGTCAAAAGTGTCTGCATACACACTCATCTTGAAAGCAGCAAAAGATAATCATGTTCTGCAGTTTCTTAACTTTTTAAATCCATTTTTATTTTTGTGTGTGTGTGTGTGTGTGTGTGTGTGTGTGTGTGTGTGTGTGTGTTTTCCCCTTTCAAGCCAGAATTAGGTTCTTTGACTTTTTCTGGCCAGCTAAACCAGGGGAGGGTAGCCGATAAACCCTCAGTGTGTTAGGGACTTCACCTGCACGCAAAGACAGGCTCTGGCAGATTAAATGGACAAGAGCAATAGTGGATCCAACCATCAAGAAGCCTGATCTTTTGTTCCCCTTCCTTCCCTCCCCCTCCCCTTTTTGTGAAGATTGCCCACTCTGGGATCCCACAGCTGGTTCTCCCCTGGTCTCCTCGTTGGCCCAAGTGGGACTAATTTAGCCAGCTAGCCCTGGTGATCATCCAATGTTTATTGGATGGATTTCCCCCCTAAATTGATTTTTGATTTTTGATTTTATTGTTATTTACACTTTATCCCATATTTTATGCTGTTTTTTGTAGCATCAATGAATTGTTTTGTTAGCTGCTCTGAGCCCGGTTTCCTGAACTGGGAAGGGCGGGGTATAATACCAGGCTAGACGCACCAGTGGTCTAACTCTTGTATAAAGCAGTTTCCTAGGGCCCTTTCTACCTGGCAAATCCCTTAAATGTGTCTTGGTGAAAACCGAAGACTTAAAAAGAAGCCACATGCCCGCCACACTTAAAAAAGGATCATACAGTGAATAGATTTGGTTCCTTTTGACCCTACAGCAGGCATGGCCAAACTTGTCCCTCCAGCTATTTTTATATATATAATTTTTATTGGTTTTGCACACGTTTTCCAAACGTAACATCCCATCTTATACAATATAACAAACTTTGACTATCATAGCCTAAGACTTCCGTCAACCTCGACTAATGGTTTTCTAACTTTCTTTTTGATTTTGCATTTTAATTTAATAGTTACTGCTATAAAATCCAAATCTTAAATAAACTCCTTCTTAGTCCTTTTTCGCAGGAATTCATATAATTCAAAACTTCTTGCAACCCTACAAGCGATGCCAACAATGAGTCTTGTCAGATTCATATCCCCATTGGCTTGTATGGGTGGGGGGGGGCCTGTGGCCTCCCATGTGCTGATGGGTTGCCATCGGCCACCAGCAGCAAGGCCGGTTGGTGGGGACGATGGGAGCTGTGGTCTAGCAGCAACTGCGAGGGCCACCGGTTCCTCACCCCTGGGTTAGAAGAAGCAACTGCAGCCAGGATCCAGCAAAAGGGCTTTGTCTTCCTGCAGCAGGTCCTCTTGAAAATGCAGCAGGTCCTCTTCCTGCAGTCGTCCTCTTGAAAATGGTCAAGGCAGAATGACTGGACCGTAGGCAGGGTGAACTATTGGTGTGGGGCCTGAGCTGATTTTAAAACGCTGCTTGTTTGCCGTGCAGAGACGAAGAGGAACTGCGCAAGTCGCTTTCCGAACTGGCAGACCCCAACCCCAAGTCCATCAAGCGCATCAGCAGCTGCAGCAACCCTTTCCTGGATTTCTCGCAGGATCCCAGCATCGCTACATACAAGCACAGCCTCCTCGTGCGCAAGAGCCATGCCGAGCCGGATTGCAAAAAGAGTAAGTCTGATATTGGTGGTGGTGTGCGGGGCGATGAGGGGGCTTCCTCTTGGCAATGGCACGGGCTGCACTTGACTGCCCATGAGGAAGTGAGCAAGGAGGTTCTGGTCTGTGCTGGGCATCGCTTCCTTTTAGCCCCACACAGGCAGGAGGAAACTCTTAAAATGGCATCGCCTTTGAAGGCAGGATCCTTGCCCTGTCTTTGGCCCAAGAAACACACCTTGCAAATATTTCAGCTTTGCCAAGGAGTGTGTAAGCAAAAAATTATTATTATTTAGGGAAGCTTTTAATTTTTGATGTTTTGACGTGTTTTTAATATTCTGTTGGGAACTACCCAGAGTGGCTGGGGAAGCCCAGCCAGAAGGGCGGGGTATAAATAAATTATTATTATTATTATTATTATTATTACATAAAAGCTTCCGCAGAAAGACACCCTCCCCAGTAATTTATTTATTTTTTTAAAACAACCCAGAGGGGCTAGTATGTGATCCGCCACTGATGTTCTCACATGTACAGAACTGTGTGGTGAAACATCTGTGGCTGCCAGAAGGTCCGCTGCACCTGGAAGAAAAGGTAGTTGGTCACCAGAGTCTTTGTCCATGTCCCACATGAGGAGGAAAGACCCCCCTCTATTTAAAATTGACCCCCCTCTTTTCTTTCAAAACAATTCAAAGGGAGTTGCAATTTTTTTTGCAGGAAACAAAAGCCCACCATTTTTTCCGACCGATTCAGATTCTATGGGAGTTTGTTTTAACCAGCAATTGCTGTCGCAAAGGGGCTCCGTTCACAAATTCCAGCCAGTCCTTTCTCCTTCCCTGTTCCTTAAAGTGTTTTGTATAAGCTCTGCAAAGTTACTCTTCCCCTCATGCAGTCTTGTGGAGTCTCTGCCATTTCTAAAGGGTCTAGGATGGGTTTCTGTACTGTGCTGATGGCGCCACATACAGGCTGTGTCTTAATATCTCCCGCTTCAGCAGTAGAAATCTGGTGAGGAAGAGGTTGCAATTCAAAAACAAACAAAAAAAAGCAGTGATGGTATGGTTTAGAACAGGGGGTGGCAAGGTTTACCGGCCATGGGCTGGATCACTCCCATGGAGATTGTCCGTGGCCCGGACTGGCACAGCGTGACACCAGAAATCGCGTCTGCGCATGCCCAGACGCTGAAAATCGCACCTGCGTAGAAGCAATTTTCAGCATCTGGACATTCGCAGACACGATTTCCAGTATCTGCGTGTGCGCAGACGCAATTTCTGGTGCTGCTCAGCAAGTCCCCGCGCCGCGCTGGTTTAGGGGGACTCACCGAGTGGGCAACTCAGTTCAGGGGTGGCTTCATGGGTCGCATTTGGCCCATGGGCCACACGTTGCCGACCCGATTTAGAACATCTTATCCAAGGATAAATGGCAGTTCATATTTGCCTTAGCAGTGTTCTTGGTGTTTATCTTCAGGGCCACATAAGCATTTCTGTCCACATGCATGTGTACTCAGAAGTAAGCCCCACTGAGTTCAAGTGTCTATATAGGATTGCAGGCTAGGGTGGAGTCCAAACGACATGTGTTGCAGGAGCAGGTCAGGAACCTTCGAGTCGAGCATGACTTTTCCTCAGGAAGGATTGCGGAAGCTGCCGCAGATCTATAGCCTGGGGCAAGGGGGGGATGTGGGGGTTTTATTTTGTTTCTTGCAGGTTGCTGGGTTTTTAATACCATTGCAATTTTGTGCCAGATGTGGCTGGCAGCATGGGACAATGCATAACCTTCAGGGAGGGCACCGGGAAGGTTGCACAGAGCGGTTGGGGGGGGGGGAGGTTGTACTGAAGAGATTGCTGGGGATAAACTAAGCTCATTCTACCAGGTGACAGCCTATTCCCTTGGGTCTCTTTGTCTGGGCATGGTTTTCAATTAGGGGCAGGGGAGCAGGTTGCAAGGCGAGGACATTCTTCCAGGTTCACAGAGGGCAGTTGTCACTCAGGGAACCAAGTCATTTGCCTGGTGTGAAGGTACCTGGCCCATCCCAAAGAATGCATCCACGCTGCGCCCTCCATTTTCCCTGCAAAATCCTTCCTAATCCCAGGCAGCTAATGCCTTTTTGATCTGATTAGATGCTGTGCCTGTATGCTTCGTATCTGTTGCCGAGTACAGAATTACCTGGCAGGAGCCTCTCGCTGCTCCTGTTTCCTCTAAGTGGAGCTTCAACAGCTTCCTGATGCCTCTGCCCTAGAAAACATCAGGATGGGACCAGCCCTGTCCTTGCCAGCCCCGCCATACAGAATGTGCTCATTCCCAGGCCCCCAGAAATTCATGCCTCCGCAGATCTTGCTCCCCTCCCACCGAGGCCTTTGCCTAGCACCAACTTTTGTAATTACTCTTCTCCCTTTTCCTTGGCAGCCCCAAGAGGGAAGAGGGGATGGAAGACTTTCCACGCAATCCTGAAGGGCATGATCCTGTATCTACAGAAGGTAACTAAAGCATGATTTCCATTGGCTGGAATAAGGGAGCCAACCCAGTTTTCCCCATGGTTTTTGCATGTTTTGTTCTGCTTCCAGTAACTCCGTTCATTAAACTGAAATGTTGACTAGGAAAGCTGGGACTGAAGACGAAGAGTGTTGAGATTGGCTGGGCATGGAATTCACTGGGAATCTCCTCTTTCCCTGCCAATTCCCTGCTCCCCCATCCGCCAAGTGGTTGATCTCAAGCCCCTGCCCTCATTTATGTACATGTGCAATTTCTGACATCTTCCCCAACTCTGCCCATAACATGAGCTTTCCTACACGGCCAGAGAAATTATATTCTCTTGTCCTCAGGATGTTGTTTAGACCTTTTCTGAACTGAAAGTGAGACTGCATGGAAAGTCCAGCCACGTGTCACGCAGACCAGAGTCAATGTAGAAGATCATCTGCTGTGACAGTCTCTTGGCTTTGCTTTGCATCTGCCTCAGTGCTGTCGAGACGAGTGTCTCTTGCAATATCAGGGGGAAAGAGCTCCGCTTCTGCCTAACTGATGCGTACTGTCTTGACACCCTTCACTTCACCGGACTGCTTAGGTCCTGCAGGGGTGGCCGGGTCCGGAGGATTAAAAACCGAGATACTAATCTTGCATGAAACATTCATATTCCTGCCGTGCAAAATTTATGCGGATACTGCATTTTCGCAGATTCTGCTCTGCAGCAGCTAAAGGTTGCAAAACACTTTGCAGGTTCTGTTATAGTTAGCCTCGCGATAGCCCTGTGTAGTAGGCCTCTCAAGTGTTACGGGTCTTGATCCAAACTGAAACAGCATCATTTCCCTTTTTAGAACTCTTGAGGCATCTTGCAACTCTTCTTGCTTTTGTTAACCCAGAAAAATTGAAGGATGAATCATCCTCCCCAATTTAAGACGAGCCTGAGATAATTGTGATGATTGTGCACATTTTTTACAAAGGGACAGGCCTACATACATGTCAGCTTCCACACCAGAAGTCTGGCTGAACTGCAGTGGGAGAGAAATTCCCCACCCAGCAGGCAATGTTGATGCAGCCAACGCAATGCACATTTTCCCAAAGGGTTGCAAACGAAGAACATGGGGAAAGCATGCAGGATCAGGCTAGCGGAACATCTGGTCCAGCATTGTGTTCTCACGGTGTCTGAACAGTTGCCTCTGGGGAAACCTGCAAGACCTCCCTCCCCTCCTGTGGTTTCAGAAGCATTGCTGCCTCAGACTGTGGAGGCAGAGCATAGCCGTTGTATCTAGCAGCCCTCAATAACCTTCTCCTCTCCATGCATTCTGAGAGGGACGCAGGTGGCGCTGTGGGTTAAACCAGAGAACCTAGGACTTGCCAATCAGAAGGTCGGCGGTTCGAATCCCCGTGACGGGGTGAGCTCCCGTTGCTCGGTCCCTGCTACTGCCAACCTAGCAGTTCGAAAGCACGTCAAAGTGCAAGTAGATAAATAGGTACCGCTCCGGCGGGAAGGTAAGCGGCATTTCCGTGCGCTGCTCTGGTTCGCCAGAAGTGGCTTAGTCATGCTGGCCACATGACCCGGAAGCTGTACGCCAGCTCCCTTGGCCAATAAAGCGAGATGAGCGCCGCAACCCCAGAGTCGGCCACGACTGGACCTAATGGTCAGGGGTCCCTTTACCTTTACTCCATGCATTTATCCGATCCTCTTTTAAAGGCATCCAGGTTGGTGGCCATTGCTGTGGGAGCTGCCACTGGTCCTGCAAGCTAGGGATGATGGGAGTTGTAGTCCAAAAACAGATGGAGTCTCAAGTTTGGGAAACCCTGGTCCTAGTGGAAGCTAAGCAGCAAGTAGCAATGACTACCTAGATTCAGTTTTAGGTAGCCACTTGGCTGTGTGATAGAAGCCTCAGGGAGATGACAAATAGCCGGGACGGATTCAGATTCAGTCTGCCGCAGAAGAGATGTGGCACTGGTGCCAGTCAATGCCAGTGGGCAGAGGAAGGAACAGGAGGCGGTGAAGCCCATGGCTGGCATAGGGTGTTAGAAGAGATGCAACAGGATTCCAATTTGGTAGGGAACATTGGGTGGAATGGGATGCTGGGTGAGATATGCCTTTGGCCTCATATATCGGGATAGTTCTTAGGCTCCTGTGAGGATGGCCTTGAGTATTTGTATCAAGGAATTATTTTCACCGCAGAACTCATATTGCTGGAAGCTGACAGGGACAGATGCCCCCACGCCCTTGTAATGAGCAGTCCTGTGAAATGCTGGATATCTGTCAATACTTCCAGAGCTCCATTTGGGCAGCGAGGGACTATTCATTTATTCCTGAATGTTGTTAAGCAGAAACACTTCCTGCTTTAGCTACTGTCTCTGAGTGCTGCTAGAGAAGCAAGGGCCAGCCAGGGTAGTTGTGGCCTTAATTGGAATGAACTGGACAGCTATAGCAAGACAACTGCATGACTTAAATTTTGCACAGGAATCCCCCTCCCCGAATGTGGATGTTTAATATGTTTGTGGTGGAGTGTTTATGAATTCTGGTTAGGAGAACGGGCAGGGTGGATATTGCAGTACGTAATGGCAAGAGCAGGTCATAACCCAAGACCAATGGGAAGAAAAATGCCACCCAGAGTCTTTCAGAGAGCTCCTCTGGTTTCCAAGCATTTTTACAAAAATGCCCACCTTCTGCCAATATGACACATCTAAGTAAAAATTAAGCTGATGCAAATTTTATATACGTATATATACACACAAAACTCAACTGAAACATGTAATGGTATATCTGCTGTAGTCCAATGTCCTGCCTACCAGATCTGAGGTCCCCTTATTTGGGATTTTCTGGTGTGGATGTGCACAAAGTCCCAATCTGCAGTCCTAGAAGCCTCTTGGATACCTAAGATCAGACTCTTGAGATGATGGGGAGCCCCATGCCCTTTTAGGTGGTGGCTGGTGTCAGGAGAAGCAAATTCACCAGACCCGCCCACTGCCTGCATTTCAGGAGGAGTACAAGCCTGGCAAGGCCCTGGCTGAGGAGGAACTGAAGAATGCCATCAGCATCCACCACTCCTTGGCCACCCAAGCGTCGGACTACAACAAGAGGCCCAACGTCTTCTACCTCAGAACGGCTGACTGGAGAGTCTTCCTCTTCCAGGCCCAGTAAGTTGATCGTCTTGGGGCCCATGTTGAAAGCCCTGGGCATCCAGACAAGAGGGGAGGGAGACCGAGAAAGGGAAACGGCTTGCTGGGAAATTGTCGCTCCCACACTGCCCCCTTTTCTCAGATTCAGTCGCCTCTGTGATCTTAACCAGAGCAAAACTTGCTTCAGATCTGCTCCAGTTGCCTCTGCTTTAATTTTTTCTTTCCTTAAGTGTCCCAGCCACTTACAATCCCCATCTCAATTTGGTTGCGTTTCTCCAGAGTCACAGAGTATGCTTTGGTTAGTTCCGCCTTCTCCTAGTCTGGCTTCAAATATAGGCCTGTCCCTTGTTAAGACACATAAATACCCACTTAACACACACAAAAAACACTTTTTCATTTTTTAATACAAAACCTGGAAGCTGTGGTCCTAGTGCTAGGATGGAAGGGGAACCTCATCTGTTGACTTTTGCATCTTCCTCCAGGAACACAGAGCAAATGAATTCCTGGATCACACGCATCAATGTGGTGGCAGCTATGTTCTCCGCACCCCCATTCCCAGCTGCAATTGGGTCTCAGAAGAAGTTTAGCCGCCCTCTGTTGCCCAGCTCCACCACACGGCTGTCTCAGGTAAGCGGAGGACCAGGCCTCTGCCACCAAGAGGAATTGGAGAAAGAAGACGTGGTAGGGTTGCAGGATCAAAGAGGCTTGTGGGCACCTTAAAGGCTAACAAAGGATGGAGCAGGAACTGCCATGTTTAGAAAGGAGCTCCCTTGAGGGGCAGGGATGCCATACACCGTCTACATATCTTTGTGGAGGGGGGTGGGAGCGACTTCCAGAAGACAGCATAAGAAGGCACCAACTTGAGGGCAGGTGGAAGTCATTGTATATGTTTAGCTCAGTGGGGGGAAAATAGGGGTGTTGCAGAAGCCCATGCCAGCAGCTTCTCAGCCTCTCTGAAAAGGGGATTATAAAGAGCTGCAGTACAGGGGGATGGAGGGAAAGGAAGTTAGATGGTGAGGCTGGACAGCTGAAGTCAAGGGAACTTCTTTCCTCCCTTTTCCCAGGAGGAGCAAGTAAAGAGTCATGAGGCCAAATTCAAAGCCATGGCAGCAGAGCTGCTTGAGCACCGCTCCTCCCTGCCCGAGAAGAAGGTGAAGGGCAAGGAGTACGAAGAGCTGAAGCAAAAGGAGGAGTACCTGATATTCGAGGTCAGTAAGGGAGCGGGCGGGTGCCCCCCAAATTTGCCACAGCCTGGTGGTGGAAGTTCTCGCAAGGGAAGTGCCGCCTTTACAGCCAAACCAGTCCTATACTGGGGCTGCTCGCCAGAGAGAGAGGTGACCCCAGCACCAGGGACAGTCGTGCTTTGCAAGCCCTTCCTGGATCAGCCCAAAGCCCACCAGGAAACCCACAGTCAAGGCAGGAAAGAAATGTCCCAAGGCAGCTGACGCTGGCAGGCAGAGCAGGGTGGAAGCCCAACGTAGCGTTACGTGAACATTTCATTGACACAGGGGCTTCTGTTTGGGAAAGGAAACTTCTCTCCTCTCCCTGCATCTTCCCAGCCTTCTGGAGCAGATTTGGGGAGAGCATAGGGGGCAAAGACCCATTGCACAAGCAGAAATCCTTGCACTGACACGATGGGTTATAGTTTAATACTGCTCACAATTCCTCTGTAGTTGGAGGTACATTCAGCAGCTGCTGAGACACCTGTAGCCCATTGTTCAAAACAAGCCAGGCACATGTTGCTACTGGTGCAGGTTGAATTACGACTACATGGAGATTTCTGGGCCCGTGACCAGTTTTAAAACCTCTGCCTTAGTCCATACCATGTGTGTTTCTCCTCCTTGCATATTGGGACAAGCAAATTGTTGTATGAGCAAGCTACAGTCAAGCAATGTAGCTGAGGTCATAGAATCATATCGTTCGAAGGGAGCCCAAGACTCATCTATTCCAACCCCCTGGCGAATAGACATTCTGCTGTGGCAACTGTAACCTTGGTTTAAGGTGCCATTTAGCTTTTATAGCTGAGTTTCTAACACTGCCATAGCCTGCGCTGTATCTGTCTAATCACACTACAGTATTTAAAAACATTTTAATGTATTTTGGCTGCAATATCTCTCTGTGTTGACTATCCCATTGGATTTCTTAGGGTAATTATGCATTGTGTGTAAAACACCCTTGATTCTCCCAAACCAGCAGTTTGTCCCTTTTTTGAGGTGCGTGTGTTTCAGGATTGTGAATTTTTATCTCTCCCCACCTTTTTTATAAACCTTCACATAGTAGTCTTTCTCCCATGTAAACTTACTAGCCCCGAATGTTTAGGCCTTTCTTGTAGGAAAGATGCTCAGACTCCTTTGATCTGTGCCTTCCCCTGCTCTACAATATCCTTTTTGAAATGGGGGTTGGGGCGCGGAATAAGAACCACACACATTTCAAAGGATGGGGCAGGGTTCAAATCTCCACTCAGCCAGTCACTGTCTCTCAGGGTTATTGTTGAGGGCAGAGAGCCATGCAGGCCAGCTTCAGAAGTGAATAAACAGGCTAAATAATCGGTGTGATGTGCAAAGGGGGATCCCCAAAACCAGTTGCCTCTCACGTCTCCCTTCCCTGCAGAAAACGCGCTATGGGATCTACGCTACCCTGATGCGGGCCAAGCTGAAGACAGGCTCTGAGGACCTCACGGTGCTAGAGGCCGCCCTGTTTGAAACAGCAACCGGCGCAGAGAACAGTGTCAAAAAGTCGCAGTCCATCCCTTCCCTGAGCCAGGAGCCAGTCGGCGGGGGACCCAGGATCAAGCGCAGTAGCCGACAAGCTGCCAGCAGTCTGCAGAAGTCCTAGAAGGGTCAGGGGCCTGCCAGGAGGGTGCCGTGCCCGTCCTACAAACCTGCATGATTTCGTTCTCGGTGGCCGGGAGCCGCACCACAGAAGGCCCGAGGCCTCTTCTTCGCTGCGGGACAGAGCCTGTTATCCAGGAGGAGGGGCGACCACAGTTCCAGCGTGCGCAGCCTTCCTGGTCTCGTGCGTGAGTGAAGCGACCAAAAACCCTCGTGCGGCAAAAAACACAGGGCTGTTTTCCAAACCACACACAGCGGCAAGAACCTTCCTTTCTCCCCACCCCCTGCACCACCCCCATTTCTTGCAAAAGCGAGAAGGGGTGTGGAAAGGGCTGAATCCTGGCTGCCTCCACACTGCAACCCCGCCCCCCCACTTTTCCTTGCCCGTTTCTTACCGTTTTTGTGATAATATTTTACATTTTTTTAGTACCCGGCAACACTGAATCACACTGGCGACAGATTAAAAAAAGACACTTGCTTCGTTTAAGCAGGGACCGTTTGGCCCAGAGCTCGGGGTGGCAAGGGCCCCGATCCCTCCTGCAGACACGACGCTTGCACTGGCTGCCTACAGGAGCACAAGCAACTCCTGCACGGATGCCCAATTTCTTCTTCACCACCAGCAGCTGTCCACCAGCACAAGCTGGGCCTCGAGTCACCCTGATACTTGTTCAGCACTTACAGATCGGGGCTTGGGGGGGTTGCCCTTTGGCTTCAAGGGACCAGCACTAACAGGGTAACCAGGGACAATGGATGCCTCCCGGGTGGCAGCCTGACAAAGCCATAGTAGGGGTGGGGGAACCCCCCCCCCAAGAGCACACCCCCTCTAATCCCTCCTCCTCCCCCCTATGGAGATCACTGTGGATCATGAGCATGCTGGCCTCTTTTTTGGCCTAGTTGATGTGGGGCTTAAACAATGCAGGGGCCAGAACTGAACAGCCCATAGTCCTAGCCAGAATACATATAGATTAATCTCACAAGGGTGGGTGGAGGGTTCTGAAATTGCCAGGAGCATTTCCATCCCTCAACCAGTGTTTCCTCAAACTTGGGTCCCCGCCTGTTGCTAGAGATGATGGGAGTTGTATTCCAGCAACAGCCAGGGACCCAAGTTTAAGAAAACGCAGCAACCCCCCCACCCCCCCCCGGCTGCACACAGCCGGCCTGCTCCTTCTCACTTGACACTTCAAGGGGCTTTAAGGCTGTGGCTCCAATACTTGCTTAAAACAGCAGGAGGTGACAGTCCGGGGGGGAAAATTCTGCAGATGTAAAGAAGGGCAAAGTGGGGGGGGGGCAGGGGATTGGCTGGCTGTTTCCAGCACTGACTCTCTGAATGTGTCAATTTTTTATTCTGCTCTTGAATTGACTGTAAAAAAACAAACCTAAAGAGCTCTGTACAGTTTCTTCCTTTAATTACCTAAGTAAAACTTATTCAAGCACCTTCATTGACCTGGTTCTCCCTGAGCCAAAAGCATCTTAACACTGCTGTCCTAAACCAACTACAACAGCTGCTCCTACCCAACTGAAAAAAAGATAGCCAGAGGGGGCCACTGCCATGGCAGAAGGGCGGCCATTTTGTTTTTCAACACACTTGGGTTGGATAAGGAGCAGGAAGCTGCCTGACCCTTGTGGAAAGTAGGGACCCCACAGCTCTGGTTGGGATGCCCAACTGCCACCATCCCTGACCATTTGGCCATGCTGCCTACTATGGCTGAGAGGAGCAAAAGGTCAAGCAGCTACTGGGTAACTAGTTACTTGGAGCAAGGCCATGGCCACAGGGAACAAGGCGCACCACTATTCGGACACGTGAAATACCGTAGGGGCTGGAGAAAGCTAAACAGAAGAAGTAAAGACGCATGGTTGCTATGCATACACAAACAAACAAAATGGAGATACCGGGGGTTGGGCCTGAAGAAAGACACCATGAAGGGCTGAGCTGGAGCGGGGAAAGGATCAGATGTAGCATGTGACAACAACAGTAGGGTTAAGGAAGGAAACTGACAAAACCGGGAGGAAGAGAATTCTACAAAGCTAATACCAGCACTGTGAAATACGGTTTGGGGCCCAAGAGCCCTCCAGCTAATTTGGGGCAGGCAGTTCCCTCTCTCTCTCTCTCTCTCTCTCTCTGCTGCCATTCTCCAAGAAACACAGCCCAAAAGGAGCTGCAGAAGGGTGGGAGGGAAATGGCTTTTCCAGCCGCCTTCCAACTTGTACAACTCCCTGGATGCTACCTGGGGTTTATCAAGGTTAGAGACTGAAGAATGAAAAGAATCAGACAGGAACTAGAGCAAAGTCTATACCGAGTTCACAATAAAGCAACAGACAAAAATAGAGGTGTGTTTCGAACAGCAGGATAAAAGGAAAAGCTGAAGAGTAGAGCAACAGCAGTAAGAGAACACAATGAAGGAAGTAGAGACAGTGAAGAGAACACTTGCAGGTTACAGCAAGTTCTGAAAACTTGGGAGGAGGGGTAGAGAATGGCGGTTCCAATTTTCACTCTGATGATTCGTAAAAGAAGTTCGAAAGGCTTACTGTATTCTGCATGGAATACAGGGCAATGTGGAAGAGGAGAGGTACTTGGAAAGGGCCAGATCATTTAACTACCCCTTTTCTGGTAGTGAATCTTTCCTAACATTAATAGGCAAGGCTGGCAGAAAAGTGGCACGTATATAAACCACTCTGCTTTGGAAGAATGGCTGGCTTCTGAGCATCTTCCCTGCAAGAGAGAACTCTGCTCTTGGTTGCCAGAAGCCACAGCAACACACCAGTCCAGATTCTTACTGCCCAACAGCCACTTGTCTGTCACTTGCTGGGGTCCTAAGCTCTCCTCCTCAAGAACCATCTGCAGCCTAGACAAAACCTTGGAGCAGTAGCTCTGGTCAAGAGGGAAATAAAGCTCAACCACAAACCTGGGTTCAAACAGCACACTAAAACCTTGGCTAAACTGCCATGTTGCACTAAGCTAAAATGGACCGAGGAGGCAAACAGCTCCACTCTCCTCCTCTGAAACCAGCATGCTCACAATGGTTTGACTTAGTCTTACATATAAACACAACCTGTGATAAGCTAACAGAACATTTTCTTAACAGCCTAAAACAGCATTCACTAACCTTATGCTCTCTAGATTCTTTTGGACCACACTGGGGTTGATTGGAGAGGTAGTCCAAAACATCTGGAGGACACCTGGAAGGCAAATGGTCTAGAAAAATGCATTAATCAGCATAGAATCGTAAAGTTGGAAGGGAGCCAAGGGTCATCTAGTCCAACCCTCTGCAAATGCAAGAGTCTCAGCTAAAGCATCAATGATGAATGTACTTTTGATGCAGACATAATCACCCTGGGATTTTTATTTAAAAAAATTATCCGCAAAGCACAAGTCTATTCTCTATGACAGAAGTCTTTTGAAAACTACAAAGACTTAGAAATTGGAGTGCGGTTGTGGCAGAACTTGTCAGTCATCCACTCGATACTTTTGTCCTCTGATGCGCCGGTTTCCTTCTTCTATCCAAAGGGCTAAGTTCTCCTGAAATGGCCTCTTCGCTGTGTACCAAGTAACAGATACATGCAAATTTGCATCATTTATTCCCTTCACAGAACTGGGGGTGGTTTTCTGAGCCAAGGTTGGAATTTTCAGCTCAGAAGACCCCCCTCCCCCGCAACAAACCAGCATGGATTCCTAACTGCAAATCTTTAAATCAAAGTTTTAGCTACTCAACATTGCAAGAGCTCTCCCCCCTCAAACACCTCTGAACCTCTGACTAGGAAGCACAACTGTCAGCAGCTACCAACGGCCAGAACATCCTTCTTGCTTCACTTGTGGAAACTGCTTACTGACATTGAATGGCATTCTTTGTCAATTGTTAAAATTGCATGTTAACAAATGTTCCAAGATGAGCCATTACGTAAGGGTTTGCTCAAATCCAAATTAAATTGTAGGACTAAGCAACAGATCTGTTCACTAGGTTCTGAAAGGGCTGTTACCCTGCTTCACATGACACGAGGGTTGTGTCAAACGTAGGGTTTCTTTTGTCCGAATGCATTTTGGGGATTCTGCCCCAAATTACCAAGCCACAGGTGAAAATTCAGTTCTGTAGAGCCATTAATTCCCAAGGAGAAGGCAGGCACCTGAATCACTAGGACTATAAAAAGGCACTAAAAGGGGACCAATTTGTGGGGCAGTCCAGGAGCTCAGGAGTAAATAGCATTCATTGTCCAACGAAACCTAACCCATCACAAGTAACGTGGCTGATGCCGGGGAGCAAGGTTGTCTCAGGAAGAGCAGAAGACCCAAAGTCCTGATCAGGCTTGGACCAGAATTTGATAAAAGGCACCAGAACAAAACAACCACTTATCCCTATCGCCCACGTCTGGTGGTCTGGTGAATGCAAGGCAGGCTGAGCTAACTGCAACAGAGTCCTTCCTACATTGTGCAGACCAGCCTTGAAAATCAGAGCTGCGCCGAGCTCTGCACGGCCTTCCCAGCTCCTGATGCCCGAGTCCTGGGTCCGAGAGGCACATGTCCGAGATCACCCTTCCCCCAGCAAAGCTCCGGCTTCTCTCGTATCAGTGCACTTGCTCCTGCTGGCTGTGAGGCAAGAGAGGTGGGACTTCCAGGGAGGAGGCTGGTGGAAGCTTCCCAGGCAGGGCTGCTGGCTCCTCTTCCACAGACTGGCTCCCATAGGCGCTATCTTCCTTCAGCTCTGAGAGAGGCAGACAGAGATAGCCGTCAGCAAGTTATCCAGTGCAGTTTTCCTGTCTCTGCAACCCCAGCCCTAACGTTCCAAATCTGTACCTGTACTCTGTAGCTTGACAAACGTCTCTGGTCTCTGCAGTAGCTTCACTCCCTCCGTCAGTCCCATGGAGTCAAGCGCTTCCAGCAGACCTTTGAGGCTGCCGCCGGCAAGCTGGGGGGGAAGAGAGAGAAACATAGAGGGTTCGGAGGGGACCTGCTAGGAATCGGTGACAGAGGAGAGGGGGAGGGCAAGGGACAGAGGAGGATCTACTAACCTCATAGCTCAGGAGAAGTCTTCTGCTGGGAGACTCTGCCCCTCTGTAGGTCTCCACCAGGCTGCAGAGGCCCAGCCTCTTGGCTAGCTCTGCCCAGTCTGCCCCTTGGCAGTCATGGTTCAGAAGCTGCTCTAGATTTTGGAGGGTGTCGCTATTCAGAGACAGGACGCTTCCTGGAGAAATCAGAGACAGAGGATGACAGGCGATCGCTTCTCCGCACAAAGGTGCCAGTCTCTGCCCCAAAAGCCACTGCCTCCTCCCCACACGCGACCAGGAAAGCAGCACCTATGGCCCCCGCTAAAGAAGAATGGATAAGTAAAGTAATGAAATAGGTTGAATCAGCAAAGATAACAGCTAAAATAAGAGAACTTAGTGACAATTGGTTTTTCTTGAAGAATGAAAGCCCTTTTCAGATTATTTGAAGAAAGACTACAACAGGACGAATCCGCGAGCAGGTTTTGAACTGTGAGCGACAAAACAATTAAAGATTATTGTGTTATGACTATGTTAAATAAGAGGGGAGGACAGGGTTCAGCAAGGGGGGGGGGTAAGAAAAACATCACGGAAAATGGGATGGGAAGTCAGTAACATAAAAGAAAAGATGTTTTAATATGTGTTGGAGTTTTATGTGTATGGATGGCCAAAACCCCCAAGTCCAAATCTGAAATGATGCACAGGGCTTATTTCTCAGCGGGACCCCAAGCAGAACAGAAGCATTCACTCACCTTGCCTGGAAGCAGGAGTCTTGGTAGACTGCTCCCTTTCTGGGTTCTGCAGCAAAGCTTGCTGCAATATCTCCCGCACCTGGAAGGAAAGAAGCCTTGGTTACCTCTAACTGTCCCCTAAGCACATTATATCAGGAGAGATAAAAAAGAGTTTCTTCTACTGAGTGCATGGGAATGGGGCCCATCCCATCACAAAACATGGGGAGCAAAGGGGTACACAGAGAGCTACAAATAGCTATGATCAGAGGTAGGTGATGATCCAAACTGCCTTAGTTGCAGGACGCTCTATAGTCCAGAGGTGGACAATGTAGCTCACAACACCTGGGAGGGCAACACAACAAGCCTCAGCCAACAGCCAGGAATGATGGGAGCTGCGGTCCAGAAGAGGCTGGTCCAGAACAGGGTTTCCCAAACCTGGGTCCCCAGCTGCTGTTGGACTACAACTCCCATCATCCCTGGCCACTGGTACTGCTAGATGGGGATGATGGAAGAAGAAGAGGAGTTTGGATTTGATACCCCGCTTTATCACCACTCTAAGGAGTCTCAAAGCAGCTAACAATCTCCTTTCCCTTCCTCCCCCACAAGAAACACTCTGTGAGGTGAGTGGGGCTGAGAGACTTCAGAGAAGTGTGACTAGCCAAAGATCACCCAGCAGCTGCATGTGGAGGAGCAAGGAATCGAACCAGGTTCACCAGATTACGAGTCTACCGCTCTTAACCACTACACCACCTTGGCTCTCAGCTGGAGACCCAAGTTTGGGAAAGTCTGGCCTAGAACATTGCATACGTTACAACTAGGAATGGCTCTACTGCAGCAAGGGTCCAATCTGAAACCCCCCCCCCAAAAAAAAACTTTACATACCTTCTGGCTCGAAGTCAAGTCCAATGGCGTGTGCCCCCGCCCCTGCTTCTCAGGCCATTTGCTCTTCAGCTCAGGCACACTGTCTGCACCCGGCTCCACCAGGGCCTCTCCCAGCTCCATGACCCATTCCTCCTCCTCTTCCTGTTCCAACTCCACGTCGCTGCCTGGGTTAGACGAGGGGGCCGAGATGGGCTCGTCGTTCTCACACAGGACATCTGCCCCTGGGGAGTTCAACAGGGAGTTCAGCTAGCATAATGCTTCAAACAGGACACGGTATATCAGGGGGTTTATCGGGCAGCTCCCTTTGTGACTGATCTGCACCTTGTTCTGGAATTTTAGGGCCAGGTTCAACAAACCCTTTCTGCTACTGGAAGCCAGTGCAAGGACTCCCCACTAGTGCAACAGGCGTTCCCCCATCTCTTTCCCCAAATCCACTGGAGGCACAGGAACGCCCCCAGAACAGCGCATGGGTAGGAGATGAGATTGTCCCATTAGCCCAAGCATTTCTGCTTGTCAGTGCTGAATTCCAATCTTTCTCTGGACCAGTTTGTTGCCCACCCTCTCCTTCCCCCAAACTTTTAAAAGTCTGGGATATTTATTCAATGTCATCTTCCATTTGAAATCAACTACATAGCTTATTCTCCCCCACCCCAGTCCAACTAATGCAACATTTGCTGTCTAGACTGCACCCAAAAATAAGTGGGCATGACAAAGAGAGAGAGAGACCTTATAACTGAGCAACTGAGCACAGAGTCCTCTCCTGAGGAATGGAATGGGTCCCAAGATCCCCACCTCCTATCCCAGTAAGAACTGCTCCCTCTTGAGTGAGTAAAGTTCTGGGTGCAGATGACCCAGGTCATCTTCTCGATGGACCATCAAGTGTTTGCTGTTTTGGGAAGCATTTAATACAAGTGATATGCAAAGCAAGAGGAGGGTTATTTGCTGTTAAGTAACTATAGGGTCCGGGTGCAAGTAGATAAATAGGGACCGCTTACCAGCGGGAAGGTAAACGGCGTTTCCGTGTGCGGCTCTGGCTCGCCAGAGCTGCGATGTCACGCTGGCCACGTGACCCGGAAGTGTCTCCGGACAGCGCTGGCCCCTGGCCTCTTAAGTGAGATGGGCGCACAACCCCAGAGTCTGTCAAGACTGGCCTGTGCGGGCAGGGGTACCTTTACCTTTACCTTTTAACTATAGGGTCTAAACCACAGAGCCTAGGGCTTGCCGATCAGAAGGTCGGCGGTTCAAATCCCCGCGACGGGGTGAGCTCCCGTTGCTCGGTCCCTGCTCCTGCCAACCTAGCAGTTCAAAAGCACGTCAAGTGCAAGTAGGTAAATAGGTACCGCTCCGGCGGGAAGGTAAATGGCATTTCCGTGCGCTGCTCTGGTTCGCCAGAAGCAGCTTAGTCATGCTGGCCACATGACCCAGAAGCTGTCTGTGGACAAATGCCGGCTCCCTCGGCCTATAGAGCAAGATGAGAGCAGCTACTCCAGAGTCGTCCACGACTGGACCAAATGTTCAGGGGTACCTTTACCTTTAACTATGAGTGGAAACAAGTGTCTGGCATCAAGTGGAAATAAATACCTAGTAGGAAAGTCAGATGACTTTCAGTCAATGCAAAGTTCCAGCTCTTCTTAAACCAGAAGGGTGAGAATAGAAAGTGGGCAGCCCACCAGCTCCAAGAGGAATCCTTGAGCTCTACTGAGTCCCAGGGACACTGGAGAGAAGATTTACCTGCTTTGATCAGCATCCTGGTAAGGATGGGGGATCCCATGCCTGCTGCCAGGTGAAGAGGCGTATTGCCAGCTGACGTCTGGGCATTCACATCAGCTCCCAGCTGGACAGAGAAAGAGCACGGAATTAAAGGCTGGCAAGCGCTCTCAGAAAAGAGTCACCCCTTCCCACATATGTGAAGGAGGATGGGGAAGCCATTTCTGCACACAGCCAAACCCCGCATACCTTCTTCAACAGGTACGTCGCCAGGTTAAGGTTCTCCATCTCCACAGCAAGATGCAAAGGGCTCCGGCCGCTCTGCCGCTCGGCTGCGTTCACATCCGCTCCCTTCTCGACAAGCAGCTCGATACAGGCCGGGTTCTTGCACTTCACGGCAAGGTGCACAGGGAAAAGGCCTAACAAAGGAGCAAAGGTTGGTGGGAATGAAGCACCAAAAAGCTGCCTTTGAGGACAGCTGGGGAAACCCCTCTA